>NC_067154.1:36318024-36943858 GCF_903995435.1 Acomys russatus | reverse complement strand
CAGCCAAGGAAAATATAGTCATTAAACTTCAAACCCTTACCAAGACCTAGCCAACAAACATGATATTCTCCACTGTTGAGTGGAGAGTGAGATCTGACTCTCACACGAACCCTGGTGCCCCTTTTCTGACCACGTCCCCTGGATGGGGAGGCTTGGCGGCACTCAGAGGAAGGATAGCAAGTGACCAAGAAGAGACTCGATATTCCAAGAGCATATATGGGGGAGGAGGTCTCCCTCAACCACAGACATAGGGGAGGGGAGAAGGGCAGAACCGGGAGGTAGGGAAGAATGGGAGGAAACAGGGGAAGGGCTAACAATCAAGATGTAATATGCATAAATTAATAAAAATGTAAAAAATAAAATAAAAATAATTTCAAAAAAAGAACAAATTAATAAAAAATTAAAAAAGAAAAATATATTGAAATAGAAATTTTAAATAAAATCATAATATGATAAAGTGCATAGGTGAAAATATTCATTGTATTATAATTTATTGTCTATTACACAGTTTAATGTTTTTCAGAAAGAGATTGAGGTGATCATCAATTTTTTTTGGCTGGATTTATTTTGTAGCCTGATTTTTAAATGCTAAGGAATACAAAGAGACTTCAATATATTTACAATGTTTAGCTTTTATTTACTAGTATATAAAGAGTAACAGACACCAAAAGCCTCATATAGAGTTACAATATGTTCAGTATATATTTAAGATGTAACCTATGGACTGCCAATTCTCCACCTGGGGGGAGGGAGGACTGCTGCTGAACTTTTGACATGTACTCTTATACCCACGATTTGGTCACTACCTCTTGGCAAGATGACCTAGCAGGCACACAGAGGAAGGGGATGCAGGCTATCCTGATGAGACCTAACAGGCTGTCACCCTCCATCAGATGTCTATGGGAGGGGAATAGGCAGAAGTCTGAGAACACAGAAAATCCCAAACTCACATATCAGGCTAATTCTTCCTTTCGTTATTGTACATAATCACACTTGGAATTTTCTGTTAAACTCATATTTCTTCAATAAAACCGAATAATTAATGTTACTATATGTGTTCCACTTAATTGAAACTAAAGTATAAAGCCAGATACAATTAATATATCTGAAATACTTATGAAACTTATTTATCTCATTATGGAAAAGTATTAAATGTATAATTGAAGAGAGGTATTTACTATTATTTTTTAAACTATTGTGTTTTCTTCTAAGATAACATATAGCACAGGTGATAATGTGAACTCATATTTGTGTTTATATTGTAAAACATTCTGTAGTACGGCAACTATTTTTCTATTAAATAGTAGAGGCATTTTCTGTGTAATCACATTAAAGAAAATAGAACTATACTCACTTAAAACACATCATAACATGGACCCTTGAAAGCACACAAATGTGTAGTGGATCATATTTTCTAATTAACATCGTCCTGAAAGCTTATCACATGGCAGGCTGACCTAAGTCAGTGACCTAAAATAGAAACATAGTTCCTTGGGTTCAAAACAACTAGGAATTTATCAACTGAAAATATTTATTAAATGTAAAAAGAATTTTTATTAACCTGCAGCAATTGTCACCACTATATTTAGTATTTCTATAGACCTCTCTGTACTCTCTGTAAATTCCATGTAATTTCTTTTCAATAATTGTCATTACAGAAACACACACATACATACAAATGTATGCACATATATTCCTATTTATAGCCTTTTTAAACTGTGATGATATACATATGTTTTCAGTCAGGTCTGGCTATTTGACACTACATTATTAGTGTGCTAGTTCCCATGGAAGGTAATCTCTCTCGCTTCTACCAGATTTCCTATAGTTCTTTCAGTAGGCTGGAGACCTTATGTGCTTCTCTGGGTTTGTTCTACTCATATTTGGATACTCATGTTGCCAAGACTCTTTGAAGCATTCTATATTACCAGGCAGAAAGATTTAAGAATCAGAGGTCCCAAAAGTTTATTTCTGCTGTTTTAAATATTGTTTGACTAGATTCTTAGACCACTTAACTCTCTACTTATGAGAAAATGACAGGTTTTCTAAGTACAATCAATCACACTTCAATGCAGAGCCCACAGCCATGAGTATTTCAGTAACACAAATTTATATGCCAGGATTTTGAAGAGAGAGCAAGGATGTGAAGTAAGTAGGAGGTGGACCTGGGAGGACTTGGATAAACACTGAATATGATCAAATTGTACTGTAGAGAATTCTCAAATAATTAATAGAAATATTACCTTTAAAATAAAAATTAAGTGAATATTTTTCTATATACATACTATTGCCAAAGTTAAGTCAAGATTATATAAGCAATTTAAAATGATCTATAAACCTTAGTGAAAGAGTAGCAGACACTAAGTGTCTTCAAATCAAAAGCAATCCAGAGATAGATAATTTAATACAGAAATCTACTGGACTTTCAATGCAGAGTTAATGCTCAAATTATTCTGCAAAATAAAAAAAGAGGAACATTGTCCTATTCAGCTGAAAAGATCACTGCTATTCTCATAACAACCATGAAAAGAATCAATAAGGAAATAGAATTATGTGTGACTTTCCGTTATGGAAATAGACGTTAAAACTCTCAATATAATATTTGCAAGCCAAATCCAAAAACACATCAGTGTTTCATTGGTTGGCTTGGGTTCCCCTTTTCTGGAGAATTGGTGAGAGGGAAGAGAGAGGGAAAGTGTGACTAGGAGAAGAGAAGGATGGCGTTATGATCAGGATGTAAAGTAAATAAATAAATTAATTTAAAAATATCATTCACCATAATCAAGCAGGTTTTTTACCAGAGTTGCAGGGATGGATAAACATACATAAATTGATATGTAAGGTCCACTTTTAAAACTGAAACACAAAGCCAGATAGTCATCTCATTATATGCAATAAAAAGGCCATTAGAATCTAACACCCATTCATGATAACAGTACTGGGGAGATTAGGAATACAAAGGACATGTCTCAACATAATGAAAGCCGAAGAAAGAAAGTAAAGTTGTCCATTCTCCCCATTGTACTTGTAGTCTTTGCTAGAGCAATTGGAGACCTGAAAAATAATCTATGTGATATAGATATGGAGGGAAGGAGTCAATATACTTTAATTTGTGGATGATATACATAAGTGACCCTAAAACTTCCACTAGAAAACTGTTACAGCTGATAAACACTAGGTAAAGTAGCGAGATACAGAATTAGCTCACAAAAATGATTAGCCTTCACTTATACAAATGACAAATGGACCGAGAAAATAATCAAGGAAACAATACCATTCAATTTTTATCCCCTTGCTCTTATCTTCCTGTTCCCACCCTCCCTCACTCTTCTGCCATATTCCCCTCCCCTAGATGT
The DNA here is from genome assembly GCF_903995435.1 of Acomys russatus. Lineage (NCBI taxonomy): Eukaryota > Metazoa > Chordata > Mammalia > Rodentia > Muridae > Acomys > Acomys russatus. The sequence continues at coordinate 36,940,502 of NC_067154.1, read as the reverse complement.
CTGAGAAGGGAGCCCTACTCCTTACTGTTTGACCTCAGCCTACCCTGTTTTATCAGAATAGCCTGCATCCTCTTCCTGAGTGTACCCACAAGGCTGCCCGGCCAAGGGGCCGTGATCGAATCACTGGCAGCCATAGTTCCTGTCGGAGGCAGTCTGGGCTTTCCTCCCGGCCCCCCCACCCCCGTGTGTAGGTGAAGAATGAGCTGTCCCTTAGCTACATCTGAATAGGGGATCTAGGTTCTCTGCGTGCAATGTACCTGGTTGGTGCATCGGTTTATGCAGGCCCTACTGGGCAGATCCGCTGGTCTTGATGCTCTTGTGAAGCTCCTGAACTCTGCGGATCCTTACATCCCCCAGCTCATCCATGCAACTCTCAGTACTTCACCCAGAGTCGCGCTGCCAGTTCCAGCATCTGACCCAATCCCCTATAAGACCACATAGATGTCCTCCAGGAGACTACATAGAAATCTTTAGCAAATATTATTCAAGGAAATTCAATATTGCATAGAAAATAACTGTGTCTAAATATAGAGTTTATTTATGACACAGTAGTAACACTGATTCTGCATAACTTCTCTATTAATAGTTTTGGTAATTAATTAAAGCAAACTTTGTACCTCCTGACATAGACCATGAAGTCAATTTCAACTACCATTCAATTTAATATAGAAGTATGAAAGAAAGACCTAAGAACAGATACGGACATTTTTCAAAATCACAGTGGATACCTGGAAACATAAAACTAAGAAAAGCTAGCATAATATATATTTTTATGATAGTGAAAGTATTTTTCCTAAGTTACCCAAGTAAACAATAAAACATTGGTTTCTAAGTTCAACATTATCCAGGAACTCAAACTCACTCATTCAGGTGATAAGAAATGGACCTTCTTCTCTGACAGGGTTGAAGACCAGATAATTTAGTCTTACCATTAAGTGTAGTTGTTTAGGGGTTAAGATGCTTTCAGGTTTTTGAAGACTTTATATAACGATTTTACCTCATCTTTCTATAGAATCATACCTATCTGTTATATCTAGGATGTATATTCTTGTGATAAAAATATGGTAGTAATTGATATGACCATGATTTTTAGAAAGTAACAATTAACTTGTGTAACTTACTTTTCCTAAAAAGCCTGCAATAGCGCTTACAAAGTATTGGAAGTAAACCTTGTATTAGAATTGAGCTGTACGGGCACAATACCTCATATTAGAGCATATTAGAAATATATATATATATATATATATATATATATATACACACACACACACACACAATGTATGTTAAGGATAATCTTAAATTTGAGTTCTGTGCCAATGTATCTAAAATTAAACTTATTTTACATCTATATACAAAATTCTATACCAGTGAATTAAAAAATAACCTTGTGAGTAACAATTAAGACATTAAGTTACAGAGTAGAAAGAAGCATTAATCTACTTTTTCTTCTTCAAGGCTGCCAATACAAATAGCCAAAACACAATGAATGTAACATTTATACAGTTCCTGACTGTTTCATGGTTCTTGCTGTAGGTAGTTTATTGTATATATGTGTAATAATATAAATGTATATACAAAAAATCTAATAAAAATTGTAAAAATAAAGAAAGAATATTAGCAGAGTTATGGACTTACACATGGTCACACAATACATGTAGTAAAAGAAATGGAAAGGTAGACTAACTATTCCACCTTGAAATTGAACAACAGTGATTGTTTTACTTATCTTTAATTTAAAAATTGTATTACTTAAGAACAAAGCCTACATCAAAGAAGATGATCAACATAAAAGAACCTCCTGGTGGAGTTGGGTTTAAATGTGGCAAACCACCCTCTAGGTAAAATGTCCTCATTACTAAACACAGACAGAATTCTGCCTAAAAATGGGCAAGCTTAGATGCAGGCAGACTTGATGGCCAAACTCTGCCAAGACAGGGTAAGCAAGTTCCTGCCTCTAATATGTTTGTCAGATATATTGGGCTAGAAGGCCAAAGATGATGGTTCAACATTATCGAGAGTGTTGGGTGATTGTTCAGACAGTAAACTTTCTCAGTTATTTTTTTCATTTTGGAAGCTGCTAACCTGCACTTCTGGTTAACTCAGGTATTTAAGTTTTATTCCTTCTCAAGTCTCTGATAGGGTTGAATACCAGCTAGTTTAGTCTTACAATTAAGCCTAGTTGGTTAGGGGTTAAGGTATTTTTAGATCAAGATAGATGTTTTAAGTTAATAGAGATGAAATATGATGGATATTGATTTTCATTCAGAAATACAAAGAGATAAATCACTATGAATGTAACATTTAAATATTTCCTGATTATATCATGGTTCTTTCTGCTGTATGTAGTTTATTTTATTCATGTGTAATAATATAATGTATATGTTACAAAATAAACATAATTTAAAAAACTGAAAAAAAATATAAAAAAGAATTATCATAGTTTTATACTTTCTAAATTTGGTACATTATAATTTTGAGGTCTTTTTATTACTTTGTAAAGTCTATCCCATGAAACTATGATGAAAAAAATCAAAGATATTAAAAAGAAAATACAGCATGGCAAACTATATGTTTAAAGATCATTTAGTTGGAATCAAATTTGAAGTTGCTGTGGAAGCAACAGAAAATAAAATCTGTGGGTACTACTTGCTACACCTTTGAGTTAGACAAATGAATATTTAAATACTGATATTGTGAATCACATCTTTGGTCTGCCAAAGTAAAATAATGATCTTATCTGACAGTTTTGGGAGATAGAGTAAGAATGACTGTATTTGGGACATAGTGGGTGAATTAACAAATACACATGTGGTTCCTCAACTAGTGTAGTCATTCTAATGTATAGGTTTGAAAGCATATGCAGTTAATCAGTTTTCAGTGAGTCAATGTCAGTTAATGCAGCAATTCATTGGATATTTATTCAGGCTATGGTAGATTAAAGTACCGGAAAAACATTTTATCTCCCTGACATACAAACACTTCCTTACTAAATGTTTATGACAGAAGACTGACAACATGCCATCACATCCTGTTCATATTCTGGACCACAAGCTATGTCATAGTTGACAACTAATACTTCCACTTAAATGAACCCACACTAGATGTGCAAATTAGTATTTTAAAGTTGTTGCGTGAATCTCAGTTCCATAGAAGGCCAATCTAATCAAAGGCAGTGTTAATATTCTATATTGTACCATTGAAATTCAGCCTTGTTGCTTATCTGTTGCCAATTTTCCACTTAGTCACTATTAATCTCAAGATAGTTACTGTGATCTTACTTTCTCCTAGACTTATTATATTTGGGAAAATAAGTCTGATTTCAGTATCTTTAAATCGATTTAAATCCTACAATGGGGAATGTATAAAAAATTCATAGTTATCTGGAATAATGCAAATTCTATTCTTTTAGATGCACTTTTCCACTTAGGTATATAGAAATATTCTACGTTCTTTTTTAAAAATTCATTTTATATCCTATTTATAGTCCACTCCTTCCTCTCCTCCCAGTTCCACCTTTCTTCCATCTCCACCCTCCCTCTTCCTCTATTCCTCAGAAAAGAGGGGACTCATTTCCCATCCATCCCAGTTCAAGTAATATCAAGCAAGACAGAGCATGCCCTCTTTCTATGTGGCCTGGGAAGGTAGTCCTGCCAGGGGCAGTGATTACAAAAAAGCTGGCAACAGAGCCTGTGTTATTAACTTCCCCTGATCCTCTTACTACATGAAGCCTGAGCTACCCATTCAAAATATCGGCTTAAAGGGTCTAGGCCTAGTCCATGAATGGTCTTCAGTTGGTGCTTCCACCTCAGCAAATCTTCAAGACTGTGATGAGTTGGCTTTGTTGGTCTTCTTATGGAGTTCCTGTCACCTCCATGTCCTTTTCTCCTTCCCCAACTTTTCCACAAAACTGATCACCCAGTGTTTAGCTGTGAGTCTCAGCATCTGTTTAGAAGCAATGATGTGTGGAGCCTCTCAGAAGACAACTCCGGTAGACGCCTTTCTGCAAGTATAACAGAGTATCCTTAAGAGTGTCAAGGGTTGACTCTCTCACATGGGCTGGTTCTTGGAACAGGCATTGGGTTGAACATTACTTTAACCTCAAGACCCACTCCTGGGTATATACACAAAGCTGTTCCACCATAAACAAAGGCACTTGCTCAACTGTGTTCATACCAGCTGTATTCATGATTGCCAGTCTTGAAACAACCTAGATGTTCCTCAATCAAAGAAGGGATAAAGAAACTGTGGTACATTTACAAAATGGAATAATACTCAGCTATCAAAAACAAGGAAATCTTGAAATTTGCAGGCAGATCAATGGACGTAGAAAATATCATCCTGAGTGAGGTAACCCAGAGCTAGAAAGACATGACTTCTAAGGTGGTACATTTTTATTGGATCAAATATTTAAAGGTATGGTTTAAAAATATTTTTATACAGCTAAAGTTAAACTATTCAAATAGAATTGTATTACTTCACACTGTATTTTCCCCCTCCAAGGCTCTCTCATCTCTTCCCTCTAATATCTCACATGTCCAGGCCCACTTTTATACTATGGCTTTTTATCTTCTTTATTATTGTTATATGCATATAAATATATATCAATTTTACTTTTTCTGTTTGTACATTTTCAGAACAGAAAATTCCATATCGGATACAATAAGAGGGCTCAACCCTTGGAGATACAAATTCTCCTCCCTCCTTGGAGTAAGCTTGCTTGCAGTTCTTTTGTAGTGGGGCCTCATAAAACTCTCTCTCTTCAGGGGTGTTTTCTTTTTTATGCAGCTATTTCTGAAAGACTCACTTATAGAAGACTTTCTCCTCTTAGAATCTTTACATGGCCTCTATCTTGATGTTCCCTGTGCTGTAGATTACAGGGGTGTGACATAGATGTATGCCCTAGATCTAGGCTCTATCCCACTGATCTCTGCATATTGAACAATATATACCATTTGTTTGGGAGTAACTAGAAAAATCATGCTGAGTGAGGTAACCCAGATCCAGAAAGACACACATAGTATGTACTGTATTATAAGTGGATTTTAGCCATATAGAACAGGATAAACACACTACAAGGCACAGACCCAAAGAAGAGAGGTAGCAAGGCATATCGAGGGGAGGAGGCTCAAGTATCACTAAGATTAGGAAATAAAAAAGACAGAGGTTGTGCTTGAAGAGAGGCAACAAGGTAGGAGAGGGAGCACACGGAGTGATATGAGGGTGGAGACTGGACCTGTGGAGAGTCGAGGTGGGAGGACAGAAAGCTGCAGAGAAAAGACAAACTCTAGGTAGTGGCATCTCTGTGACAAGCTGAAGACCTAAGTTAGAGTAGGCTCCTGGGAAGATATGAGGGGAATTCTAGTAGAGACTCCTAGTAGGAAGGTCCATAGTGCCTGAAGAGGACACTCTCTAAATACAGAACACTCAACTCAAAATTTACCCTGCCTACAAGATGTGCAGGGATAAAGAAAGAGAAAATGTTCTATATTCCTCATTTAAAATAATTTTAATCTTAAAATATTCTAATAACATTAAACATTATAATACTGAAAACAAATATTGACTGAAAATTGTCTACTACTTCATTTTTCTAGGGAATGTAAAAATACTAGGATTAATTCATTAATTCCTTCTGTATGTTTTATAGTACAAACTACATTTTAAACAAATATCACTTTGCAAATTAGGACTACAATGTCCATATTTTTTACTCCTCTACAAACAAGTTAAATTGTGAAAAACATCAGGTAGACAGAGAAGAATAAAGTAAGATAAAGAATACATTGGTTATTCAGTGCCCTGAATGTATACATTCAAGTGACATTATAGAGTTTGAACAGAATGTAGTTAGAATACACACACACAAACACACATATGTTTTATATATGTAATCTGTGTATATATGCATATATATATATATATGTGTGTGTGCAATAATAATTAGTAAAACATAAGCCCATGATTTTGAAGAAGAGAAGGGAAAAGGAATGAGGAGGCTTTCAAGGGATGAAAGAAAAAAAAAATATAATTTAGCAATGTCAAAAATGAAAAAAAATTTAGTACAATTCTCATATTATCTTCTCTTTTTTTTAATTTATTCTTGTTACATCTCAATGTTTATCCCATCCCTTGTATCCTCCCATTCTTCCCTCCCTCCCATTTTCCCATTCTTCCCCCCCCCCCATGACTGTTCCTGAGGGGGATTACCTCCCCCTGTATATGCTCATAGGGTAGCAAGTCTCTTCTTGGCAACCTGCTGTCCTTCCTCTGAGTGCCACCAGGTCTCCCCCTCCAGGGGACATGGTCAAATGTGAGGCCCCAGAGTACGTGAGAAAGTCATAGCCCACTCTCCATTCAACTGTGGAGAATGTTCTGACCATTGGCTAGATCTGGGTAGGGGCTTAAAGTTTACCACCTGTATTGTCCTTGGCTGGTGCCTTATTTGAGCGGGACCCCTGGGCCCAAATTTGCCTATCATAATGTTCTACTTGTAGGTTTCTAGGACCCTCTGGATCCTTCTACTTTGCTATTCTCCCATGCTTCTCTCACCTAGAGTCCCAATGGGATGTCCCCTCTCTCCCAGTTTCCTGGTAAGTGAAGGCTTTCGTGGGACATGCCCCTTGGGCTAGTATGCAGATATAAGTGAGTTTATACCATTTGATTCTTTCTGATTCTGGGTTAACTCACTCATTATGATCATTTCTAGCTCAATCCATTTATCCACAAATTTCGGGAATTCCTTGTTTTTAATAGCTGAGTAGTATTCCATAGTGTAAATGTACCACAGTTTCTTTATCCATTCTTCTTCTCTTGATCATATTAAGTTACATGTACTAGTGTTTCTTATTCTTTTAGTATATACAGTGTGAATGTGTGTCCTTTTATTCTGAGTTTGTCGACATACACTGATGAGTTCCTTTAGTATTGATTGTATACATGTGATAGCAGGATTGACTTCTTTGTATTAGATAAGAAATCAGGGTCTCATCTTTGGTAAAAAGAAATGAAACAAAACAAAAAAGAACAACAACAACAACAAAAAAAACAAAAATCCTTTCTTTGTAATCCTTAGTTGTCTATAGTATTTTGTTTAGGTATGGGTCCCATGAGAATTCTCCCTTAAGTGGTAGCCTTGTTATTCTTTCTCTTCATTTTTATTCCTGGTTATATACAATTTCTTAACAATTATTTCTGTCCTTTTGTGAACATACCTTAAATTTTTTATTAATTTATATATAAGAAAAATGTCACGAGGAAGAAATGTGTCTGCAAAAAACCTCTTCAACTTTAATATAAGTGGATTCTGTTAAACCACACTTAAAGTTCAAAATGCTATCAAGCATTTGTTTCTCTAAAGAGAAAGATCCTGCTCCTGCTCTGTAAGGTAATTTAAAATATCAGTAGTATAGAGGGCACTAACCTAAATGTTGCTTGCCCGACACAGTCCTCTTTGGGATGGAGGACTGTGGGGATTGAGTCCTGTGTTCAGTTCACTTCTGCTGGCTTTGCTGTCTCAGTTTTCTGTGTCCATGTGGATTAGGCAGATGAAGACAGTAGCAGAGAGGCCTCTAAGATGAGTGTTGCTCAGGCCAGTTAGGCCTCGCTGGCATGGAGCATGGATGGCAATGACGATTGTGAAGCTTCTGGATCTTTTGCTACAGTTTTCTCTATTCACCATCTAGGGCTTTGTTCATATTCACAGATAAGCAGGACTGGCTGAACAATGTAAGATCCATAGGAACCAGTTTGCTGCACTTCTCCAGTGAAGATCTCTGCAAGAAATCCTATCAGCAGTATCTAAGCATTTCCACCTGTCTTACAAGAAAGTCCACTGTCACAGCATTGATTATCAACAAACTCTAGGAGGTTCCAGGGTCAGGCTGTTGTTGCCCCCTGCAGCTGCTGTCAGCTGACTCTCAAAGGAGGCTCCATGTGGCATATGCAGCTTCAGGGAGTTTTGGTATCCCAAGAATACATGGCTCTAATCTTCCACACCCTACCTGTAGAACACACGGCTCCCTCTGAGTTTCACAGAGAACGGCAGCTTTCCAGTCATCCTGGTTGGCTGGATGACTACTCCTGTACTGGCCTAATATCACATTTTCTTTTTTTTTTTAATTTTTAATTAATTTATTCTTGTTTTTTTTCTGTTTTTTTTTTAATTTTTTTTATTAATTTATTCTTGTTACATCTCAATAGTTATCCCATCCTTTTTATTCTCTCATTCTTCTCTCCCTCCCATTTTCCCCTTATTCCCCTCCCCTATGACTGTTTCTGAGGGGGATTTCCTCCCCCTGCATATGCTCATAGGGTATCAAGTCTCTTGGTAACCTGCTATCCTTCCTCTGAGTGCCACCAGGTCTCCCCCTCCAGGGGACATGGTCAAATATGAGGCACCAGAGTACCTGTGAAAGTCATACCCCTCTCTCCACTCAGCTGTGGAGAATGTTCTGATCATTGGCTAGATCTGGGTAGGGGTTTAAAGTTTACCATCTGTATTGTCCTTGGCTGGTGCCTTACTTTGAACAGGACCCCCGGGCCCAAATCTGCCTATCATAATGGTCGAAAATAGTAATCAGTTCTCTAAAGGGTGGAATGTTCTTATGACAAATGTAAATTCCAGAATGGAATTTTAAATTAAACCATGCATATAAGCAAGCATGATAAAACTCTGTCACAGAGACTCTCTCACTGAAGCTCAAGGCTCTTCATATAACATATATTCCTTCGTATGACAATGCTAATACAACAGCGCACCAACTGTGGTTAATGTAATTGCCATCCTTCATATTTTCCCTGTTTACTTAGAATTACTATTTTCATCTTTCTCACTCTCATCCATTATATATAACCTTTATTTTCTTGCATTATTTTGTTTCTGCTGTGATTTTGTGGTCTTTACCATATCCATCTCTTTATTAAATTTCCTACTGAATTTGCTTTATTTTGACTATTTTGTGCCACATAAAGGGTAAGAATATTTGTGAAAAGTTAAAATATTTCCTCTAAAACAAAGTAGAGGTCATGTAGGTGACAACAATAAATGATTCATGCCTCCAACCATGTGAAGATGTTAAAGAAAGGTGCATATGATAGCAAAGGCTGCTAATACTAAAAGAGGCAGCTAAATAGAGACAGACATGTCCTTTGAAGGACTAGAAGGAATAAATTGCTGGAGTTTATAGACTTAACATAATCAATGAATGGGTCACGATTCTGTAGCTGACTGGAGCCATTTTATGATTAATTTGAGGGCTAAGGTAAGAAGTTTGGATTGCATTTTATGTGCACTCAGAACACTACACATGTCTGTTCACATAAAGGACAGAGGGGGGAAATCACAACTTTAAAGGATTTCTCTGTCTGCACGGAAACATTAGAATTTTATTGAATTGTATGCTGCTGTCTATGTGCTAGTAAGAAAGTTATGACAAGATAAAGGAGCCATGTGAATATAGAGAGCAGAGATGATAAATCACTCTACATAAGAGGATTGATAAAATGCAGAGCTAGGTGTCACTAAATGAAACATTTTTACCCTGCACTGCTGAAGGTTCTTTTACTTTTCATCTCTTTGATCCTCAGCATGACTGTGCCCTGTCATTCATGTCTCGTGCTAATATCAGTGGAACAGTGACTTTTTTCTACCAAATCATGTTACATCGATTGTAAAAACTGTACTCTTTCTAAAATTATTCAAAGTAGAAAGTAACTTCTGTCCTTTAACTCAATTTTCTTTGTTCTGTTAACTCTTACAGAAATGTGTGATTCCAGTATTCGGCACTGTTCTCTTTAACTAAATTGTTGCAATAAACCCATTGTCTTTTATCTTGGGAATACTGTCTCCTTTGCTACTCTTAGAAAATCTTCACTCTGCTTCTTCATCACTGTCATGCTGTTGTGTGAAATTTATATCTGATGTTGTTGGTTGTTGCTAGACACTCATGAAAACTTGCCCTGACAAGGTCTCTCCATCAGAGAAAGGACCACTCACCTCCTCAGCTTTCTTTGAAATTGAATTCATTCCTTGTATGGGTAGTGTGTAATTGTTTAAATTGACTTTATATTTAGAATAGATTTAGTTCACAGTAAAATTGCAAAGACAGTAGAAAGGATTCTCACACAGCCCTTGTTCCAACAGAGCACAGACTGAATCTGTCAACATTCCACACAAGGGCAGTATATTTATTAATATTGATGAACCTACACTGACACTTAATTAAGTACCCAAAGTCATTTCACATGAAGATTCACTGTGAGTTTTGAATAGCCTATAGAGTTCAAAAGTTTGTGATATATATATACACTGCAGTACTTTTGAAATTCTCCTCTGTGCTCTGTCCCTTCATTCCTTTCTGTCCCCAGACCTTAGTAATTATTGCACTTTTACTGGCTCCAGAGTTTGCCTTGTGAGCATGTCATATTGTTAGAATTACACTGAATAAAGCATTTGATAAGATTTGTGCACTTTGTTGAATCTATTTAAACTTCTCTCATATATTTATTATTTAATATCTCATTTTAATAATACATATTTCTCCTACCTAGGTGTATTACCTATTACTTATTTACACATAATCTTTTAGTCTGTCTATCTATCTATCTATCTATCTATCTATCTATATCTATTACACACACAAATTTGTATATATACAGCGCGAACCATGACTCAACTACCCTTACATTGACTCTGCGTATGAAGTTTTGTCTGGAAAGCAAATAATGGATTAAAAACTATTTGTATATCATTTTAGTTGATATAAATATATATATCAGACTTTTGATAATTTTATGTTTGAGTTGCTTTTGTTACCACAGCTTTTTAAAGAGTCTATTGCATATTTTAGATAACATATTATTACATAGGTCTAGGCAGTATTCTTTTTTATTCCAAAAGTTACCTACCTAGTTGTTTTGTTGTATATTTTATTGAGAAAAGTACTAATTTCAGTGAAGCCCTGCTTCCCAAATATATATTTTACATGTCAATCCTTTGCTGTTACAACAAACAAATCTTAAATTTTCACTTTTTTCTCTATAATTCTACTTTAGACATTTCAGAATTCCATATTTTTGTTCCACTCTGACTTAAAATCTGAGATAGAGTTAGGCTTATGGGGGGAACAGTTAATCTTCCATGCAAATATCTAGTTCTAGCACTCATTGTTCAAAATACTGTTTTGTTGATTGTATTGCAGAAAGAAGCCTAGAATAATTTTCTTCTGAAAGACTTAATGCACCAGCTGATGGAAACAGATTCAGAGACACCACCACCACCAAACAATAGGTTGAGCTTGATTAATTTTGTGGAAGTGTGGGAGGAAAGATTGAAGAAGCCAGAGGGGTTAGGACACCCCAAGGTGACCTACAGAGTAAACTAACTTAGGCCCATGGGCAATCACAGAGAATAATCTACCAATCAAAGAACATGCATGGTCTGCACCTAGACCCCTACACATATGTAACAGATGTATGTGTACCTTGGTCATCATGAGGGTCTTCTAACAATGGGAGTAGAGGCTGTGTCTGATTCTGTTGCCTGACTTTTGATTCCTTTCCCCATAGCTGGGCTGCCTTGTCTGGCCTCAATAAGAGATGATGCATTTAGTCCTGCTGTGACTTGAGGTGCCAGGGTGAGATGGTAAACTTGGGATCCTCCCCTTCTCTGAGAAGGAGAGGGACTCATAGAGGGAGGAGGCATGAAGGTAGGACTGAGAAGAGAGATGATTGGAATCAGGCTGTAAGGAGATTAAGTAAATAAATTAAAAAGAAAAACTCCCTAATATCTCCCAAATGTTGACCTCCAGTTTCATTAACTTCTCTTCAAGTATCATGTTTTCATCTTTTCTAGGTGGTTGAACAAAATGTGACTGTGTATACTAACTCTTGCTCCTACTCATTCACCTATTGTAATGCATGTCTCAGCACTGGCTTACTATCTACAGCTATGCCTGAGCAAGGGCTCAGCAATCTCATGCATAAGGACTCCAAATCTCCTTTGAAAATCCAGGCTTTAATGTCTTTCCAGTATTAGAGGAGCCTCTATGGATTTGGGCTAATGTTTATCCCCTTAGTCAAGATCTAGGATTCCTCACACAGGCTACCAATGTTTAAGGACTAGGATGATCTACTGGTGGATGAAATAAAAAGCAGAAGATCAACTTCAAGTTTCAAGGTGATCCTACTGGGTCTAGATTCTAGGTGCAGTCCTACAAACTCAGAGAGCAGTTTGTCACATCTGGATCAAAATTCCAGGCCCACAAGATGTTACCCAAGTTTCACTACAGCCCACCTATTAATTCTAACATCAATTCTTTGCTTAGAACATGGCATGGAAGGATCTCCAATTTTCTGTGACAAACCCAATTTAGAAAGAATGGGGGAGATATTTGAGTCCTTGAACATGCAGGCATTAATATAAGATCATAGCTAGCACAGCTAGTGAAGCAATTAAGACCAATATTCCATCAGATCATAACAATTGTAAATTAACTTTATGTTCAGCAGTGCAACATCTAATCATACAAAAACAAATATTGCAATAACGGTAAAAGAATGAGACACAAATACAACAGAGGAGGGCATTGATACTCTACAGTAAATGAAATGTAAGCGAAAACTCTCACTAAAGGAACAGCACAGACACTAAATAATACATGGAAAAGAGTGGTATTGAACATTGATAGAATTACCATCCTACACAGGCTGATCGTTTCCTGAACTGATAGGAATAAAGATCCAAAATGAGTAAGTATTGAGTTGGAGGGATGACTGGGAATGAGGAATAAAGAAGGCAAGAAATAAAGAAGTCAAAAGCAATAGCTGGCACCGGAAGGTCATGCATAAAATAATGATATATGCCAAGTAAGTTTATTAAGATTATAACCTCATTTCTATGAGCATCATATTTGTCATCCACAAAGGTAAAAATGATTAAGGTTAGTAGAGAATAAGTCTGACATTTTTGATGAAAAGAACATGAGATAACTCATAATGAGCTGCCCCAGGACAAATGATGATAGTCCGAGGAGAAAAGTCTGAGCACCAGAAAATGCTACCTTGACTCTTCTGAGGAGGCACTGGCTCCAGTTCTAGAACAGGCTTGCTAATTCTACTCATGCACAAGGACACACAATTAAAATTCCCTTTGTCCTCATATCAGGACCTCTGAGGAAATCTTGGGTTGTTCTGCCTCCTGACATTATTGTGCATGCTGTTAAAGTACACATAGGACAATCTCTAGGACAGAATATATATTAGGACACAAAAAAAGCCTTGAAAACTGTTTCCAATAACAATAATTCGAAGCTAGTATTAATTACTAGAAAAAACTAGAAAACAAAGCTATACTAATAATAGTATGTTTTGGAATGACTAATTCATGATAGAAAAAAATCGAAATGGAAAAAAAAGTGTTTTAGTGATATTGATAAAAGTCTTCAAATAAATGTAGAAGACAGGTGAGGATAGATGAGTGATTATTTGAGAGTCTGTGAGGAACACCTCAAACGTTTTCTATCCCAAAATAGTCAAACATTCGAGGGAAAAGAGGACACATGTTTAAATGAAAGAAAGTAGAAATAGGGTTTGAGGGAATGAAGTTGCTATAGGGGATGCAAGTTTAATGCTACACACATTTAATTCCACCCCTTAAGAAACAGAAAGAGGCAGATATCTGTGGGAGTGAAGCAGCTTCCCCGACATACATAGCAAGTTCAAGGCCAGCTGGGCGATATAAAGATATGTTTTTTCTCATATGAACAAAACAAACACTCCCACAAAATATCAGAAAATCAAGAAAACTATTTATGTACTAGGTTTTCTGTAAATGTACTCATGAGAAAAGCCTTTGCGACGTACTTGATTTGAGAGAGTGCAATAGAGATATAAGCAACAGGGCTAATTCAACTGCAGTTAATTGTCTTCGATCTTAAGTAATTGCAAGTAATATTCTGAAATAAAAGAGTAACTTAATAATTAAGATTCAGGAAATGTTTGTACATTTTTATGATTTTATAATACATACCTAAGAGGCTGAATAAAATTTAATTTAATTTTATCATATTAATTCGGAAACATTGCCATGGTCATTTCTCAGATCTGACAGGTAAAATCCTACAGTACATTGTTTTCATGCACCCTATTTGAAAGACATCTTTCAAACATATGAAGAAGTTTGCTGTTATGAAGTATGCTGAAAGTAGAGTAGCTAGAACTCAGTTTCACATCTTTAGGTTTAAGCAAAGCTTTGGTAGGAATAGAAACCATGTAAAATCAGAAACACGAAATAAAATTGTAATGGATTGTATTGGATATATATTTAATAAAATATGTCTTTATCCACTTAATACACTACTATGAGATTAGTAAATTAATTGGGATTCAGGAAAAGAAATAACTTGTGTTTTTTATTATGTGTGGATTCTAGATTTTAATATACATGTGTGTATATATATGCATGTATGCATGTGCATGTGTGTGTAAGAGTCAATAATAGAAACGTGGTATAAAGGAAGAGAAAGGTGAATTTAGGAGAAAAACAAGATATGTATGACATGAGCTTGGGAGATAGTAGAGAGATATAAGAACAAATTTTAGTGGTATATGCACAAAAATCCCATAAAAAGCTCTTTAATTCAGAAACTAACTTTAAAACAATAAATTTGAAAAATACCTTTAAGAGACATGGGACTATCACCATTTCCTATGGTTCATTGAATCTTAAGAAAAATTCTCCTATTAGGTTTTATGATTTAGCCATCTTAGAGTACTTTCTTCTGGTATAAATTTAGTTGGTTTGGGAAAGAAACCTCAATTTTTGAGAATGTGAAGAGAAATATTTTTTCCACATAGATGACCTCAAAATCAATGATAAATTTATTTCTACCCTTATAAGTGATTTATATGTAATATTAAAAGTAATACAATGCTCGACTGTTTTGAGATATTACTATTTTTAATTCAGATTTCCAAAGTGCTTATATAAGGATAAAGATTATAATAAGCATTTCTTTCCCAAGTAATCAGTCCACATTGTCTACAATTATGGTCTAATTGCCATGAAAATTAAACAAACTGCTTCCAAATAATTTACTGTATCATCTCTTCTTTCCATATGATCTTAATTCTCTGTGGAAGAGAGGGTTATCTTATTAATCAAGAAAGCTTAAAGAGTGAACTTTACAAGATGTGCAATGATAAAGAGAGAGCAGAGATTGAGGAAATGTCCAACCAATGCTGGCTCAACCGGAGAACCACACCATGGCTAGAGCCAACCATTGACACTACTAAATATACAGAAGCCTAACGTACCTGTCTTTTGAGAGGCTATAACCAGAAGCTCTTCGAAACAGATGTGGAGAGTCACATTCAAACATTGAGAGAAGCTAGGGAGACTTGAGAAAAAGTGGGGGAAGAGATAGAAGGACCTGTAGGAGACAGGAGCTCTAAAAGAAAACCAGCAGAGCCAACTAACCAGGGCTCAGATGGGCTGGCAAGGACAGAAGCACCAGCTGAGGAACATGAATAGACTGGATCAAGGCACCTTACACAGATGTAACAGATGGATAGCTCATGCTTCATGTGAATTCCCTAGTAAGAGGGAGTGGTGGCTAACTTTGACATGCACTTTGTTGCCTGCGTTTTTATCAAGTGCCCCCCGCCCCCGCCAGTGGGGCTTCCTTGTCAGGCTACAGGGAAATATGATGTGCTCAGTCCTGATGTGACTTGATGAACTGGGAAGGGTTGGTAGGGGGCCTCCCCTTGTCAGAGGAATAGGGGAGGGGGTTATGGAGAAAAGGAGGGAAGGTGAAAGACCAGGAGGAAAGAAAGGAGCAGCCTATAATCAGGATGTAAAGTGAATAAATTAATAATAAAAAAGTGAATTTAAAATCTTACTATTAAATATGCATTCAATGGCTGAGTAAATGAAATTATATTTCTCAGTGTTTTATTTTTTATTTTTTTTTAATTTTTTATTAATTTCTTCTTGTTACATCTCAATGTTTATCCCATCCCTTGTAGCCTCCCATTCTTCCCTCCCTCCCCCCATTTTCCCCTTATTCCCCTCCCCTATGATTGTTCCTAAGGGGGATTACCTCCCCCTGTATATGCTCATAGGGTATCAAGTCTCTTCTTGGCAACCTGCTGTCCTTCCTCTGAGTGCCACCAGGTCTCCACCTCCAGGGGACATGGTCAAATGTGAGGCACCAGAGTACGTGAGAAAGTCATATCCCACTCTCCACTCAACTGTGGACAATGTTCTGATGATTGGCTAGATCTGGGTAGGGCCTTAAAATTTACCACCTGTATTATCCTTGGCTGGTGCCTTATTTGAGCGGGACCCCTGGGCCCAAATCTGCCTATCATAATGTTCTACTTGTAGGTTTCTAGGACCCTCTGGATCCTTCTACTTTGCTATTCTCCCATGCTTCTCTCATTTAGAGTCCCAATAGGATGTGCTCCCCTCTGTCCCAGTTTCCTGGTAAGTGAAGACTTTCGTGGGACATGCCCCTTGGGCTAGTATGCAGATATAAGTGAGTATATACCATTTGATTCTTTCTGCTTCTGGGTAAACTCTCTCATTTTGATCATTTCTAGCTCAATCCATTTATCCACAAATTTCAGGAATTCCTTGTTTTTAATAGCTGAGTATTATTCCATAGTATATATGTACCACAAAGACAATCAAATGGCTGAGAAACACTTAAAGAAATGCTCAACCTCCTTAGTCATCAGGGAAATGCAAATCAAAACAACTCTGAGATTTCATCTTACACCCATCAGAATGGCTAAGATCAAAAATTCAAGTGACACCACATGCTGGCGAGGATGTCGAGAGAGAGGAACACTCCTTCATTGCTGGTGGGAATGCAAACTAGTGCAGCCACTTTGGAAATCTATCTGGTGCTATCTCAGAAAAATGCAAATAGGGCTTCCTCAAGACCCAGCTATTCCACTCCTTGGAATATACCCAGAAGATGCTCCAGCACACAACAAGAACCTTTGCTCAACCATGTTCATAGCAGCCTTCTTCATAATAGCCAGAACATGGAAACAGCCTAAGTGTCCATCAGTAGAAGAATGGATTTCTCAGTGTTTTAGTTCTACATCTTCACTCTTTAATTTTCTTTCTGGGCTTGGTTAATCATTATTAATTATATGTAGGATCTTTCTTAAATATCTTTTATGCTATTATGTTAGAACTTCAACAGGTAGCTTTAATATTTTAATATTTTTCTTATAGATCCAACTCATGAAGAAAAACAGTTGTAGTGATATTGTAGTAAATATTTTTATGAAGAACATATGAGCAGATGAATGTATATATCAGTGGATGCACAAATCATAATCCTTATGTATTTAGAAGTCAGTTTTCGAATGTTTTGGTAAATACATTAGGGAATTTTCTATATACACAACTTTGCCATCCAAATTTCAATTGGTTTGTTTTGGAATTCAATGACGTTTCTGTGGGTAAAAGTGGAGTCACCTGATAAATCCTGCTTGTATGAGTGTGTTATTTATTCCCTTGTATGTTTATTTCCTTGAGCTTTGTTTAAGCGACTAGGAAAGCTCCTTTGGTTTTTCCTCTCTCTCCGTGTGTGTGTCTCTCTGTCTCTGTCTCTGTCATCTCTTCCTCAGTCTCTGTCTCTCTTTCTCTCTGTGTCTCTGTGTCTCTGTCTGTCTGTCTTTCTCTCTCTCTCACTCTCTCTCTCTCCTCTGCATCCACCACCCCATCTGCATCCAATAAACATGCATTTATATACTAAAAACAGAGTTTATGAAATATCATAAATCACATTCCTTATTCCTCTTAGAATAATATTCATCTTTGCAAGAGGGACCCCCATGATATGAAGTCCTCTAAAATCTTGTGGAGAATCTGTCCAATGCTTTTAATTTAGAGCCTCATATTTAGTTATGCTGTAAAAAGAGCTGATGAATCTGGCTTATAAAACAATATCATGTTGACTTTATGGATCAATAAAGAGTAATGAATTTATCGCTATAACTGAAGTCATCTTCCAGAATTAGAAAAGAGAAAAAAGAAATTCAAATTTTCTTAACACTGATTATACAGAACAAGAGGATATATCAGACGGTATGTGTAAAGGACTACCTTTTCTGAGGACAAAGGTGTGAGAGAGGGAGGGAGTGGGACTAGGAAGAGACTAAGGAAAGGGCTGCAATCTCGATGTAAAGTGAATAAATTAAAATAAACCCTACAGGGCAGCAATGAAAAGTAAGAATGCTTTACACTCTCATGCATGAACAATAAGCTGAGTATGACACTCTCCAAAGGGAATAGCAGCAATTTCTGGGAGATCACGGCAATCTTAAGCTCTTAAGAAATGAAAATATGAATGGATGGATGGATGGATGGATGATGAATGAATAGATAAAAATGCAAAATGTATAAATTCTTTAAAAATTGTTCTTAATATATTAAGATATTCACGGAGTCAAGTCTGAATATATCATTTTGTGTCTGAGAGACTTAAGAAGGAAAATAGGAAGTAAACTCTTTAATAGGAATTGTGGTCAACATTTATTCAGAAGAAAGAAAAGGCAGCCTTTTTCATCACAATTGAAAAGATCAAAACTATAAACTGATTGGAAAAATAAGTCTGAGAACCAGAAAAGTATGAGAAGGAACGAATATTGCATGATAGAAGCTAAAGAAACATCAAGAGAAGGAGGTTTTATTTTGACAACATCTTTGAGAATATTTTCCTATTTCCAGGAAATGAAAGAACACCTAAGATCTATTCTTCAGATTCAAAAGAAATTATGCAGCCTCTATCCTAAAAGTAAAAAAAAAAAAAAAAAAAAGTCACCATTGAGTTTACCCTTGTAGCCCTAGAAGCATAGCAGCAGATAAATAAATAAGTAAATAAAAGGAAGAGATTTCGGGTCAATTTGCCAAGAATAAGTATAATACATATCACAGTCAGTAGGGGATTCTTTCTTCTTTAGCAAAAATAAGGAACTTGTTTCTTTCCTTTTTTTCTTTTTTGTAACTTGTTTCTTAATGCATCAGGACTGAGTTCTGGTTCTCTCCAACTGAGAGTGACCACTCCAAGCTGTCCAGCTTTCAAAGCTACAAACTAAATGAAGAAACAAGGAAACACATTCTGGCGACTCTGTCTAAGAATGAACTATATATAGCAACAGCAAATGTATAACATTCATTTTCTCTGTCCTTTTAAATTTGTTAGATGAAGAGGTGTTATTCCCAGGTCTCGTAGACTAGAAAGTTGCGATATAAAACAAGATGTAGTAAATATTTTAAAAGAGAGGTTGTGGTGATTTGTCTTGAAAAAATGAATACTGTATCTTTTATTTCCTTGGAGTACTCCATATTATTGTCTCTAGTATCCTCCACTATATATATATCTTTTAAACTTGTAAATATCCCATGAATGTGATAAGATTGCTTGTGTTTGGGGCTCTGAGCTTAATCTCACTGGGACAGTTTTCATTTTTTTTTTCTTTTGTGACAATAAGCTCAGATCAGATAGGTCTTTAATCAGCTATCTTTACTTCTAGTATCATTCTAATTTCAAAACATTAAATTATTTCATAGGTGACTGACTACTTTCACAGAATAAAATATAACTTTATAAATTGCTTCATAGTTTTTTTTTTCAGATATTTTTCTAGACTTACAAGATACTGAATAAAAGCACTAAAGCAACATTTCTTCAGTAAACGACAATCCAAACTGCACATGGCAATCAATTAAATTACTTCATGATCTTCCCCTTAGTCAGTCACTTAAACTGTAAGTAGCTGTTTTCTCCCCCTGTATTTTTTATTTTATGGAATGACCAGGTCCTGATTACTGCAGATATTTACCTAGAATTACAAAAGCAAATAAGTAGCCAAATATTCGATTCTTTAAAAAAGTCATATGTAGTAGGGAAATAAATTTACTCAACCAATTTAGAAGACCATACTGAACTGTGCCGGCTATGTCTCTCAGTAGCTTTAGAGACATCTTTGAGGATTTTCTCCCTAATGCAGGCGTTGTTTTAAATTGGTACCAGATGCTTGGTATCTTGGAAGGATTCTGAAAGTTCAAATATGTTAGTGGCCTTTGTTCGGCTACAATTACGAAGTACCACTTATATTTTAATTCTTGCAATAGAATTATGTGATACTTATTCTTTCAATGATACAAGATTATTTTTTGAAAGTGTAGTAAATTTTTTTTCAATTTTTTACAAATTGATTTATTTTTAATTTATTTACCTCTGGTTGTAGCCCCTCTCTCATCTCCTTCCAGTCCCACCCCCCCCCCTCTCTCTCTCTCCTCTGTCCCCTGTTCCTCAGAAATGAGGAGCTCCCTTCACCTGCTATCTGTCCCCAGCCTATCAAGTCTCATCTGGACTGCCTACACCTTCTTCCTTTTAAGGAAGAGTTGGAGAATAGATGGACCTAAAAAGGACAGATACTCCACAAGTAGAACAACAGAGGCACCAACTCTGGGCCTGGGATACCTGCAGAGACTGATGCACCAACCAAGAATTACTCATGGAAATGATCTCCAGCCTCTGCTCACAAAGGGAAGACAGTCTCCAAGTGAGTCCCATAATATGGGGAGTTGGGTCTGGCTCTGTCAAGGACTCTGTTTCACACTCATTGATCATGTTTCCGAATACAAGATTATTTTTAAGAGAACTCTTAGACTTATACAATATGTGTGTCCACAGTATATTCAAAAATAAAATTATCTGGGTAAACCTCCTTATATTGTTTGCAATAAAAACAGTTTTATCAGAGGAAGGGATGATATCTCTCTCTGTACCAGTGAATGGATAATATATTATGAAAAAAGTTTTCCCTATATTATTATAAGTGCAAGATATTATTTATAAGTTAATTAATCAATACATATTTATTTGTGGAATGTATCAAGTTATGAAGGAAATTTCTATTGACATTAATTTCATTGACACTCTCAGTAAATAACCTAGAAATAGATTTGGAGAAATTTGTTATCATTTGAATATTGTCTTTACCTCACTGGGGCTTTCATGGTTGTTATTTGGGCATCTAAACAGAGCTTACCACATAGTTTTGATTTTTTTTTTTTTTTTTTTTTTTTGTTATTCAGCTCAGGAGCTTTTAAGCTCTTATATATGGAAACTAAAGCACAAAGCTTTACAAGGTACAAATCCTGGATGCACAAAAGTCACTTGTTTTCCATTTGGTAAATAGGTGACATCTTTGGAGCTAAAGCAGAAGAATCTAATGCAGAATCCTTAAAAATCTTTCTCTGTTGCTTTGACATAAGATAGGAAAATTGCCATCCTCAAGACTCTCATTATTTGAATTGCATAAAGATCACCATGCCATAAGCATTTAGAAACCTCTTCTTTTAAAATGAGTTGTTTCATGGTACACATTTTCATTTTGTTTCCACACTCTTAAATTTTCTATTAGTTCAATATTCTTAAGACGTTATCTTTCAGGGATTTGAGAATGAATAATGTTTGAAGGGCAAAATTGTGAAAAAGGATATTTTTACATGTTAGAACAAAGTCTTATCAAAATTTCTGCAGAGAAAATGAGTAGGTATTATGATTCTTGGATTCCTAATCTTCCTCAAAAGAATAGTACATTAGAAGCTCCTTAAGAGACCTTTTAGTTGGTCGTATTAAATTTTTATTGATGTTACAGTAACTGGGAGCATTCACATTATGTCATAAAATATTAGCCCATGTGCAAAGTATATTTCTCTGTAAATGTTTAAAATTCTAATGCATACTTGATCTGTTTATAATGGATTAATCTTACCCATATTAAAATAACGAATAACCTTTGTAGACTTAGAAAAATTTTATGCAAGTTTTGGAAAAGAGTGGGAAAGAAAAAAAAAAGTCTAGAAAGAAAAAGAGAGAATGCAGAGAAAAACAAATAGGGCAAGGAGAAGGAAAACAAAAGGGGTGAGGACTAAGGAGGAGGAAAGAGAGGAAGAGTGAGGGAAGGATGGAGGGATGGAGAGAGCGAGGAGAGATAAATTGTCTGCATCCCTAGGGTTATTCATTGATTCCTAGTGCTCTAACAACTTTTTCATTGAGCACAGGTCAGCAATTACTATTGTGTAACACATAACTAAAACTAACAATTATAAATACTCATTCTCAGTTACAATAGTGTTGAAAATATTTTGATTGGTTTCAAATTCAGAGTAAGTTCTATTTGAGATGTGGGAGGTACTTTGCAACAAAGAACATTTTCCTTCTGCTTCCTGATGAAAACATCAAAGGACAGAGTCTAATGTCTTCTCATATGATTGGACAAATATTCTTATTAGTTAAGATATAATTATGTATTATTACAATTTTTAATATGAAGCTTTCTCATTTTTACTTGTGGTAGGAAACCTAGGCATATATGAATTCAGAATATGGTTTCATACCCAGGAAATATGCCTGGCACTATGATTATGCACAAGATATAGCAAACTCAACTGTGTCTCTACTTTATCTATCACTGTAGATAGCAGGTAACCACTCCTTAGCAAACATGAGCTTCATTTAGCTGTGCTTTTATGACTTGGTTTTGTCAATATCCCAGATAGAAAAACTGCTAACTAAAGAAAACGTTGAAACTCATATTATCTAGATAATGTACACATAAACAAAATGGATTTTTAAGAAAATTTAAAATGTAAAACAGAATGTGATGATGAATAGGAAAATATTGGGGGGAAAGACTATCAAGAAACATCCCTAATCTAAATTTATTTGAATCAAGGACTTTATGAAAAAAGAAAGTTAGCTGTAGTAGAACCAGGAGGTGGCAGTCTTGTACTGTTCATTGTGCTGTAAAAAAATTTTTTCTTAGACTTTGTCCTCCCTTTCAGTACACACACACACACACACACACACACACACACACACACACACAATCATGCTGCTTGACATATCCATGTGAGCACATATGATTAGATGTACTGTTCATAAAGCAACATTTTTTCATAAAAAATTATATGCATTAACTTAATAACATGTGAGGTGTATGGAACTATTTATTTTGTCATATAATTAGAGACATTTTCTTCAGAAAACACATGATAGATTTCTTGTAAAATTAGTGAATAAAAATCATGTTTCATCAATGACTCAATACAGGCCTAAAGAAAAATATCCTTACTGTGAATTCACATTCAAATGAAAAAAAAAAAAAAAAAAACAAAAACATGCTTATGCACCTGTCATTTGATGACTTTGATTATCTTGATAGGGGAGCTTAAAATACAAGCATGAAATGTAAGAATTTAGAATTTTGATCTTCAAAGTCACTGTTTACTTAAAGGTAAGCTTAACACGTAGTATAATGCAATTTTATATTAATGTAAAAACAATACGTGTACACTCATTTTATCAGACTTTAATTTCCAAATACCAGAATCTTAGTTAAATACCTTTACTTAAAAAAAAAATGGTACTCCACCATTACAAACACATAGAGGTTGGGGAGAATAGAAATATAAAATAGAACAGAAAAGCGAGTAGTCTGAAAAATGAAGATTTTTCAGAATAATCAGCAGCAGAATTTCACATAGTTTAAAAATACAAATGCAACTTGTGAAGCTGTCCTGCAGATGTGAAAAAGCACTTCGACAAAACGAGACATCACGCTACATATTTCACTCAGTTTCAAAGCAATTTCCGTATCATTTTCTCTTTAGGTGTATGAGGTAACATGATGCTAACTGTGGAGCTCAGGAGTCTAACGTAAAAACAAGTCCAAAGCCTGCCCTTGCCTGCACCATACTAGAAAGGTGACCTTGAATCAGTTGTTTAACCTGTCTAGAAGCTGGCAGGCTCTTGAGGAACTGAGGGCAGAGTTATTTGGATTAAAGTCCTTGTGACAGATGTGCTCTTTCTTCAAGTTTTGTTTTCATGGCAGTATTTATAATTCAAGGAAGAAAACTTAAATTCAAGATCTGTATTTTAGCTCTATATGCCTTCATAATTCTTGTAATATAAAAATGATTTTTTCCCTAAATGCCTCATGGCTTGTTTTTATTTTTCTTTTTTAAATTATTCCTTTCTCATACAGTACATTCCAACTGCAACTTCCTCCCTCCCTAGTCCCTCCCTGGCAACCTTCCCTCTGACCCAGGTTCACAGCTCCTCAGTTTCCCTTAAAAAAAAAAAAAAAAAAAAAAAAAAAAAAAAAAAGATCAAGCCACCCAGTGGCATTAACCAACCTTGAAATAACAAGCTGCCCCTAAGACTTGGCACAAACCTTCATATGAAGGCTGGATGAGGCAATCCAGTATGAGGGAAAAGGTCCCACAAGCAGACAAAATAGTCAAAGATACATCCACTCTCATTGTTAGGAGTCCAATAAAAACTCAAGCTAAACAACCACAGCATTTATTCAGAGGGCTAGGGGAGACACATGCAGGCTCAGTGGTCGCAGCTTCAGTCTTTGTGAGCTCTCTTGGGCCTACTTACATGATTCTGTGGGCTCTGTTCTCCTGATGTCCTCAAATCCTTAGGCTCCTACAAATGTATAAATCTTCTTTGTGAAACACCAGTTTTAGCAACAGTTTCTTCTTGTGTGGAAAAAAAACCTAACTAGTGGTGTGTCATTTTTGTGATGGCAAAGACACGTTTCTGAAGAAACCTAACAGAGTTTACAAGTTTTTTACTTTCAGATATAACTTAAACTTAATTGACAATAACTTTAATGGCCTGATTACATTCTAGAGACTTTTTAGTTGCAGTTGTATGGTGTTAAAAATAAGTGATTTGAATAAGTGTATATAATGTCTTCAGTTAGTGAGTATTAGCAACACATTTTGCAAGACAAGGTATATCCCCCAAAAGTAGGACGTAAAGCATTGTGTCAGAAACGCTACTAGCACAGAATGCCCAGTCTACAGGAATAATGAGCAACTGTAAAAATTATAAAAAGGAAAGTGGTAATAATAAAAGCACCATGAGCCATAGGCATTGCTAGTGGAAGTAAGCCTCCTCAATTTCACTTTTCCATTTTTTATAAGATAAAGAAGATACAAACTAAACATAGCATTTATTTCTGTAACTCTTAAATGTACCATATAATTTTAAAATCAGTACAAAGTAAATTAAATTGCATCACTTCAAAGTTTAAAGGCAAAATGGAGCTTTTAGCATTTATTTTGTGCATATTTGCATAAGAATTATATATCTTTCATTAGGGCTCTTTTTCTGTTACTGCTAAAATCTATTTGCATATAAAAACTAAAGAATCTTCAAAACTCATCACAATAGAATCTGACAGTCCTTTGTTTTTTCTTAATAACAGTATGCATGTTTGTATATATTATCTTTGGACATAAAATGTAACATTTTACTTAAATTGGCATGGGAAGTTGAAATATGTTGAATAAATATGAATTAGGCTAACTTGAATAAGGAAAGTTTCAGTACAATAACTTTAATCAAGCTTTGTTAGATTCCTAATGAAAACCATAATATTTAAGTATTGCTCACTCTTAGTATTGTTAAACAAACAAAGGAGTACTTTGCAGTGTTACCACTTTGTCTCCACTAGGAAAACTACCTTGTATACAACTTATATTAAAGTGGGAATACTAAACAAGGCATGGAATCACAGTTACCTTCTTATTTGACTTCTTTTTGTTCTCAGTGTTCGTATATGTTTGTAGTTATGCTGAGCCTCTTTCCTGTAATACCTCTCATCTCATTTGTCTCCATTGTTTCTTTAGATAGCATTACCTTCATCTCCTCTCCCATTCCCTCTCCTCTCTTGTAACAAAATTTGTGACATAAACCTTTCCTGGATTAAATTTTTTTCTCATTATATATCCTACACTGCATGTAATGTTAACAGACTGATTTTTGTCTTACTTTGGATATGAACTCTCATTAAATCATTGACTTAACGGTGTAACTGTGCTATTGTGCATATGATTATGTATATAATAGCATGTATTGTGTATACATTTCCCTCTAGTTTTCTAGTGTAAATAAAATTATATTGAATAGATTTAAAATATGTATGAACAAAAACGGAACTGTTTCCTTTATTAAGTGTGCTGAACGAAAGATTTTCCTAAACACAGACTCTCACACTTACATATCACTGGTCCCAATAGAGAGTGCCACTTCAGAGTTTAGCAGGAGCCCAGCTCATGAGGATGCATTAAATTCATCTGTGAATTATTACTGGGAGATTATCCATATATTTTATACAACCTATTATGTTTAAAGTGAAAGTGCATTCTTCAAGAGGGCACTGGTAATCCAATTGTAGTAAGACACAGATCATTTTAGTCCAAGTGATTCCTGCCTCCTGTTCTGTAAATAATGCTGCAGTGACTGCACTTGTATGCAATGTTGTTTTTGTGCTTTAGGAAACTTCTATAGGTGTTGCATTAATTTTTAAGGCATAAAGTAAAGTAAGTATTGAGAGCATAAAAAAAATTGAGCTAAAGCTAATGTTGGCATATGTTTCAGTTTAGTAAAATTTACCAGCTGGAATATTTAGATAACGGTGCTGGGAAAACTGAATATTCATATATGTTCTGCCTTAAGTTGTTGAGGTCATGAGTGTGCTGTTAAGCCCACAGTGAATTCATAGATTCATGTAATCGAAGTGAAGTCCTATGTCTCCCCCTGCTAGAAAATCAACTCCAAATAGTTTAAATTAAATTATTTTGTTTAAGACCTGAAACTCTACAACCTCCAGTGAAAAAAGTAGTGAAATATGTCAAGATAAATAAACTGCTGAAGACTTTTCAAGTGAGTATTTGATTGCTTAGGAGCTAAGTCCCACTACTGACAATGGAATCTCATAAAATGTTGAACTAGTTCAGCAAAGAAGTAGTTAACTAAGGGAAGTGACAACACAAATAATGGATACTAAAAATATTTTAAGTTATCCAACTAACAAAGGACAATATCCAGAATATGCAAGGAACTCAAATTAAAAACAATAAATTGATGACATTATCAATCAATGTGATATTGTACTATATGTTTCTGAAAACATGAAATTATATTGCACAGTAAACATAAACTTTATATATATATATTACTCTTGTCCACATAATCACTAGCATTTGATTTCTGTTTCCATTTAAACTGCTCTATTGACGGTAAGCTTTGATAAAAATTAAGCAAACCAAATTTCCATGTCCTTATCCAACCAATTTTGTGTCCTCCTTTAAAAATCCAATTTGATGTCCTTATACACTCTTGGATATGAGGCCACCCACTGAAATAAGGTTGACACCCCAGTACCCACATCCTTTAAAGTTGATTCTCCCTATTCCAGCAGCTATAATTGCATTTATTAGCTCCTTATTTAGGCCCTGACTTTGTGTCAATCTCCTGTCTCCATAATTAAACTGTCTTAAGTTCTAGAGGTCATGAGTATGCTGATAAGACTACTGTGAATTCAACAGTTCAGATGCCTCATTGTGACTGGACAACACTGTATTCTTGTTATTCGCAGGCTCACAGAATCTTTCTGGCCCATTTTATTCAATGGTCCCTAAGATTTTCAGAGGAGGTTGTGTGGTATAGATGTCTTTTCAGGGCTGAGAATTCATCAGTCACTTAATCTCTGCTCCTTGACTAGGGTCTACTGCAAAGAGAAGGTTCTCTGATACAGGCATAATCATTAGCCTTTGAGCATATTAAAAGCATACTACTTTTTATTTAACTAATTTATTCAGATTACATCTCAATTGTTATCCCCTCACTTGCATCTTCCCATTCCTCCCCCTACCTCTTTCGCCCTTTTCCCCTCCCGCAAGTCTGTGACAGAAGGGGACATCCTTCCCCACCATATGGTCACAGCTTATCAAGTCTCATCCTGGTAGCCTGCTTATCCTTTCTCTTAGTGCCACCAGGCTACCCACTGAGGGGAAATGGTCAACTATTCTTGACAATAATAGTATACATAAAATATTTCAGAAAGGTATTTTCTCTTTAAATATTTTATAATACGTAAATAGTAGGTATAAGTCCATCTCTAATGCTCAGCTTGTAGTTATTGTGAAATGTTATAATTACAAACTCATTTATGGTGTGCTTATATTGTAAAGTTTATGACTGTTAAATTTCAATATCCCTCTCTCCCTTTCCTTTTACTGTATTCAAGATTTAATCATAGATTTACATATTCTACAAATATGCCATTTGTGTCCAGATGTTTTAAACCATCTTCTTGCAAAAAAAAAAATAGAAATAGCATGTCAAATGTATTTTTAAACTCAAGACAATTACATTGTATTGAAATGAGATTAATCAAATCAAAAGAAAATGATCAGGACATACACTATGAGGAAGGTAATGATGGGTTATCTCTAAATTAGACATTTATACCACTCTCCTCTAAGGCTCAAAAACATTGCAGAGGGGAGGGGAGGGGATATAAAAGAGCCAGAATACATGACTGAATGTTATAAAATGCCTTCCATTAAATTTGATATGCCCATTAACAATGGTGGTTATCTGCAGAGAACACACATGAGACTGTGCCTACCTCTTAACAATCACTCATGGAAGTGTAAAGCACTCACAGGCCTCTACCTTTTTCTGCTGAACTAAAGGCTATAGGTAGATTATGGAAGTGGGAAAAATTTTGTTTCTGCCTCCATTCCTCTGTGTTTTATTTTTTAATAGCTTAATAACACACACATACACACACACATACACACACACACACACACACACACACACACACATACACACACACACACCACACCCGCATCTATCAGTTAATCAACATTGGCCATTTTCACTTTCAGGTTTTTAGGAATAGAGCAGAGCAGCAATGAATACTGATGAGGAGATATCTGTTTAGTAGGAGAAGGAGTCCTTTTTGGCATATACTAAAGATTGGTAGGATTGGCTCCTGTGATAAATCTCTTTTAAATTTTCTGAGGGAACTGCACACTGATTTCCACTGTGATTTTCCAGTTTGCACCCCGATAACCTAGGATGAATGCTTCAATTTTCTTACAATCATGGTAGCATATGCAGAGAAAATTTTAAATATGTAGACATATTTAAGAAATCTTCCTCCCAGATCTTTAAGTCTCATGTGATTCTATGGAAAGAAAAATATAAACTTGGTTCCCTAAGTTCCATTTCTTTACATTTCTCACCATCTGGGCCATAGGCTTCGTTTCCCACCCTCTTGTCAGTTATCATTAAATGAAAACATTACAGGTTTGCAACTGGATATGTCATTTGTTTTGGCATATGCTTTCCTAATGATTAGTCTATAGATGGGGAAACAAATTCTGCTCATAGTGAAGGAAGCAGATGCTTAAGAGGTCAACCTACCTATGTAGGAAATGTTAAGATGAAAATTCAGCCACAGATCTGATCCCATGTCAGTTGAACACTCTAAGTTCAGCAGTCTTCCAAATGTAACACAGTTTTATACCCTACAGTTTGGCTAAATAAGGAAGCAGGACCATGAAATGTGGAAAATGTGAAATAAAAAGCAAGGAGATCTGAGTCTGCAATCAATGTGAGAAAAAAATTAAAGTGCAATATCTACAAATGGAAGGCTTTGAAATTGCTGTGACTAAATGGAAGTTAGGATTGCTTAATCAGTCCTGGGATGGTTGGACACTTGATTTAAAAAATGATTGACTTCACAATTTGAAGAACTGTCAGATAAATTTAGTCATTAGAGCATTATTATTGCATTCTAGGTTATTAATTCACCTTTTAACATAACTTTAATGCTTTCTCTTCATTTGTCAGTTATAAGCTTTTGCCCTGGGATGGATTTTAATTACATTCACTCTTTTGTCATTAGATGTGATTTGCTAGGTCATTCTGCCACTTCCAAAGTCAGCTGATGATTAAGCAGCCATGTTTGTGAGACTTTATGGGTGTAACTTCCTACATTACTAAACGTAGACAGAGCATGTTGTAATTATATATTTAGGAATATATATTTATACATACATGTATGTATATACACATATGTATTTACATTTATTTTAAAGACAGTAAGGAAGGCTACATGAAAATTTCATGGAAGAAAAAGGAAGGGAAAACAATGTAATTACAATATCACTAAAAATAAAATAAATAAAATAAATCATTAAGACATGATTAATTTTATAAATTTAATAATGGTTTTATATGAAATTATTCTTGTGTTGTTTCATCCATGTGGAATATTTTAGCTTTTTATATATCACATATGAGGTTTCAAAAAGAAATCTTGTTTTATGTGTAATGCTGAAAATGATATTTACACCAAACAAGTAAAAGCAGACAATGTACCATACTAATATATATACTCTCTCACAAATACCATAAAAGTACTAAAATATTTACTTACTTATGAATGATTGCATATATTTATGTTTGTACACAAGTTTTATATATATATACATACATATATATATATATGTATAATTATGCTTAGCAATTTATCCATTAGGCATTGATATAAGATTTGTTTTATTATTAAAAATATGTGTCTGTGCACGCATGTGTGCATATTTGAGTGAGTTTGCCCCCAAATTCACAAGAGTAAAACAAAAGCCCTAGAACTATAATAATAGGTAGTTGGGAGTTACTGGACGTAGGTTCTGGGAAATAGACTCTGTCCCTCTGTGAGGGCAGAGCATGCATATAATCACTAAGCCATCCCTACATCTCTAAAGATTTGTTGCTGTTTCTTTGGTTCTGGTATGCTCAAACCTTCAGCTTTCTGCATTCTAAGCAAGTCCTTTAACAGTAACTGTCTCCCCACCACTATGAAGTCTTTTCAATTATGTTCATGTAAAGTTAAGTTCACATACAGTACATTTGGTTTGTACTGAGAAATGCAATTGTTGAAAAGCAAATTAGACAAGCACTAAATTTATGGGTTATTTTACAGTATCATTAACTATAAAAATGTCATAAAATACTAATTCTTGATTGTTTCATGGTTCTTGCTACAGGTAGTTTATTGTGTATATGTGTAAATATATAACTGTATATGTAAAAATAAAAAATGTTTAAATAAAAAAATTTTTCAGTGAATTTATATGCAATCTTTGGGCTTTTTAAATTTTTTTGTTTTTGTTTTTGTTTCCTCCGCGTAGTTCACCATGGGATTCTCTTGGTATGTCCTTGTCACGGCCTTACCCTTGAAATCATGGACACTGCTCCAGTTTCTCACCATCTGTGAGAGGCATCAAAGGGAGTAAGTTCTGTTAAGATCTAACAGTATGTAAATAGCTTTTGCCCTTAGTATGTTCCAAAGTAGCAAAGCTCTGAGACACAATATGTGGATGTGATAATTAAGGCAAAGCTCCTAATTATTGTAAGGATCAAGTGGACGTAAAGAAATAATCTCTTTAATCACTTCCTCTTCTCACAGTTTTCCATTTGGTGTCTGAGTCAGAGATGGATTCAATGATAGAGTCATTGTCTGTTTTATACCTACATCCTGATTGTCATTAGTGAACCTTAAGATATTATAACACTTTCCCTTTTTATTTTATTTTATTTTTAAGGATTTGTGTTTGGATCAGCTCTTCAAATGCCCATGAATTTATACTGAGACTGAAGTGCTGAAGAAAGCTTCATTACTGCTGTAAAAATGCGACACCATCATTCATTTTTTAATTTAGGCTCTGCTTAATGTGTTGAAGGTGGTAATCAATTACATTAACACATGATGCAATTTGACTCATTTGAGCAATTTCAATCAGGATTTCATCCTCATCATAGCGCTGAGACTGCTATATTGAATGAAAATAATGACCATTTGATTACAACAGGGGGTGTTGTCTTTCGTGATTTTGTTGGACCTTTGGCAGCATTTGATGTAGTTAATCATGACATTTTATTGGCTGCTTGATAGATTCAGGAAGAATTTTCTCAAATAAAAGTAAAGCCAATTCCAAGTGTTATCTCTCATTGTGATCCATTTAAAAGTGTCTGCTAAATAAGCTTGCTTGCTACCCTAAGCTCCTGCAGCACTGAAAGTGCTATGTACACAGGTATTTGCTTGGTTGTTTTTTTCTTTTTTTTCTTCAATATAATTATAGAGTCGTTATTTTAAGGACATCAATTCTTGCAATAAAAATAGGAGAGCCTTATATTCACCAAATCAGTAATTTATTAGTGGGATCTCATCTGTAAAAGTGACCCAAGTGATATGATAGCTTTTAAAGTCATTTTTAATTTTATCCTTTGCTAAAGCATATCAGTAGTGATGTAATCACAGACATGGAACGTATCTGGGACATACTTGATTTTTTTTCAGTCACATATATTACAAAAATGATGTTCCTTTTTGTAATAGCCCCTTGTGGGGAGATGATGAAACAGGTTAACTCCTGGGAACACCCAGCCTACCTCAAAGAAGATGATGAACATCAAAGAACCTTCCTATGGAGATGGCTGTATATGTGGGAAACCAGCCACAGGGAAAAATGTCCTTGTTTTGGCTACAGAAAGAATTCTATCTAAAAATAGGCAAGCTTGGATGCAGGCAGGAACTATTGAAGACATGCCTTCCCTGTCTTGGCAGAATTTGTACAACTTTGACTCAGACTTTATCCTGCCTCTAAGATGTGCATTGATAGAACAGAGATTGAGGGAATGTCCAAACAATGCCTAGCTCAACCCAAGACCTACACCAAGGAAGATAACCAACCCCTCACAGTATTAATGATACTTTGCTATGCTTGCACACAGAACTCAAGGTTCCACCCAGCAGCTCCTCAAAACAGATGCTAAGATCAGGGCCAACACTGGGCAATGTGTAGGGAGCCTTGTGGAAAAGTTGAGGGGAAGGAGAAAATGTCCTGGAGGTGACAGGAGCTTCACAAGAAGATCAACAGAGCTAACTCACCAGGGCCCAGAGTAGCCTGCCGAGACTGAACACTAACTAAGGATGATGCATGGACTGGACCTAATCCTCTACAAAGATGTAGCTGCTGGGCATTTCAGGCTCTATGTTGGTGCCCTAGTAAGGGGAGTAGGGACTCTCTCTCACATGGACTCTCTTACTAGCTCTTCAAATATTTCCCCTGGGCAGGACTGCCTTTCTAGGACACAGGGGAAGAGGACCCCTCAGTCCTGATATGACTTGATGAGTTGGGGTGGATGGGAAGCAGAGCTCCTCTTTTCTGAGGAGTAGTGTAGGGGAGACAGAGGGTGGGGAAAGAAGAGTGGGACTGGCAAGAGAGAAGAGAAGGGGCTTCAATCTGTATGTAGAGTTAATAAAAAATTAAATTAATTAGAAAAAAAGAAAAAAAGGAAATTTTTTAACATTTGGACTAAGCTATGTTTTAGTATCATTTTGTTTTGATCCAATAGATAATGAATGTTCAGTCTCTCAACAATTAATGTGTGGAAACCGGTCTTGACATGAGTTCAGTCTTTTTGTTATAGCCCCCACTTTGTTCACCAAGTGACCATGGTGTCTTTGAAACAAGACATAGAAACAACTGTTGTGTGAGGCATTGATTTGTAAAGATTGTTTCTTTCTTGATGTTGGACATGTTAAACATTTCTTTCTTTCTTTCCTTCTTTCTTTCTTTCCTCCTCCTCCTCCTCCTCCTCCTCCTCCTCCTTCTTCTTTTTCTTCTTCTTCATAAAATTTCAGGTCCATTAACTTGGACAAGGCCCAATTTTGCCTAGTTTGCAATATAAACCTCAAATTTCACATGTGATCATGTGAGCACCTTGCCTTGTTGTGGCTCATGAAACTCCTTTGACTACCATGTACAACAGATTGCAGTTTGTGTAATCCTTGATCTGCCTGTTTCTTAGTCCTTGGGTAAATTTCTGTTTTTGAATCTCTTCTTATATAATTAGATGAAATTTATATGAAGCATGTTTAATAAGAAATGTAAAATTATTTAATTTGATAATTCCTATTCTACTCCTTTACTTATCAGTCATATTTCATGATATTATAAAAGTCCATCCATTTAAAATATTCATTTTGTCTGAAACTTCCTTGCAACACCCATATGATGTACTTTTTTCAGTTTTTTTCAACACATTTTACTAATCATCAATACCAAGTGCATTTAAGCATTTAGAAATTATGGAAATAAATTTCTTTATATATAAATTGCCAAGAAAAATATCAAACTAAGGAATATAAGTCAGACTGTCATAATGTATTAAGCTAATGCTGTTTGTTTGTTTATTTGTTTTTCAAATCTAATTTTACTTATCTTGTAATGATATTTTAGTGCTATTCCTGAAGCAAGTTTCACTTTAGCTTGGAAACAAAAAAGAAAGGAGTTCCTACAACTAAACATTCATTAATCAACACATCAAACATGTGAAATCATGCTAGAAACCAAGACCAGTAAACCAACACAGGACTGCTACTGCCAGGAGAAACAGAAAAAGAAACTAATTCACACTTTGACCATGAAAGATGGAATAATAGTATATTTTTCACTATAAAATTTTTATTTCAGATTTTCTTCCACATTTCTTTTTTATTAAGTAATATATTTATTTACTTACATTTATAAATTTTTGTCATGAAAATAACCCTTACATTTTACTGATAATAAGATGCATTTCGCTTTTAAAAATGTCATAAAAATGCATATGATTACTAGAGATTATCAGAGCTTAGAAAAATCAAATATTCTGTCATTTCATTTAAATTATTTCACAAATAGTTATCCAATTTATTTACTTTATACTGTTAAGATTAAACTTTTATGTAATATATTTACATTTTCAATTATACTGTATTCATTTTAAAAAGCAGATTATATATATATATATGTTTCTATTTTTAAAGAGATATCACTTTATCTCTTTCATTAACAAATTAAATTCAATAAAATATAAATCTAGCATTATTAAAAGTGAATGTTTTTCAAATTATAACCAGATAGTTAGTAATAGTTAAATGCATAATATAGCCATGTGTTTTGCCTCAAAAGACTTTGGTGTAAGCAGAAACTCCTGAAATCATTCACTAATGTACATCAACATATGTAAAAAATGGCTTTGCAAAGAAGTTATCATTACAATATTTTCTAATATGTTATTTGCCTTACAAATTACAAATCATAAAGGTTTTCTTAGTTGTTGATAACATTCATAAGAAACTGTGTAACTTATTTCAGCACATACATTTGGAAAATAATAGTCAAATACACAGAATAAGGTGACTATGTAATTTTTTAAATTTAGGGTTTATATTTTATTTAAAATTATATTTATAAATGTTGACTTTTCAAAATATATTTATTTTCCTTTTAGCACTGCTTTCAATGTATCCCACAAATTTGGGTATGTTGTTCCTTCATTTTCATCGAATTTCAGGAAGTCCTTAATTTCTTTCTTTATTTCTTCCCTGACCCAGGTGTCATTAAGCAGAGAGTTGTTTAGTTTCCATGTATGTGTAGGGTCTATTTCTAGCACCAGACTGGAACAGTTGCAAATTCGACGGCAAGCTTAAGAGATGCTGCTGAAGGGGAAAAGTGGTTCTGGAAAGGAGGGGGGGGGGGGAGAAAGGAGGTACAGCCGCTGGGAGTGACAGTGCTGACAAGAAGTCTCAAGGCCCTAAAGGTGGTAGCAATGCTGTAAAGGTCAGACACATTCTATGTGAAAAACATGGCAAAATCATGGAAGCCATGGAAAAGTTAAAGTCTGAAAGGAGATTCAGTGAAGTGGCCTCACAATACAGTGAAGACAAAGCCAGGCAAGGGGGTGACATGGGTTGAATGACCAGAGGGTCCATGGTGGGACCATTTCAAGAAGCAGCATTTGCCTTGCTTGTAAGTGGAATGGATAAGTCTGTGTACACAGACCCACCAGTTAAGACAAAATTTGGATATCATATTATTATGGTTGAAGGAAGAAAATGAAATCACATGAAAAAAACATATTTTATTTAGAACTATTGTTTTCACTTTGTAAAACAGACCAATAAAATATTTGCCGATATTTACTGAAAGAATATATAATATCAATACCCCAGAGATATATGTTAAGAGAGCACACATATTAGGAAATGAGAATGCATCTTTGCTTTGAAGAGTTACAGGGCATTATGCCATCACAAAATTCTCCAGAAGATGTCAATGCAAGGCTGTACAAAAATTATACTTCAAATAAAATCCTAACTAAGTCGCTTAAAATCTCTGGAGACATGCACATTTGCTCTAAGTCACAACATTCTAGTGTGTGTATTGTGTTAAGTGTTGTTAGACAAAACAAAACAAGATGAATGAATGCCTAGTTACCTGTTAGAAAATATGTAGAAAAACTGACATTACCAAATAATGTTATATGTTAAAGCTTATTAAAGGTCTGTGTACATATTTAATTTTCTAAAAATAACTTCATTTTTACATATCTCAGAGTATATAAAGGCATTAGAAGTTCTAAAATTTATCTTTAAAATAAATGTTCAAATTGATCTCTACTTTCTGAAGTATTTACAAAAATTATAATTTATCATAGATGCCACATGTTTTTAAATCCATGGCTTCATTATACAATATGTACGTCATTATTCCACAATATTGCAATGTTTTAAGTATTACAGCATCCTTATGTGTATGTTTGTATAATAATTTATGGACATTGAGTGTTTTGTTAAACATACATGTGTTATCACCTGTCCTTCTAAAATTATTTCTAGAATTTAGTAAGCAATTTGTCATAGAAATAATTAAATGTTCCTAAAAGCCTAATTCTCAGTAATATATTTTTTTCTATGAGTAAAAGCATCTTGAAACTCATTAGCTGAAAAATAATTACTTTTTTATGTTTAGTGTCTGATTTTGAATTTTGTTTTTGAGTATTTATTATGAGCCAAGTTCTAACATCATTTTCTCCTCCCTGCCCTACCCTCATTTTCCCCCATATTGTTCCTACTCTTCAAATCCATGCCTTTTATTTCTTAATTAAGATTGTTATAAATCTATGTGTGTATACATATATATATATATATATATATTTAATTTTCTAAAATAACTTCTTTTTTACATATATATACATGATTTCCAAATACAATTTACAGAGATTATTTAATGTTGCTTATGTTTTCAGAGCTGACCTCATGGGATTGGCCAACCATGAAAGGGTTTCTCTCTGGAGAATATTGGTTATCCTGTTATCCCTCTCTTAGAAATCAATTGACTATAGCTCTTATTATCTACACATATTAAAATATCAATTGGTATCATCCTGTTTGCTCTATTTAAGCAACCACATTGTGTAGATATTCTGGGTACAGCATCAGTGTCATATATAAAATATTGTTTTTTGGTTTTTATTATATTCATTTATTTTTATGTGGGATAGTGGGGATGGGTATTTCAGGGCACATTTTGTATCTCCTTCAATCATGTGGGACCGGGAGATGAATTTCATTCTTCAGACTTGGTGGTTAACACTTTATCTCATCAGTGCTGTAAAATATATTTTTAAAAAATGATATATTACTGTTATAAAAACAAATATTCAAAATGCATAAACATTTCTAAATTTGTAAAGATCTGTAAATAGTTAAATTCAATGCACAGGAAATCAAGAACAGTTATTTGTTTGTACAGAACCAGTAGCGATAAACTTTTCTCAATATTCTCCAAAACTGAGAAACACTAATCAATGGTACAGTTTATTCTGAGTACATGTGTGCATTACAACAAAAGTCATTCCAATTTCTCAATGAAATTCTAACTTTCTGATGTAATTTATGTCTCAGACTCTTTAGTATATTGATACTGAGCTCAAATTTATGTAGTGTGGATATAATACAACTGTTAAACTAGTTTAACCTAAAAGACATGCATAAATCTGTTTCAAAGCAGTTTTTTTTTTTTTTTTTACAGACGAGCATGTGAATCATTGGAAAAATAACAGAATTGTATAGTTGGTCAGTGAAAATTTTTACTTGTTTTAAAATATGCAAAATCACAAAGGAAAGGCAATCATATCTGGAAAAGCATTTCAACATAGGCAATTTTGTCTATACAGCTGCTTTCTCCTTTCTCACTATTTTGAGTACGGCACTGGATGTTGGCTCACATTTAAATCAATCCTCATTCAGGCTTATATTCATATTCACAATTTATTATACTTATCCATTCTGAAGTAAGATAGATGGATAGATGGGTTTTTATTGCTAATCACGGTAGATATATATCATATAATTTAAGAAAACTTACTCTAGTGCAACTTTGATATTTTCTATAACACATGTTATTTAAGATAGCACTTCAGTTTTGTTTTTTTTTTAATAGTTTTTTTTCTCATTTTTTTATTGCATCTCTAAAAAACTAACAGTAATTTAAATAACAATCAGGCAGAACAAGTATTCTATAATGAAATAAAAAGCAAAACCACATTAACATATACTGACTAACAATTCCCATTTTAGATAAGTAATGTGACACAGCAATGAGTATACACTAATACATACAATGATAGTCCTTGACCTTGAATAAGTCACCTGGCCTCACAGTGACCCACTGGTGACACAGACACAGTAGGATAACATGGTAAATGAATGAAAACTTGAGAATACAGGCGCCCTACACCCCACAGAACTTCAGTTTTAAAAGCTGAAATTTAAATTCTATATTCCCTGTATTTAGTATCTGCATTCCTCATTCTAAGATGACTTTAGTTTCCTGACACATATAAGAAATTTCTTTGTGTGATCAGAACATGAAATGACGAATACATGGACCTGGAAGTTTTAGACCATCATAATCTGCAAGAGTAGGTATGTAGTGCATGTAGAAAATCTAGTGAAACCTTTTGTAGTGGGAGCTAATATGCAGAAGATATATGATCACAGCAAGAATTGTTCATAAAAGCATGGGCTTAATATTATTGCCAAAGTTTCTTTGGTGACTGTGGTTATGGTAAGCATAATTTCTTTCTTCCCACCAAATCATTATCAATAAAATTACTCAAATAAATAATTGAACAGAAAGTAAACTTGATAAAGATCGAGCTAATGAACAACCAAACAATTTGTACAACAATGCTTTTAGTACAATGCACTATGCAACAGCATCTCTGTTACTGCCATCAGCGTCATCCATATATTTGTCCTTTACTGAGTTCTGGATGAGATTATATAATATATACATATATATATATATATGTATATATGTTTTCTGTTATACAAGAAAATTTATTACTTTATTTAATTCAGAAAATAATTAATAGACAAAAGGTGAAATAAACATTCTCCCATTTAACAGAGTAGAATTATAGGTTAAGTGAATAATATAATCATAAATACCAAAATTTATGTTCATATACACACATGATTAATGAAAAATATCATTACTCAGCGTGATTAATCTATACTAGAAGTTAAAGTCAGGAAGCATATGTTGAAGAAGATGTTTCGTAATAGTGAAATGTAAAACTTTTATTTCAATACCTATCAGAAGTTGCTGTCAAACTACCTTTAATTTTCTTAAGGTAGCATCCATTTGCTTACCTTTATTTTTAATAGGAATTCATAATACTTAAATTTAAATATATGTCAGTGTTTACAAATGTAATTATTTTGCATCAAAAATGTTTTTGGAACAGCAAGTGTATAGATAACAAAAACTATATTTTATTGAAACAATGGCTTCATTTGAATTACACTCTGCTCTTTAATGATGTTGGAGGGTGCTTGAGCTACAGCTCAGGATTTTTCAACGTACTTATGATCTTTTGTTATTTATTTACTTACATATTGATTGAAATATAAGTTATGTACCCAAATATGAGACAGTATATAACATACTGTCTTGGTGAATTTTATCCTGGTATCCCTGATAGGCTATGATGTCAGTTTAGAAGGTTTCCTACATTATTTGATGTTAAACGGATCAGAAAGGAGGTTTCAAAGGGCAACATGAAAGTGACATAAGGCATTCAATTCAAATGCTACAGAAGATGATCTTGTGAAGAACATCAAAGTCTTCCATACTCTATTTGTTACAGACATACACACACACACACACACACACACACACACACACACACACACTGACATGTACAGGTGAAATCTAGTTGAATCAAACACTGCATTGTGAACTGGAAACCATAAAACTATATTTATTTAAATTTATACAAGTGGTGTTTTATAATTTGCAAGGAAAGATTTCCTTGCAAATAGAAATATTAGATTTTAAGTAACTTGATAGATAGCTCAGGACTTCCTACTACATCTTACTGTTGTGGTTGATTTTGATTTTCACCTTGGTGGAATTTATAAATCTCTGAGAGCATATATCTGATCAATTTCTATTTTATATTAGTTGAAGTGGGACAGCACACCCTAAATATAGGAGACAACATCCCATCACCTGTGGTCCACTGCTAAAGGACAAAATGGAGTGGCTAAGAAAAATGACTCTTCTCCGTGGATTTCATGATTGCAGTTTCATCCTTACCAATTCCTTAGATTCTGGCTGCCTCACCGTCCATGCTACAAATGACTGCAACCTTCAACTGAGAAACTAAATGTACTTCCTCCCTTACATTGCTCTGTCAGAGGATTCTGCCAAAAAAGAGAAAACTGATGCTCATGAGCTGGAGCAAATACTACAATGTTATTCTTAAGCCATTTGAACTAGTTTATGGAGTAACTTTAGATGATATTAGAAGTTTGAGGCTGAAAATAGCCCTCTCTTGGAGTAAAAGCTCCAAAGAATGCTGTAAGTAGAACCACATGGTCATTTCTAGAGAGTTTGTTTGGCAAAAGCTCTGGTAGAAACAGGAACAGAGGAAGCCCAGGTCATAATATTTCAAAGAGAACCAGAACTCTATCAGGAACATGACTGGCATTAATTTTACAATATACTGGCAAAGAATCTGACCATGTTCTGACTATGTCCTGAAACCATAGTGAGATTATACTTAGTAGTAATTTGCTAAATAACTCTTTCGTTCTCTAAATTGCATTTTATGCTTTATGATAAGAATAATAACTAACAAGTCCTTTAGCTCATGTTTTAAAGAAACAGTTCATCATGTCAAGAAAAACATGGAATGAGAGTAGCTTGTGACTGTGATGCCAAAGGCATTTGACAATTTACTGACAATAGTTTGAAAAGAAAACACTGTGAAAATAGTTTCCCGTGGATTAGAGTTAAAACACAGATATTGCTATAACTGTAGTTCAAGGAGTCTAGGTGGTATCCTGAGCCTTGAGCTGAACAGGCTGCTATGTACTTTTATTAAGAATATATGATGCAGGATTGAGGATGCCATGGTTCTTTGAAAAATTTCTCAAAAGCCTCGTAGGCAAGTCAATGAATTACTGGGTTGAGCCCCCTAC
Organism: Acomys russatus; assembly: GCF_903995435.1. NCBI lineage: Eukaryota > Metazoa > Chordata > Mammalia > Rodentia > Muridae > Acomys > Acomys russatus. Next base: position 36,899,204 of record NC_067154.1, on the reverse strand, counting down.
AAAAGTACCCTGAAAGGCAACCATGTGTAGCTTTAAGAGGAAGCAAATTTGTATTATAGATGACAAAACTTTAAGACACAAAGGAAAGCTTTAAGTGTGCTGTGGAGGTGGTCCAAGGGTGATGCTACTTGTACAGCATTCTATCTAAGTGTAGGGTTAGAGATACCTTAGCCCTTAGAACATAGTTTGTTTAATTGAGACACAGACAAATCTTCATTCTGTGTCACATATGTCAAAAGTCCATAAGTTGTTTCCAATAAAATGAACAGTTAAGTGTCACCTCTAGTTTCAGGCCAGACTTCATTTTAAACATTTAAATATAGTTGGAATTAGGAACTACTATAGGAAATGATACTGTATGAGATGAGTTTTACATTTGAGGTGATTGTGGGCATACAGGAAGAATTGACAGGTGGCTTAAATGTGGGGAGTTGAGGAGCATAATGACTATGGTCAATCCTTTTTTAATTAATTAATTTATTTATTCATTTTGTATCCTAGTCTTAGCCTTCTCCTGCCTCATCTCCCTGTCCCATTTCCCTTTGTTTCTACCTTTCCCTTTCCCCCATTCCTCACAAAAGGGGAGCCTCTTCCCATCCACTCTAGCTCATCAAATCATATCAGGACTCAACATGCCCTCTTCAGAGACAGCACCACTCCCCTTAGGAGATGACTCCACATGAAGCCTGAGCTGCCCATCAGCTACATCTTTGTAAGAGTCCTAGGTCTAGTCCTAGCAAGGTCCTTAGTTGGTGCTTGAGTCTCAACAAGCCACTCTGGGACCAGGTTAGTTGGCTTTATTCATCTTCTTCTGAAGCTCTTGTTACCTCCAGGTCCTTTTTTCCTTCCCTCCACTTTTCCACAAGACTCCCTATGCATTGCCCAGTATTGGGCTCTGAGTCTCAGCATCTGGTTCGAAGCTCGGCTGAGTGGAGACTCTCAGAGGACAACTCTGCTAAGTTACTTTCTGCAAGCATAGCAGAGTATCTTTAATAGTGTACTTTCTTATGGGGCGGGCCTTCAGTTAGACTAGGCATCAGCTGGACATTCTTTCAGTCTCTGCTCTATCTGTTCTACCTTTATCCTTGCAAATCTTGAAGGTAGGGTGAATTTTGGGTAGAAGTTTTTGTGGGTGGGTTGATGTTCCGTTTCCTCTACTAGGACACTTGTGTAGTTAGAGGGTATCCTCTTCCTTCTCTATAGACCATGATACTAGGAGTCTCTGGTGTAGTCTCGCTCACATCCTCCTGAGAGTATACATTGATTCAGATCCCCTACGTGTCACAGAAATGCCCCTACCCACGATTTCTCTTTTCTGTACATGCCTTCTGTCCTCCCAGCCGCTCGCTCTCTAGGTCTGATCTACACTCTCATATCTCTCTGTATACTTCTTCTACCTTGTTCGATCTCTTTAACCATTACCTCTCTCTATTCTACTTCCCCTTCTGAGTGAGATTTAAACATCCTTGCGTGGATCCTCCTTTTTTCTTTTTTTTTTTTTAATTTTTTATTAATTTATTCTTGTTACATCTCAATGGTTACCCCACCCTTTGTATCCTCCCATTCTTCCCTCCCTCCCATTTTTCCCTTATTCCCCTCCCCTATGATTGTTCCTGAGGGGGACTTCCTCCCCCTGTATATGCTCATAGGGTATCAAGTCTCTTCTTGGTAACCTGCTGTCCTTCCTCTGAGTGCCACCAGGTCTCCCCCTCCAGGGGACATGGTCAAATATGAGGCACCAGAATACGTGAGAAAGTCATATCCCACTTTCCACTCAACTGTGGAGAATGTTCTGACCATTGGCTAGATCTGGGTAGGGGTTTAAAGTTTACTGCCTGTATTGTCCTTAGCTGGTGCCGTAGTTTGAGCAGGACCCCTGGGCCCAAATCTGCCTATCATAATGTTCTACTTGTAGGTCTCTAGATGAGAGAAGCATGGGTTAATAGTAAGGTAGAAGGATCCTCCTTGTTTCTTATGTTGTTTGTGTCTGTGCATTGAAGTATGTTTATCCTGTTGTATGGCTAAAATCCACTTATAAGTGAGTATATAGCATGTCTTTCTGGGTCTTGGTTAGCTCACTCAGGATTATCTTTTCTAGTTTCATCTATTCATCTGCAAATAACATGACTTCTTTGTTTTTAACAGCTGAATTGTATTCCATTGTGTAAATGTACCACAGTTTCTTTAACCATTGTTTGGTTGAGGGATGCACAAGGTTACCTCCAAATTCTGGCTACTACAAATAAAGCTGACATGAACATGTTTGAGCAAATCTCCTTCTTGAACGGTGGAGGGTCTTTTGTGTATATACCCAGTAGTGGTATACCCGGGTTTTGAGGTAGAGCTATTCTCAGTTTTCTGAGAAAGTGCCAGATAGATTTTGAAAGTGGTTGTACAAGCTTGCACTCTCACTATCAATTTTGATATTTAGATTCAAATTTCATGTGATTTATTTTGAACTTAGTAACACTTTTCCATAATTAGTCTTGAATTCCTCTATTTTTCCTATCCACCACATTCAGTATAATCATCTTGTTAAATTCAAAACAATAACAGCAATTTCAATATATTTTGTGTATATTACCATTCCCTGGAGCATGTCAATTTATCTGGGGCAATAAGTTTTACCAAAGTGATTCTTGCTTTCTAAGTTGTAACTAGTTGTCAATAGTTCTTTAACAAGAGGTAAGACTTTATGCTCACATTATCTCTTCATGCTGGGATTTTGTTTGTCTTGGTGATTTTGCATGACTGGTACATGCTGTTACAATTGCTGTGAGTTCATAGGTTTATCTGCCCTGTTGTGTCTAGAAAACAACTTTATTTTTAAAACAATCTCTGCCTCTGGCTATTACAATATTTCTACCCCATCTTTTCAAATGATTCCTGAGTCTTGGTAAGAGGGTATGACAAAAGGTGTCATTTAAGTCTAAGCACTCCATCATCCCTTGTCTAACACTTAGTCTTTGTATTAACTATAATCTGTTGCAGTAAGAATCTTCTCTGTTGAGGGTAGATCAATGCCATAATCTATGAGTCTAATAAGTCATTCACTAGGAATCATACTAATATGATATTTAATAATATTTCTATTTTGTGGCATAAGAGAAGTTTCTCCTTTAAATCTCTGGCCTGTCTAGCCACACGTTCTCACAACTTTTACATACACATGGGTATATAAAGGGTCCAAATGAAGTTACCTTATTCTAGAGCAAGATTGCCCCTGACAGACAAACAGGCTAAAACTAACATGTTCATTGCTAGGAAAGGTTTACTTCTTTTGGTGTTGTTTGCCAGTAAGTTCCCATAGACCCCCAGCATTTCAAATTATTACCATTGCTTTTGTTTGCCCTCCATAACTTGACAATAATATGACCTTGCTGAAGAAATCACAGAATTGAAACATATACATAGAAAATCAAACTACTACTGACCTGGAAGCTTTATGCCCACTGTCCAGCTTTCATACTGCTGGACAATGTAATGTCTGATACTGGAGGAAAAAAAATTCTCATAAATTTTATCTACCTCTAAATCTGGTGACTACAATGATCACAGCCCTAGGAAGATATGCCCACACGTGAGAGAGTGGCAGGAACATGTCATAGAAATAACCAAGAACTTTCTGATTGGGTTTATGTTACATACCATAGGTTATATTAATTGAGGTGAGAAACTAAACTTGAGAAGAAGATGGAGTGAGCCATTTTGTTGAGACTTCCATGAGTGTAACATTCCTCTCATATGTAGAAAAACCTATTTCACAGTAGACAACCATGTACTCTAACTGACTATTTTTCTATTCCCACTCATACATTGTTCACTGAGGCTTATATATAGCTTAGAAATGACTTACTCTTGACATAAAAGAGATGTACTCTTTAAATTTATCAGAGTCTTAGTATCAATAGAGTACATATATACATATACATATATATATATATATATATGTTAAAACTGTATCACAAAATGATATTTGAGAACTTGCGCAAATCATCAGTTTAAAAAAAAGGTATAGTACCTCCTCTTGGACATCATAAGGAGGGAGGAACATATTAATGTTAAGGCAATGACCCTTACTATCCTCTCATATGAACACATGGTATGTGCATTAAGGTTTTGACATGTAGAAAATTCTTGGCTATACCTTGGGCCTCCCTTTGGCCCCCTGTTGATGTTTCCTATTAAAATTACTATTAGTCTGGATGCCAGTACAGACATTTGAATTTGCCATCTATCCATTAGACTAATTGTCCATCTGGACAGGCCAAACTTTCAGGTGCCCAGTTGCCTATCTGGATCTGGGACAAATATTAGCTCATATGGCCTCTAAGTTCCCTCACTTCAATTCTTTATCTGATCTGGATCCTGAGATTTGTCTCAACTTTGACTCTGTCCTTTGACATTGCAGCACAGCCTACAGCAAAACTCAATAACTTTCACTGTCTTATTGACATAGAGGCTGGCTTTAATGCCACTCAGTCTTTCTTTTTTGTTTCAATTAAGGCACTTTTATAGTTCTCAAACTCTGCTTGGGCATCTTAAACCCTTTATATCTACTCTGTAACCTATCTATATACATATTTACATTCATTAATATACATATACATTTGCAGTGTGATATGAAATGTGTGACATGAGACTTAACCTTGAGGGTTAAGACTGGGATAAAAGATTTTGTTTATCTTGCCAGATACCAGTTGAAATTGAGATTAAATATCAAATCAACACCCGTTAAAACTAACATAGCTTTCTGCTTTTATGAGCTTTTTCTTTGAATTTGCTTTTATTTAATACATTGCAACACTAAAGAAAAAGAATAACTTGCCCATCCATGTGTCAGATAGAGGCACTGATTATATGACTTAATAAAACACATTCTACATATTTCTCTATTCTCTGGATTCACCTCTCACTACTCCCCTGATCTCTGAAATGCAGATTTCCATTTAGAGTCTCTCCTACCATTATGCCTTTAAAGTTTTTAATCCAAATTACTTATAATTTTATTTTCTAAGTTATATTTATTTTGCTTATGTGTTTAGTTATTAAATCCTCAGCTGGAAAGAGTCGTATCAGGATTTTGTCAGTTTCTTAAAATTAATGTTACTATATAAAGCATTCATAAAACATTGCGAAAATTAGTAATAAAAAACTTGATTGCTTTCACATGCTACTCAAATAAAGAAATAACTGTTACTAAGATTACATTTTTAAATGTCTAATTCAAGTCTAAGCACTGCAGTCTGTTCTTAAGCAGTGTCCTTGTCTAATTAGCATCATTGGCTCATTGCTGTTTTTCTCAGTTCCACTATCAGAGTAACACCAGTCATGCTTTTTGAAAACACTGAAAGGATTCTGATGATTTCTCCCATAAAAGCCGTTGATACAGGGTGTGAGCTCATTTTTTTATATTACAACAGCATTTTCACAGGATCAACTTCATTGACAATTTTATCTCATATACCTTCCTGGATTACGTCAACAATACAATCATTGGACATTAATTATTGTTACACGTTGTCTATCTTTTTTCCCACTTATTTCAGAGTTTTTCAAGCAGTGAAGCTAACTTTTCTTTTTCACTACAACTAGAGAATACTGTTTCATACATTTAAAATCTTGTGTTTTTGTTTGTTCTCAAACTTCCTTAGACATCAATATTACACTTCATCTCCTAGCACAATATCAGTTCTAATAATCAATACTACTATCATAATACTCTAACCTCAGTCTTTTTTGTCAATCTTACAGTTTAGCTTCTAGTAAAGAAAACTAACATTTCATGCATTTATTGAAGGAAGACAAACTGAAGAAAACACAAAAGATAATAAATATAGGAAACAGTTGGACACTCTAGGATACTGTCAAAATTCAACAAGAATATGCACCTGAGTGCTTGTCAAGTAAAACATCAACATGGGCTGGAAAGGTCAATAATGGAGATTTCAAAAATTCAATTCATGTATATTCCTAATATTTCAATACAGGTTATGTTTTGATTTATGTTTGGCTAAGACCCATGATAAATTTTAATACTGAAAACACTACAAGAAAGACTGCACTTAAGGAGTTCACAGGTTAGCTGGGAAGTACCCCTGAGTTAGTAGGTAGGTACACTTACAGGATCTACCAGTCAAAAAAGACAGTAACAATGTGGAACTACAGCAGATCATGAAGTCAAAAAGTCAGGCAGCTTTTGAAGAAGTTGGAATACAGGCAAGTTATTGGCACAAGAGGCATAAGGGTCAGATATCTCACTTAGTAGCTTAGGAACATTAAAAGAGCTTGGATTCACAAGAATCCTGTCAGTTACACCACTAAAAATTGTCTATTAGGTCCATTTCCTGATAACAACAAGAATTGTTGCTATCACAATGATCCAGAGTATGAGCCTTTCGCAGTTAAAGCCTCCTGGAACAATTTTTAAGAATAAACACACTACGGGGAGTTATCAAAGGGCTTCTGCTATGAAGAAAAAGAAGAGTGGGAACGCCAAAAAGAAGAAGTTATATTCTTTCCCCTTCCAGCTGTGACTTTCTCTTTCTCAGCAACTGTGTCTTATTTCTGTTTAGCCTCCATGTTTAGAGCAAGTGATTGTACATATTGGGTGGAAAAAAATATATACTTTTTATTGCAATAAATAAAAATAATTAAAACGTTAGTGATTTTGCTTTGTGTACCTTATTTTAGGGAGATGGTACAGGAGTAACAAACAACACCACTGAGGCTGTAAGATATATTGCCTGACATATATGAATCAAATAACAATTAAGGAAAAAAAAAAAAAAAAAGACAGGCCGTGAGTTTCAAATAGAGCTAGAAGAGATGCATAGCAGGGTTGAAAGTAGGATTGAGAAGGTAGCAGTGATGTAACTATAGTGCTATTGAACAAAAAGGGGAAAGAAAGAAAGGAAAAAAGGAAGGAAGGAAGAGAGAAAGAAAGAAAGAAAGAACTGCCTTAATAGAAGACAGTAAGAAAATACAATGATGAAAGCAGACATTTGTGTTACTGTATCATGCATAATATATTTTAAATCTTAGTTCTTGATGCTATAATTGTAATACAATAAGGGTTTCAGATTCCAGAAAAGATGGTAAAGGAAACAAATATAAGGCTAAAAAACCAAAAATATGAAGGATATTATATCATTCTTGTTTTGTTAAGTTTAAAAGTAAGAGTAAGTGAATACTAGCATTCAATAAATTTAAACACTGAGGGCTCTTCATAATTTGATACTTAGTTGGGTTTTTTCATGTATTTTAATACTTCTTTTAACACATCCTAGTTTGATAGATGAAAATTAAACAAAATATACACATTAAATGGGTGTATTATCCATGAATAATGATTATAGAAAAACCTTTGATCATAAAGTTGAGACGCATGGGAGAATAGCAAAATAAAAGGATACAGAGGGTCCTAGAAATCTACAAGTAGAACAATATGATAGGCAGATTTGGGCCCAGGGGTCCTGCTCAAACTAAGGCACCTGCCAAGGACAATACAGCAGGTAAACTTTAAACCCCTTCCCAGATCTAGCCAATGGTCAGAATATTCTCCACAGTTGAGTGGAGAGTGTGATATGACTTTCTCACGTACTATGGTGCCTCACATTTGACCATGTCCCCTGGAGGGGGAGACCTGGTGGCACTCAGAGGAAGGACAGCAAGTAGCCAAGAAGAGACTTGATACCCTATGAGAATATATAGGGGGACGTAATTCCCATCAGGAACAGTCATAGAAGAGGGGAATAATGGGAAAATGGGGGGGAGGAATGGGAGGATACAAGGGATGGGATAAACATTGATATGTAACAAGAATAAATTAATAAAAAAAATAAAATAAAATAAAGTTGATCAAGAGAAAAACACCAGGTCATTTGGTGAAGGTGTCTTCAAATCCAGAAACAGTACTGGCTACTTTATTTTGCTTATGTTTGCCCATGAATATTTGATTGTAAGACACTATGACTAAGCATAGCACAGTCAGGAGTCACCAGAGATGCAACAATCAAGTTCTTACAAGTCACAAACCTTTCACTTTCATGTTAGGTTCAGTAACATAATAAAGTGCTCTGCTGGCTATTGGGGGAATTCATCCTCATTCATACACAGTCTGGGGCTATGTGAACTACACTACTAACCATCTTGACAAGCTAAACACACAGGTGCCCAAGTTACACAAACATTAGGGGGTCATCAGTCACTGGTTGGATATGAGGCTGACCAAACAAGGAGAATTATCAAATTCTTGCCAAAAAGAAACCATCATTGCTTAGGTAATAAGCTATGAGGCAAAACTACTACTCTTATTTTCCTAAATGGACATTGTATCAAATGCCCCTAAATTCCCATCATTGTGAATAGATTATAAACCTCATCAGAGAAGTTTCTTTGTGCAACTATGCTATTTAGCACAGAAATTTACAACTGGTCAACATGATGAGAATGAATTAGCGTCAGTGCACTCAATATAAGTGGGGCATCTCTATCACATCCCTCCCCCACAAAGCTCAAGGCAATCTTGGAACAGAGTCTAGAAAGAGTGTAATACCAGAGGTCTTGTGGCCTGAAAAGAAATAATGTCTTTTGTGTAGAGGATTTTTTTAAATTTAATTTATTATAATTTCTTCAGGTTACATGCAGAATGTTATCACCTCACAGATATGTCCCCATTCCCATGCTCCCCTAGACCTCTGTTCCACATTCCCCTAGACCTCTGACAGTAGGGGACCTCTTCCCTCATCATATGATCACAGCCTATCAGGTCTCATCCAGATAACCTGCTTCCGCTTCCTCTGTGTGACAAGGGGCCTCCACACTAAGGGGAAATGATCAAATCGAGGGCACCAGAGATCATGTCAGAGGCAGTTCTGCTCCACCACATCTGTGGAGAGTGAGCTGTCAATTGACTGTATCTGAACAAGGGGTCTGGGGTTACTGTATGCATTGTCTTTGGTGTTTGTGCATGAAATTTTGAAATTTGCAGGCAAATGGATGGAACTAGAAATTTTCATCCGGAGTGAGGTAACTGAGACTCAGAAAGACATGCCTGGTATATTACTCACTTGTAAGTGGATATTAGCCCAACATAAATGTGCTCTGAGAGACTCCACCCAGCAGTGGATATGGACCCAGTGAGGCCTGCACAAACTATGTAGAGGTATTTTAATCCAGCAACACAGCTGCTTTGGCAAGGGATCATATCTAAAAATCTTTTAGGTCTATGTAAACTTTACAAATAATTCATCAAATTTTTATAATAAAAAACCCAAAAATAATTCCATAGGCTAAAATTTTCTCAATTTTATATTTAAAATATCTGTTTAGAGACCACTAAGCTGTCTTTATATTCTCATTTCTCAAGTTATAAAATGACAAGCAGATTGGTACGAAATAATCCATATTACTTGAAGTAATGTTTCTTATCTTTTGAGGAGGGATTTTGGAGATAAGTCCTTCTAACATCCCCAAGGAATAATCTTCTAAATGAATGTTATTATCACACTTAAACTAAATGACATGTCATTTTCCATCACATTTTAGAAAAATTTACTTGAAAAAAAATGCATCTACCCTGTAAGTACAAAGCCAACTTATAAGTATTTTGGTTTATATTTATTTGCTAAGCTTTGAAATAAATTCTTGTTATTTTTTTAAATCTTCATTTCTGGATATTTGAAAAAGAAAAAAATAGGCAGGTCATAATGGCTTCTGGAGAGTGATGGTCATTTTTTATTTTACCACTTGTCAGTGAACAGAATAAAATCACATCAAACTATTCATTTCCATCAAAGAAACTGAAATGCTTACAATGAAAGCTTGTTGAGAGTGCTGACTGTCAGGTTTGGGAGCAAACAATAGGAAAGGGAAATCAAAAAGCAGTGTAGAGTATGCATAGTAATTTATTCAGGTAATTAGCAAGAAAATTACACTCAACTGAGGACTATAATTGTTTTGAGGTCAGTAACTAAAATTTGTAATTAAACACACTTTATTTAGTACATGAGTAATCGTGCTTTTATACTCTATCTATTGCACATCAGAGAAGTGTTGAGTACAATGAAGTTAAAGCAAATTACCATTTTCTTCTCTGCTTTGGAGTAAAACACAAACTGCCTTAAAATTAGCAAATGTAAAGTTTCGGATTTCATAATGTACTCAAACATATCAAAGAAGCACTTACTACTGACATATTAAAACTACTTATTAAAGCATAATTTTTGCCTTAAGTAAGTAATTCATTTGAAAATTGATTAATTCAAGTCTTATAGTATTTTTGCACAATTTTCAAAATTTGTGTTGTAATGGTATTTATATAAAACATTCAGAATACTGAATAATAAAAATGTGAAGAATATGATGTCAATATATTATAGATATACTCTACTCTGTGCATTTAAAAAACTGTCTCATAAACACTTGGTTTAGAATAAAAGAAAACACATATCAAATGTTTTCAGTCTTTCTGTTTCTAGAATTAAGTGTCAATAACATATCATTTTTATTACATAACTGTAAATCATCTTTGTTCATTAAACTGATGCTAATCTTAGCAGAAGAGAAATGAGGTTTCATATAATATAGTAATTATAAAGGTAATATATTATATAGCTAAACAAGGTCAGATTGTGAGATTGTTATATACTTTTCTAATAATCACATAACCATAAGAGTCTGTAAAATAATATTCAGAAATTTAAAAAGCAGTTCTCATTTTGAATTTTAGTTCTGAGAATGCTATAATGCAACTTTCTTCAGTTATCCAGAATATGAGTGCATCTGACACCAAACAGTTTGCTTCTAAGTTGCCAGCCAAATTCAAACCCAATGACACCAAAGTGCACCTGAGGTACAGCTGACATACTGCTTCCTTGGCCCCAAACTTTAGTATCTTGGGTCAGACTCTAAAAGAATTGGTGATGATATCACCAAGACAGCCTGTGATTGGAAAGATCTGAGGAACACAGTGAAATTAGACACTCAGAATAGACAGACCGGGTTTGAGGTGGTCCTTTGTGCCTCTGCCCAGATCATCAGAACCCTGAAGGAGTTGGCAAGGGATAGAAAGAAAATGGAAAACATTAACACACTTACTGTTTTATCTCTTTTGTTTATCTCTTTTGTTGATATTATAAATATTGTCCAGAAGATGCAGTACTGGTCTAGTACCAGAGAACTTTCTGGAAATCCTAAGGAAATTCTGATTATTACACGGTGTGTAGACTGTAATGTGGATCGCTGTCATCCTAAGGACAACAGTGATGCAGTAGATTGCATATTTAGGAAATATGCCACAGGAAAATCCTTTTCACAACAAAAATAAATACATTAAATGAATAAATGAATGGATGAATAACTTATTTGGGCAAGCAGTAAACAGACTAAAACATTCTAGTGTGTTGTTGGTTAACAAATTTACATTAAGTTGTAATACAAATAGCATTTTAAGAATATTCTTGGTTTTAGAGTTTGGTGTTTCATGCAATGGAAACAAGTGAAAATTACAAATTACTCTGAAGTCAACAAGTATCTATGCGAGGCTATATACTATGTAGGAATTTAATAAACTGAATAATTTAATATGTGTGTCTTTGCATTTGTTTTATAATATTTTTCTTATAATACTTCACTGTGCCATACAGTTCATTCAAATATCAGTAACATGCAATAACTTCTAGGATACTGAAAATCGATATCATACACTTGTACAAATTTTCGTATTTTTTAGTAGCAGTTGATCATAAAGAAAATCTTGTGGAAGAACAATGGCCTTGTGTACAGGATGATGCAAGAATTTTTTTAGATACAGACTATTTCTGGAACAAAACATTGAAAGTCAATTTTACTGCAATTAAATACGGCAGATCCAAAGGTGAAAAAATATGCAGCAATATCAGTACAAGTCTATGCATAACTTATTTTAAGGACTATAGTTTCAAAATAAAGGTCATATGACAAAAATTAGAAAGAATTAGTGGACAAAGCCTTTTCCTCAACATATATTAATAATTAGGGCTGTGTAAGCAAAATGCAGCCATTATTTAATGTAAATATGATGTCCTGAATACGTTGGTTAAGTTACTGAAAGCCATAGATTAAAAAAGGGTAATGTTTATTCAGAAATTAGACCCATGCATGTATATGAACATTTTTAAACCTTTAAACAATTTCAACTTTAATGTATTTTGTGAGAATATATATATGTATATATATATATATTGCACATAGGCAAACAAAAATGTAATAAAGCTTGAAACTAACTGATCAGGAATATGTCTGTATATCCCTTAACTAAGGTTCAAGTAACAAAATCATTATGCCATGAAAAATACTTATTAAAAAAGTACTGTGAGAGAGAGAAAGAAATAGAAAATAAGCAAAATAAAACAAAAATGAGATTATTTTATCTTTATTCCCATAGTATTTTCAATATAATATTAAATACAAATATTAAACTGAAAAATTGATGTAAAGATAAACAACATGAATAGGAAAATGAGTAAGCTTGTGTAAATATTCAACAAACATATTTGAACAAATGGGAAAGTACCTATTTGAATTCTTGGGATAAGCATTCATTCTCAGCATACAAGAAACAAAATATTTGTATGTAAATAGAATAAAAAAGGGGGAGCAAAAATTACTCTATTTTAATTTTTACTGATAATAGTTATAACTAAGAAAGTGGTTTCTAGGAGGCAATGTGCTTTATACATAGTGAAAATTTAGATAAAATTCTCCTATTTCTAGGAGAAAACTGAGGTGCTGAACACTCTCACAGAAATCATTTATTTACAGTCGAAGCACAGAAAATAAAAGTTACTCATGATGTAAAGTTCTTTCCTTCTGAACACTTTATTTATTCTTTTTTTCAGTATTCAGTATTTTAGACATCACAGTCAAAAGCATCTGTTGAGATGGGAGAGGGAGACTTAGTTATATAGAAAGCTAGGGAACTTTGATACAATTCAGAAATAAATCGAGGTCGTAATGGCGTATGTCAATGTCTTCTATGTGACATACTGAAGAGATGTTTCCTTTTTAATTTTAATTTTTAATTTTCTCACTTTACATCCCGATTGTAACCCCTTCCTTTTTGCACCTGGTCCACTATCCTTCTCTCATCCTTGTCCTCCCTCCCTCCCTCATTCTCTCTCCCCTCCTTCCACTAGTCCTCAGAAAGGAGGAGCCCAACTCTGCTTTCACCTGAGCTCTGCCTATCAAGTCTCATGTAGACTGCCTATTTCCTCTTCCTCTCTGGCCTGTCAAGGCTGCCCTGCCAGGGGGAGATGTTCAACACGTGGACACCAGAGTCCATGTCCGAAGTCTCCCCTGATCCCTATATTTTGGGCCCCACAAGCAGACTGTGCTGCCTATCTACTACATCTGAGAAGAGGGTCCAGGTTCTCACCTAGCGTGGTCCTTGGTTGGTCCATCCATCTTTGCAGCAGCCCCACCACTGGTCTCCCTGTAGATCTCCTGTCCCCGCCAGGTTCTTCTATATCCCAATTCCTCCTTAAGACACCCTGTGATCCATCCCAATGTTTGGTTGTGAGTCTTAGCATCTGCTTGGATCCCCCACTGGGTGAAGTAGACCCAGAGGACCTCTATTGCAGACTCCATCCTGTTCCTTCTCTTCAACCACTTCTAGTGTCTAATCTACTTGCACTTCTGAATGAGAATTAAGAATTATTCCTAGGATTCACCTTTTTATTTAGCTTCTTTATGTCTGTGTATTGTAGTGATATTATCCTGTGCTATGTGGCTACTAAGAGGTGTTTCCACTAGAAAAAAAAAAAAGAACATGTGGATCATATCTTTAAATTGTAATCAGTTTAATATCCATTTATGAGTGAGCATATACCATGCGTGTCTTTCTGGGTCTGAGTTACCTCACTCAGCATGATCTTTTCTAGTTCTATTCATTTGCCTATACATTTCAAGATTTTCTTGTTTTAATAGCTGAGTAGTATTCCATTGTGTAAATGGAACCACAGCTTCTTTTTTTTTTTTTTTTTTTTTTAATTTATTCTTGTTACATCTCAATGTTTATCCCATCCCTTGTATCCTCCCATTCCTCCCCCCCCCCATTTTCCCATTATTCCCCTCCCTATGACTGTTCCTGAGGGGGATTACGTCCCCCTATATATTCTCATAGGGTATCAAGTCTCTTCTTGGCTACTTGCTGTCCTTCTTCTTTATTCATTCTTCAGTTGAGTGACATCTAGGTTGTTTCCAGATTCTGTATACTACAAATGAAGCTGCTGTGAACATAGTTGTCCTTGTTGTATTGTGGAGTGGTAGGGCTAGGTCTTGAGGTAGAATTATTCCCAATTTACTGAGAAGTATGTCTGTCAAATATATTGGACCAGAAGGCTGAAAATGATGCAAGAGCATAGAGAGTTGTAGGTGACTGTTTAGGAGGCAAACTGTCTCTGTCATCTTCTCATTTGAGAGCTGCTAACCAAACTCCTTGTATACTCAGGTGACTAATTTTATTCCTTCTCAAATCTCTGATGGGGTAAAGAGTAGACAGTTTTACTATTAAGCTTAGTTTTTAAGAGGTTAAGATGCTTTTAGGTCTACATAGATGTTTTAAGTTGATTGTGACAAGATATAATAGATATTGATTTACATTCAGAATTTTAGATGCACCGAGATAGAAAAGATGTTTTCTTCAAGCGTGCTAAATACAAATAGCCAAACACTAAGAATATAACATTTATATATGTCATGGTTCTTTTTGCTGTAGGTAGTTTATTGTATATATGTGTAATAATATAAATTTAAAAAATTTATAAAAAACCAAAATCTAATAGTATTTACTAGAAATTGCCATATGTTACATGGCTATTGGCTTCCTGTTAGATTTTAGATCTTTTGAGCTTATCATAGTACTTCTAAGAGAGGAGTATGTTACATATACAGTCTTCAATTTAGTGGAAACTGGGTGACATTTGTGAGTGCACAGATATAAAATAGAGATGAGTAGAGTAGATAAGAGCCATCAGAGCAGCTCTGCTGTAGGACAGAATTTTTTCATAGCCAGCCTGTTGACACAGGGTCCACTCCTCCTGCCCTTAGCCGGGCCTCCTGCTGCCTGCTGATAAACATCATATCCTGCCTAACTAACAACACTGTGGAAATATCCTACATTATTTCCATTTTGTTTGAAAAGTTTAGTGTGATTTCTGAGTTCTTAATTTGACACTAATTCAATTGCCAAGAAAAAGAACATCATTGCCTAAAATCTGAACGCAATTGTAAACCAAAAATAATATTTATTTAACAGGTTTTTCTCAGCAGCTAAATATTCAACAGGTACTCATGATTATATTTAAAGTACTTTGACAATCAAGCAAATACAGATTTAAAGAGAACACATCTCTTATTCTGACTTGAGATGTCAGAACTCCATATTACTGATTTCCTTTTACCTATCATGTATTATTCAATACATCTATCATTTATTTGTGCGTATGCATATGTGTATGTGATTATGTATACCTTTGTACATGCAGAGGCCGGAAGACAGAATAGATCCCTCATGGAAAGAATTAAAGGGCTTTGGGCATGTCTAGCCTATTACATAGCTACTTGCTGTGATCTAACTCTAGCATTCATGGCTATCCAGAAAATGCCCATAAGCACTGAACACAATCCACTTCCACTCCTATTACTGCATTCTTTTTAAACATAAGAATGTAAAAAGACTGATGGGTTCTACAGTAATAATCATCCAAATTTAGTGAAAACACAACCTGTATTTTATCTGTTAAGCTATCTCTCAGTCCTTCATGTACTTATTTTGGCACAGGCATGTACACATTTCTGTAGCCATAACACTTCCAAACATATGCATTTCTAGTAATATTGTCTGCAGTTCATCTACTGAGACTCACAGTAAATTATAACTAAGGTGCATTAAATAATATAGCAAGAGAATAAGAAGAAATCACTTCAATATACACAAGTAAAATAATATTTAAATGTGCACCCTGTACCCATAATTTTTAATGTAATTTATTCTAGAATCATTGGAGCAATCATTGAAACTAATAAGTGCTTTTTCATCAATTACACATTCTCATGATCATAGTGAAGTTTTTTAGCTCTTCTTTTCCTGGGGTTGACTCAGACTTTCTATGTACAAATGCTTTAGGTCTAGTAATTTAAAGTCTAGGTGTCAAGAATAGCTGATTTATGTATTTTCTTTTTCTATGTTTCTAATAAATCAGGCTTGAAAACCCAAAGAATGCACCATCTCCCAAGAGAAAACTGCAAATTATCAAGAATAATCCCAAAATATGCCATATATGTGAGATCTATATATGTATATACATACACACATATATATATATATATACATACATATATATATATATACACATACATACTAGCTGGAATGAAATTTTCACATATATAACATTACTTTCTTCAGATAAAATATATAGTTCATGAATATGAAATAGGAAATAGGACATAACCTTGACATTTCCTGTCCATCTCTTCCGATTTAGATGATAAATTCCGAAAGCAAATAGTCATGTACCATTAAAGCATAAACAAGGACAAGACAAGCACTAAGAGACAGTTCACAGGTAGATGTCACCCAATATCTGAATGCTTCATTGGAAATATTAGTTTTGTTTCAGTAGTTACATTCATGTCTCACAATATCATGAACTCAGTGACATCATTTATTTTAAAGAGTTGAAGATAAAATTTTGAGCAATATTCATTAAGTAAACAAACACTATATGTGTTTGGTACCAAAAGGGTTAAAGAAGCAAGGATAGAAGCTGAAGAGTCCCTAATAACAAATACAAATCTGTTGTTCCAGTTCCATATTGTGCTAATGTTAAATTTACTTTCTGCTCAGTATTCTTTGCAATCAATATTTCCCCATTGTGTAGCCTATAGGGTTTCTCTTATGTTTGAAATCTCATAGTTATTAAGACACTTGACATAATTGTATTCACTTTTTCTTGAGCTTACGCCTTTTGTAACTGAGTTCTTGACAAAATCAAAGTAATGATTTCTGAAAGTCCATGATTGTTCTTATCTTTTCTTCTAGAAATATTGATTGTGTAGGTATCTCCCAATCTATTGTTAATATCAATGGACAGAGAGTTTTTCTACTTTATTCTTCATAATAGTCTTTGAAAGGGAACATTTCTGTGCCCTCAGAGGGAAAAGAATTAAAGATTGTCACAGTCAGGGGTAGTATCAAAAGCAAAAGAGCCTAGGACTCTCTATGCTATGACTATTGTTTTTAGTTTCCATTTATATAGTGGTCAAAAGAACTAAATATATTATTTTTAGAAAGAATCTATAATTTGCTCTTTCTTCTGAATGTAAGTTGAGTGTGTCAGTGTATATTATAAGCCCAGACAATCTCCTTTAACTTTGTATTTACTATTTTCTATTCTTTAAAATAAATATGTCTGAGTTTTGAAGAGTTACCCACTCTTTTTCACATTTTATGCTTGTTGTTTTCTTGAAAGAAAGAACTTGGGAACAATGAAATTCATAAATATTAAAAATAGAACAGCATTCCATGGTCAAATCCTAACTACATGTTCTCTGTGGAGTTAAACTCAAAGTAAAAACTTATAAAAAGAACATCAAAGACAGTGGTTTTTGAACAATTAACTGACTAATGACAGAATTATATAGGCATAAATTTAAAAAGAATCAAAAGTAGAGTGAAGAATTGGAGCAAATCAGAAAGACCTGTGAAAAATTAATTCCCAAGACAAGAATGTTCAAACATGATAATAGTATTAGGCAGGCAAAGAGAAATGTGTGTCATCCAGGACAAGAAAAGAAATATGCAAATGTAATCTTCACTCAAGGGTCTGCATGTTAACAAGCACAGCCTAGCAGCTAATCAGGCTCCAGTATCCAGACTCTTGTTCCCTGCTGTAGAAGTAGTGACCTACATTGCTCTGTTTTACTGAGATATAAATATGTAAATTGACAGATTTGAGACAATTGTTTTAGGACATGTTAAGCCCTAACTATTCTGAGAATGAATGAATGGGTTTGGGTTTTAATCCTATTTATTTAAGAAGTTAATGATCCTCTTTTGTTAGTATTCTTCATATTACCTACACTGCAACCATTTAGAAAGTAGAATATGCAAAACTTTTAAGTTATGTTTAAGGAATTCATCTCCAAAAAAGGATAAATAAAGCAAACAAAAGTTAAGTATATATATTTTAGTCATAAGCGTCACCAACACATGTGGAGGAGAAACATTGCCACCCTTTCCACTCAAACTAGCAAAATATGTACTGGAATTTTCTTTGAATAGAGGATAAATGAAGTGAACATCTCACTAGTTAAGTGGAAAAAGTATGTATATAGTTTTTGCTTATGTCAGATTTTTTTATTAAAAATTTGGAGTCAAGTTAACACAGATGTCTTTCTTCAGAGTGTTACATATGTTAGGAGAGTAGAGAAAATCAATAATCACAAAAGTGAATATATGTTACATCTATAAAGATGTTAAGGATTATGAACAAAATTAATGAGAACTTCAATTATACCTGAAGGTCTGGGACTAGACACTCTTGGTGATTCTAAACATGTGAGTTTTAGCCTTATGGAGAAGGTGGCATTTGGTGAAAGAATGAATACTTATTTAATTGAATAATGAATATTCTACACAGAGGGAAGAACTAGTACATAGATCTGAATTTCAAAATCTCCCTGGAATGCCTCAGAAAGAGACGAAGAAAGGATGACAATATGTACGGGATGAAGAATAGGGTGTGAAATTAGAAAAAAATGATGCCCTGGGAGTTGTGACATTGACTTCATTTAGAGAGGGTTTCTCAAGCTTGATACTATTCAAATGGATCTTTCTCCTGTGGAGAGGTTGTTCTGTGAATATCATTAGTTTTTCTCTTCTAAACACTTTTGTTTAGATGCTAGTAGAATTTCCCTGCCATTGGAGTTATATTTAAAAGTTTCATAGCTCATAGCCAGATCTCTCCAGATAAAAATATAAGAAAATAATAATAATGTATTGACATAAGATCTACGGGAACATTGTAAACATTTTATTCCTCATTTAAGAATTATTTTTTAATTTTTAAAAGTATTTTTGTCTGAGGGGGACTTCCCCTTTAAATGCTAATAGGGTATCAAGTCTCTTCTTGGTAGCCTATTATCCTTCCTCGGAATAACCATTGAGTTGTAATAAGAATAAATTAATAAAATACAATTTAAAAAGTATTTTTGTCAGATTATTATCCATCAGATGGATGTTGTAATTATATTTGACTCTAGGGTTCTCTACCCTGGCTACCTACCAAATAATCGAGATACAGACCACTTTGATTTATAAAAGCCTTAAAGTGCAGTAACTAGGCAGGTGCAGCTCCCATAGACCAGCTCTTAGAACAGTGAAAAGGGAAGAAGTGAGGTGGATCCATGGTAGGGAGAACTGAGCAGCCAGCGAACAGCTGGTTAAGGGAAAACAACCTATGGTTGAACAACTAGCTAGAGGAACTAGTTGTTGAGGAGAGGATGAGGAACAGAGGAATAGCAAATACTTGGAGACTCAGGTATATGTGGTGCAAGCTGAAGGTTGTAAAGCCCAGGAGAACTTTATTTTCTGTCTCTCTATATGTCTCTGTTGGTTGCAATCTGACTCTGTGCTTGTTTTTACCCATCTTCTATCTTTCTTCCTGCTTGTTGTTATCTGTCTTTTTATGTTTCTTGCTTGCTGTTGCCCATCTTTCTATATCTCTTGCTAGCTGTTACCCATCTTTCTATTTCTCTTTTTTCTTGTTTTTACTCATTTTTCTACCTCTCTTCTTGCTTTCCGTTCACCATATTAATCTGTCTTACTCTCTCATGTCCGTTACTTGTTTCTCATTTGCCTTGGTCCAACCCCAGTATTTTGTTAAAATGAAGTCAATTTTTTCATTACATATTACATCATGATTTCTCTCTCTCTCTCTCTCTCTTTCTCTCTCTCTCTCTCTCTCTCTCTTTTTTTTTACAATCAATAGGGCATTCAAAAATCAAAAAATTAAGAGAACAGCATAACAAGGAAATAGATAAATTTCTGTATAACCTACAATAAAGCATACAGCAAACATCAATCAATTTCCAAGCAATGGTCAGCATAACCTGATTATTATTTCTTAAATAATATTTAGGAAAGTTTATTCGTAAATTTTCCCAGGCTAAAGCCATTGTGTTTACAAGATTGTCATAGCAACACAGCTTATGTTAAATGTTTTATAATAAAGAAAGACTTGACTTACTACAAGTCCCAAACCAACAGGTGTGCTATCCAAGACTAGACTACCTACCAGTGGGTCCTTTATTGTAAAGAATATGTAATGCATGACATTCCGAAACAACTCAAAACTTTTATACAGGTAACAGTCTCTATCCTGGTATTGCTAGGTCAAGGATTTAACTTTTGTTTATACAGTTTCTGCTTGGTGGTCACAGTCAGAACAAAAAACTCTTTCAATGTCTCAAGTCTTTGCCCAGATGACCTCTTTTAACATTCTCTGTGGGAAAATGTTTTCCCTATATGAACTTTCTTAGGGCTGAGAACTAAAGAGAAAAGGTAATTTTTAGGAGAAAAAGGAGATTTCTAGAGAAAATTACACCTGGATCACACATAATATTTAAGGGCAGTGGTGATCAGCTGGAGATCTTTGGAACTTTGTCAAGCAAAGCCTCAACAGCTGTTCTGGATGATTAGAGATAATGCTGGACAGTCAGAGGTCTCTGGAACTTTGTCAAGCAAAGCCTCTATGACTTATAGTCATGTCTGTGACAGGCAGGTATCAAATTGCTATTTTCTACCTACACATTCCATGTTACTTGCCTTAATCATTCCTGTTGGAGCTGGTTTTGTTCTATCAGGCCATCACTCATGGCCATGTGCACACGGTCCATACTGCCCCATGGCGACTACCTTCTCTCCAGGTCTCTCTCTTCCTGCTATATGTTTGGTTGGCTTCCTTTCTCCTCTCCCACCTGGATTTGTGGTACCTCTTACATCCCAAGCCTAGGAAGCTAAGCTTGCCCTACTTCTCTTCTGCTCAGTCACAGACTTCAGCATTTTTATTAACCAACCAACTTTAAATTAGGTAGAGCAAGGTTTACATAGCCAAGACAGGTGAACATGTGAATGTTCTCTTCTTGGGAACAACCAGATATTATGGGGCAGTAATTAGAATTAGAATACATAACAAAATACCAACCCCCAACAGATGCAGACCATCATAGTAACACTCAATTTGTTAAAAATCAGAGAACAATTGACCATTGGTGGCCAGCCCCAATGGGTACATCTACAACACAACATCTACACATAAGCCTCTTATGTGTAGGTATAATGATTATAAGTCTAAAGGACCAGGAAATCATCTGCGTGGCTGCATCTTCCATATATGACAAGGTAATTACACTTGTGAAATATTAATAATAAAAATGAGATATACATAATGAAATGCCAACATATATTGTATAGTGGATTGGGAAAGTCCCATTCATTCTATCTATAAATGAAGATCTGCAGGTAAATAATGACAGCTAAGAGAGCAAGAATCAGTCTTTTCAGCGATGAGCTCCCTTAGAGCTCATGCCTGAAATCACACATAAATGTGAGCAACTGGACTTAGCAGCATGTGTGTGTGTGTGTGTGTGTGTGTGTGTGTGTGTGTGTGTGTGTAACAAAACTCTTAATAGCCATTAATAATAAAAGTATCCTGGTGTAGCTCTAACCAAGCAAGGGAAATATTTATATGAAAAAAAGCTACAAGTCTATGAAGGACATTGAAGAAAACATTAGAAAATGGAAAGATCTCCCATGCTCATGAATTGGGAGAATCAACATAATAAAAATGGCCATCTTACCAAAAATCAATCTGCAGATTCAATGCAGTACCTATGAAAATACCTATATAATTTTTACATACCTTTAAGACCAATTTTCCGCTTCACATGGAAAAACAAACAAACAAAAATAAAACAGAATTGCTAAAAGAAATCCTGTACAAGATCTTGCAAATGAATCTCCATCCGTGATGTCACATTGCACTATAGAACAACAGTAATAAAAACAGTATGGTACTTGCATACTGATCAGTGGAATCAAATTGAAGGCCCAGAAATAAATCCACACACCTATAGACATTTGATTTTTTGAGAAAAAAATCCAAACTATACAATGGAAAAAAAGACAGCATCTTTAACAAATGGTGCTGGTCTAACTGGATGTCTTCCTGTAGAAAAATGCAAATAGATCCATCTTTATCATCCTGCACAAAACTAAAGTCCAAAGGGATTAACAACCTAAACATAAAACCAGACAAACTAAATCCATTAGAAGAAAAAGTGGGAAATAGCCTAGAAGTCATTAACAAAGGAGACAACTTCCTGAACAGAACACCAATAGTTCAGGCTCTAAGGTCAACAATTAATAATTGGACCTCATGTAACTAAAAAGCTCTTTAAGGCAAAGGACACTGTCAGCAGAGCAAAGCAGCAGCCTACAGACTGGAAAAAGATTTTCACCAACTATATATCCAACAAGGGGCTCATATCTAAAGTATATAAAGAACTCAAGAAATTAAACACCACTAAACCAAATAACGCAATTTAAAAATGAGGTACACAGCTAAACAGAGAATTATCAACAGAGGAATATCAAACGGATGAGAAGCTATTAAAGAAATGTTCCACGTCCCTTGTCATGAAGGAAATGCAAATCAAATTGAATCTGAGATTCCATCTTAAACCTATCTGAATGGCTAAGATAAAAAACTGAAGTGACAGCACTTGCTGGAGAGAACGTGGAAATAGGGGAATACTCCTCCATTGCTGGTGGGAGGGCAAACTTGTAAAACTTCGCATTTTCTCAGAAAACGGGAATAGTGCTACCTCAGGACCCTGCTATACCACTCCTGCGCCTATACCTGATAGATGCTCGACCATATAAGAAAGACATTTGCTCAACTATATTTGCAGCAGCTTTATTTGTAATAGGCAGAATCTGTAAACAACTTAGATGTCCCTCAACTGAAGAATAGCTATAGAAATTGTTGTTCATTTAGGCAATGGTAAACTATATAACTATTAGAAACAAAATCTTGAAATTTGCAGGCAAATAGATGGAACTAGAAATGATTATCCTCAGTGATGTAACCAGAACCAGAAAGACTTGCATGGTATATACTCACTTATAAAGGATATTAGCCCAGCATATATGTCCTGTGAGAGACTCCACCCAGTGGGAGATCGGGACAGTACTGGGACTCAAACCTGGACACTGGACCAAACACTGAGAGTTGTAGGGAAGAGTGAGGGAATGGAAGCTCCAGGACAGAGCAGGAGCTGTATTGGGAGACCATCATGGGCTCCCGATCTCTGGACACAGGAGGCCTGCGCAAACTGATGCATCAGCCAAGGACAATACATGCAGAGAACCAAGAGCTTGTGTTCAGATATAACATGAAGGGCGGATATGGGACTGCTGCTGAACCTCGATCATGCACTGTAGTGCCTATGATTTGGTCATAGCCCCTTGGCATTACAGACTAGTGGGAAGGTAGAGGAAGGGGATGCAAACTGTTGTGAAGAGACCTAATAAGCTGTTGCCAGACAGTTGAAGTCAGGGGATCCCCAGTATCAAGGATCTAGGGGAGGGAAATAGGCAGAAAAGGGAGAGAGGATGAGAATAGGAACATAAGGAGGGGATAACTATAGGGATGTAATGTTAACAAATTATAATAAATAACTTATGCAATAAAGAAGGAGCACTGAGTCCTTGGATTTTGCATTAAAATGTGTATTTAGAATGACACTGTAAATAAACTCTAGCACAGAGAGACAGAGATAATACTGGTGCTGAAAATGCGGGTGATCTTGGTAGCACACAGGAAATAGTGAAGGTGAGTAGGTGGAGCACATTCATTTTTTTCTGAGACTGAATGTGTTATAGGAAAGAAATTCAAGTGTATATTTGTGAGACATTCCATAAAATGTGTTGAACAAAAATACACATTCAGGAGTTCCAAGATTTTAGAAAATTTTTTTTCAGTAAATATGTGTTAGTATTACCTAATCAAAAGGCTAAAAATTACTAGCTTAAATATGTCCCAAACACTGAAGTCATTTGTATCTATACAACCCAGGATTCTTTCTACTTTCTTTTGGTTCACTTGAATCATTAATGTTCATTTATATATAATGAAATGATATATGCTAAATGAAAGCAGGAACATTATACATCAACAAAGAAAATTTCTCATCACACATTTCTTCATATTAATTCCCATATATCATTTTAGTATTAATATACAGAATAAATGAAAGCAGCATGTTTTAATCTCAATGTAAACATTGCATGAATTGAAGTTTTATAGAAAATGAGCTCAGCAGTCTGAGCATAGATTATAGAATTCTCTGTAAATATCCTTTAAGCAAATATTATACTCACTACTCTTAAAAAATTCTTTTTTTCTTTTTTTTATTAATTTATTCTTGTTATATCTCAATGGTTATCCCATCCCTTGTATCCTTCCATTCTTTTCTCCCTCCCATCTTCCCATTATTCCCCTCCCCTATAACTGTTCCTGAGGGGGATTACCTCCTCCTGTATATGCTCATAGGGGGTCAAGACTCTTCTTGGCAACCTGCTGTCCTTCCTCTGAGTGCCACCAGGTCTCCCCCTCCAGGGGACATGGTCAAATGTGAGACACCAGAGTACGTGAGAAAGTCATACCCCACTCTCCACTCAACTGTGGAGAATGTTCTGACCATTGGCTAGATCTGGGTAGGGGTTTGAAGTTTACTGCCTGTATTGTCCTTGGCTGGTGCCTTAGTTTGAGCGGGACCCCTGGGCCCAAATCTGCCTATCATAATGTCCTACTTGTAGGTTTCTAGGACCCTCTGGATCCTTCTACTTTGCTATTTTCCCATGCTTCTCTCATCTAGAGTCCCAATAGGATGTCCTCCTCTCTGTCCCAGTTTCCTGGTAAGTGAATTTTATTGTAAAAATGTAATGTGATGCGGATTTCTTAGTAACAATTTTTTAAGAGTTTTATCATAAAAAATTCTTACTAAGAAATCCGCATCACATTACATTTTTACAATAAAATTTTATATCTAGTATCAACTTCTGATATTTCTTTCTTTTCTTACATACATGATGTAAAACATTATGCTTAGAATCTTTGTCTTCAATTTCATTCTCTTCATCTATAGCATATGAAATATAATATAATAATGAACAACTTGTTTTACTTTTCATATAAATATTGTAACACTATATTAAAAGGGATAATTAATACAAGTTATCTAATTCATAGTTTCTTAAGGCAAAGCCAACCCAGGCAAAGTAACAAACACTATTATTTCCTAAAATTTTATTAGGATAGCTTATTATATATTATAACTTTCTCTTAAGTAGTTTGAATACTGATGATCTTTTTGGTTTTGTTGACTGGTACTCTTTGGGACATACTTTAAAGAATAATAAATTAAAATTATTGTCATCTATATTCTTTTTACTTTTTTATTTTTAAGAATACAGCAAAATAGCATTTTACCATGGCTTTCCTACCATCAAATCTTACTGTATGTCTCTTCCCCATTTTCAAATTCATTTCCATATATATATATATATGTGTGTGTGTGTGTGTGTGTGTGTGTATACATATACATATATATGATAAAAATTTCCTGAAGAATTATCTCAAGTCTTGTTGATATTTTTATATAGACATATTTATAGAAACTGCCCTCATCTCTGACATCTTACATATTTACCTAATAATATTGTTGAACAAGAGTAAAATTTTATTTTCATTAATGATGTTTTATAAGAATAGAGACAAAATTCATTCAATATGACTGATTTTATTCTTCTTAACACAAAAATACTATGACATTGACAACTCTCTATTGTGCAATAAATAAAATTGTTTTTCAAAATAAAAGTAACAAATTCATTAATATTTCCAATCATTTTTTTCCCAAACGACTTTCCTTTTTAAATCATTTTTAAGGATTCTGTTCATAGCTTTAAGGCCAGATAACAATCATTAGCATTTATTGACCTTTTGCCGTAGTAATTTAATCTTTGGGGGAACAAAGTTGATTAATCACAGCTTGACATATTGAAATTTGGCATAATTCTTTCTGAAAGTGCTTACAGGGCAGCAAGTTCTAGGGCATTTAATATAGTAACTTAGCACATGCTAAAAGTAAATGGGTTCAGAAAAGTTTTCCAGAAATTAAGCACATTGGTTTTTGCAGATTCAATCTTAGAACAAGTCAAGTTATGGATTGTATGTATTTATTTCAAATACATCGAGAAATAATAGACAGAAAATTTTGATTTAAAGAAAAGAAATGTAAAGAATGAAAAATAAAAGGACCTTGGATCAGCATGAGACATTACAAAGTCTGACAGGTGCTATCATTATCTTACTTATGAAATAACATAAAAGTTTTAACAATTTCTTACAATAGTGATTGATGAAATATACTAAACTTTAATTTGGATTTGATACAAATTTGAAGAACTTTCTGGATGAGATTGACTGTGCTTATGAAGTAATTTATCAATTGCTAATTGATGTACTGGTCCCATCCCACTTTACACAGGGGTATCTTTGGATAGAGCTAACTAAGAAAGGTAGCTGAGCAGGTCTGGGGAAGCAAGCTAGTAAGCTGCTTTATACTTCAAATTCCTGCCTTGAGTTCTTGCCATGAGTTGCCTGACGGTGGATTACAACATTTATGATTTAATGAATTCTTTATCTCAAGTTGCTTTCGATCACGGGTTTATCAAAGCAACAGAAAAGAAATTATAATTCCCTAGGGAAAACCCCTGCAATAAACCTTTATAGTGAAGGTACATCTTTGCCTATAGATTATGACCTATAACAACCTATCTTCAAATTCTGTTATCCATGGTCAACCTCAGTTTGAAAATATTACATGGAAACTTCCAAAAATAAACAACTTGTAAGGCTTAAAAATATAATGCTTGTCTTCCCTGCTTGGTGGGGTCTTTCACAGGACCTCTGTGGTAGGCTACCTTCCTGGTCATTCTTTCAACTGTTTCTGGTGTCTATTCAACTTGTCCTTTTGAATAAGAACTAAGCATTCTCCCTAGGGTCCTCCTTGTTATTTAGCTTCTATAGGTCTGTGTACTGTAGTGTGGTATCCTGTATTATGTGTCTAATATCTGCTTATAAGTGAGTATATACCATGTATGCCTTTCTGTGTTACCTCTCTCAAGATGATCTTTTCTTGTTCCATCCACTTGCCTGAAAACTTCAAGTGTGGTGCGATCACTTGTTTACTATAGCATCTGGTCTTAATATATCCAAGGTGTATTAAAATTTTTCCTAATGTTACCTAGTTGTCAATTAACTACTAGGCAAATTGTCCGAGGACTACATTGGTCCGAGGCTTCAGTGTCCAGTTTTGTGTGACTATTAATCTGAAATATGGATGTGCAAACACTAAACTGAGACAAATGCACTAAGGGCATTTGAGTGGAACTGAGTGTCAGTTAACGCAATGATCCCCACAAAGTCTTCCTGCCTTGTATGGGACATTTTATCTATGTACGTTTTTTAATTGCTGCTGCTGTTTAATTTTGAGGCTGTATTTTAATTAGAATATCTCCTGCCTCTCTTTTATTTCCTCAACCCTCTCAGGTACCCAGTGTTCCTATCCTTCAAACTCATGGCCTCTTTTGTCACTAATTGTTATTATGTGCATATATAATTGCATATATATATTTCCAAATGTAAACTCTTGAGTCCATTTGATATTACTGGTATGAACAATTTCAGGGCTAAACTTTGGCACCTGTCAAGCAGTTAGTGTGCTCTTTCCTGAGGAGACCTCTTTTTCCGCTCATAGCTTTATTTAGTTGCCTGAAATTCTTCAAGTAGGGTGGGACCCTGTGAGCTCTTTTCTGTGATGTTAGACATGGTTATTGGTGTCCTCCTTGTTTGGCTCATATATGGGTGGTTATGTTACTGAGACATTCTACATGTCATTTCTGATATCACTCAATGAAATATCTCATAGACTCACTCCCTTTAATATTCTCCATCAAATGAAAAGATCATCAACACTCATTTCCCATTTTTTTTATTTTTATGTCTTCCAAAAATCAAACCATCAAATGAGAGATGAGAAAATATCTGACCAGGGACATGTTGGAACAATTTACATAAAAATCAACAGAAGAGGTCTCTTACTTTCAAAGGAGGAAAAAACAATATACAATAATGGATATAAAACTAGTAAAAAAGAAGCATATTTTTATACTCAACCCCCCATCCAAATATGATTTTCAGAGAAGTTGAAAATGTTAAGTTACGTGTTCTGGGTTATCTATTCGAGAGTAAATTCATAAGTTGTAAATAGAAACAAAGTCAACATTTATATTGATGAATGTGGTAGTACTTTTAATTTTTTGTATAATAAAGCAGACAAGCTGCAAAACATGAGGAGACATAGTTAATTTTTAATTTTATATGTAATTTGTAATATCCCATATTCATGCTTCCTGCAAACAAAGTTATTTAATTCACAGTGGCTTTGATGAATCATCAGTCAACAGTCAGTGAAAACATTAAAGTTCTGGCTGTGCTGGTACTTACTCTGAAGCACAGCAACCAGAAAGCAGATGCTAATGTTATGGCGAGTTTGAGGCCAGTCCATTTTATATAGGCTATATCTGTGTTATATATGCAGTATCTCAGGAAAAGAGACAGGTGACAGGAGAAAAACACTAAAATGGCTGCTTCCTTCAGGATTGAAAACTTATTTTAAGAATTTCAAATGAACTAATGGGATATTAATATTTCAAAAGATAGATTATATAAAAGTTATAGTTGTCTTAATTATCTATTACAAACATATTGACAATCACAGACAATAAATCATAACTGGAATGATTGAATTCCTGGTATATTATTGATAAGTAATTGGTAAGTCAAGGACATTAGTGGCCTTCCATCTAATACCATCTGTACGCATGAACAAAAAATACTTAATCTAGGTACTGAAGAGATGGGTCAGCTGACAAGAGCTCTGTAACTACAATACCAAATTAGACACTCACTTATATATACATGCAGGAAAAATCGACATAAACAATTAATTAATTAAAATAACAAAATAATTCAGTATTAAATTAAAAGTAAAACAGAAAGTGGGGAGAGATGGTTCAGTCAGTTAAATGATTCCTTTACAAGGCAACCTGAGTTTGGATTTCCAGTACAAACATAAAAACCAAAAGGTAATGGTGGATATCTGTACCTTAGCACAAAAGAAGGCATAAACAACTGCATCTTGGAGCTCACTCTCCACAAAGTCTAACTGAACTAATGAGTTCCTGTTTCAGCAATAGAGACCATCACTGAAATATCAAGGTACAAGTCTTTTGAGACAGAAAGCAACATTGGCATTTGGCTTCTGTAGGCACACACATAGAAGTGAATTAAAGCTGACATAATGTGTATACAGCCATATCAACATATGACTATGTCATACATTAAAGTGTGAAGTATATAGGGAACATTATATTGGAGAGCTGTGAAATAACAAACAATATCAGATATGATGTTACATGAAGGATGACACAGAGCAGAGAATATCATTTAAGATTTGGGGGAAAGCCCTGTATTTACATATTGATAATATACTGTAATTTATAACACAAAGAAATATTTACGTATGAAACAGTAAATAAGGCAACAGTTCTTTTTAGGTCTGGATATGCAATAGAGACTGTCTATAAGCTGCAATATTTCTTTCTTTTCAAGAAGTTTATCATTTATGGCTCTTATCATTGTCCTGTATTTTTCTTATATTTTTCCCTTTTAACAGTAAGTAGTTACCCAGAAACTCATTAGAAAATGCAAATATTTTTTACTATACAGGCCTTAACCGATTTGACCTTTACGACCTTGAAGTCTAAGTTATTAGATTTGCATGGAAGAAGTCTATTCCCCAAAACAAATATTCTATAACAAGACTGTAATCTGATAACAACAAAATTTCGTGTTTGAGTGCAAAAGTTAGCTTACTATTACCTACTTGCAAAGTGTGGAAAGCATATCCACAGTTAGCTTGTTTGATTGGTCTATAGAGAACACAGATGCATTTAGAAAAATTGCATGCAGGAAAATTTACGTATCCCCTGGTACAAAACTATCCATCTGCTACAAGTTCTTTTCTGTATTCTTTAAGGAAAATACCAGATGTGATTTGATTCAATCTACCAGGAAAGCACAATATATCCCCATTTTACTACATCTGCATTATATCAATCTCATGTTGAAAATTCTAATTAATCCACAGGGCACTTGATCATGTCGCTAGCTCATAATAGAGTATGTTGGCCTATGACATTTATAAGTGGGAAGGAAGAAGCAGGCTCCCTTAATTATTTGTTATTGCCTATGCATTCTTCAGGCTGGGGGCTAGCTACATAAAAATTTTAGAATCTCCTAAGCAAATTTCCAAGCAGAGTGTATGCTTATGAGAAACAGAGAAAGTGAAGAGAGAGAAACAGATTGACAGATAGGGAGATCCTAAAGCCAAAGAGACTGCAGGATCAATTACTCACTTCTAGTAAAAAAAAAAAAAAAAAAAAAAAAAGTCATAATGAACTGGGCATGGTGGTGCACGTCTGTACTCCCAGCACTCAGGGAAGCAGAGGAAGTTGGATCTCTCTAAGTTTGAGGCCTCTCTGATCTACAAAGTGAATGCAGGATGGACAAGGCTATACAGAGAAAAACAAAAAACAAAAGAAAACAAAACAAAAGTCATAATATTAGTTGGAACACTCACACTTACATTTTATAAAGATATATAATATAGTTGTCTTGTTTAGAGCCATTTTATACAAATTTGAAAAGAAATTTAGGTTTTATAATATTAAAACAAAATGGGATGGATGGTTGGTGATACCTGACAACTTCATAGTGTATAGATGTGAGTAAAAAGCCATCAGGATGTGAAATATATATTTTTAAATACCAGTCAATAGAATTCCTCACAAAACTAAAAATAATTTTTCTATAAATCCCAACTATATATTATTTAGGAGTTATTTTTAATAGGACTCTAAGTCAACATATCACACACACATCAGCACATCAGCGTGTTTGATGCTTGTTGTTGCATTGTTCATAGTAGGGAAAATTTGAAACTGACTTCTGTCAGCAAAGTTATCCATAAAGAAAATTTGTCAGTTATGAAAAAGAATACAATTGTGTTATTTTCAGGCAAAATGCACGCAATGGAAGTGTATAGTTTCAGATAAGTTAATTCAGAGTTAGAAAGACAAAAATAAAATATTTTCACACTTCTGAATCCTAGATTACCTATAAAAACATAAAATGTGAAAAAGGATGGATGAAAGAAGGAAGAATAGGGCAGAGGAAAATATATACAAAGCACATTATCTATTTCTATGTTAATGATGATATGAAACTCATTACTATATATGGGGAATATATGCCAATAAAATTATTACTCCAAGGCAAACATTGTTATCAATAATTGGATGCATTTTAATGAAGAGTTAATTTATTCTCAAATGAAGTGAGAATAAGCTATGATAGAAAATTATTAAGGATTAATGGAGGGAAAAGAAACTCTAGAAGATAGCACAATTTATGTTAAAATCAAAATATATTTAATTAAAAAAGAGTTTAGGAAACTTTTCCTTGTTTGAGGAGAGAGACTCTCTAAAGTTACTGTTCCCATTTAGGGTTTCTTCATTATGAGGCCAGCGATGATAAATGCCAGGGTAATAAAGCACGGAAATCATAGGCAAAGATGGCTGCTGTCCTCTTAACCTAGTGTGTCTCCTAGGTGACGGAGAATTGTTAGCTTTACTTAGAAATTTAAGTGAAAAGATAGCATTTTGCAAAGACAATTTATAAGATTAAGACTTGTTTATTCATTTGTACCCAGTGAAAGAAGTTTGTTAATATATTTTACCTATATTCCAGGTACTTAATCTTATGAAACTTTCTTAAAAATAACACCATAGGAGATGAGTAGAATGTGATGAATAGAAAATATATTTTATAGTATTTTTTTTATTTTTGAGATTTTCATTAGAGTTCTCTAGGGGAACATATATAAACATTTATATATGGGACAATCACACACATTAATTTTCTATGTGACAATTGGATTTATAATTTAGTTTACTTATATAAGTTTATTTTGTATTTTATATTATAAATATAGTTTAATGATAAATTTCATTTATTATACACTAAACTATTACAATAAACTAAAAAATAATTTTACTTTTAATAAGATTCAGTCTCAAAAACCATGAATCAATTCTATTTTGACGAACATGAAATCATTATCTCCGGCATTTTTTGCAATTTTTCTTTTAATGACTTATTAACTTATTTAACCAGAAGGGGTCCATACAAAAGGTGGAGACTATCTACATTTTTAGATAGTGAGTCCAAACTATTAAATATAAATTTTAATTAGTTAAATAATAATTAAGTATAATTTTAAAACTGTATGCATATGTGTGCCAGATAAAAAATGTAAATATTTTTATCAAAATTTAGTAATTTTAAGGGTATTATAAATATAATTGGAAAACTTTACAATTTGACAGTAAACACATTTTTTCACTGTAAATGAGTTTCTTCTATGAGATTATAGCTTTTTATTTACAGCATTGCATGATTTATTAGCTATAAGCATCCTAGAGCCATTGAAGACAATGTGCTTCACATTGTTGCCCCGTATACCGAAGTGAAATAAAGTTATTTATGCTGACCAGAGCAATTATCATTGTACAAAGGCACCAATAAAGTAATAAAGTAAGTAAACGGTATTAACTCACACTAGATTTCTTCTTCTTCTTCTTGTTTTTTTTTTTTTTTTTTTTTTTTAGACAGATGAGTCTTTTAATAGAAAAACAAAAACAAAAAAACAAAAACCATACATGCAACAGTAGCAACACACATTTCCCCCCAATTCTAGACAGCTCCGAGTTTCAATTCTTTGCCTTGGGAGGTGGCCGGTACATGCCCACCACCACAGCGTGGTCACACTCGTAGGGCTCCAGCGTCAGCTGCTCCTGCGGCTTCATGTTCTCCTGCTGCATCTTCCTCACCTCAGACGCGAACACGGCTTCCGCCAACGCCATGGAGTCGATGCAGTTGGCCTTAATGGAAATCACAAAGTGTCCTCCATTCCACAGGAAGGTGTGGGCATTCAGGGCCACAATCCGGGTTTGGTCTGGCTGGGCTACGTCGGCAAAGATCACATCCACCAATGCGATAAGCATGCGGTATTTGTGTGGGTGTCGAGCATCTTCAATAACGGAGATAATATCGGTCCTCTTCTTGGCCAAGTTGATAAGGTCACGGCCAGAGCGTTGGGAGAACTCAGCTGCATAGACGAGGCCGTCCGGGCCGACAATATCCGAAACGTGGGAGACGGTGGTGCCCGAGGCGGAACCGAAGTAGAGCACCGTGGCCCCCGGCCTGATGTGGATCTGGTCCACGCCGCCAAGGATTGCAATCGCCAGCTTGGAGCAGAGGTGGTTCCAGGCTCGGTACTCAATTTTGTCATCTCCCTCTGAAATGGAGACTCTCTTCTCTCCATACACAGATTCTCCGGGCACCAGGTTCTTTGTGACAAGGGCATCCTCCTTTCTTCTTCATGCAGATGTGGCTCTACCATCGCATTCTTCTCTGACTGGTTTCCTCTTTTGCCTCCCGGGCCACCACCTCGACCCCGGCCACCCCCAGACTGGAACCCACCAGCTCGTCCACCTCCTGGGCCCCTGAAGCCACCACCTCTGCCCCCGACCTCGACCTCCGCCGAAAACTCCTTGTCCACCGCCGAAGCCTCCGTGGCCTCCTCCTCTACCGCCTCTGTCACCAAAGCCTCCTCTGCCACCAAAGCCACCCCCACGGGGGCTGAAACCTGGCTTCATCACTGCGTCCCTGGTAGCGCGGCTCTGGCAACCTGAAGCATCTACCCCTCTCCTCGCCTACCTCCACGAGTCTCCGATTTCTAATCCAGACTTTCCTATGTTTTCAATAAATCATGCATCTTAGTTTGCCTACAAAATCTGTGAATTACGGTCACATAAAACATTTTGTGAAGGCAAGAGATAAGAGAGTTATAGACTCACCTCTTAACAGCAAAACCATATCATTACTCTTTGTCACATTGTTGCCCATGGCCCTTTCTATATATAGGAATAAAACACAGAACTTACTACATATTAATTTTTGAGCAATTCTCATTAGAATGTGCTAATGTAGTTCATTAGCTCAGTACTTTGACAAAATCTGCTTTTAAATATGTTCGTTTAGAAGATTGCAGTTATTCTAGAAGCCTGAGCAAGGGGTCAGTGCTATGGAGTCCCGTTCAAAAAATTCTTGTCTATATCGTCACCTTCAATTGCTTTATGCGTAGTTCCTTCTCTTACTTTCAAAGTTTCAGACCTTGGAACAAGGAACTGGAAGTGATCATAGTGAGTGTGTTAACCCAAACCCAGAAAGACTCACATGGTATATACTCACTTATAGTTGGACACTAGCCCAAACAGGATGTCCCATGAACGTCTTCACTTACCAGTAGATTGGGATAGCAGCGGGGAGTTCCTATTGGGACACTAGGTGAGAGAAGTATGGGAGAATGGGGAAATAAAAGGATCCAGAGGGTCCTAGAAACCTATAAGAAGAACATCATGATGAGATGATCTGGACCGAGGGGGTCAGCTCAACATACTGCATCAACCGAGAACAATACATACAGTAAGTCTTCAACCCCTATTCAGATATAGCCAATGGACAGCACATTCTCCACTGTTGTGTGGAGAGCAGGGACTGTCTCTAACATGAACTCCATTGCCCCATATTTGACCATTTCCCTTTGGTGGGGAGACCTGGTGGCATACAGAGAAAGGATAAGCAGGCTACCAGGATGAGACTTGATAGGCTGTGACTATACCGTGGGGGAGGATGCCCCCCCTCCAGTCATAGACCAAGGAGAGAGGAATAGGCTGAAAGAGAGAGGGAGGGAGGAACAGGAAGATACTGGTAAGGGGATAACAATTCTGACCACGTCCCCTGGATGGGGAAGCCTGGTGGCACTCAGACGAAGGATAGCAAGTTACCCAAGAAGAGACTCAATACCCTAAGAGCATATATAGGGGGAGGAGGTCCCCCTCAGTAACAGACATAGAGGAGGGGAGTAAGGGAGAAGGGGGAGGGAAGGAGGAATAGGAGGATACAAGGGATGGGATAACAACTGAGATGTAATATGAATAAATTAATAAAATACAAAATAAATAAAAAAACAATTGAGATGTAATCTAAATAAATCAATTAAATAAAAAAGAAAAAAATCCTTTGAACTGAATTTTGAGTACAGTGCATGACAGAGATTAGGTGTCATTCTGTTTAGTATAGTCGTTTTGAAGTCTATTTCTACGAACTTAGCTAATATTCCTCAATTTCTTT
Source organism: Acomys russatus (assembly GCF_903995435.1). NCBI lineage: Eukaryota > Metazoa > Chordata > Mammalia > Rodentia > Muridae > Acomys > Acomys russatus. The sequence goes on along the minus strand of NC_067154.1, from coordinate 36,863,652 downwards.
AATTATAATTGTAGTGTACTGTCCATTCTGGTCTTTAGTATTTACAAAGAGTTACATCTAAAAATTTAATTAAAAAATATAACAATGTTAGGGAATTTTTATTTATTTTTTTAAATTTTTTACTATTAATTTATTCTTGTTACATCTCAATGGTTATCCTATCCCTGTGTCCTCCCATTCTTCCCTCCCTCCCCTTTTCCCCTTATTCCCCTCCCCTATGACTGTGACTGAGGGGAATTACCTCCCCCTGTATTTGCTCATAGGGTATCAAGTCTCTTCTTGGTAACCTGCTGTCCTTCCTCTGAGTGCCACCAGGTCTCCCCCTCCAGGAGACATGGTCAAATGTGAGGCACCAGAGTACGTGAGAAAGTCATATCCCACTCTCCACTCATGTGGAGACCGTTCTGACCATTGACTAGATCTGAGTATTTTATTTGTCTATTTTCTTAATATACATGTTAGAGAATGTGTCATGATTTTCACTAACTGACTGTAAAAATATTTCAAAGTATATTACTCATTATTAACCAACCTTAAATTTTTCTTAATTATCTATAATGTTATGACAGTTTCAAATTCAGATCGTTATTATTTAGCTTATAGGAAATAATCTAGTTATACCATTGTTCTCCTTATGTTAGTATAATTTACTGTCTTGATATAAGTAAGGGTACATAACATTATTAAATCATTTTTGACTACTTTCAATGATTATGGTGTAATATTCTCTTTATGTTAAACCTTGCTTAAAAGTATTTAAAAGCCCTCAGAAAAGTAGTAATAGTTAAAATAAGAAGACTATTTGTGCCTGTGTATATTGTGGAAAAAATGTCATCCCTTGTCTTTAATTCCGGAGTTTACAGAAAGCATACTCCATCTTGCCTTATAAATATGTGTATACAGGTATATGTGAACATATATATTTATTTTCTTTGGTGCAACATAAGATCATTTTTATAATGTGAAATAAGACAATATAGGGCGGGCCAATGTTCCATTTTTCTCTTATATAGAAAAATCTAGGTTGACATATATACTAAATAATTTATAGATAAAATACATTTTATGAAAGGCTACAAAATGACAGTTAATATATAGCAAAGAATACTTACAGATATTGGAATCATTATTTGATATGTTAACTAAACTACAGTGACTAAAAATCTCCACAGGAGGTGTTTTATCAGCTTTGCCACTCACAAATGTCTTTTTTTCAAAATCTTGAGATTTTCCCTTAAGTTAGAAACGTTATGAAGAATAAAGGATGACTAGTGGTTAGGCTCTGTAAGGAATGTGTATGGTAAGCCTGACTGCCTGGGTTAGATTTCAGATGCCAGGGTGAAAACAGAATGTCCAGAATCCCATTCAGGATATTGCTCTACACTCACACATGTATTACAAACACACAATCATACACACATGCATACACACCCCCATACATAAATAACCACATACACACATGTACACACCAAGCCCAACAATACACACACACACACACATACATGCTCATATACACCATTACATGTAAGTAAATTTTAAAATTAAAAGCAGAAATATTATTCATACCTCCTTTTTTTCCTGGGACAAATGTATTTGTTAAGTTTTACGTCTTAACCCTAAATAACTAAGCTTCACTGTAAAATTAAGCTACCTGGTCTTCAACCCTATTAGGGACTTGAGAAGTAATAAACTTGATTACTTGAGTATGCCAAAGTGCAAGTTAGTAGGTTTTCAAATGAGAAGATGACAGGTACTGCCTGCGACAGTATGGTACTCCATGTGACTTTCCAACTGAAACGCAAAAATTGTTGTCGTATTCAAATTTATTTGTTTAGATTTTATTTGTGTCTATCTGTGTACTAAATTGTCTGTACATGCAGCATCTCATGCAAGGTGGAATTTTTGGATCCCTTGGATCTAGTTACAGGCATAGTAGCCTGTCTGGTATGGGTGCTTGGACTCAAATCCCTCTTCTCTTGAGAAAAGCAAAGTGCTCTTAATTTCTGAGCCATCTTTACATCCCCATCAGTTCAAAATGTTTTCCATAGAATGTAAGATATATTCATCCAGAGTAAAGTATAAACAAAAGAAAAAGCAATTCAAATCATCATCATTCAAGTACCAAGTATGTATGTACCTATGTAAGTTCATGTTATGTATTATTTAACTACTATATATTAACTTTAGAAAATAATTTAAAAGCCACAATTTACTGTAGGTATGCAATGTAATTTAATCTTCTTTACATCTTTTTCCTAAACAGTCATACCCCCTCTTACTAATTATCTTGTTAGTCCATAATAATCTTTTTCTTCTTTCAATTCTTATTAATTTTAATATTCATATATGAAAGGAATTTTACCAACTCTGGCAGTAATCTTCAGTCCTACACAATTTCATGAAAATCAGCAAAATATTGTATTTCTTAATGAATGAATAACATACTGCTGCTTACATTTGTCATACTTTATTCACTCACTCATCTGCTTTAATAATCTTAGGTTAATTCAGTCACTTAAAATAATTAAGAGTGACAAAATGAACATTAATATGCAAGTATCAACATTCTGTGTTGCCATGGACTCAAATTGAGTTCCTGTCCAGTAGCTATATCAAAGGATTTACAAGTTCACAAGAATCTAGATCTTTGAGGCTGCTCCACACAGATATTTATAATGGCAACATTACTTTAAATTCCTACCAAGAGTGGTAAGGTATAATTTCCCTAAACATCATGTTCTTTTCACTTACTGGCTCAATAATAGCCTTTCTAAAAAAAGTGAGTTTAGAACTAAATGCATTTTGATTTTTCTTTCACTCATGGCTAAAGATATTAGGTAATTGAAAATAGATCTATTCACATTTGTACTACTCCACTTAAAATTATTCTGTTCAGTTCAAATGTCTACATATTGAAATAATCTTCTTTGAATTTAATAGTTTGAGTTCTTCATCCTGTATATCAATCCTATATCTTAAAGGTAGGTGACAAAATTTGGGAATTCCTTGTTTTTAATAGCTGAGTAGTATTCCATAGTGGACAAATGAATTGACCTAGAAATGATCATAGTGAGTGAGTTAACCCAGAAGCAGAAAGAGTTAAATGGTATATACTCACTTATATCTACATACTAGCCCAAGGGACATGTCCCATGAAAGTCTTCACTAACGAGGAAACTGGGACGGAGGAGAGGACATCCTATTGGGACTCCAGATGAGAGAAGCATGGGAGAATGGCAAAGCTCAAGGATCCAGAGGATCCTAGAAACCTACAAGAAGAACATTAATATAGGCAGATTTGGGCCCAGGGGTCCCGCTCAAACCATGGCACCAGCCAAGGACAATACCGGCTGTAAACTTCAAACCCCTACACGGATCTAGCTAATGGACAGGACATTCTCCACAGTTGAGTGGAGAGTGGGGTATGACTTTCACACGTACTCTGTTGCCTCATATTTGACCATGTCCCCTGAATGGGGAGACCTGGTGGCACTCAAAGGAAGGATAGCAGGCTACCAAAAAGAGACTTGATACCCTATGAACACATACAGGGGGAGAAAGACCCCCTTAGTCACAGTCATAGGGGAGGGGAGTAGGGGGAAAGCGGGAGGGAGGGAGGAATGGGAGGATACAAAGAAGGGGATAACCATTGAGATGTAATATGAATTAATTAATATAATTAAATTAAAAAAATAGGTGACAAAAACATTCTACCACTCTGTAGGCTATCTATTATCTATTTTCTTTTTTATTTACTTTGCAATTTTTAAAATGTGTGTGTGTGTGTGTGTGTGTGTGTGTGTGTGTGTGTGTGTGTTTCATGTTTTAGCAAGTATCTTTTTTTATCCTGACAACACATATTTTATTTTGGCTAGTAAGGTTACTGTAAATCTACTTAGAATATTCAAGACAGGAACTCAGAAAGAAATTTGAAGTACAAACTGGAAAAAGTACATCCTACTGATGCTGACTTGCTCACAGACTCATACTTAGCTGCCTTACATGTATGGAACAGGCCTAATTGCCTAGGGATAGTATAGCAAAATGTGAGTTAAGCTCTACTATATTAACAACCAATACATTTCCCCACAGGCTAATCTGATCTAAGTAATACCTCAATTGAGACATTCACTGATATGACCCTAGGATATGTCAAATTGAAAATTAAGGCTATCTGGGATGCAAACACAAGCCGACTATTTATTTCAAACTGCTCATTTGTTACTTATGCATACATGCATGCATGCAAACACAAGCGCATGCACACACACACAGGACTTTAATTTATCAAATCATTCCTATGAATGGTGAAAAATAAGATGAATTAATAATATTAATGGAAAATGTAATCTTATTACAGGGTAGCAAACGATCAAAATTCCTGTTCCTGTGAGATGTTCAGTTGGTAAAGACGTTTGTTGCCAAACCTGATAACCTGAGTTCAATTCCTGACACCAGCATTGTGGACTGTGAGAACTGACCCCAACAAATTTTCTGTAATCAAGACACACACATGATGTGAGACATGTGAATATGCACATATATACAAACGTACCAAGTAAATAAGTATAGCTATTATCTCCCTATTTATACGCTCTGTCCTTTGACAATAGGCCATGTTTACATAACTTACTAGCCTCACAATATGAAATACGTTGCATGAGAGACTAATAGATTATATATTAAATAAGTGTAGAATTTGGCAGCTAAGTAGTAACAATTCAAATACTTAAAAGGGGGAAAATTGGAGGGAGGAAGAAATGGGAGGATACAAGAGATGGGATAACCATTGAGATGTAATATCAATAAATTAATAAAATATAAATAAAATCATTTCAGTCATCAGTATATAAAATAAATAATTGAAGTCTAAAAAAAATAAAAAATAAAAAATAAAAAAAGAAAGCTCCATAGACTAAACTCAGCATCCAGTTTATGATATAATTTCACTGATTGCCAAGATTTGAGGGTCCATAAATCTAAATATAAACACCAGTTACAATTACTTCTAGTAAATTATTACTAGTAATTTTCTTCTACTTTTGGACTTTGTGATCAGGTGACCTCTCCTATTTCAAAGAGAAAAGGTACTTCAAATAGGAAGTAGAAACATTGCTCATCAAACTGAATTTAAGAATATTACAAGTCTAGTTCATCCTCGTTCTAGTATGTATATACATATATATAATTTATTCACATTACAGCTCTGTTCTTAGCCCCTAGCTGCTTTTATCTTCACATTTCATTCCTACATGCACTCCCTCTTCTACCCTATTTCCCTCCTCAAGGCTTCTGATAAAGGGGCCCTCCTACCCCACTGTCTGGCCACAGCCTATCAGGTCTCATCAGGATAGCCTGCATCCCTTCCCTTTTGTGCCTGCTAGGCCGTCTTGCCAAGGGACAGGGATCAAATCATGGACACAAGAGTGCATGTCAGAGATCAGCCACGGTAAACACACCACCACTACCACCCACGCCAGGTAGAGAATCTGTTTTCCATAGGGTACATCTGGACAGGAGGTCTAGGTACTCTACCTGTATTGTAATTGGTTGATGTATCAGTTTGTGCAGCTCCCACTATGTCCATATCTGCTGGCCTTGATAGTCTTCCTATGTAGCTAATTGCCTCTTATGGGTCTTTCCATCACCTGTTTCTTCCATTCAACTTTCAGCACTTTAACCAGAGTCCCAGTATCTGTCCCAATCACCTGATGGGTGGAGTCTCTCAGAGTACATCTATGTTGGGCTAATATCCATTTGTAAATGAGCATATACCTTCATGTTATTCTGTCTGATTCTTGATTTGTGTTTTTCCATAAAATATGTGTTTTCCTTTACTACATACAATTGCTTATTTTATGTGTTAATTCCAATCATTTTTCCTTTAAATTGGTACTATATTAAATTATAAATTATCTCAAATATCTTTTACAATTTCTGGTTGTTGCTCATGATAATTATTTATTATGATAAATTGTATAAATAAATAAATCTCCAATAGCATTATTTATTTGCTAAACAATACAAAATAATATGTGTAAAACACCTACACATATATAACATATACAATCCATGTATAATATGCAGTGATATATTATACACATCATATACATATATGTCTATATACTGTACATATTTTATGTTGAGAATATGTACTAATTGGTCAATCATTTATTATTTCTTTCATGGGACCTTAATTTTATTTATTTCATAAGACACAATCTGGCAGTTTGTAGGACAGAACACAACATCAGGGTGTTAGTTCTTTCCTTCCAGCACATGTTTTCAAGGAATTAAAATGTGCTTCAATCTGATTGGGTGATGGGCAACTGTACTCTATAAAAAAAAAAAAAATTCACAAAAGAAAGGTAACTGTGGCTTCCAAGTTTGTAAATGGCTACAAGAAAACACTGATTTCTGAACATACCAGCAGACAAGGAAATCTTCATATATGAATTTATAGCAATCATAACAGCTTGTGTAGAATATACCAAGCTCAATCTAGATACATTCTCAGCTTTCTGAAAGGGGGATGAGCACAAAGACTTACCACTACATGACGTGCTATTGATGACTGATCACTGTTCAGAGAAGAAAAATTACTCTTCTTTAAGGATTTGGTCCAAGGTAAATCAAACATGTCTCAATGAAAGGTCATCAATCCAGGATTTTACAGGAAGTACAAATTGGGCTTTATGGTTTTAAAAAGTAGCAATGATGACAATCAGCTGAGTGAGGAAGGAAAAAGAACAGATTTTAGGTGGGGAGGAAGATGAAATTACAAAAATAATTTATATGTAAAATCAAAGATTTAATAAAGATGAGAAAAAATACTAGTAAATGTTAAGTAATTTAGATGACACAAAAAGTTATCTTTTAAGTGTTTGTCTGCAGCTCTGGTCATATCATGGAGTCAGTAAAAGTTTTTTGTTGTAGCTGTTAGTTTTTGCTTTTGTTTGTTGTTTTGTTTTGTTTTTTGTTTGTTGTTTTTTGTTTTTGTTTTGGTGTACTCATTTGGTTTGGTTTGGGTTTTGGTAACCACAGTTGCTGGTAGTAAAGGTGGCAAGTGAAAGCAGCAGGACAGGCTTCATGAAAGCCATGTGCTTCATGCTTCACACTGGGAAATATACATTTTTTTCAGGATTGTTGATTAAATACACTGGTCTATATTTTCTTTTGAGAATGGTCCTCGAAATAGAAAAATCAGCCGATGATTTATTTGACATCAATGAAATGGTACAGATCTTTTAACTTAATTTTATCTTATTCTTAATATCTGTTCATGAGAGCTTCTTACATTTTGAGATTTATAGACTATTCTATAGTATTTACATGGCAATTTGTAATTAATAATTTGTAACTCATTTCACAATTGTACTCATCTCATATAAAAAATTAACTATAATTCAATAGAGTGGATTATATGATATAACTTTGAATTGAGGAATGACTTATCAACTATTTGCATAAGGTTTTTATGGTTATGATTATATCATTACCTCATCAAGAATAAAAGTGGAAAATTTGCTCCACTTAAACTAGCAAGATTACTTTAATTTGTATTAAAAACCTATATTGAAATACACTTTTACAAATTCCACTCCCCACAAGCAGTTAATATGATACAATCTAGAAACTTATTAATTCTCCTTTAAAAATGATTTAAATATATCCTTTTACAACCATAGGTCAAAGAATAGCATATGCAATGATTTATATATAACTTAAAACCAGAGCATAGCCAAAGGACTCATTTTCTTCTTCCATATATAATTTACAAGAATAACAAGTGAGTAACAGGTCTAGAATTTGATGAATTTTTCTTCTACTCTTTTTTATCTTTATTTTGCCCAAAGCAAAGGTAATTAATTAAGATTAAAAAATAATATGACATCAGAAGAAATTAAAATAGTATAAATTTTCCTTAATTAAGTCTCTCAACTTGGCAGTTTATCATTTTGATACTTTTATTTTTTTCAGATAGAGTTATGCAAGCTGTCATTTTTTTCCAGAAAGTATTTATTATTTTTATCTCTGTTTATCCATAGACTATAGCCATACACTTTCTGTCAGTAGAGAATAACTTAATTCCTTTGAAAAAATGTTATTAACTGAAGTAATTATCAAAGAATATGAGTAGAAAAATAAAACATTATTTCTTCATGAAGAAAACAAACACTAATCCAGTTTTGCCTGGAGTGTAAAGCCCCTAATGTTTGTGATTATTTATGTCCTCAGCCAAACAGATGGCTTGCTTAAATTCTCTAAGTGTTAACACCTCTCTGCCTTTCCCAGTTCTTTGTCAAAGCAAACAACACTTGTTCTTGACATAATAAAATCATAATGAAGTACAAAGTAAAAGATACACTTTAACTTAACATATTTATATAAAAACACAACAATTGAAACTATTAAAATATTAAATTCTCTGTTTTAACAAATTTACAAGGGAACACTTAAATTAGAAAGCTGTTTATACAAATAACATGAATAATTAAATTTGTGCCAAAGATTTTGCTTGTTTTGTCTCACCTTGGAAAACATTGAATGGGAAGTCTTCAGCAAACTTTAACCAGAGTTGTATCTTGAATTCCACAGAGATTTGGATGAAATAATGTAAAGAGAGAACAGAAGGTTAATCAATACTTTATTTTTCCTTTCTCTTTCCTGTCTTGTGTCTCTTCTTCCTCTTTGTCTATTAAGAATCGTTGTATATACATATTCACGTACAGACACCCTGACATACACGTGTGCTTTAGATGCTACAGGATTTCATTAACCTCTTAGATTTTTTTAATTTCAGATATTTGAGTACTGATTTTCGATTCAGAGAGTGGGTTGACCTCATTGCTTCAGTGCTACCTTTTGAATCATCCTTTCTGACCACGTTGCATTATCAATAGGAGCCTATCTTCTTCTGCTTCTCACCATTCAATTTTCAATGAAGGGCCGTCTCTGAGTCTTGGGCTATTTATAAAATCAAGTTAACATTTCATATTCTCCTCCCTTGTATATGTCTATAATCTAGTGGCTTTGTCATCAGAAACAATGTTCCTTCTTTATTGAATTTCTTTTTCTTCCACTTCTTTTAAGAAAATTGTAAAGTACAGCCATAAAGAAACATGTCTGATTTGTCAATAATGGCAACAATGGTATCCTTAGTAATATCACTCAAGGAAGAGTTTAGAAAAATACACAGTATATCAATAGTTAAATATTAGGAAATATATTTCCTTAATAAACATCAATAAAAGTTAATAACCATTTAGAGAAAACTGTGTGTTTCATTGCTAATATAATTTTATGTAAAATTAAGAATTTGTAATTATTATTTAAAAAATACATACCTTCCCAGTATTCTACTCACATTTGACAATGGGTTCATTGTTTTCTCAGCCTTCTTTACTTTATTATTAGCAAAAAGTATATAATTTTAGAGACTCAAGTGATATCTTAGTCTATGAGAAACTAGTTCCATAAGTTTGATAAGCATAAAGACCTGAAATGGTGTCTGCAGTAATCAAGTTAACCGAGGGGTGTGGTTCAGTATGTTAGAAATTCCAGACCTGGGTAGGTGAAAGCAAGAAGATTCCTCAGTATGTTGTCCTTGAAGAGAATTAATGAGAAATTCATTATTTCAGCAAATATTGTAGAACATGATTAAAGAAGACATCTGACATCCTCAGAGAAAGATGGCTTCTGAGCTCTGTATATGCATCCATACACATGAACACACAGAGATGAACCCACAAACAAGTGAATGTACATTTCACATGGAATTAGCCGGGAGACACTTCCCTGAGATAGCAAATGAGATGATCGTCAAGTAGCATTGGCTGAAGGGGAGAGACCCTCTCTCAGAATGGGTGATACATTCCGGAAAGCAACACAGACATAAAGGAGTGCATAGAAATAGCCCAGGTACTCTCATCATCTTGTCTTCAGTCAGTAAATCTTAACTGGTGTGCCACCACGACAGGCTTTCTGGGACTCTGAGCCAGACTCTGGAGCACTGAGAGTCATATGGAAAAGTTGAATGGTGGAAGGACTCAGGCTGTTCAGGAACTCCACAAGGAGACCTTCAAGGCCTGTGGATCTGGACCCAGGGAGGGCTGCACAAACTGATGCACCAACTATGGTCAAAAAATGCAGAGAACCTAGCCCCTCCTGTACAAATGTCACCAACGGACAACTCATTCTCCATGTGGATAGGGAGGAATAGGGACTGACTCTGACATGAACTCTGGTGCCTGAGATTTGATCTCTTTCCCTTGACCAGTGGCCTTATTGAACATAGAGGAAGGGGCTGCCAACTATCTTGATAAGACTTGATAGGCTGTGGTCAGGGAAAAACCCTGCCCCTCAGAGTACTAGGGGAGGGGAATAGGGAAGAAATGCCAGAAAGGGTGGGGACAGGATATGAGTGAGAGAGTAACAACAGAGATGTCATAGGAATAATTATTTAAAAAACTAAACAAAACGATAAAACACTAAAAGACTTAAAAAATAAATCCCAGAAACTGCTGACCAGTATGTGTATATCATGCTGCTGCAGCTGCGGCTGTCATCTATCTGATATCATCCTCAACCTTATATCACGGACTGAAAACCACAACTCTCCTTGAATCATCTAATACTTAACACTCCAAAATTGGACTGTTGACCCATTCTGTTTGAGGGACTGAGCAACTCCTAGATTTGTCAGCGTCTTCAGAATATATCTGAACATTGTTAGAGTATCCAAGTCATACATGTTGGAAGCCCTACTACTTAATTCTTTTAAAATAATGGGTATATATTGATTGTACTATTTCTCTTAATCTAGAGAACTACATCTGTTACAGATGAAATTCCATATCCTTATTTTTGGCATTATACTTATATTTCTTAGGATACAGCAAAAAATCAGGAAAAATAATGAAGTTGAAAACAAACGTCAGACCAGAATGTTTTTACTTTAAGATTTTACACATAAAGTAAGGTTTCATCTTACTGTTTTACAGAAAAAAATAATACAATAAAATATTATTTACAAAATTTTATTCTTTCAAATTTTTTATTCCATTGATACACAATATGTAGGATAGGATTTCTTTGCTTAACTTACACAGATTAAGCATGTTTCTCAGAAATGCCAATGTGATTGTTATTCACAAAAATTCTAGTTAGATTTAAACACTTTATATTTTATACACTTTACAGTAATTAAAACATTGAATATAAAAATCACAGAACTTTATACAGATGATAAAACTTTTGTCCTTAATATTGATAATGTTGAATTCTATCAAGCCAAACATTTTAAAATAAAACTTTGTTTATACTTTATATGTCAATAACACTTTTTTTCCATTCTAAAAATGTATGCAGTAAAGTTAGCTTGAACTAAAAGCAAAATAAGTGCCATTTTACTAAATATTTATTTTTTATTAAGTACATAAAAATTTAAAAATGTTTTAAATTATAACATTACACATTTAATGACAAAATTTTAAACTTGCTTTCTGAATGCAACTTATTGAATTATGAATTATGAAGGTCATGATTTGCCTATCTCCTATTTTGAGATCCCCTATTGTGATTGGGTGCAATGACATCTCTCACAAGTAGGGAAATATTAATGTTTAGAAGTATTGTGATACTTTGCACATCTGATTCAAATGATAGGTTCCTAATTTTGCAATATTCTTCAATAAAAAAAAAAAACTTGAGCAGAACCCCTGGGCCCAGATCCACTCATCATAGGATTTTATTGTATGTTTCTAGGACCCTCTGGATTCTTCTATTTCCCCAGTCTCCTATACGTCTCTCGCTTAGAGTTCCAATAGGATGTCATCACCTCTATCCCACTGTCCTGGTAAGTGAAAACTTTCATGGGACATGCCCCTTGGGCTAGTGTCCAGATATAAGGGAGTATATACTGTGGCACCCGAGCCACAGCGGTACCGAGTCGAGGGCAAGGGACTGCGGATTTAACTCATGCACACACACACACAATAACACAGCGGGTCCTTCGTGCTAAGAGAGCAGCAGCCCTAGCAGAAGCAGCTGTGGCAACGGTTTATTATTCTCTTCCCCCTGCAGAGTTCCAAAGAGCCTTCTTATAGGCAGCAAAACAGAAATCCTCCTCCCAGGTGAAATCCCTCAAGAGGTGATTGCACACAGGAGGAAAAGTCTCAAGGATGGGAGGGGTGCATTCTCAGAGCAGTAAACATGACTAGCTAACCAAGACAAACACAGACATGGAAGCTGCTAGAAACAGGACATGTATCAGAAAGACAGGCAGGCAGCCCAGTTGGGCCTGGTTCCTACAATATACCATTTGAGTCTTTCTGCTTCTGGATTAACTCACTCATTATGATCATTTCTAGTTCAATCCATTTGTCCATAAATTTCGGAAAATCCTTGTTTTTAATAGCTGAGTAATATTCCATAGTATAAATGTACCACAGTTTCTTTATCCATTCTTCTACTGAGGGACACCAACCAAGGACAATAAATGCAGTAAGCATCAAACCTTTACCCAGATCCAGCCAATGGACAGGATATTCTCCACAGTTAAGTAGAAAGTGGGGACAGACTTTCACACAAAGTCTGGTGCCTCATATTTGACCACGGCTCCTTGATGTGGAGGCCCGGTGGCACTCAGAGGAAGGATAGCAGGCTACCAAAAAGATACTTGATACCCTAGGGTCATATACAGGGGGAAGATGTCACAATCATAGGAGATGGAAATAGGGTGAAAGCAGGAGGGAGGGAGGAATGGGAGAATACAAGGGATGGGATAACAATTGAGATGTAATATGAATATTATCAATAATAAATAAATAAATAAAATAAATAAATAAAAACTTGGACAAATAGAGAAAAAACTACCCAAATAATCATTGTTACTACTCTCCTATATTCTCCATAATTATAACAAAGAAATACAGTGTTGATTATACACTATTCTATTTATTAAATTATGTCTGTGAGTTTAGAAACATTCTGATCCATACAGTTCTTCCATTATATCTTTTAGTTAGCCAATATAACTTCTTTATAGTGTGATGATTTCCAGTTGAGAAAGGTCGTGAATTTATAAGATAAATATCCAGTCTAGGAATTTTAGCAACTTAATAGCAGCATAGAAAAATAAACATGAAGACCAAACCAAGAATCTGTTACATGTGAGAGGCCTGGATCCATTGCGTGAATACTCACTGGTTAGTGGTTAGGGGCTCTGTGAGCCCCTATGGTTGCAGGCTAGCTGATTCTGCAGGTTTTCTTGTGGTGTCCCTGACTTGTCTCTCTTTCAATCCTTCTGCAAGATTCCTTAAGCTCCCCCTATTGTTTAGCTGTGGGTCTCTCCATATGTTTTCATGAGTTGTGGGTGAAGCCACATAGGTGACAGTTATGCTAGGTTCCTTTCCTCAAGCTGGAGAAGATATCAGAAGATTGAAAGACCTCACATGCTCTTGGTTTAGTAGGATTAACATACTAAAAATGGCCATCTTACCACAAACATTCTACAGTTCAATGCAATTCCCATCAAAATTCCAATACAATTCTTTCTTCCTTTTTTTTTCAATATACATTTAAGTTAATACACATATATACAATAAACTCCCTACAACAAGAACCATGACACAATCAGGAACTATATAAATGTTACATTCTTACTGTCTTGACTAATAGGCAGCCTTGAAGTATTTGGCAGCCTAAAGAAAACATCTTTTCTACCTTGATGCTAAATGTATGAATGCAAATCAATATTTATCATAATATACGATCCTTATCAACTTCAAACATCTATTTAGACCTAAAAATATCTCTACCCCTAAGCAACAAAACACAATTATGAAATTAAACTATCTCATCTTCAACCCCATTAGAGAATCGAGAAGGAATAAAATTAATTATCTGAGTAGAAAGGAAGTACAGGTTAGCAGAAGCCAAAATGAGAAAAGGATAGATACAGTTTGCTGCCTGAACAGTCAACCAAAACTCTCTCTAATGTTGGAGCATCATCTTCAGGCTTCTGGTCCAATATATCTGACAGATATATTTGTGAAGCAGGAGCTATTGAGGATTTGTTTCCTCTATCTTGCCAGAGTTTGTCTGTCGACTCTGAGGGCATCCAAGCTTGGCCATTTTTAGACAGAATTCTGTCTGTAGCTGAAATGAGGACATTTTGCCCAGTGGCTTGTTTGCCACATTTGAAGCCATCTCCATAAGGAGGTTCTTTGATACTCATTATCTTCTTTGAGGTAGGCTGTGTGGTCCGGAGTTAACCTGTCTTGTTGTCAAAGAATCTTTAACTACTAAAAACAATTTATACTATTTAAATCTCTGAGGTTTTTGAAGATCTTATTTAACTACTTTACTTAATCTATCTATAGAATAATATTTATCTGTTAAACTTAGGATATATATTCTTATAAGAAAAATAGACTAATAATTGACATGACCATGATTTTATCAACTAATAATTAACTTGCATTCCTTAATTGTCCTAAGAAGCCTGCAATAGCACTTGCAAAGTTTTGAAAGTAAGCCTTGTGTTATAATTGAGTTATATGGGTACAATACCTCATTTTAGAGTAGAAATATATATATAATGTGTGAAGAAGAATCTTAATTTTGAATTCTATACCAATGTATCAAAATTAAATTTATTTTGCATCAATAAACAAAATTCTATGCCAGTGAATTAAAAAAATAACTTGGTGAATAACAATTAAGGCATTAAGTTGAAGAGTAGATTCAATAATCTATTTTTGTCCTATCATCCCTAAATATTTCTGTATTTTTACTTCTTTCTTTTCAACTCTTATCTACAAACCTAAGAAAGAAAGATCAAGGAAAATAGAAATAACCCTGAGTCCAACCTTGTTTTCTCTCTGATGAAAACCTATAACTTATAACCAACTTCCAATGAAAATTATCATCTACAATCCAAGAAAACAACCAAAAACTTATCTGATCCACTTTAAAAGAGATGGAGAATCATTCTCTTAAGGTTCCCCCCACCTGATTTTGGAGAAAAATACCTTTGTAGGTGTTCAAAATAAAATGGGGAAATGGTTAAACTAGCTAGGAATAGTATTTGTGGTCCAGTTCCTAAATGTTGAGAAATTCCAAGCTTAGTTAAAGTCCTTTATGGGACAGTCTGATTGGTGGAGCAATTGGGATCGTAAGCTTTCTTTGAAGCTGTCCTGAAGAGAAACAGCAACTGAAGTGGTTGGTGCTGGAGTGTGAAGGATATAGGATATCAGTAAAATTCTTTACAGAGCTAGAAAGAACAATTCTCAACTTCATATAGAAAAACAAAGACCCAGGACAGCTAAAATAATCCTATACATTAAAAAAAAAAAAATCTGAGGTATCAACATCCCTGATTTCAAGTTGTACTACAGAGCAATAATAGTAATAAAATAAATAGCAATAAAAACCACATGGTATTGACAGAAAAACAGAGAGAATGATCAATTAAATAGAATCAAAGTTTACTGCATGTATTATCCTTGGCTAGTGCTATATTTTGAGCAGAACCGCTGGGCCCAGATCTGCCAGTCATAATGTTATTCTTGTAGGTTTCTTGGACTGGAGAGTGGGGATTGACTTTCACATGAACTCTGGTGCCCCATAATTGACCACGACCCCTGGAGGCGGAGGCCTGGTGGCACTCAGACAAAGTATAGCAGGCTACCAAGAAAGAGATTTGATACCCTCTGAGCATATGCAGGGGGAGGAGGTCCCCCTCAGGCACAGTCATAGGGGAGAGGAGTAGGGGAAAAACAGAAGGGAGGGAGGAATGGGAGGATACAAGGAATGGGATAACAATTGAGATGTAATATGAATAAATTAATAATATATATAATTTAAAAATATAAATAAATAAATAAATAAATAAATAAATAAATAAATAAATAGAAGACTCAGTAATAAACCCGCAACACATACAGACATTTAATTATGGGCAAAAAATACTAAACCATATAATGGAAAAAGAAAGCATTTTTAATAAATATTGCTGGTCTAACTAGATGTCTGCATGTAGAAGAATGCAAATAGAGCCATATCTATCAACCTGTATAAAACTCAAATCCAAGTAGATAAAAGACTTCAACACAAAACCAGATATACTAAATCTAATAGAAGAGAAAGTTGGGAATAATCTTGCAGTTGTTGGACAAGAAACAACTTTTTGAACAGAACACCAACAGATTTGGCACAAAGATCAACAGTTAATAAATGGGACTTCATGAAACTGAAAAGCTTCTTCAAGGCAAAGGATACTGTAAATAGGACAAAACAGAAGCCTACACAATGGGATAAATGTCCTAACCAACCTCACATATGACAAAGAGCTGATATACAAAATATATGAAGAACTGAAGAAATTAGACAGCCTAAAACTAAATATCCCAATTAAAAATGGGGTACAGAACTAACCAGAAAATTCTAGACAGAAAAATCTCTATTGGCTGAGAAGCACTTAAAGAAATGTACAGCATCATTGCTCATCAGGTAAATGCAAATCAAAGAGATTCTGAAATTCCATCTTACATCTGCCAGAAATCTAAGCTAAAAAATACTCCAGTGGCTGGTGAGGATGTGGAGCAAGGCAAATACTTCTGCATTGCTGGTGGGAGTGCAAATTATATAACCACTTTCACAATGAATTTGGTAGTTTCTCAGAAAGGGGAAGGAGTCCTACTTCAAGATCGGGATATACCACTCCTTGGATTATACCAAAAACATCCTCCATCATACCAAAATGACATTTGCTCTACTATGTTCATAGCAGTTTTATTTTTGCTAGCCAAAAACTGAAAAAGAACTAAATGTCCCTCAACTAAACAATGTATAAAGGAAATACAGTACATTTACACAATGGAATATTACTCATCTATTAAAAATAACAACATCATGAAATTTGCAGGAAAGTGGATGGAACTAGAGAAGATCATTCTGAGTGAGGTAATCAAGAGCCAGAAGGACACGCATGGCATGTACTCACTTATAAGTGGATAATTAGACATAGAGCACAGGATAACCATGCTACAATCCACAGACTGGAGGAATCCAAGTAACGAGGAGGGCCAACGGGAAGATGCTTGAATTACACTGAGAAAGGGAATCAAATTACATATATGGAGTGGATGGAATGAGGTAACCTGGTGAGAGAGGGGTGAGAGGAGTGGAACAGGAGGGATCCAATTTGGGAAGGATGGCCAGAGAGAAAACTGCAATCAGTGTGGCTGGTATCTCGGGGACAAGCTAGAAATATAGGACAATGGAAACTCTCATGAGTCTTTAAGGGTTACTCTAGCTAAGCCTCCTAGAAATAGGGGATGGGGAACATGAAACGGTCACCTCCTGTAAACATGCAGGACGGTCAATGAAGGGATGGGGATACCAACTTAGCCACAAAATCTTTGAGCCACAATTTTTCCTATCTATAAGAAGTGCCAGGATAAAGAGTGAGCAGCAAATGAGAGAATGGTAACCAATCACTGACCGAACTTGAGTGTCATGTCAGGAAAAAGCCCACCTCTGACACTATTAATAATATCCTGCTACCCTTTCAGCCAGGAGGCTAATATTAACTGTCATTTTGGCCTGTTTCTACACCCTGCCTTCAGCTTTCTTTGACAAATATCCCATAGTTCTGATATCTCCAACATCCATCGCAACCCAGGCTATCCCTTAACAGTTTCCCCCAATGGCCTGCCTAAGCCTCCAGGCAACATTCATGGCTTTGTGGGCTTTCGTTAACAGTGGAGAAAGATTCTACCGTGCCTTTTCAGTATCCTTCTGTCAAGTTCTTTGATTGCTGGGGCAGAATTCTGACTCACTCCAGGACTTGTATTTACATAAACCATGAATTATTGGTGATTTCTAGTCTGCAGGGCTCACTGAGGTTTATTCTTTTCATAGGTTGTAGGATTATCAACATGAGGTTTTGCCCTGAGGGTATCACTTCCTTTATTTGAGTTAGCGTCAGGCTTCTCTTTTTATACTCTCATCTACTTGAGCCCAAGACTTAGCCGCACTTTCTATTGGCTGCTGCTCATTTTCTCCTGAAAATGCGTATTTTGTTTTTCTTTTTTTTGACCAGCTAAATCTTTTTTTTTTTTTTTTCAGATCTGCATAATATCCCAATCCTTGGTACCCACTTTTATTTAAGTTGCTGTTTTATTGCTATGAGGAGACACCATGGCCTAGGTAATTCTTATTTCAAAAAGCATTGTTTTAGAGGAGTAGTCCACAGTTATCCTGCTAGGAAGCAGACAGGCATGGTCTGGAGCGGTACCTGACAGTTTTACATTCTGAATCCTCAGACAGCTGGCAGAGAAAGGAAGGGAGAATCATTGGAGCTGATATGGGCTTTTGAAACTGCCATGTCTAATCCCAATGATACACCTCCTCCTATTCCCTAAACAGTTCCATGAGCAAACATTCAAACATATGTACCTATCGGGGGGGGGGGGTATTTTCCTTTAAGCCATAGCACTACATTTAGTTGTTTTATAATGCTAACTTTGGAAAAGATGATGATTTGTCTGTTAGAGGGTTATAAAGTTTGAATTATAAAGTCACTCCTACTCCTATATAAATTAGTCATTGTTAGTCTTCATTCTTTCAAACAAAATAGAAAACATAATGGCATAAAGCAGATAACACATTATCATAACCTTCAGCAGAAATTTCAACATCTCATTTTAGAAGGTAAAGGCTGAGAAGAGAGAGAGAGAGAGAGAGAGAGAGAGAGAGAGAGAGAGAGAGAGAGAGAGAGAGAGAGAGAGAGAGAGAGAGATTATTTGAACAGCTTGCAAAACTAATATATTCTTAAACAGCTTTCAAAGTATACCCTTAGATATTTTGAACTTTATATATTGACATTACTGATATGTAAAACATTCATATCAGACATTCAATACTCTTCTGTTGAGAATTCTATGTTTTGTTTTCTACCCTATTTTTTAATTGGATTATTTGGTTTGGTGGTGCTTAATTTCTTAAGTTCTTTATATACTCTGGATATTAGCCCTCTGTCAGACATAGAGTTGTTGAAGATCTTTTCCCGTTATCTAGGCTGTCATTTTGATATGTTGACAGTGTCCTTTGTCTTACAGAAGCTTTTCAGTTTCATGAGGTCTCATTTATTAATTGTTGATCTTAGAGTCCAAGCTATTGGCATTATGTTCAGGAAGATGTCTCCTGTGCCAGTGAACTCAAGGCTCTTCCCCCTTTTTTTCTAACAGATTTAGTGTGTTTGGTTTTATGTTGACTTCTTAATCCACTTGGACTTTAGATTTGTGCTTAAAGAAATGCTCAATATCCCTATTCATCAGGGACATGCAAAGAAAAACGAGTCTGTGATTCCACATATACTGTTGTCATAATTCCCAGTGTGACAGCAGATACTGGGAGGATGTTCTACCTAAAGACACAGCCATACCATTCCTGGCCATATACTTGAAAAATGTTCCAACATACAACAAGGACTTTTGTACAGCTATGTACATAGAGGTTTTGTTCATAATAGCCAGAATCTGGGAACATCCTAGATGTTCCTCAACAGAAGATTTGATAAAGAAACTGGTACTTTTACACAAAGGAATATTACTCACCTATTAAAAACAAAAAAAATCTTGAAATTTGCAGGCAAATGATGGAAATAGGAATGATCATCCTGAGTGAGATAACCCAGGGCCAGAAAGACACACATGGTATATACTCACTCATAAGCAGATATTATCAAATAGTACAAGATAACCACATTACAACACACAGCACTAAAGAAATAAAATTACAAGGAGAACCTAGGGAGAAGGCCTAATTCTCATTTAGAAAGAAAAAATAGAAAAGACACCAGAAGCAGCTGATTGGGAGACTATAATTGAAATAATGTGAAAGAATCCATTCAGCAGGCGATCCCACATGCTGAGACACACAGCCAAACTTCAGGATGGAGTAGAGGGAGTATTATGGAGGAGTTGGGGGATAGAGGGGCCTGGGGTGATCAGGAGCTCCCCAAGGAAACCAAAGGATCCAACAAATCTGAATGGAGGAAGGGTTGCTGCAAAAACTGATCGACCAAGAAAGGACCATGCATGTATGGTCCTTCCCTTTGGCAGTATGGTCTTGCTAGGCTACAGAGGAAGAGGATCTAGGCAGTCCAGATAAGACTTAATAGGCTGAGGTCAGATGTTAGGGGAGGAGGACTCCTCTTTCTGAGAATTAGGGGAAGGAGGGAGAAGGTATAAGCGAGAGAAGGTTGTACTGGGAGGTGATGAGGGAAGGGGGTTAAGATTGGGATGTAAGGTGAACAAATTAAAAATAAAACAGTTTTAAAAAGAATTATAAAAGAAGAAAATAAAACTTTCATATCCAATTTCATTTAGCATATTCTAATAGCATAGGATTCAATAAATATCCAACATAAATGCACAATGTTAAATGATCTAGGTGTCCTTAAGGGAGAAAAAAGGCAACATGTGTGAACATGCTGATAGTGACGTCTGGGCGTTTATGGATAAGCCTTTATGTTTCCAGACTGATTACTCTGTCATTCACCAGAGCCTATCTTGTCTGGGGCTGTCATGCTTAGTCTTTCACAGTAACAATAAGATTAGCACAAACACTGACTATCACAGCAGCAGCCAAGCCTCAGAAGATATAGTACAGAAAGCTGATACAATTGCATTAGCAGAGAATTCATTTTATGCTTGTTAAAAAATACATTTTCTAATTATATCTAAGTGAAAGTACACCTGAAGTTTTATAGATGTCTGATTAATTCATGATTAACAGAAGTGCCTTTTTGTACACTCTGTACAAATTTGTAAAATCTCTGCAGGATAAGGTATATAGTCTATATATAATATGCCACTTTACCCTGAGGAACAGAAGTCCAGATGTATCTTAGGTAGATTGTCTGTGGTGGGTTTATGGTAATTAGATTCTGAGGTAAAGCCTCACAAGGCTTCAATCTAGAAGTTAAATGAGCCCTCTCTCATTCTTATCTGGAAGCTTTTCTGGAAAGAACCTGACTCCAGTATCATTCAGGTAATTGGGAGAATAGGTTACATGGAAATAGCAGTAACATTTTTTATTGGCATTACTCTAGAGGTCACTGTCATCTTTCAGAGGCAACCCAAGGGTGTTAGTAATATTGTCCTTCAAAGGACTCTCACAAATGCCAATATACTGCCTCAAAGCGCATAAAGAAGTTTTCCTCAGTACAATCTTATATTACTGAGTATTGAATATTATCACCTCATCAAAAGATTAGCATGTCATCACTTTCATTGTAGTTTGTTCCTTAAAAGAAGGACATATGTTTTCTTATGGCTCCATCACAGGAATCCATGGAAGTTGTATGCTTAACGGAATTCCTGAAAAATTTTATTTTGTTTTCTATTGCTGTGATTCACAATTAACAAATAGGAACTAACACAGTGATAGTTCATTCTTACTAAAAATATGAATGAGATTTAGTCCATAAGACTGTCATATCAGAACAATTTTGTTTCATATATTTCTGTCAAATCTTCTTAGGACAGTATCTCACACATGATCTTTAGTCAGAAGTTTGTTATTTATAGAAAGTATTTTGAATATAATATATAAAATCTTTAGGGACATAAGCAATATTGAATTCATTTGATATTCCTCAAATGGTCCTTCGCTTCTTCTTCTTCTTTTTTCTTTATTTATTTATTGGTTTTTCAATGCAAGGACTCTCTGTGTAGCCTTAGCTGTCCTGGACTTACTTTGTAGACCAGGCTGGTCTTGGATTCACAGTGATCCACCTGCCTCTGCCTCCCAAGTGCTGGGATTAAAGGCATGAGTCACTGCCAACCCTCTGGTCCTTCACTTCTTAATACTGTAGTCTAGGAAGTAAGTTAATTCATGCCTCAGCATCAGTGGACTAAGGTTTCTTACTGGTTTTGACAAATTTGGCAAAAAGACACACAAGAAAAAGAGATAAGAAAGGAAGATAAACTGAGTTAACAAAAAATGTCCTCATTTAAATTGCTCAAATCTAGCATGCTAGTTACTACATCTTGCAGAGACCGTTACTTCCTTCAGATTCCAGAGCCCTGGCATTAGTGTCTTATGGCTGTCAATCGTGCAGTAAGCCACTGTCATCCTGCTACATCCTTATGTATAATAACAGGGAAAAGAGATCTTTTGATCATATGGTTGATTGCCCAAAGGGAATGTAAAATCAGTTCCCCATTTTCCAGCTTTCCATGCTGTGAAAATATTGCCCATCCACACAGTGCATTTGTACCACAAATGAGAAACTGCAAGTAAAAAACTTGGTGACTCATGTATAGGCTAAACTCCTCCTGAGCGATTTTTTTTTCCTACTCCTTAAGAAACTCTTATAATGTATTAGAAATGAGGGCTTCCACATTAATATGAAAAGGGAACCAGAAAACAGTGAGTGCTTTGTGAAACAGGTATGCAAATATTTCTGGAATGAGAGGAAGTTGAATTTTTAAAGCAGTTCAACGATTTAATTATTTTTATCATCAAGTATTACTGCTTTTATAGGAATGTAATCATGGAGCTTTCCTCTAATATTCTACCTTCCACATTTTTCTCCAATCTATTTCCTGCTAGCATCTTGTGAGAAAGAAAGAAAAATAGTGGAAGTTGCACTAAAACCATACAAACCTTCTCATGGGAGTGTAATATCAATCATTTAGGAGTGTGTTCTTAATTTACAAGTTTTAATTCATCTTAAACTAAGAAATAGTCAATCTTACAGTATCAAGATTTTGTTATGGTTTACTCTTTTCACTATTTTTAGAAGAAAATTTCACCAAAATGTAAGAGAGACGTAAATAACATAATATATAATATTTCCTTAATATTTAATAAATTTAGAATCCCTTATGTTTCCCAAACATATTGCTTTAAACAAGTAACAAAGATGTTTTACTAGAATCTTTTACTGATGTTTCTTTAGTTGACAGTCTTCAGTTCTGTATCGTACACCCTCACCTAGACTATAAAAACAATGTAAGATTTTCCTTTCTCTAGTAAAGTTCTCTCGACCATATATTTATGAAAATAATAAAGATAGCACGACCGATTTATCTTCCCTTGTAAAATCCTAGTAAACACCTACCAACCCTAAATTAGGAAAAGAAGATGATTTAAAGACTTTAAAACCAGCCCTCCAAAAGAGACTGTTGTTTGCTTCCTGAGTACCCTCACTGTGCAAACTAAGCTTTGCATAGTATCCTTTTGTCTCTGTGTAGATAGATGCTTAATGTTTCTATCTTCTCCCCCAACAAAAGCCTTTCAAAGCCTATTCTGTCTATTACCAGTTCCTTGTGTTTGAGATTTCTCAGTTGTTGTCTATCCTAGCTTGAGATTTTCCCTGCTTTTAATTCTTTAACTGACACAGAAAATGGACCTGATAAAGACCCCTAGACTGTAACAACTTCATTTATGTCAAGGCCTTGTAAGCTGGCTCAGTTCAATGTAATGTGATGATAACTGATGTCAGCCACTTTCAGATATGGGCTATAAAACAGCCTATTCTGTTCTCAAGCATCCCTTCAGCTTCTCTTTAAGTGGCTGTATCAAAGATGGATGCAGACAAATCCATGGATCAACAATCAGAGATCTTTGCGTGAAGTTTCTTAATATTAGTAAGTTGTGACTGGAAT
Organism: Acomys russatus; assembly: GCF_903995435.1. Lineage (NCBI taxonomy): Eukaryota > Metazoa > Chordata > Mammalia > Rodentia > Muridae > Acomys > Acomys russatus. The sequence goes on along the minus strand of NC_067154.1, from coordinate 36,839,965 downwards.
AAGAATGATAATTTTCATCTCTAAGCCATAAATATGTTTTTGTAAGGACATCAGATAAACTAAATTAATAAAGGCTTAACTTCTACACATTATACTGTATTAAAATTTTTAGCACAAGCTATAGAACAATGCACAGGTAAGAAATTTATCCTGTCAACGACTTTCAAATACTTTTCTTTCTGTACCACATCTTCGTCTTCAGTGGATGAATACTCTACTTATTATTGCATTTGTTTTAAAAAATATGTGAAATATGGCAAACACAAAGTTTCTCTTATAATTCTAGAAAAGTAGATTGAGACATCAGTAGACAGATCATGCCAAGAGAATGTCAGAGATTCCTCCTGCACCAAGTTAAATGGCAAATCCTAAACACATATAAAAAACACTTTAAGCAATTCAGGGTACTCTATGTTGTAATTACAAGAAAGATAAATGAGTATTTCGAAAACATTAGCAAGTATGCAAAATGTCATTAAAACTAAAACATTGCATGTGCAGCTGGTACTTCCATGATCACAACAAGAGGATTCAAGAACATCCAGAGATAAATGCTACGGTAAAGACCAACCTGTGCTATGTGAGTCAAACAAAAATAAACAAGTGTTGAATGTATTTTGCTGAGTAAAAAGTACTCAGGCTGGATAAATGTGTAAAGATTACATCTAACTAATGAAGGGAGTGAAAGAAAATGCAAGAGGATTGATAACTCTTCTATCAGGAGATAGTTTAGTACACTGTGGAGAATTCTTATTAAAGATACACTACATCACTATTTAAAACCTTTGAAAGAGGACACAAATATATTGCCTGGTTTGATAAAATACAGTTTTCCCAATTAACATTGACAATGGTATTATTCTGAATAACAGTCTGACAAGATTCTCTGAAAAGCTTTGCTTTCCATTTCTCTAGAGACATCATTGACATTTACCTAGTTGGTACATACAATTAATTATCCCTCCAAACTAAATTAGGCTGTGTTTTTGTTTTAATGATTGCGCTTAATCTCTTTCCCCCAAATTGGGAAGTTGGAGAAGAAAGTTTTAAGAAAAATTTAAGTAATTTAATTAAGATATCTGTTCACTAAAGAATCTGTGATCTTTATATGTTAACTACATGTTGTTGCATCAACGTGGCCAAAACATGAAACATCTTAGGTTTTATCTTAGTAATTCTGATGAGGTAAAATATCTCTGAGCTTGTATCTGAGTGAGATCTGAGTTAAAAATGACATTTTTCCTTTACATGATAATTTTATTAGCCCTTAAATTGTAAAGAGTTAAAAGAACAAAACCATCTAGATTTCATCCTAATAATTATATCACTCATTATTTAAACTCATTAATTATGACATGAAGCATTATATATAATCTATTATTTTTATAATAGTGCATACTTACATGTTTTAATATATGCTCTTGATGGCTCTAATGGTACCATATCACCACAAAGAATTATTAAAAAATTTATAATTATATTGTTGAGTTAAATGTTTATAAGAGAGTTATAATCTGTCCAATGAAGTAAAAGTTCACTGTTAACTGACCTTTAAATAAAGATAGACAGTTGCCAGTTTTATTTCAGAAGTCTTTCTGTAAATAGCTACTATTTCAACCAGTTTTGAGAGTTCAATTTAGGTAATTTGAAATTTTCATATAGTTAGTGTTTAATGGGTCATTTAAGTAGATTTCAATACTCTGTGCACAGTTGCACTTTGTAATAGCATTTAGTATCCCACAGGGTTTAATGCTGTACAGGCCTTTGTCTTGAGAATACAGAAGTCCTTCGCCATATTTTTTCAATATTTCAGAATATCTACAGATGCTGTAGTTGTGTGTTTCTCAGAAAATATAATAGTCTACCTAGTAAAATGCATCACTCACTGTTTAAATAAAATAGTCAAGTTCTTTTAAAGCATTGTCATAAATTCCCTTTTCAACATCTGTCAGTCTTAAATAGACACAAACGCAAATAAATTTTATAAATAAATTATTAATAATTTTTATTATGTATTATATATTTAAAGTTAAAAATATTAGGACATAGAAAATCCTTCTTTCCTTTCACATATATATTTGATGCTGTGGTAACATAGGTGCACAGCATTGCCACATGTTTTAGACGCACCAAGGTGAGAAAGATGTTACCTTCAAGGCTTCCAAATGCAAATAGTCAGTACATTAAAAATGTAACATTTATATAATTCCTGATTGTGTCATGGTTGTTCTTCCTGCAGGTAGTTTATTGTATATATGTATAATAATACAAATGTATAGGTAAAATATAAAAAATATTTAATAAAAAATAGAGTGAAATACTGAATTTTTTCTTTTGTTTTATTTTTTTCTTTAAGTGGCACTTCTATTTACTCAGATGAGGGGGTGAGATGAGAGCCATGCCCAAGTTTTAGAAATACCTGGCTTTAGAAATACCTAAGACCAGAGTGCTTCTATCTCTGTTCTATCTATCCCTAGGCCTAGGACTGGAATCTGCTTGCCTCCGTACAACCGAATTTTCTGAAAGTCCAGATCTTGAAGGCTTTAGCTTCTAACCTTTGTCTGCTAGCCCATACCTGGAATGTTTTCAGCCTCCAAGACTTACTTCTGAATAAGCTCTCCATTTCTAGTTCTTTCTGAACTCTGGCCAGCTAATTCTACCCAGCTTTTCTGGCTCAAATTCTGCTCAAATCACCTGATTTAATCCACCTTCTCTTGCTTTCTGACTAATTAAGTCTGCTTAGAAACATTGCCTCTGAACTCCACTAACTGAACTGCCCTGACTGCATGAACTGCATTCAACTGAACTCTACCAAACTCAACCCTCTCTCTCTCTCTCTCTCTCTCTCTCTCTCTCTCTCTCTCTCTCTCTCTCTCTCTCTCTCCTCTCTCTCCCCTCCTCCCCCTCTCGCTCTCTCTCTCTCTCCTCTCTCCTCTCTCTCTCTCTCTCTCTCTCTCTCTCTCTCTCTCTCTCTCTCTCTCTCTCTCTCTCTCTCTCTCTCTCTCTCTCTCTCTCTTCCTGCACTGTCCTTAAGTAGCCTCTCCTTCCTGTCAGTTGTAGTGAGAGTTGGGCGGATCCTATCTCTGACTTATTCTTTCTAATCTTACTCGGATTCCTCACTTTGTCAAAGCCTCAATTACATGTTATTGTTTGGAATTTAAGGTGTGTACTAAAGATAAGTCTGTATGCCAGCTAGATAATACTGCAAATTATGGTGGGTCTGCATTGCAGCTTGACCTAGAATGTCTTCAAATATTGTTCTTTGTCAGAGCACCCATGTTGCTGGATAAAAATTGCTCTACTTTTTTCTTTTACTTTATTTTTCTTTCATTCAATATATCCTGACCAATACCTCCTCTCCTCCCAGCCCTCCTCCAACTTCCCTCCCCCCTAGTTCCACTGTTCATGTTTGCAATTTTAAGAGGTTGAAACAGATGTTGAAACTCACAAACATTGGGCGATGAGTAGGAAATATTGTGGGAAAGTTGGGGGAGGGAGAAAAGAACCTTGAAGTAACAGGAGCTCCAGAAGAAGATCAACAGAGCCAACTATGCAGGGCCCAGAGGAGCTTTTGCACACTGAAGCAGAAACCGAAGACCATGCATGGACTTTACCTAGGCCATCTACACCGATATAGCAGATGGGCAGATCAGGTTTTTTGTGTGTCCTCTAGGAAGGAAGCGGGAGCTGTCTCTAACATGGTTTCTGTTGCCTGCTTTTTGATCACTTCCCCCTTGTGGAACTGTCTTGCCAGGCCACAGATGAAGAGAACATGATCGGTCCTGAGGAGACAACATGAGCTGGAGTCGGTGGGAAAGGAGGCTCCCATTTTCTGGAGAAGAGCGGAGAGGGGATGAGGGAAGAGGGAGGGAGGGTAGGGCTGGGAAGCTAGGAGGGAAGGGGGATAACACAAGAATGCAAAGGAAATAAATAAATAAATTTTTTAAAACAGTAGTGATATCAACCAAGCACAGCATAACAAGATGCAATAAGACAATGCATAAACCTTCATATCAAGGCTGTACCATGCAACCCAGTAAGATGAAAAGCATCCTATAAGCAAGCATCAACAAAGAGACAGACCCAGAAAGACAAAGATGATATCTACTCACTTATAAGTTGATATTAACTGTTAGGTAAAGACACTATAATCCACAGACCCAGAAAAGGTAGATAAAAGAAGTCTAAGGAAGTGCTGACTCTTCAAGGCAATCTTTACTTTCATCATTCTAGGAAAAGAGGATTCCACCTTTTTAACTTTGCAGGCTCCACTTTCTACCTAGCTAACAAGTCTTTTTCTGTTCATTTCATATAAACAGAAGCATCTTTTTAAAAAATTTTTTATTATTAATTTATTCTTGTTACATCTCAATGGTAATCCCATCCCTTGTGTCCTCCCATTCTTCCCTCCCTCCCATTTTCCCCTTATTCCCCTCCCCTATGACTGTTCCTGAGGGGGATTACCTCCCCCTGTATGCGCTCATAGGGTATCAAGTCTCTTCTCGGTAACCTGCTGTCCTTCCTCTGAGTGCCACCAGGTCTCCCCCTCCAGGGGACATGGTCAAATGTGAGGCACCAGAGTACGTGAGAAAGTCATATCCCACTCTCCACTCAAGTGTGGAGACTGTTCTTACCATTGGCTAGATCTGGGTAGGGGTTTAAAGTTTACCACCTGTATTGTCCTTGGCTGGTGCCTTAGTTTGAGTGGGACCCCTGGGCCCAAATCTGCCTATCATAATGTTCTACTTGTAAGTTTCTAGTACCCTCTGGATCCTTCTACTTTAAAGTATGAACTTGAAGTGGTATTTAGTTTAATGGTTATATGGAAAAAAAGCTACAAAACTTGAAAATATTAGAAGGAGATAGTTTGGAAATAAGATAACGACTTGGCATATATAGATCATTGAGAAATGAAACAAGATGGCTACAAATTGTAAGGTCTTGATTTTTAAACACACAACACACTAACACCAAGGACAAAAATACACTACCACAAGTTTTCATTGATTGAGGTTTGGGGTTGTTTTGAATACTCTGTATTTCTTTTTCAGAAGGGACAGGCCAGGTGATAAACTAGCAGCTGGAAAACATCTTAATGAGTAGTCTTCATTTTTTCATAAGAATGACTCACAGTTTCTCTGGCTTAATTTGAATTCAATGCAAAAGCACCTTCTAGAAATTATCATATCTACTCTCCCACCCCTGCCCTCAAAGTGTTGGCTGGGTATTTTAAAATTCATTTATTTATTCATTCACTTTTAATCCCAATCATAGTTCCTCTTCTACTCCCACTCTGTCTCCATCTTCTTCCTAGTACCCTGCCTCTACTTCTCAGAAAGAGGAGTCTGCCAAACTCACATCTGCACGTTAAGTCACATCAGGATTGAGCATATTCTGTAGTTCTGTGGCCTGGCAAGAGACTCCCACTGGAGGAAAGTGATGAAAAAGCAGGCAACTGAGTCCATGTCAGAGACAGCTCCCACTCCCATTACTAGGGCACCCACATGAAGTCTGAGATACACATGGGCTACATCTGTGTACATCTCCTAGGTTCATTTCACACATGGTCCTTGGTTTGTGTCTCAGTCTTCAAATGTTCCCCTTCACCCAGGTTAGTTGACTCTTGGTCTACTTACAGAGTTCCTGTCCTCTTCAGGTCCTTCTCTCCTTTCCCTCACTCCTCCACGAGAGTCTGTATGCTTCACCCAATATTTGGCTGTGAGTCTCAACATCTGTTTCAATCTACTGTGGATTGGAGCCCCTCAGATCATAGCTATGATAAGGTGCCATCTGCAAGCATAGCAGAATATTATTAATAGTGTCAGGGGTTGGCTATCTTCCATATAGAATATTGAGCCAGACATTGGATAGACATTTCCTCATTCTCTGCTCTAACTTTGTCACTGCATATCTTGTAGACAGGATAAATTTTGGATTGAAGATTTTTGTGGAGGATTGGTATTTCCTTTCCTCCACTAGGAGTCCTCTATAGAGGGTATTCTATTCAGTCGCCATGACACCTGCTACTGGGTGTCTCAGCTAGAGTCACATACATAAGATTTATCCCAAGACCCATATTATACAACTATGATGCTCTATCATACAACAAGAACACTTGGTAAACTATGTTAACAGCAACTTTATTCATAATAGCCAGAATCTGGAAGCAACTTAAATGTCCTTCAACCAAAAAATGAATAAAGGATATGTGATACATTTACACAATGGCGTACTACTCAGCCATTAAAAACAAGGAAGCCAAAAAATTTGCAGGCAGATTGATGTAACTAGAAAGATCATCCTGAGTGAGGTAACCCAGACCCACAAAGACACACATGGCATATACTCACATACAAGAGGATTTTAGCCATTTAGTATGGATAGAAATACTACATTGAACAGACCCAAAGAAGATATGTAACAAGGAAGAAGCAAGGAAGGATGCTGAAATCTCACTCAGAAGGGTAAATAGCAAAGACAGAGGTAGTTGTTGAAGAGAGGGAACAAGTAGGGAGGGGAGCACAGAGAGATATGAAGATGGAAATCAGACCTTGGGAGACTGCAGGTGGGAGGACAGAAGGACTTCAGGGAAAAGAGAAATTGTGGGTGGGGCATCTCTGTTACAAACAGGAGACCAAAGCCAGAATAGGCCTGTGGGAGGATTTGAGTGGGACAATAGCTGAGAATTCTAGTAGCAGCAGCCATGGATCTTGAATAGGACATTCTCTAACTCCACCACTCACAAAACCTTTGATCCAAAATTACCCTGCCTACAAGACAATCAGGCATAAAGATGGAACAGATAGAGCAAAAAATGATTGAGTGGATGTTCTACCAATGCATGGCCCAAGGCCAACCATAGACCCACCGCATATACGAGAATCAACCCCTGATTCTATTAAAGATGCTTGCAGACAATAGCCTAGCAGCACTGTCCTCTGAGAAGCTCCACCCAGCATCACTTTCAAACAGATGCTGTGTCTCACAGCCAAACATTGAGTAAAGCATAGGGAATGTAATGGAAAAGTAGGGAGAAGGATAAATGTACCTAGAGGTGATAAAGCTGCACAAGAAGACCATCAAAGCCAACTAACCAGGACCCAGAGGGGTCTGTGGATTATGAAGAACCAACCAAGGACCATGAATAGAATGGGCTTAGGTCCTCTAAATAGATGTAGCCGATGGGCAGCTCAGGCTTCCTGTGAGTCCACTAGTAAGGGGAGGGAGAGCTGTCACTGACATGGACTCTGTTGCCAGCTTTTTAGTCACTTTCCTCTGGTGGGATTGCCTTGCAGGCTCACAGGAGAAGAGGACAAACTTAGTCCAGATATGACTTGATGAGTTGGGATGGGTCAGTAGGGGGTACTCCCCTTTTCTGAGAAATAGGGGGAGGTAACAGAAGGTAAAACTGGGAGGAGTTGAGGTAGGAGGCTACAACTGGGATGTAACGTGAGTATATACATTAATTAATAAAATATTTAAAAAAGAAATTTAGAAAATACAGTCACCTGACATGATTTTTTTCTGACTCGCACATAAAAATGGAAACTATGTTTGTTTGTTTTGTGACTACTTATAATTGCAGATGTGTCTTAGGCTAAACAGTGAGTTGTTATAATGATAAATAACATGCAAAACATTGTCCTCTGACACTGACTTATGAAAAGTATTAGAGAGTGTAAGAAAGACATCACTTGGTAGTATTTTCAATAGAGTGAGCTCTATGACTCATCTAAAGCAAGGAGTAGTTTCTTTTTTTTTTTTTTTAAAGAGTCCAATTTTAATTTATTTGAATATATTCCAAGAAATAGAATTACTGCATCATATGGTAGTTATAACTTTTCTTTTTTTTTTAATTTTTTTTATTAATTTATTCTTGTTACATCTCAATGTTTATCCCATCCCTTGTATCCTCCCATTCCTCCACCCCCCTATTTTCCCATTATTCCCCTCCCCTATGACTGTTCCTGAGGGGGATTACCTCCCCCTGTATATTCTCATAGGGTATCAAGTCTCTTCTTGGCTACCAGCTGTCCTTCCTCTGAGTGCCACCAGGTCTCCCCCTCCAGGGGACATGGTCAAATGTGAGGCACCAGAGTACGTGAGAAAGTCATATCCCACTCTCCACTCAACTGTGGAGAATGTTCTGACCATTGGCTAGATCTGGGAAGGGGTTTAAAGTTTACCTCCTGTACTGTCCTTGGCTGGTGCCTTAGTTTGAGCGGGACTCCTGGGCCCAAATCTGCCTATCATATTGTTCTACTTGTAGATTTCTAGGACCCTCTGTATCCTTTTATTTTGCTATTCTCCCATGCGTCTCTCATTTAGAGTCCCAATAGGATGCCCTCCCCTCTGTCCCAGATTCCTGGTAAGTGAAGGCTTTCATGGGTAAAAGGAGTAGTTTCTTAATCAGGCAAAGGAATCAGGACATCCTAAACACAAAATCTAAAATTTCAAAAATAAATAAAATATGCTCTTTAGAAAGTTTAATTTGAAGTAGCTTTGGAAAGCCGACTGAGAAAAACCCGAGCTCTAATTTGAATTGTTTTTCCTTCCAACTATCTGTTCAGAAAATTAGAATATTCTAATACTAGACTATTAGAATTTTAACATAGGAGTACTGTTATAGGAGAGTCTGTACTTCCACCTTAAATTGGTGGCATATGTGAATGTATAATTGCGTAGATTTGTAGATACTTACACAGATATATAAATGTAACCCACTGAGCCCATTTTGTTTTCATGTGTATAAAATTTAATGGCTGACCACTTTGTATTGTATTACTAGCTTCTACTCTTTGGAGAAATGAGTTCTCTCTCTTGACAGTTACTTATACTATGTAAGTTATCTATAGCTATCTGTACTGTATTTCCTATATTTATTTTATTTTATTTTACTATATCTACCTACACTTTGTCCATGGTTTGAACACTGATATTTTCTACCTTCAACATTAGCATGTTTGATGATGTTGTTATTTTTTGGGTCTTATTTAGGTTTCCATTGCAAGAAGACACAAATTTCTTTCAGATGTTCTCCTCGCTCTTATTGTCTTTTTACCCCATATTCATCTATCTCTATGAGGCTAAGATGTAGGATGCATGCTCTACGAGGGTCCATTGTTGTTTTTCTTTCCAAATGTACTGATCTCAATACTGAATCTCTTAATGGAATAAACACAAACAGCAAGAGATATAAAAAGATGAAATATGTTATAATACTGAGTTAGTAAATTTATATACTTCAGTAATTGATAGGAAGAATCAATTTCCTATAATGACTGGCTGTGGCCAATCTGGCACTGATAGGTTGACCTCATGACAAAATGAGTTCCCATACCAAGACATTCTATGCAACATAAATGGGACTTAACCAGGAAAGAGAATCTTTTTAAAATGCAACCTCAAATATCGTGGGAAGGGACAGAAGATTTGGGAATGAGGTAAGGGAAAAACATGATAGGTTCCAAAATGGGAAAAAAAATGACTGAGATAATTTACTTCCTGAATAGTCACCCAAAACTCTCTATAACATTGGAGCATCATCTTCAGCCTTCTAGTCCAATATATCTGACAGACATATTTATGAGTCAGGAACTATTGTGGATTTGCTTACCCTGTCTTGGCAGTTGGGGACAGTTCAGTAGAGTTGAATTCACTTGTGTTTTCCTGCATGGGCAATTGAAGTCTGGGCATAAGAAGGGACTACAAGATAAGAAAAAAAATGCCAGAATTAGTTTGAAGCAAAGCAGAGTAATTCAGTGAGGTCTCAATGGAAGCCAGATTGATTCAGTCAGCTTAAAGATTTGAGTGAAAATAGTTGAGTTGAGCCAGCCAGCTAGAGTTCAAAAAGACATAGAAAGGGTAATATTATACAGCAATAAGTTTCTGAAATGACAATTACATCAGTCAAAACAATTACTTTTATGGAAACTGAATATTTAGAAGCTTCTCAAAATCACCAAATAATAGGGTATGCAATCCCCCAACAAGATATTTCTTGCCACCAAATGAAACCTTCAGTGCTGAAATGGTTAGCTGCTCTTTACAAATTGGCTGTAAGCATTTTCTGCTGAACACAACACTAACATGATTCATTGAACACAGAAATGTCTGACTAGGCCTACCTAGAGTCTTCACAACTTCTGACTAGGTTTCATGGTACTAGAAGATCCTCTGCACACTATCAGAGGACAAAGGTGGAAGCTCTGATTTACAAAGCTGATGTTACCTGAAAGACTTGCTGGTGAAATATTGGGCCTTAAGTATCATCAGATACCAGTTGTTACCTCTCACAAGATTTGTGTCACTATTGCCCAAATGTATCTTGCAGGGTATTCCTTGTTTGTTTGCTTTCTCTAGTAGTGTGCAGAATACTTTCCAATACCATGAATGCTAATACAAATACACCCCTAGCAGGAGATTGCATTGATAGATTTCATAGTATTTTTTGGGTCTTTTTGTCTCATAATGCTTTGTCTGGACATTCTTTTTACCTTACAGGTTGTTTTCTCTTCTTTTTTGTTTTTTTTTTTTTTTTTTTTTTTTTTTTTTCAAGACAGGGTTTCTCTGTGTAGCCTTGGCTGTCCTGGACTTGCTTTGTAGACCAGGCTGGCCTCAAACTCACAGCGATCCGCCTGCCTCTGCCTCCCAAGTGCTGGGAATAAAGGCATGCACCACCACGCCAGGCATAGGTTGTTTTCTTATATAGTATGGTTTCTGATTTTTTTTCCTCTTTTGGGGATTTCTGTGTGTGTATGAACGTATTAATCTTTGAATTTTTATGTTTCTTGTGTATTTTCAGCTTTTTTGTGTTATATCTTCCATTATGTTTCTTTTCATTATATCTTAATTAATATTATTATCATTATCATTTTGCATTCCATTTTGTTTTATAATGAAATAGAGAAAGGGAATGGATTTTTATGGCTTGAGAGATGGAGAGGATCTGGAGGGATTTGTGGAAGAGGAAGTCATAACTAGAATATATTGAAAAAATATATTTTTTTTCTGGTTGTTGTGGCACAAGCCTTTAGTCTTAGCACTCAGAAAGCAGAGGCAAGTGGATCACAGTGAGGTTGAGGCCAGCCTTGTCTACAAAATGAGTACAGAATGGCCAAGGCTACACAGGAAAACCCTGTATCAAAAAATAAAAAAAGTATATCATCAATTAAAAATAAAAGATGTATAACCAGAAATAAAAATAACACCAATGGGAAAAAGCAAAACTAAATAATTATTAATGAATCCATATATCTAAACTATATAACTACATTTTTTTGTTTGGTGTACATATGCTGATAATTAATCATCAGTGTTCATAGAACTGTAAATTACTAAATGCATTGCTCTGTGGTACACATATTTATATTATTTTGTATTTGTATTTTGGGTAATAATTTTCTCTCCTAGGGATAGTGGAAAATATGTTGGGTATTATGTTTATATGTTCCAAGTCTTCCTTATAAAGATAAGCCATGATTAAAAGTCATTTCAAATCTATGAATACATTTGATTTAAAATTAAAATAAAGAATGGGTACAATCTAGTAGAATCTTTCTTAACATGAAAATGGTCATGGATTTTACACACACACACACACACACACACACACACACACACACACACACACACACACTTTTGTTTCAGTTATATCTTCTAGATAAGATCCAAAGGCAAAATTTGTTTCTTATGATAACAACAATTCTATGTATGCTATTTGTATATCAGGGATTTCTGTCGAGTTTGGTAAGTGTTCTGCTCTGTATGTTCCTCTTACATTCCACTGACTTAATGTTTTTGGTCTGGCAGTTTGTCTTGGCTAGAAGATTCAAAGTAGTTTAGCTTACATCTGGCTCTCTGGTGTCAATTGTTAAATGCTAGGTTCAGAGTTGTTCCTGTAAATGTTGTTTTTACTTCCTCGGATGGGGGCATGTGATGACAGCTGTATCCAAGCTTTGCACATACTTGACTTTGGCTGAGCCCAGAGTGTTTCTATAATTATCCCTAGGCAATCTAATCTTCTTCAATCCTAGACCTTGAAAGCTTTACCTTCCAGCCTTCATCTGCAAAGTTAGGCCTAGATATCAGACTCTAAGACTTACTGCTGAGTAGATTCATCCTTTTTTAGTTCTTGTTGAAATCTGACTGACAGGTTCAACACACCAGCTCTGGCTCAAAGCTCTTCTATAACCTGACTGATTCTAACTAGTTTCTCACAGCTTCTCTTTGAATTGCTCTCCTCTTAAGTAGCTTCTCTTTCCTGTCCTCATGAGAGTTGGGCATATCCTATCTCTGACTCATTCTGTTGACTCTGTCATTGATCTCTCACTTTGTCTATTCTTCAATTAGATGTCACTGTTTGGGATTAAAAGTATGTGCTCAAGTCATAAATTATTCCATCCAGAGTGAATAAATGTGTGCTGTGACTATATTCCAGCCAGAGGGGTTAAAGGTGTGTATTCCATCCAGAGGAAATACAGGTAAGTACTAATGGTGTGTCTATATTCCAGGTGGATCACACAAAACTAGGATGTTGAATGTGATCCCTTGCCAGAGAGCAGCTGTGTTGCTAGACTAAAATTCCTCTACATGTTCCCCATCGCCATTTTTCCCCACATGATTTCTTTATGCAGTCTACCTTACAGTGCTATAAAGCTTTATAAGGGTTCAGACTTGAAAGAACATGATCAATAACAAAGGAAGCTCAAGAGTCACTTTTTCAGACTGAAAGTATCCAAGTATTTCTTTGCTGCATAATGGTGGTAAATTTTTGAATGACATCATTTATCCACTAAAAAAAACAAGGATATAAGGAATGCCTTTTCAGTAAAATCTGATTTGATTACGTGTTTTGAAGGCTTATAAATTATCCTCCTTTTTACTAATCAAAAAAAACCTGAGTATGCCGGGCATGGTGGCACACGCATTTAATCCCAGCACTCGGGAGGCAGATGCAGGTAGATCGTTGTGAGTTCGAGGCCAACCTGGTCTACAAAGTGAGTCCAGGATGGCCAAGGCTACACAGAGAAACCCTGTCTCGAAAAAACCAAAAAAAAAAAACAAAAAACAAAACAACAACAAAAAAAAAAACAAAAAACCTGAGTATACAAATTTTATGCAGTCATATATCAACTATATATAGTTATGTTAATAGAAGGAAAGAGAATAATGCTAGAAAAATGGTATTTTTCATTGTAGATCTGAGTTTATTTCATTGAAATTCTAATGGTACATAATTTAAGACAATTTTTATATTTACCAAATGTGTTTTAGTTAGTAGAAATATATAATTATGCAAGATATTAATTTACTCTAGTTACTGTAATAGTTTTAAAATTAAATGTGTACATTAGTTAATGCATTAATATTTGAAATGTTTTAAAATACTCATGATATAATTTAGAGCCCCCAAAAATTATTATCTTAAATTATTTCTGAAATATTCCTAAGATACTTTGAAGTAGTTTCAAAAGTATGCCTGTATACAACTTCCTATAATTTTCTAAAGGAAGGAAATTATTTGGTTATCAACCAAGTGCAACAGAAGCTTCTGCAAATCATTTCCATTTATAGGCCTTCTTTGACTTTCTAAAGAAAAAATATCTGCTAACAGCAGGCCAGAACTACTTTATTCTGATTGGTGGAATTAACATGAAGTTCAGTAAATAGAAATTTTAGTTACAATTTATTAATATGTCGTTAAGCACATTTTTTTCTAGTGCTACCCATGTAGAAGAGGCACAGCATCCGCTCCTGACAGCTGTCCCCTATACGATTTCTTTAAACAGAAAACGAAGCAGCATCCCTCTGATTCTCTCTGGAAAGACAGCTTTCACAGTGTTATGCAAATGACATGACCCTCTAGCTGTGGCATATTCTTCAAAAAGACACCTACCTTCAACAGTGACAGAAAGTAACGATGTGACAAACGAGCTTGCCGCTTGCACACATGCCACGGATTTCACCTAGCATCCTTGGATGTGATAAAATTAGCATGACCTCTATTGTCAAGGACATTATAATCAATGCAACACTGACAAATAGGAGAAGCAAATGTGTAGGCTGTGTCCTCATCTGCTAGGCTTTCAGTTAAACCCTTTAAAAAATCAATTTGCGTTTTCTTTTGTTTTATTTCCTTGGCCTGAGATCTACTCACCAAGACAATCTCTATTGTTTTACTTACTAGAAGACAATGCATTTTCTGTAGTTGAGAAGCAAGGTAGCATATGATATACTTGAGTAATTAGAAGGTAGGCAGGCAATATAAGCCTAGAAAGAATATTGATATAGACATTAAAGGTCTTTTCTTATTGTTAGTGCTACCTAATAAAAGTTTTTCTTTGTTTTAATATTGATTTTTCTCCATTAAAGAGAAAAATCAAGTGCTTTATTTTTCTCTTTTATTGTGAGAATTTTACAGAGAAGTACAACAATGAGTATTCAGTGATTCTCCAAAAAAAAGGTAAAGTACGAAAGAACATATTTTTGTGCTACACACATCAATAGGGAAGTAGCTAATTTGAAGTTTATTTTAATTTATTTGCAACTATCAAATGTAAGAAAGAAACTATAGGACACTTTCAGTCTGCCTTGGTAGATTGGGGAAAGCTCAAAATTCTAACCAAAAATATTCTTGTTATGTGAAACTGAACTTCTACGCATGTCAAAATCCAGTTGTTGATTTAGATACTTGTTTATGCTTGTTGTGAAGATTCACTACAGATTAGTAATGTTAAATAATTTATATTCAGTGTTTATGATTGTTTCAGATATATAAAAATGAATAAAAATAATAATAAACAAAATGATTACCTATATGCTGGTGAGAATGAGACACAGTAAATTGCGTTCATTATAATACAAAAATACATTTAGAAATCTATCTAATTTTACTTGATCTTGATTTCAGAACAGTATATCTTTTCCTGCATAGTATATGTATTAAATAAATGTATATAAAGTGAGTATATATGCAATTTAAATACACACAAAGGGGAATAATTTTTGTTATTTAAATACAACATCTAATATTATAAATTATCTACATGACCTAAAAAATTATGGATTAAATTGAGAATAAAGATTTAATACCAGATTAAAAGCTCAAATGATTTTAAAGTTACACAATTTACAGAAAAAAGAAAACTAACGCTTTATTTTATCTACAAGAAAACCAGCCTGATAATTGCTAACTACACCTGACAATAGAATAAATATATTAAAAGATTTGCTGATAATGAAACCAATGTGTTTAATCAGTTAATCACATTTAATTTTAAATGGTTCATCTCCCTTAAGTATGGTGAGACTATGTTCATAGATATTTATTGTATATATGATTAAAATTTTAATATATGCATTAAAATTATTTAAGACAAAAATCTCTTCATAGCTATTTGAATATAAAAGTAGCAGCTTCTTGTAATAAAAGTGGTCTGAGCCACAGAGGCAAACACTTTAGGTGGCTTCATTGTTTACCTTGGAAGTAATTTTTGGAACACAAGCGTATTTGTACATTTCCCTTCTTATCATGCAGCATGGGAAATTTGCAGTGTACTGCATAAGAGGGAATGAAAGAATAGTTTTATTTTATACACCAATCTGGAATCATCCACACGAAAATATATCATATACTTGCAATAAAATTGCATTATAATGTTTTTGATATATTATTATTAGAGTAATTATATTGACAGAAATAAAATTAATTAATCGTATCTATTATGATTCCATTTATACAGCTGATTCTCATTCTAATATGTATAAGTATAATCTTTAAGATACAATTTTTCTCATTTTAAAAAATGTATTTAAGTAATTTATCCAGATTACATCTCATTTGCATGAATCAAATAGGATCTAAAAGATATCTACAGAACTTTTCACTCAAACACAAAAGATTATGCCTTCTTCTCAGCACCTCATGGAACCTCCTCCAAAATATAGTAACTTACATTTTTTATTTTTAATACTTACTAATCTACATACCCATCTTAAAGCTCAAAATGACAGTTTTTTCTCAGGCATTTAATATATTCAATGGAAATTTGTAACCACAGAAGCATTAGGTGTTTCTTCAAGGTACAAGTTATCCGGTCACCACGTAGATGACCAGTCACCCAAATGCAATGTTGTGTGTTTAACTGTAGTCATTGATAATTTCAGATTGAATACTCTTTTTGAGAGTGAAAGTTCATGTTACTCAGCCAAAGCATAAACTTCATCTTAGTAACCATGATATTGTCGATCGTAGTACTTTGTCCAAGTAAACAAAGAGTCACCATGGAAGAAACTACCGAAATCCACAGAGTGAGTCATTTTTCTATCATCATAACAATTTAGGTACACATATCAAATTTAATAAGTATGATAAAGGAATTATATTCATTAGATTCAATTGTCTCATGTTTTTCATTATCCAGAATAGTCTTTTAAATAATCAGTTACTACAGTAGATATATAACACATTTGTTAGTGTTGAAGAATAAGATACTGTTCCTTGGATAATAGGGAACAAAGATTTACCAGTACAGATTATCAAATGTAAGCCAATGGTTGTTGCATATAACACTTTAACTTTTTTCCTTTTTCCCCAGGAATTCAGACATTGTATAATATATGCACAATAATCATATACAAAAAAGGCTTACTGTGTCTTACTAATCAAAAACTATAGTAGATCACGTAAAAGTGATCCAGTGACGAAAGTAACATAAATTCCTTCATATAACAGAGTAAACAGAGGCATGGAAACTTAACTCAGATTGCCTCCAGCTTGCACACTTCAATTTAAAATATTCTCCAGTAAAAAGGATTAGTTACAAAAAAGAAAACTGTCTGTAAAAAATCAGGGTTTTTTTTTTTCACTTTCATAAAGAGAATCTGTGATGTCTTACCTTGTGAAGTCAATACTCAAATAGTTCACTTTGGTAAAACTATTCCGGAAGGACAAGTAATCCAGCAAGGTAATAAAATTATCAGCTTCCTAACCGTGTTTGGGAGAAAGAATTTAATGAATATTTGCCTTGTACTGAAAAGTTCTCCATACTTGCAGACTCTTAGAAAAGGCAGAATTCTCAGGATCCAGCCTGGTAACAGAGCATAGAAGAATCTCTTGTCTCACAGGTAGTCCTTTCAGAATTCTAGCTTCCACCTTGCACAGAATATGTACCTGCAATGCCATAGGGAGAGTGCCATCTGGAATCTTATAAACAAATTTTACCACAGTCTTAGGTCAGTAGGAAGGCCAGATGCTTGAGACCGAGCTCCTCTTAACCCAATAGTTTATCATATAAACTAAATATGAAGAGGTAAATGAAAATTTAAAAGGAGATCTTTTTTAAACTCCCACTTCCTAATATAACATGAATTTCAGTGTTAGTGAACAGAAAAAAGACAAATCATACTGTTAGGGCATGTTTCCTGAAAGAAAAAAAAAATATCAGAAATCTTCAGATAACCCTCAGAGCATAGCAGCTACACCACCACACAGCTCCCAACAGTCCAGTTTCAGAATAAAATCATAAAGTAACTATATAAAGCACTATAGCCCACAGAAAAGATTAATGATAACCCTAGCTCTGCTGGCAAAAGCCTACCTATTAAAAAGGAGTAGGTCTTATCCTCAAAGTGTTTACATGCATGATTGAAGATAATCAGAGACAAAAAAACAATGGAAGAAAAATTGATGGTCTGATGCTCTCTCCTCCACTGAGTCAATGAATACACATCTGCAACAAGGATAAAACAGAGTCAATGCCCCATAGCTTGCCATCAGAGACATCTGTCTGGTCAATGTTACTTCACATTTTTAAATCCTGAAGGAAAGTACAAGTGCTGCTCAAGTTTCATGATTCCCTTTCAAGTACTTACTGCTATGAGCAACAATTATCAACTACAGATTTCAAAACTAACTGATTTTCCAGTGTCTTCTCTTCCTCCCTTTCCATCTGGATACTGGACTGGGTAAGTAGGGTTGATTACAAAGTCACACCTACATTGCCAGCGGTGCACCTAGAGTTGTCGACAAAATGGGTTTGCCTTTGACAAACTTATTCATTGACTCTTGCCAAAACTTCGTCAGAAAGAGGTATTCACATCTTGTCCTAGGTTGTCACTACCCAGACTGTAGCAGTAGGGAGACTATCATAGTGGAGGAAGGACATCCTCAGCTGTGACATTGGCACCTACCTGTCATCAGTGACGACTTTTGCTGCCTCCTGAGATATGTTTGTACAAGAAGCACCCCTGGGTTAGTGAGGTCTCAGCCTGGGAATAATGAGGTTTAGGCATTTTTCTTCCCCTAAGCCACGTGATCAAAACCATAGTGGAGTTGCTTCTAGCTCAGAGGATGGGTTGAAACATGATTGCTTTGTGTTTCCTCCATGGTAGTTAATTGGCTTTGTATACCCAGTGCATTGTACCATGCTGTATTGTGTTATCATTTTTCACAACAGTGCACTAGATTTTCTAATCTTGTATATTTATACTTTATCAGAAACAGGTCTTCATATGCTGCCACCAAGAGAAACATACTGACTTCATTAAGCTGGAGCCTAAGATGCCCCTGGTCTATTTGTGATCCTCTTTGAGTCCATGTACTAAGGGAAGAATTGTGCTTGCTGGAGTGAGTGATAATAAGTAATGTGGAAAAACTGAGTAGCATACTACACTCATTGATTGGCCATTCCCTAGATCTCAGCTCTACCTTTCAGTTACATGAAATCTCATTTATTAACTGCATTTAACAACTCTGCTTTACTGGTCTTTTATTGACTGTGAAGAGCCTAGGTGTTCACCACAACTAAGAAATCAGAATCTAATTAGATGTTTCTTTGGCACATCTGAGCACTGCCAGTGATAGAGCCATCTGTAACTCCCACAGAACCATCAGAAGCTTTTAATTTTTCAGTAATGGTTACTTTATTTCATATAACTATATTTTTAGATGTTGTGAAGTTCTGAATTATACCACAAAGAAGCAGAATTAAATATCTAAAATGATATACAAGTGGTATTATTGAAGAGAGTGGAGGCACAGAGGGAGGTAGGAGAGAAAGGAGAGGCAGAGAGAGAGAGAGACAGAGAGACAGACAGAGAGAGAGACAGACAGAGAAAGAGAGAGAGAGAGAGAGAGAGAGAGAGAGAGAGAGAGAGAGAGAGAGAGAGAGAGAGAGAGAGAGAGAGAACAAACTCTTGGAGTAAATCTTTCTTTTAGAAAACAGATTTGATTTCAAGCAAACAGCAATACAGCAATGTTCTGTGCTGTGGATTTTCTGCTGGATCTGCAAAGCAGCTGAGCAGTAGCAGTTGCAGTTGCAATGTGTTAAAACTCAGCGCATATGTAAGTTTGTAAATTTCATGAATGAAAAGCCCTCTGTGGTTTATGGATTTCCCTTTCATGTTCAATGTTTTGAACTGGTGATTCTAGAAGTTATATCATTATTTGTTAAAGAGGATTACAACTGGGAGGAGAGTTACTTAAGAACTATGCAGTCCCTGATGATTTTGTCTTTATTGTTCTTGCTCTATACTTTCCTTTACAGAGGAGGAATCCAGCTGATTAAACTTACAATAAAGGAATAATTTGGGGGAATCCATGTATGTGTTCACTTTGTTAACACCTCACTTCTCATCTCAAACAAGGAAAGATACTTTCTTGGGACATTATGAAAGAAATAATAATACAACTCTGTCTTCTCTTCTCTTTCTTATTTTTTCTATATTTTCTCTCCCCCTTCTCTTCTTTTACTTCCTCTAACTCATTTTCCTCCTTATTCCTGCATTCTCTCCAATACCTCCTAGTCTTCTGACATTTTTTGTCCTCTTGCTTCTTTTTTTCACATTCAT
The DNA here is from genome assembly GCF_903995435.1 of Acomys russatus. Classification (NCBI taxonomy): domain Eukaryota; kingdom Metazoa; phylum Chordata; class Mammalia; order Rodentia; family Muridae; genus Acomys; species Acomys russatus. The sequence continues at coordinate 36,820,114 of NC_067154.1, read as the reverse complement.
CTCTCTTATCCCTCCTCTTATGCACTCTCCAACTGTATCCTTTCTTTCTTCTTGTCCAAAAACTCCTATTATTCCTTTTCCCTCTTTTCATCTTTTAGTTCCCTCATTCTTACTTTCTTTCATCTAAAAAACATTATTATCTTTTTCTATAATTTAATCATATAGTTTCATCATTTCTAATATCTCCTTCTGTCTTTTAGTTAGTTTGGCTAAGGCTTTGTCTATATTGTTGATTTTTCTCAAAGAACTAACTCTTGGTATGTTTGATTCTTTGAATTGTTATCTTTGTTTCTAACTTATTGATTTCAGCCCTGAGTTTGATTATTTCCTGTTGCTGGCATGCTATCTATCCTGTTTCTTTATAGCTTAGTGCTATGAACCTTCCATTTAGCACTGCTCATGACCCAGATATACTACTCCTGGGTATACACCCAAAAGATGATCTACAATACATTAAGGACACTTGCTCAATTGTGTTAAAGCAGCTTTCTTTGTGATATCTGGAACCTGAAAATAACCCAGATGTCACCCAACTGAAGAATGGGTTAAGAAAGGGTGGTACATTAACATAATGGAGTACTACTCAGCTATTAAAAACGAAGAAATCATGAAATTTGCTTTCGAATGGATGAAGCTAGAAAGGATCATACTGAGTGAGGTAAGCCAGACCCAGAAGGACACACATGGTATGTCCTCACTTTTCAGTGGATGTTATCCATATAATACAGGTTAATCATACTACAATATACAGACCTAAAGAAGACAAGTAACAAGGAGGATCCAAGGGAGGATGGTTATATATCAGTCATAAGAGGAAATAGAAAAGTCAGAGAAAGTGGAAGAAGGGGGGGAACAAGGTAGGAGGGGATCACAGAGAGATATGAAGGTGGAGATCTACCCTGAGGAGAGTGTTAGGAAGAGAAGAGAAGGCCTGCAGAGAAAATGGAATCTCTGGTCTGGGGCATATTTCTGACAAGCTGGAGACATAAGTCAAGGTAGGCTCCTGGGAGAATATGAGGAAACCTCCAGCCTCTGTTCAACATCTGTCCTTATAGTAGCCAGGGCCATAGTGTCTGAAAAAAACACTCTTTAAACAGACAAGCCAATCAGTAGAATAATGGGAGCACCGACCCACCCACAAAAACTTTGACACAACATTCACCCTACAAGATATGCTATACTTGCAGAAAGGTGCCTAGCAGAGTTGTCTTCTGAGAGGCAAATCACCACCCAGTGATTTGAAGCAGATGCTGAGGCTCACAGCTAAACTTGGGTAATGCTTATGGAGTCATGAAAAAGTGGGGGGAAGGAGAAAAGACCTGGAGGTATTAGGAGCTGCACAAAAAGACCAAGAGAAGCAACTAGCCAGGTAACAGAAATGCTTACTGAAACTGAAGCACCAACCACGGGCTATGAATAGACTGGACCTAGGACCCCTACACAGATGTGTCCAATAGGCAGCTAAGGCTTCATATGGATCCTCTAGTAAAGTGAGTCAGGGCCTGTATCTCATATGGCTTCATTAGCTAGCTCTATTTTACCACTTCCCCTTTGTGGGACTGCCTTGCCAGACCATAGGAGAAGAGAACACACATGGTCCTAATGTGACTTGATGAGCTGGGGCGGATGGGAAGGGAAGCTTCCCTTTTGTGACAAATAGGGGGAGCGGGGAAGAGAGGGAGAAGTATGTGATTTGAAGGATTTAGGGATAGGGTTATGATCAGGATGTAATGTGAATAAAAGACAAATAAATTTAATATAAGAATATAATCAGGAATTGTGCTGTTCTAGCAAAGTAGCAGTTGTTGTTTCACCTCTTAAGATCCATGACCTCAGAAACCCCAGGGTAGTTGATTAGGTTTCCAGTATAATAAGTGATTTGCTTACAGCTAGATTGTCTTAGGTCCAATTCAAAAACTATTGATTATTGCCAGGGTAAAGGTACCACTATTTCATTTTTGGGAGTATATCACAGGGCACTTGCATAGCATCTTTTGGTACTTTAAAAGTTAATATTCCAAGAGGAGGTATTTAATATTAAATAGACTTAGAATGTTATACCTATGTACATTATACATTTTATATATGCTATATCATTTTTTGCTATATATGTTACATTATTTATGATATCAGCATATATATTCAAAGAAGAGGCTATGAAATTGAGAGGAAGTAAAAGAGATAACACTGGAGAAATTTGGTTGGTAGCAAGTATGTGAGGAAATTATTTGTTTATATGTGAGGAAATTATGTAATTATATTTACTTAAAATTTAAAACATTATTAGAAACATATTAAGTCTTTTCTATACTTATACTACAGTATGAAGCAATTGAAGAAATATAATATTTGTCATTCTAAAAATGATGGTAGATATAGAACTGAGCAGAGAGTTCCTAAAGAAGAAATATAAATGCGTAAGAAATAAAAAGTGTTCAACATCTGTAGTTATCAGAGTATTGCATATTAAACCGACTTTGAGATTCTACCTCACCACAGTTAGAATGGATAAGATTATGCAAGCAGTTGATAATAAATGCTGACATGGATATGCAGAATGGAGAAACTGTTATTCACCATTGTAGGGAGTGAAAATTGGGGTCTCATAATAGGCAAAATAAAAAGATCAAGTAATAGATATTGCTTAACCTATCAATAAGATGTCTCAACACAGCTCTTAAACAATGTCTCAGAATACATCATGAAAACTAGGGTATAGTAATCCTAATAGCCAGGGGGTGGGAAGGCCTGTCAAACAACGTCTTGTCAAGATGTTAGGACACTGCAGATGCATTCGTGAATTGACTTCATATCTAAGTACCTGTACAAGTCCTCCACAAGATTAGACCCCTTGAATTTCTTCATGTTAGTAGGGAGGGCTTTAGCTCTTGGGGGACTTGTGACAGTTTACTTTTCCTGTTGAAAGAGGTATAACTTTCTTTAGCAATGTCAACACTGATGAGTTGATTATGCTCCAGGAAATAATCTCGCACTATGCTCATTCAGAGAAACTCACTTGAACTCAGTAAGTCACATACACAACGAAGACATTTCAAGAAAAAAGGTACCTGTTGGAGATAATAAGGTTTGCAACTAGATAAATGGAAGGAATGAGACAAAGAATGAGACAAGGTGATAAAATTAAAATGTATTAAAAGAATTACAAAATTTTCAAAGAATAAAAACAAAATAATTTAAAATGTATTTTAATGATTCCATTGCATTATATTTAAACTTCTTTCATTACAATATTTTGTTTATTGTATCACTGGGTAATTGTAACATATATAACATGTATATATATGAAGTCATATGTTTAGATACATAATATCACAAAGTTTACAAATGTGTATTTGAAGTGTATGTCCCTTGAAGAATCTTCAGCTATTTAAATAATATATTATAAAGTCTATGTTTTACAATGTATATATTTTAAATATCTTCATTTTCAATGCAATTTCCTTGTAATATTTTTTCAGAAATTAAATACATTTCATATATTAAGTCCATTTTAAGTATTACAGAAATGATTCTGTGGTTATAAATTATACAATTTTTTTCTGTTATTAGCATTTTTTCTAGTTTTGTGAAATTTTTCCTCAGCCTAGTAGTTTATTTTTTTCATAGGCAAACGCACTGTTCACTAATTTTTGTATAGTTTAAATTTATTCCATCATATATATAGATACATATTAAATATTTCAGCAGGAGATGTTGATATTTTATTTTGTCTTGGTTAAATAATGCAGACTTAAAAACATGTACACTAACACACCTCCATATTATTTGCAGTCATTCTCATATTTTCACAGTATTCAACAATAACTATATACTTTTGTACTCTGTTAGGCAGAAGGAGTCATTTGAATATTAAAATGATAAATCCTGTGTCACAGCAACATGTAACTGTGGTTAAATATTGTGCTGAGTATAGTTGCTGTTTCAAAAGGCAATTTACAACTATTTAAACTTGAAATGCAATTCAATTTTATTTATTTCACTTTTAAATGCTGTAATTCTTATAACTGTCCCCAAAATACCTAGAGACACAGGTTTAGCCTAGAAAAAAAATGACATTTTTAGCAAAATGGTCATTTGTTTTTAAGAATTTATTATACACAAATATAGCAGGGAGTTGTAATTGTTAAGAGGATTCTGATTTCCTGTATTACTGTATGAAATGCAGAAAATAATATGCCTAACATCATGTGATTTCAACATCTTCTGATTTATTTAGGAGCAACTAAAATGCATCCTTGATTTTTATGTACACATACAGAAACACGTGAGCTTCTCTAAAAATGACCATATACTTGGTCACAAAACAAACCTCAACAGACACAAGCAGATTGAAATAACCCTTTGTATCTTATGAGTCTGTCATAGAATAAAGCTGGAACTCAACAAAAATGGAAACAACAGAAAGCCTATAAACTCATGGAAACTGAACAATTCCCTATTAAACGACCTCTGGTTCAGGAATCAAGTAAAAAATGAGATAAAATAAAATAAATAAAAAATGCTTTGTAGTATTCAATGAAGCTGAATGGTCAACATACCCACACTTATGGGACAAAATGAAGGGGTGCTAACAGCAAAGTCATAACACTAATTATCTTTATAAAGAAATTGGACCGACCCCATACTAGACACTAAACAACACACTTAAAATCCATTGAACAAAATCAAACTACTGGAAATAATCAAACTCAGGGTTGTAATCAGCAAGTTAGAAACAAAGAAAACAATTCAAATAATCAATGAAAACAAGTTGATTCTTTGGTAAAATAAACAAGAAAGACAAACCCTTAGCCAAACGAACTAATAGACAGAGGGAGACTAACCAAATAACAAAATAAGAAATGAAAATGGGGACATAATGACAGACACCAAGGAAATCCCAAGAATTTTTAGATATTACTTCAAAAGCCTATATGCCACAAAATTTGAAAATCTAAATGAAATGGACAATTATCATGATACCTACCAATTATCAAAATTGAATAAAGAGTAGGTAAACAAATTAATAATCTTATATCTCCAAAGGAAATAAACCCAGTCATGAAAAGTCTTCTAACCAAGAAAAGCCCAAGGCTGGATGGATTCAGAGCAGAAATCTACTAGACCTTCAAAGGAGAGCTAATAACAATACTCTTCAAACTGTTTCACAAAATAGCAGTGAAAGGAAAATTAACAAACTCATTCTGTGAGGGCACAGTCACCTTGCTACTTAAACCACAAAGACCCAACAAAGAAAGAGAATTCCAGACCTATTTCCCTTATGAACATTGATCCAAAAATACTGAATAAAAATACATTCAAACTGAAAGCAAAAACACATCAAAAATATCATTCACCATGCCCAAGTAGTCTGCATTTCAGGTATGCAGGGGTGGTTCAATATACAGAAATCCGTCAATGTAATCCTTCAGTCAAAACTGGAAGGAAAAAAAAAAAAAACCCCACATGATCATCTCCTTAGGTGCTGAAAATGTGCTTGACAAAATCCAACACTCATTCTTGCTTAAAAGTCTTGGAGAGATCAGGGATACAAGAAAATTCTTAAGCAGAGTAAAGGCAATATACAGCAAGCCTATAGCCAACATCAAACTAAATTAAGAGAAACTTAAGTAAATTCTACTGAAATCGGTGACAAAAAATCTATCCTCTCTCAGCGTAACTTTTTTTTATTAATTTATTCTTGTTACATCTCCATGTTTATCTCATCCCTTGTATCCTCCCATTCCTCCTCCCCCCCCCATTTTCCCATTATTCCCCTCCCCTATGACTGTTCCTTAGAGGGATTACCTCCCCCTATATATTCTCATAGGGTATCAAGTCTCTTCTTGGCTACTTGCCACGAAAGAAGAGGATGCAGGAAGTCCAGATGAGACTTGATAGGCTGAGGTCAGATGTTAGGGGTATTATAATTCAATAAACAGTAGACAATTTTAAGTCAAAAAAATTGTAGATGCATTATCTCCAAACTGACAGTTTCTTTATGCTTTGAATCTCTATAGTTTTATTTTATTGCATCTACGATTTTACAATAATCTTTTTAAAAAATTCACTGTAGAAGCAATTTTCATTTCTTCTAAATCCCAGGTAATGTTTCAACTACAATAAATATTTTGGCATAATCTATTTTTCCTTTTAAATACTCCTACAGAATACCTTTTTAAAAAATAATTAATTGAAGATTTACAAATTTATAGTTTCTAATATATGAATATAAACCTGAACAAAAGGTATAAAAGCATAATTTTTAAAAAGTTTATTTCACATGTTTTCAGTTATGTGCTTATAGCATCAAAGTACCTCTAGGCATAATAAGATCTCAATGATGAATTAATTTGTAAAGATTTGCAGATTTCTTTATGTGATTGACCCTGAAATTCTAGTGATAATTCTGCTAAATCAAAATTTATCCATTTTTTTGTCTCTCATTGAGGATATACTAAATTACCAACTCTCTATATTTTAATTATATTTTAATATTTACCCTGGTATTTAAAATACATTTTCAAGTTAAAATTATTTATGTATCCATGAGTGTATATATGTATGTATATATATAATTCTGATAATTTTCTGTTAATCTACTTGTGGATGATTTTACAGAAGATATATTAAGAGGCAACAATGCAGTCAATGAAGATAACCAAATTGATTTCACTATACAATATGAAAAGTTACATTACTCCCTTGGGATGTTTTCATGCATTTTATATCGCCCAGCATTTCAGTTAAGAAAAAAAAAACTATTTGCTTTCTACCAAGTTACTCAGTTAAAAATAATTTTGTGACAGCTTAATCCTACTGCATTTTGTGAAAAAATGAATATAGTACATTCAGAAAAAAAAAACCCTAAGCTTCTTGGGAATCTTACTAATGGTCCATTTAATGTTCCATGGAGGTGAACATTTGTACTGCAGGGAAGCTGGCAGCCACAATTAGCAAAATAAGCTGTCAATTTTGACAGCAGCTACTTTATTTCAAGAAAACATTTGAGCAGATTTCTCCTATTTGTAAATTGGGCATAGAAGTTCCACAAAATTATATAGCCATAGCAAGAGACGCAATTCTTGATTGTAATGTAGACAGCAAAAGGAATGCCATTTTTGAAGTTTTATGACATATTTCAATAAAACAGTTTGAACCAGAGCTGCAAAGAAATGAGTATGTGGCTCCATTGTTACTGTCAGCGAAAAAGTGGATGCAAGTAATATATTGTTTAGGTTTTGACCACTAAATTACTTCTTCCTCAGTCAGATATTGGCAAAGATATTCATTTCCCTTTGAAGTTAAAAGAGTCATTGAATATTAATATTGAAGAAAACAGAAACATACATTGAGGCTTGCCGCTAGATTACTTCAAATTCTTGCTCCAAGCCATTTTGTTTGCAGAATTTAATATTTTTTTTCTTTCACTAAATTATACACTGAGTCACTCACCCTTACTATTCTCTTTTGGTATTAGGACTGACTTAGTGTTTAAATTGATGTGAAAAAAAACTCTGATGAACTTGTATCTATGCACTGCACTAAAAATAAATTGAATAAGCTTATTAGTGTATTTATACTTTGATATTTTCCCATAGCAACAAATAACATGTGTTCTTTGAATTACGGTGTGTATAATCTATGTGTGTATGTGTGTGTGTGTGTAAATAATCACCAATACATTTATATAAGTAAAAACATCATTACATCCATACTTACATTCATATGAAGAAAAATTAGAAAAAAAATTAGCATGAATAGAGAAAACAAATCAAAATAGAAAAATGTTAATAATAAACTAGTCAGTATTTCTTTTTTGGTGAAGAAATAGAGGATTGCAATTCTCTGTTCTATTTCTTTCTATACTTGTCATTTTACAGTTGCATTCCATGGGGTGGAGGAAAGAGAGAGGGCACAGAGTCACATTCAGAGGTGGAAAGTGTTAGACTAGAAAGAGTTGCTCTAAGGTGTATTCTGCAGGAGGCCTTTCAGTTCTCCCAAGTTCTTGTTTGTTTGCTTGTGAACCCATAAATACAGCTATTTCTGGGTCCATCCTCAAACTACTTATTCCAATTGAGTTCAAGGGCCAGTGGATTGGAAGTGTCCTCATCTCAGAAATACTTCCAAAACACTCCTATGGATGAACAGAATGTATTTTCCTCAACTTCTTCTCATCCTCTGGTAGTACAGAAAGCAGCTCAAAGCAGCAGTGGGACACTGAGGAACCATTCTTCATCTTGAACATGCTCATCAGTTTTTCACAGGACTCAAAGCTATCTTTTTTCCAGAGGCTTACCACTGTTATTAGCAAATACATCCTTTGCTTTTATCTGCAGTCTAGCCCATATCTCCCACCAAGAAGATCTGTATCCATATATATGTCTATGTTAGCCACAGATTCCTGGGCCTGCAGTAATTAGTAGAATGTTCATGACCATAACATGTGGTAAAAGAAGATCTTTGCACACGGTATATACAAAACTGCAGACACTTCTGCTCCATTTTATCTTAAAGATTTTATTGTTAGACGTGTCCTAAGATGACTTCTCTCCAACATTGGGAAAGCTCAGTCGTGAGGGAAGACTGTTGCCGTTTTCTGCATGATGCACAGATCTTCCATCCTCAGAATGCTGTATTGTACTCCCTTGCTTTCATTAAGGTCTTGCTCTTCTCTATTGCACAAAACCCTACTGAGAACATGTCTTCCCTGCTCTTCTGTCACCCACTCTGTGTTAGGGTTCATTGTTACTATTAATGAAAAAAGGGTCAGTATTTCAGACGTTACCTTCGGTTACGGAGTGTTGAATATTGTTCTAATTATTTCTTCTTCACCTACCTTTGCTTGAACCCATAAACATGGTAGAGTTAAGGTGGGTACTAGGTATCTCTAACTCACTGTCCTCCCTACTTCCTAGTACTTTGCTGTTTAATTATAAATTCTGTCGGTGTGTGCTCTAAACTCCAGAGCTCACGGGTGCAGAGGGAAGGGGGGAGAAAATGAGGCATGCTAGCGCACAACTGTAGTCCCAGGCAGGAGGCTGAAAGATTGGGAATGCGAAGCCAGCTTCTGCTACATAAGAAATTTAAGTCCAGCCAAGAGTATGTGAGAAATATAAAAAATGCCATGTAATTAAGTATATTGAGCTATTTCTTGTAATAGCCATATTTCCTTGTAATGGGAAAATTCACACTTATATTGATAAAAAGAATTTTTAGAGAATCACATAAATTATAATGCTAACTCTAATTTTTTCATACTTCAGAACACTTGGATGACTTACTTATCATGTACCTCTAAATGAGGTATCCTGAGAAATTGCAAACACAACCAGCATCTTAATGTTATATATTGTAAAAGAAGAGTCATATTATAATGAAAATTATATTTACTTCACTTAAGTATGAAGAAATATAGTAAAGTAATTAGAAATAAATCACTTCAAATTATGCATTTTCTTACAAGTTTGTGCTTGATTACTTTTTAATATGTGACAGCAGTCTTGAGCTGCTCCTGCTTTCTCATTAGTGTATTCAGATGTGATATTTCTTTTACAAGCATGTGTGCAATTTGTTCAATATGGAATTATAAATTTCAGAAAATTAGATTTTATGTTCATTAAGTTTGAACATAATGATAAAATAAAGTATGGCTTTGAGTCTTTAATGATTTATGAACTTGACAACAAAGAACTCATTTTCAACTTTTTATTTTTGTAAAGTATTACATCAAAGAAATTACTGTCAAACATTTTGAAATTTTTCTTCTTTTTTCCTATCCCTGAAAGAAATCCATATTATAGGTGATAATGAACAAACTTATAATAGCAAAATCAGTTATATATCTTATGTGGTATGTCAAATTCTATAATTTTTAATATGAACTCTACCAAAAATATATTTTTATGAGACAATAAAATAACAGTAAAAAAACCCCACTTGTTCAAACAGGGAGTTTAGATACTATTTTTAATATAAACAAATTGGAAGAATGTACAACACTGTAATTTTATTTTATTTGTTCCTTTTAGTGAAATGTTTTATATAATATATTCTGATTACTGTGTCCCATCCCTTTACTCTTTTCTTTACACCTTCACTTCCATTCTGTTGGATACAGCTTCTGTATTAGGGATGGATACAGGTGATTATTTTTCTTTCAGTTCTAAGACCTTATCTGTTGCAGACATCTGTAGACCCTGTTCAAATTGCCACCATCTCTGTGAGTACTTATGTTGGCCTGCTGTGTCTAGAAGGCTACTTTCCGTGAATCTTTGGTGTCCTCCATCCCATCTGGCTTTTCTGCTCTTCCTTCCTGAGCCTGGAGGAGAGGAATTGGTGGAGATATTCCTTTTAGAATTGAATATTCTATGGTCCCTAACTCTATACCTATTTATGAATATGAATCTCTGTACTGTTTCCCATTTAGTGTGAGAAGAAGCTTCTCTGCTGGTGGTTGAACAAGACTCTTATCTATGAATATAGAAAAAATATTATTAGGAATCATTATGTTACTAAGTTCCTTTAACAACACAGTACTAATTATTTTTCCCATAGGTTCCTGATCCTATCTACTCTCAGGTTCTAGGCCACTTGAGTAACCTTCCATATGGGTACCACCTTATGGAGTGAGCTTTATGTATGACCATATATTGCTTGTTTGATCATTCAAGTTTTGTGACATTGTTGCACAGACATGTGTTTCAGGTAGGTTACTCTTGTAGACTGAAGAGTTTGTAACTGGGTTGTTGTTTTAATTTCCTCTTTACTTCCAAATACCACAAATACAAGCATAGCCATGAAGTCTATGAAAAAGTCTATTTAAGGATAAGTGATATTCAGCCGGGCTGTGTTCCCCTTATTCAGTGATTTTATTTAGATAACCTTCACATATGTACATATCATAGGAGGTTCTACTGTGTTAGATTTATATACAACCTCTAAAATGGTCCTTTGTTTTAGCTGTATTTCACATATTCCTTCTTTCACCTATTCTTCCTTACACCTTCCTCTTTGATCCTCTAGTTTCAGTTACACTCTCAATCTATCCATGATTACCTATTCTATTTTATATTCTTGTGGAGAACCATCCTCTTGCCTGGCTCCTTCCACTTTACCTAAACTCTGTGGGTATTTAGATGGCAGTTTTCTTATCAATGGCTTAACAGATAACATCCACATACAAGTGAATGCATAGCATATTTATCTTTCTGGGTCTGAGTTACCTCCTTTGGCATGACTTTTTTTTTTTTTTTCCTGGTTCCATTCATATACCTGCAAATTTAATGAATTTCTTTTTCTTATAAGGCTGAGTAATGTTCCATTGTGTAAATGTACCACATTTTCTTTATCCATTCGGTCATTGATGGACATATAGGTTGTTTCCATTTTCTGGATATGGTGAATAGGTAGATAATGAACACGAGTACCTAACTGTCTCTGTAGTAGGACAAAGTGCCAATTGGTTATGTCCAAGGTCACATATTGATGTAGTTCATTTACTATCTTTCTGATGAACCACCCCACTGATTTATATAGAAGCTGTACAACTTGGCACTCCTAACAGCAATGGATGAACTTTCCCTTTACGATACATCCTCACCCATAGGGGCCATCATTTGTTATATTGATCTTCATCACTCTGATTGGTATACGATGAAATCTCAAAGTAGATTTGATTTACATTTCACTAAAGACTAGGAATGTTGAACATTTTTAAGTGTCTCACAGTGCATTTGAGTTTCCATCTTAAAAAATTTCTCTGCTTAGATCTGTATCATATTTTTAAATGGGTGATTCATTTTCTTGATGTTTATTTTTCTTTTATGTTCATATATTTGTGTATTATCCTATTATTGAGTATATCCTTAGTAAAAATATTTTCCCATTTTGTAGCTTGATACTTTATTTGGATAATGATTTACTTTGCCATTATCATCAAAACGTGTTCAGTATTGTGATGTCCCATGGCTCATAGAACTGCCTTCATTGTTTTCCATAAGTTTGAGTATTTTCTGTTTTCATTTTCATTCAATTCTAGGTTTTATATTTTCTTCCTAAACCCTGTCCTAATCCATGTTTCATTCATTAGTAAGTTATTCAGTTTCCTTGAATTAATAAGCATTCTGTAGTTTCTTTTGTTACTGATATTCATATTTAATTCAAGGTTGTAACAGATTGTTATTTCAATTTTCTTTTTTTTTAATTTTTAATTTTTTTAATTAATTTATTCTTGTTACATCTCAATGTTTTTCCCATTCCTTGTATCCTCCCATTCTTCCTTCCCCCCACCCCATTTTCCCATTATTCCCCTCCCCTATGACTGTTCCTGAGGGGGATTACCTCCCCCTGTGTATGCTCATAGGGTATCAAGTCTCTTCTTGGCAACCTGCTGTCCTTCCTCTGAGTGCCACCAGGTCTCCCCCTCCAGGGGACATGGTCAAATGTGAGGCACCAGAGTATGTGAGAAAGTCACATCCCACTCTCCACTCAAGTGTGGAGAATGTTCTGACCATTGGCTAGATCTGGGTAGGGGTTTCAAGTTTACCACCTGTATTGTTTTTGGCTGGTGCCTTAGTTTGAGCGGGACCCCTGGGCCCAAATCTGCCTATCATAATGTTCTACTTGTAGGTTTCTAGTACCCTCTGGATCCTTCTACTTTGTTATTTTCCCATGCTTCTCTCATTTAGAGTCCCAATAGGATGTCCTCCCCTCTGTTTCAGTTTCCTGGTAAGTGAAGGCTTTCGTGGGACATGCTCCTTGGGCTAGTATGCAGATATAAGTGAGTATATACCATTTGATTCTTTCTGCTTCTGGGTTAACTCACTCATTTTGATCATTTCTAGCTCACCTCTGGAAACTTACTTTTTATTGCAATATGTGTTTAATTTTAGAAAAAATTCCATGAACTATTTAGAAAAAGTTACATTCCTTTGTGTTTGGGTGAAATGTTCTCTAAATATCTATTTGGTCAATTTGGTATAAGCTGTTATTATTTCCAATATTTATCTGCATAGTTTTTATACGTGTGACCTGTATATTGTCCATAATGGTACATTTAAGTTACTTATTATCAGTGTGTGAGGGTCAATATGTGATTTGAACTGCAGTAAGGTTTCTTTTATGAGCTTTGGCTGTCCTTGTCCATATTGCATTGATGTTAAGAATATCTGTGGGTGGAATTTTTCTTTGATGAGTAATTTATGACTTTCCCTGTGTCTTCTAATTTGTTTTTCTTTGAAATCTATTTTGTCACTTATTAAATCAACCTGGGCTTACTTTTTAGGTCTGTTTGATTAGAATATACTTTTTATCCTTTAACTCTGTGTTGAGGCCTATCACTTGAAGCCATCAGAAGGTTAGAATCTTTTTTTGTAATCCAAATGCTAACCTGTATCTTTTGGGGGGTTAGAATGAGGCTATTGATGCTGAGAGTCATCAATGAACTTTGTTTTTTGATTCCTATTATTTTGTTATTTTGCTATTTCCCTCATTTTTATTTTCTGCTCTGACATTTTTAATTCTTTGTGTTCTCATGGGTTTGGTTAGTCCCTTCAGACTGGTTTAACTTCTGGATTATTTGTATGGCTGTATTTGTCTATAGATGCTGCTTAATTTTGGTTTTATCATTAATTTTTCTCTTTTATTGTCCATTGTGATTGAAAGTTATCCTGGGTATAAAAGTCTAGGTCTGGCATCTATGTTCTCTTAGAGTTTGTAGAATATCTAGCCAGACACTTATGACTTATAGAATACAGTAAAAAAAAAAATCAAATGTCATTTCAATAGGTTTGCCTTTATATGTTACTTGGTGTTTTTCAGTTGAAATCGTTTTATATTTTTTCATTGCTATTAGGAGATGGATGGAGATGGGTTAGAAGGAAGAAGCACTAAGGGGGGTCATGAAGAAAGAAAAACAATGTGCCATTAGGATGTGCTTACTCTTCTGGAAATGGTGACAGAGAGGAGAAGGGCCATAGCAGGCATTCTGCTACCGAGCTAGGGATAAGACTAAGGGATTGAGTTTGAAGGCATGAGAGTTTGAAGAGTGAATGCATAAAGATCACCTATATGCTTCTTGGGGGGGGGGCTTGACTGGGTGGGTTCTCAGAGAATGGCAGGGAGAGCTAGAGGCTGAGACAAAGGTATGGGGTTCTGAGGGCTGTAGGAAAAGGTCAGAGCTCTGGATGGACAGTGCAGCAGATGGTCTGCTACCAAACTGGGTGGTGAGACTGGGCTTTGGATCTGTAGGAGAGAAAGAGGAGTGAAGCTCTGAAGGTCACCTCCCTGCTTCCCCGGCAAGCATGGCTAGAAGGTTCCCAGGTAGTCTATTTTGATTTTATTGTTGCATCTGACATATTGGTGTGAATTTGAAAATAGAGAGTAAGTACAGACATTTTAAAATGTGTTTTCCAGTCTCATAAATGACAACCCATATGTGTTATATATCTCAATTATTGTTTTGCATTAAAATTAAAGACTTGGATATATAATGGTTATTATGGAATACACAGAAACATAAGAAGAGATGATGAGATCAAGTAGTAATGGGCACATGTTTTGAAAATGGATTGAATTGATCTGATGGAAAGTTACAAAGAAGAAAATAAATGTACCATTGGGCACATCATAGAGAAAAGTCTGAAGTTACAGTATAAAAGATCACATATTAAAATATATATACATAATTTATCACATATTCCTTCTGTGTGTTTGTATTATTCTCTGTTCTCTGTCCTAAGATAAATCAATTTACTTACATAAAGTTATATCTTTCATTTAGGATATGTTCTTACCAAAAAGGAAATACAGTTAAAAAAATACAACATGTACTATCTAAAACAGTGTTAGGTGGTATGAAGAAAATGTAAATGAACAAAGTGGTATAGGTGCCTTCGGAAAGAGAACAAGCTGATAAGTAGGGAAGGCCTCACTCCTAAGGCATGAGAAATCTAGCCTTGGTGTGGTAGCAATCCACTGTTGTGACCAAAGTACCTGAAGAAAATCAGGAAATATTTATTTGACCCATGTCATCACTTATTGCTGCAGCACTCGGCATCAGACAATGCATTACGGCTAGGAGTACGGAATAACATACACTGCTTATATCATGGGACTCTGTAACCACAGCGAAGGAGAGAAATCATAGATTCCTACCTCGCACTTCAAGGGCATACTCGTAATGTTGTCACTACTATTAGGCTCAGCTTCTGTACATTCTTCACTTTACTCACTGATAACCACACAGGTTGCTAATTAAGTCTTTAATACATGTTCTTTTGCCATGACACTGTAAATCGAAACTATCAAAGCAAGTAGGCAAAACAATAAGATGAATAAAAAAATAAATTATATAACAGCAATTGCAAATTTTCTAAAGGAGAGAATTCTAGAATGTCTGGGACACTAATCTGTAATTAAACAAACTGTATATGTTGCCAGCTATTAGATTAAGGACATAATGATTGGAGTTCAAGTCATATAGGTTATTTAAGACTATGCTGTGTTTTCAGTAACTGAATTTAACAATTTAGTGCATGCATATAGTTTGTTAACTTTTACTCTCATTCCTCCATAATCTTATACCTCCTTTGTGCTTCTATATCCACTCTGCTCCTTTTCAGTCATTATACATTTATGCTTTTGTTTTATTTTGCTTTTCTTTGATTTGGGAAACACTGATGTTTACCATGCCTTTGAGAACATGATTTTGAAGTCATCTAGTGGAGCCTTCTGCCTTAATATTAGGCACACAAATGAAGACAATTGATTTACCTCCCCTAGAATTTAATGGTAACCAGTAGTTCAGCAGAGAGGAGGAATGGGGTCCACGATCTCTTTCCAGTCCATGAGAGACTATTGACAGGCCCTCTCTTGCACATGCTCAGTTCAGGCGAACCTAGCTTCTGTGAGTTCATGGTTACCATGCTGGTGTCAACTATGGAAATTACCATTCCATGTCTGCCTCTTTATCTGCTAGCTATCTTTAAATTTTTCCTTTATTTTTCAGTATGTCATATAAGCATACAATTAAATACATGATTATATTAAATACCATTTTAACTCCAGTTACCTAAAAATGCACAATAAACAGGTCTAAATGCCACCCTTTGAACATGATGTACTACATTTTTTTTATTACCTGCTAAGTCCAGTTTGAGCTATCGCGTAAGTATGAGTCCTTCTACTGGTGCATGGGAATCTTACAGCAGCCATATTTTGTAATAATAATAATAATAATAATAATAATAATAATAATAATAATAATAATAATAATAATAATAATTTTCTCCACCAGTAATTATCAACTATTCATAGCTCCTCAATAAGGAATGAGGCCCAGAGTTCATCTCTTTCTTCCATGTTGAGATTTTACATAGGTGTCTTATTTAGAGCTCATTCTTTGGGAGCTGCCTATTACAAAACAGGCTTATGTTACTGAATTTGGAAAAGTATGGAAGCATGGATCCACACAGCTATTTGGAATACATTTTGACAACATTATTATATAACAAAAGCAATACCAGCTTGTAGAATCTCCTAGGCCA
Organism: Acomys russatus; assembly: GCF_903995435.1. Classification (NCBI taxonomy): domain Eukaryota; kingdom Metazoa; phylum Chordata; class Mammalia; order Rodentia; family Muridae; genus Acomys; species Acomys russatus. The sequence goes on along the minus strand of NC_067154.1, from coordinate 36,803,567 downwards.
TGGACTTTTGACCTGGATCATCACAGAAGGCATAAGATTTCTTCCTGTGGAGAAAGAATCCAAGAAACCTCAAAGCCAACCAGAGTGTGGCTAGTTATGCTTTCAACTCCCTCTTTTACAGTGTTCCCTGAGTACTAGAGGGGGGAGTTTTTTTAAGTGCCCTTCTTTGGTCTGAGCTTTCAACTTTCATTATTTCACATGACTAGCAACTGTGAGTCACTGCCTCCACTGTTGCTCACAAAAAAATATAAACTTCTGCAGTTAAATATTTATGTCTCACTAGAGATATTGACAGGAACATTGGTGAGAGTTTGTTTACAGGAGCATAGGCCGTAAACCAGTTGATAATACTTTTAAGAAAACATCCACTTTTGGAAATCAATATGGTGATTTTTTAGAAAATTAGGAATAGTTAGACCTCAATACCCAGTTATACCACTCCTGGACATATACCTAAAAGATGCTCCACCATAAAACAAGGTCACTTGCCCAACTATGTTCATAGCAGCTTGATTTGTAACAACCAGAATCTGGAAACATCCTAGATGTCCCGCAGCAGAAGAATGGATAAAGAAACTGTGGTAGATTGTGGTACACAATAGAATACTACTCAGCTAGTAAAAACAAGGAAATATTGAAGTTTGCAGGCACACGGATGGAACTAGAAATAATCATCCTGAGTGAGACAACCCAGACCCAGAAAATTATGTATGGTATATACTCACAAGCAGATAGATATTAGCCATATAATACAGGATAACTATAAAAAAAATACACAGGCCTAAAAAAGATAACTAACAAGGAGGACCATAGAGAGAATGCTTAATTCTCATTCAAAGGGGCAAATCAAATAGACACCAGAAGCAGTTGAAGAGAAACAAGAGAAGGGGAGCCTACCACAGAGTTCCTCTGAAAGACTCCACCAGGCAGGGGATTGAAGCAGATGTTGAGACTTATAGCCAAACCTTGGGGTGGAGCTCAGGGAGTCTTTTGAAAAGCAGGGGACAGAAAGACCTGAAGGGGACAGGAGCTCCACAAGGAGATCAATGGAGCCAAAAACTGGTAAGAGGAGGGGGGTGTGGCAGAGACTGATACACTAACCAAGGTCCATGAATGTTGAGGACCTAGATCCTCTGGTCAGATATAGTAGATAGACTACACAGTCTTCTTGTGGTTCCCCTAATATGGCAAGTAGGGATAAATTCTGACAAGGACTCTGGCGCCCACACATTGATAACTACTCCTCGTGATGCAGCTTTGCCATACCATAGAGGAAAAGGATACAGGCAGTCCATATAAGACTTCGTAGGCTGAGGTCTGATGTTAGGGATGGAGGATTTTCCCTTTCTGAGGACTAGAGGAGGGGAGGAGAGGGGATGAGGGAGGGGGGTGGAATCAGGAGCTGACGAGGTAGTGGGTTACATTCTGGATATAAATGGAATAAATTAAAAAATAAAAATAAAATAGAAATCTAAAAGAATGTTTTAAACTCTTCCATGAGCAATTATTTTAATATAAGTCTTTAGGGAGTTGTAACCTCCTCACACCTCTTTGACAAGGTTATAAGAGGTCCAATCCTGTGCAGATTTTGTGCAAGAAATCATAAATATGAGTGCAAGAATATAATAGCTATTTCTTGCCAAGAAGTTGGTATTCAATAACTCTTGCCTCCCCCCAGCTTACTTAGCCTTGTACCTCAGTGGTTACATTAATAACATCTCTTCCTTCACTCTGCTTCATGGGTGTAGATGGTGGAGGGATTGATATTTAGATCTACAAAACTGAAGGAGGAGCACTACGACAGGAAATGTTTAAGAAACAAAGTGTCAGGGAGATGGAGGGAGAAGGGATAGAGCAGGCTGACCAGTTAAGTTCAAGATCTATGAAAATGCCAAAGAGAAGTTCGATACTTGGTAAAATTATCCAAATAAAAATGTAAAAAATAACACAGTTTGAATCCAAATACTCAGTGTGGTCAGACAAAACTACTCACAGAGCCAAAATATAAGTCAAATCCCCATTACAAAGAATGGGCTATGCTTCCAAAAACAATAGGGCCAATTCTCATATTGTTTGCTCACCAGTGCTGGTTGCTAAGAACATATCATTGGAGTCTATAGAGAGGGCTCAATGATTAAGAACACCAGTTGCTCCTAGGTTTAACTCCAAGTATCTTCATGGTGGCTCAGAAATATAATGATAGTTCCTGGTAACCAAATACCTTCTTCTGGCCCTTGTGGACAGTGCACATATTTGTTACACAAACATACATACAAATAAAACATGCATATACAATGAATGAGTATGAGTTAATCTCATAAAAATATAAAACGAATGTATTTCTGTAAACACTGCAAGTCTTGGTTACAGGACACAAAAGAATCAATCTGAAGCTGAACTGGAGATTTCTCCCTGTTGGATACAACTCATAGTCCTAGAAGTTGTTGTACAGGCTGCTAGGAAAAGAAATATCATCAACAGTAACGTTTACCACCCAAGGCACACAAGTTCACTGTGAAATATCGGCAAGTCTGATACGGAAGAAGCCAACTTCTTCCTGGGTGGTTTGATTCCTGCTTCACAGGAGAAACTTTATTGTTGGTACTGTTAATCCAGTAAAACACCATGATTAGAGAGGTAACAGATCCTGTTGGGGAAGCTATTGTTGCTTGCTAAATGGACATATGTTCCTATCACATTACCTTCAGAATATCTGAGTGTATGCCCATAGAGCAATGGTGTTATTAGCTTTGGTCAGTTTTGTTTACCAGCTTTTTATGACACTACTCAGTGCATTCTTCCTTAAAATATGTATAATTAGCAAAAGCACAGAAAGGAAATGATTGTTTAATACCCAGCTAAAAATAAAACTGTCTATAAGAAAATATTTCTAAAAATGAAATAAATAATAGGAATATTGGTAACTGCTGTGATGTAATATATGGTATTATGTCTATCACACTATTTTTATGTTCTAAACAATACATTTAAAAATGACAACATAAGATTCCCTTTGAAAAGGTAAAAGCTATTTGTTTTGCTGTTATTATGGACATGTCATTTAAAATAATAAATATTGGCAGTTTAAAGATGTTCCCCCAGATCATCCAGTAGTATTATTTAACAAAGCATTGTAAGACTAATAACAAACATCTCAACATTTTTTTAATGTAAAAGGTATTTACACAGTACATAAGATGTGCTTGGTTGAAGGGTGGAATGATAGAGTCGTAAAACCGATGCTGAATTCTCCCCATGCCACCTCAGCATGTTTCATTGGCATTTATCTAGAAAAATGAGAGAAAGATTGTTTCTTTATCACTGTATAATTAATGGGTATGTTTACTTAACACTCAGTTATGACTCTGCTATATTAATAAACTTAATTGTCACAGAGAAAGAAAAATATATTTCCTATAAACTCTGAATGTGAGGTAAGTTTTTTCAACAAATAGCTGGGCTCTCATTTTAACTAGGGCTGTATGTAAAGATACTAGTATTTTCATCATGGTACTCCAATTTGCATTTATTTATGTTAAAAGAAAAGTGTTTTTCTCTGTATCACATATAAGAAATAATAATCACCTCCAATAATTAACTTGTAATGAAATCATCCAAGGCTATATGTTTTGAGGAGAAACATTACAGCACACCTGTAAAGTAATTTTATGTTTATAATATTTTATTAAAAAATATGTGCACTCCTTCCTGGGAATGTTTCTATTTTGATAATGTATGGAATCAAATTTCTAGTCATAGTCAACATTCTATCACAGTTTAATTGTGCTGTCAGTCTGAAGGCTTCAGTTTTACTGATGTTCTAGCCACAAATTGGCAAGGAGGAAAAGACAGTGCTAATAACCTTTCAATCTTTTTCTTTCAGCTACTTCACATTATCTCACAACATGAATGTTATTTTGGGAGCTGTAATTAATGCCTAAAGACAGACTAAATTATGCATTTTCATGCTAGCTGTTTAAATGTAAAACCTCAACGGGTATTAAATGCGCTATTTTTTCCAATGTAAATGTGATTTTTTCTGTCATTTTTAATCATCCACTTACAAATATTATTTTAAGGAACTGGATTTTAAAAGCACGATATATTATATAGTTTAATTGATGCACTCACACACTGAATGCAGACATTCAACAGTTTGTAGTCACTCATGCTTGTTTGTGTGGAGGAAATGTCAAGGGGCCATGTGAACTTCCTCTACTTCAGTAGAGGTGTTACAGAGGTTGTACACAGGTTCACTGAACTTGAATGGCAGTTACAACGTTATTGTTTTTATGCTTAACAGTAACAAAAATATAATTGTCTTCCCAGCACTCTACTGATTACAGCACAGTAAATTATAGTCATTTCGGGATTCAAATTCTGCAATTTAATCTGGAAAAGTACAAATGGGAATTTTAGCATACAAAAATAATCTTTAGGTTTTTTTTTTCTAAAGGAGAGTATTTGTGAGATTAGTAACTCCCAATAATGGGATATTCAGGCCTGAATAAGCCATGTACTGTAACCAGCAAAGCCTCAAGCGGAGAGATTGGGACAGCAAACCAGCCACAAAACTTTGGTCTACAGTTTGCCCTGTCTTCAGAGTGTTCTGGGAACAGAGTCTCACATTATCAACACCATAGAGACCAGAGAGACTTCGTCCAGCAACTGGTGGGTGCAGTTGCAGAGTCTTACAGCCAAATATGCAGAAGTCAGGGAATCCTGAAGAGGAGGAGGAGGAAGGTTAGGGACTCCACAAGAACAGGGCCTATACAATCAACTGGCCCACAGAAATCAAGCAGCCTATAGGGGTTGCCTGGTACAGTCTCAATATGATGGTATCATTTTGTGCCTGGTCTTATTGTAGCCACTGATATTTTATCCCTTTAAAAATTGAATTCATGTGAAACAGTGCCTGGACATAAATGTAGAACTTGCAATTTACATATATATTCTTTTTATTGTCATGTATTTACTGTAAAACTATCAAAATAATCACTAAACAAGATTTTAAAGGAATGCATTAAATTAGGAGTTGTCCTACAAGTAACCTATTGGATAATCATACCACACGTGAAATTATTAAAAATTTAATTCTGGTCTGAGGAATCAACCAATTCAATCCTATAATAAAGAAGAAATGGATTCTTACCTTAATAAACAAACACATAACCCATAGCAAGAATGAACCATTACTCTATGTTTACATGAGTGAATATTGGAAAGAGATTTTCTCTAATCAGCTTGATGAGCTAATCAGAAAGTTTAAGTGGAAGCAAAGCCCTTAAATAAACATTCTCACAACGGCACAACAAAAAGCAAACTAAATAATTAAATTGTGATTTAGAAATCCAAAAAAGTAAACAAACACAGAGCATTATATATTAACTTTGATTGTTAATGAAAGCAAGACTTGGTATAATTTAAAACAATCAACATAAAGCATCAAATATGTGATTTAGTTTAAAAAGCAATTTAGGAATTACTGTGAAGGTCTGAAAAGAGAGTTTATGAAAAGACAATAGAAGCTGAGAATTAAATTACTTCAATAAGTGAACTTTGTAAAACTTTCATCCTCCTGTGGTGCTGCAATCTGTCAATTCCATGGTACTATTTCAATCAAAATGGAGTTGTAATTCCAAACTGAACTGTCATGTATCTATCATTCATCTATTGATAATAACATTGGGATTCATACAACATACCAGATGAAACATTTTACCCAAATGAAAATGATTCTCTCAAATTATTAATAAATTCATTTAAAAAGAACCTGTATATAAAGAATACCAAGAGCCTTCTTTCTTTCTGCAAGTGTTTTATACCTTATTTGATAACTGGTCTTACAGACAAGAAACTGTGATTATGAATCACAGACCTGAGAAATAATCTGTTCAAAGAATTACATTTTCAAATAAGAAATATGTATGTACAAGTTTGCTACTGAGTAGGATGTTTAAATTTATAAATCTAATTTGGTAATTGAAATAGATAGGAATTTAACAAAGATGACTCAAGTTCTCTCAATCCAGTTCCATGTCTTGGAATGGAAGAATATCATGTTATTTATGTCAAAAAGTTTTAAAGATCAGGGCCAAAAGGCAGAAAATGATGTATGGAATTAATTTGTTCACATGACCTGAGAAATATAGGATTTTGAAAAGAAAGTCAGATTACATTTACTTTATTCAATATAGAATATCTTTGATTTCTTAGCATGAGTGTGTATGGTGTACAACGAGGAGCCCAGTTGGCAGTCATTTCAGTAACCAGGTGTGAACCCAGCACAGTTAGTGTTACCTGAAGAATTCTCCAGTTTCAACTGAGTCAGTGTGTTTCTTGCATCATTATGTGGAGAGAATTTGCTCAGGAAATAATCATTAAAAAAAAAAAAACAAAAACAGAATGGGTAAAGTATGGATCTAAGTTTTTTTTTAATGAAAACTCACTAAAGATTCCATTTACTTAATGACAAAGATGTAGACTAGAAAAGAAAGAAAAATTATGTGTTCAGTTATGGCTGTACTGATTATCTTCATATTTTTCTTTATATTTGTTTAAATCGTCCACTTTTCTGAATTTTTAGGTTCTGCAGTTTTAATAACTCAATGACAATGAAATAACAACAAAATGTATTTTCCTGTAGACTACAAATAAGGTATTAGAGAATTTTTTTTTTCAATTATGAAACACGGCTTGGCAAATTAAAAGCCCAATGACTAAATATTTATCTATTCTTGATGGGAAGCTCTGCAGGTCTTAAAATTTTCAGAGAAATAGATTAGTATAAACTACAATTAATCCCTCGATTGTGGAAATTTCCATATTACAAAAGAGTTATATGGCTGAGTTCAAACATAAAGTATATTGAGCATGTACCTCTCATAGAAGTAGTGTAGGAATAAATATTTCAGGATTCTTCCAACTCTCTCCAGCTGACTTCCTTTCCAGGTCTCTGGTGTGCAAAACAGACCACTGAGTATTTTAGCAAAAATTGTGGTCTTAGTTTTAAAATCAAAGTCTTCAAATAACTAAGGCTTTTTGATTCAACTCCTTTCAGTCTGCAGTCACCAGAATCAAATATGTAAAGTACTGACATACTTCAAGCTCAGTACTCAGTAAAGTGTTTTACCTTTCAGTGCACTGAGTTCTGTAAGAGCTCTGGACAAACAGCCATCAATGCTGAAGAGGAAGAATATTCCTTCATTGGACCAAGATACTTTTTATTATGCACTTTGTCTTTGTTTTATAGAAATTTTGGTGTCATTTTCTTTATCTGATTTTATAAATTTGATTAAGAATTTAAAAATCAAAGTTGGCATTTTCTTCTGTCTGGGATCTAAGAAACTCAACTCTAATTTTTTCTTTTCTTTCTTCTTCTTCTTTTTTTTTTTTTTTTTTTTTTTAAATTGGAACCAAAAGACTGTGCAAATCATACAATTAGTGTCTCTGGGGTACTGGTTGGCAGTACTTTTGACAATATAATTCTCACAAATGGGTTTGATGTACAAGTCTTAAATTACAATCAATCCTGTTTTCCACTATCAATTACCTCTCTGAGTAGACTGAATTGCTTTTCCTTTGAGCCAATTCGGTTGATGTGGGATTGAATTTTTCTCATATCATATTAATCTGATATAAAAGGTCATTTAATCTCCTTCTTCAGAGATTTGAAGATTTTTTTCAAACAAGTCTTTCACTTGCTTGGTAAGAGTTACACCGAGTTACTTTATAGTCCTTGTGGCAATTGTGAAGGGTGTACTTTCCCTAATTTCTTTCTCAGCATGCTTTTCATTCGTATAAAGGAAGGCTACTGACTTTTTTGAGTTAATTTTGTATCCAACCAATTTGCTGAAGGTGTTTATCAGCTGTAGGAGTTCGCTGGTGGAATTTTGGTGGTCACTTATGTACACTATCATATCATCTCCAAGTAGGGAAATCTTGAGTTTTTCCTCTATCAAGTGGATCTCCTTGATTTCCTTTTGTTGTTTTATTGCTCTGGCTAGAACTTCAAGAAGTGTATTGAAGAGATATGGAGAAAGTTGGCACCTTGTCTGGTCCCTGATTTTAGAGGAAGTTCAAAAATTCTATAAAACAAAGACAAAGTCCATAATAAAAAGTATCTTGGTCCAATGAAGGAAGTTTAGAGGAAGTTTAATTTGATGTTGGCTATTGGCTTGCTGTATATAACCCTTATTATGTTTAGGTACATACCTTGTATTCCTGATCTCTGCACAACTTTAAGCATGAATAGGTTGGATTTTGCCAAATGCTTTTTCGGCATCTAAGGAGATGATCATGTGGGTTTTTTCTTTCAGTTTGTTTATATGGTAGATTACATTGATGGATTTCCATATATTGAGCCATCCTTGCATTCCTGGAACGAAGCCTACTTGGTCATAGAGAATTATATCTTTGATGTGTTCTTAGATTCGGTTTACATGTATTATATTGAGTATTTTTTCATCAATTTTCATAAGAGAAATTGGTCGTAAATTCTCATTCTTTGTTGAATCTTTGTGAAGTTGAGGTATAAAGGTGACTGTGGTCTCATAGAAGGAGTTTGGTAATGTTCCATCCATTTCTATTTTGTGGAATAGTTTGAAAATATTGATATTGGCTCTTGTTTGAAGGTCTGGTAGAATTTTGTGCTGAAATCATCTGGCAATGGGCTTTTTTAGGTTGGGAGACTTTTAATGAATGCTTCTATTTCTGTAGGATAAATAGGACTATTTAATTTGTTTATCTGATCTTGAACCAACTTTGGCAAGTGGAACCAATCAAGAAAACTGTTCATTTCCCTTAGATTTTCAAATTTTGTACCATGTAAGCCTTTGAAGAGGACCTAATTATTTTTTGTAATTCTTCCATATCTGTTTTTATGTCTCTCTTTTCATTTCTGATTTTGTTGATTTTTTGATAGTGTTTCTCTCCCTTTTTGTTAGTTTGGCTAATGTTTTGTCTATCTTGTTGATTTTATCAAAGAACCAGCTCCTGGTTTTGTTGATTCCTTGAATTGTTCTCTTTGTTTCTAATTTATTGATTTCAGCCTTGAGTTTGATTATTTCCAGCTGTCTACTCCTCTTGCTTGTTTCTGCTTTCTTTTTTCTAGGGCTTCTAGATGTGTTATTAAATTGTCTATATGAGATGTTTCTAATCTCTTTATGAAGGCACTTAGTGCTATAAATTTTCCTCTTAGCATTGGTTTCATAAATTTGTTTATGTTGTTCATTCATTTTCATTGAATTTTAAGAAGTCCTTTATTTCTTTCTTTATTTCTTCCCTGACCCAGTTATTATTAAGTAGAGAGTAGTTTGGTTTCCATGTATGTGTTGGCTTTTTGTTATTTCTGTTGTTGTTGAAGTCCAGCTTTAGTCCATGGTGATCTGATAGGATACAAGGTATGATTTCAATCTTCTTTCATCTGTTGATGCTAGCTTTGTGATCTACTATATGATCAATTTTGGAGAAGGTTTCATGAGTTGCTGAGAAGAAGATTTAAATCTTTTGTGCTTGGGTGAAAAGCTCTGGATAAATCTGTTAGATATATGATTCGTGACATCAGTTAGTTTCATTATTTTTCAGTTTAGTTTCTGTTTCAATGACCTATCCTTTGGTGAAAGTAAGGTGTTGAAGTCTCCCAATATTAACATGTGGGGATTGATGTGTGGTTTAAACTTTGTTAATATTTCTTTTACAAATGTGGGTGTCCTTGTATTGGGGGTGTAGATGTTCAGAATTGTGATGTCATCTTGGCTGACTTTAACTTTGGTGAGTATGTAGTGTCCTTCCTCTTAGTTTTTGATTAATTTTGGTTGAAAGTCTTTTTTATTAGATATTAAAATTGCTACACCAGCTTGTTTCTTGTGTCTGTTCACTTGGAATAACTTTTTTCAGACTTTTGCCCTGAGGTAATATCTATCCTTATGGCTGAGATGTGTTTCTAGATACAGAAGAATGTTGGTTCTTGTTTTTGCATCCATTCAGTTAGTGTGTATTTTTTTATTGGAGAATTGAGACCATTGATGTTGAGAGATATGAATGACCAGTGACTGCCAAGTACCTTGATTTTGATGTTGGTTACAGTAGACTGTTTTTTGATTATGTTTTGCAACAGTGAAGTAATCTATTGCCTGTGTTATTTTGGTTGTAGTTTGTCACTTTGGGTTAGAGTCTGAGAAGCTTCTGTGAGGTAGAAGACACTGTCAACAGAACAAAGCAACAAACTACTGACTGGGAAGAGATCTTCACCCACATCTGACAAAGGACCAATATTCATAATACATAAAGAGCTCAAAAAATTAAACACCACCAAACCAGATAAACCACTTAAGAAGTGGGGCTGAGAACTAAATAGAGAATTCTCAACAGAAGAATATCGAATGGCTGAGAAACACTTTAAAGAAATGCTCAACATTGTAAATTAGGAGAGAAATGGAAATAAAAATGACTCTGAGATTCCATCTTATACCCATCAGAATGGCTAAGATAAAAAATTCAAGTGACAGCATATGCTGGTGAGGATGTGGAAAAAGAGGGACACTCCTTCACTATTGCTGGGAATACAAACTTATACAACCACTTTGAAAATCAAATCTGGTGCTTTCTCAGAAAATTGGCAATAGGGATACTTCAAGACCTAGCTATTCTACTCCTTGGAACACACCCAAAAGATGCTCCACCACACAAGCACATTTGCTCAACCATGTTCATAGCAGCCTTATACATAATAGCCAGAATCTGGAAACAGCCTAGATGTCCCTCAGTTGAAAAATGGATAAAGGAACTGTGGTATATTTATACTATGGCATACTATTCAGGTATTTAAAAACAAGGAAATCCTCAAATTTGTAGGCAAATGATCATCCTGAGTGAGCTAACCAAAATCCAGAAAGGTAATCATGGTATATACTCACTTATAATTGGACAATAGCCCAACAAGGATGTCCCCTGAAAGCCTTCACTTAGCAAGAGATTGGGATAGATACTAACACTTCCTATTGGGCCTCCAGATGAGAGCGGTAAGGAAGAATAGGGATATAGAAGGATCCAGGGGGTCCTAGAAACTCACAAGAAGACTAAACAAGGCTTGTGGATCTGGACGTAGGTGGGTCTGCTCAAACTACTGGAACAAGCAAGGAAAAGGCATGTAGTAAACCAAAACCCCTATCCAGATCTAGTCATGAACTCTGGTGCCCCATATTTGACGATTTCCCCTTGGTGGGGAGGCTTGGTGATACTCAAAGAAAGAGTAAGCAGGCTGAGATGATAAGACCTGATAGGCTGTGATCATATGGTGGAGGAGGAGGTCCCCTTCTGTCAGAGGTCTAGGGGAGAGGAATAGGGAGAAAGAGGGAGGGAGAGGGAATGGGAAGATACAAGTGAGGGGATAACAATTGAGATGTAATCTGAATAAATTACTTAAATATAAAATAAAATAAAGGGCTGGAGAGCTGATTCAGAGGTTAACAGCACTGTCTGCTCTTCCAAAGGTCATGAATTCAATTCCCAGCAACCACAAGTTGGTTCACAACCATCTATAACAAGATCTGTATCCATAATAAATAAATAAATCTTTAGAAAAAATAAAATAAAATAAAAACATTCTATCACAAAAAAATAAAAAATAAAAGGTCATTTAAACCAAATTGCATTATAAATAGTACCTAGCGATACTCAATGTATTAATTTGTCTTTTCCTATGTAATTATTTTGTGTTACTTATATTCCAGCAAATATCAGTTTATTTTCTAAGCTTATAACACTTAAAAAAAAAGTTTTACCAAGCTTGCAGGTACATTTGGAACTCATCTTTTCCTTATGACTATCACATAAAATGTGATATATCACTAATAGCAAATAGCTCAGGATGCTAATGGTTTATATTAGTATGTCTCTGCTTTTCTTAGAAAATATTAGAAAAGCATTGTTTATTTAAGAATTTAAAAAACAAAAATATCAGTAATTTTTAAATTTTAGTTCTAAAGAATGCAAATCACACCTCTTGTAAGATCTGCAACAATTTTCTCAAAGTTCTAACTTTGTCCAGCCTTCATTTACGTTTATCATTATTTGTAACAGTTACTTTGAGTTTTATTGTTACTAATTTGCTTTGCATTTGTTTTTTGGAACAAAAAAATCCTTCTTGTTCTAACACCAACTTTCACTACTGCTAAGTTTTTAACTAAAGAAAGTAACAAATGGTAAAACAAATAGCTTATTACAATGCACGTTTATTTTTCTCCTTCTAATGGTTAAGTTGGCTCAACTGTTTGCTCTGTAGACTGTTTATTCTAAGACCATTTCTGAGTGGACAGTAGCCACCATTTTAAAAATTTTAAAGGGATACTATCAAGTAAACAAGCATCTTAAAACCCTTCCATATGTCATCATTTTCTGTGTACATGTTTTAGATTTAACATATAGAAGATGGACTCTTCATGTGGCATTCATGGGAAGAGAGTTACTATTTTTTTTAAACAGGATTATGACTTTATACAACAGAAAAAAAAAAACCACACAATTGTAGGTAAATAAAAAGAATTGGAAAATATTAAATGAAAGTAAGCAAACCAGTCTCAAGCAAATAATGGATGCTCTATCTCATATGTGGATCCTAGGCTGTAAGTGATATATTTGAGCATTCATTGCATGTGGGTCATGAAACTAAAGAGAGGCCCATGAGAAAAATAAATAAGGGAAAAATTGGGAAAGATATAAAACAAATGCAGCCAGAAAATAGAAAAGGGAGGATTGAAGCTGCAAAAGTACAAGTGAGGAGACGGCCTGGGAAATTGGAGAGGAAAACAGAACTGGAAGGAACAACCAAAATAAACATAAACAGATTTGTTTCTTTTTACACTACTTAAAAATGTAAGTAGAAGCCGAAGTCAGTGGTTCAAGGCTCAAAGCACTGACTTGCAGAAGAACCTTAAGCATCTGAGTTTGAACCAACAGAATTTAAGTAAAAGCTACCTACAAACATCATATACCTCACATACGTCATAGATCATACATCAAAGATCATGCATCCCACCTTCACAGACATCAAACACACATAAAAGTTCACACATAATGCACTGAACATAAGGTAAAATATATTTCAGGATAATATAATTACCTAAGACTCTACTATACAATACCCCCATTCTAAAGAGATATTTGTTTTTGTTAAATACAACACTTCTAAATTCACACTTTTAGTATTCCTCTTATTTAAATAATTTTTAAAAATGAATTAGAATTTTTCTACCTACCTTTCTTCTGTGAAATTTATGGAATAATTTTAAGTTTAACTAAAATATCTCATCTGATAAATAAACTATTAAAATACAATATCCTGCTGTAATTAAGGTTTTTTCCTTTCTTTATCCTACTTAACAAAGGATTACACACTGAATTGAAAAACAGTGTTATCAAATGTCTAAGTAATTATTATTTATTGTATTTTCAACAATACAGTTATTGAAGTGGTCCAGTGTAGAAAAAAATTTATTAGTATTATAAAAATACTTCATGTAAAAGAGAGAACTTGTTATGTTTCTTATATAGTCAGCATGTCATACCTCTTTTCTTGATCTAGAAAGTTACTTCAGTGTGGAGCATGGATCCTTTAATTTTTCTATGTGTTTACTGATCATGACTAAATTATGTATGTGATAAGGAGAGAATCAAAGACTTGACTGTGTAGTAGCTACACTTTGAGTAAATATTGGTGAAGAATAAATCAAATATTTCACTTTCTTGGTGGCTATGAATCTACTGGGGCCACTATACATCAGATAAAGATGTTTAAAATGAAGGTACAGTTATACTCTATGGTAAACTGACAAATCAAGGAACTCTTTACTAATGATTAAATTATGTACTGGTCTTGAATTTATCAGGGCACTTAGGGTAATTTGTCATACCATACCATTAGCCAGGAATAGGTTGTCTTATAATATACTTCTGTGTAGAAAACATATAATATTGTCATGATTGAACCTAACTTATTCTATAAACAGAAATAACTTTCCAATTTGGGAGTATGTTCACTTGCAACTAAGTTTTTCTTCAGTTAATTTTTAATTGCATTGAGAAAATGCCGTGACCAATGAAGCTTATAAAACAAAGCATGTAATTGGGTTTATGGTGTCAGGGATTAGGAGTCCATGAAGTGTGAGCACAGGCATGGCATCAGGAACATAGAGAGCTGACATCTTGTTCAGGAGACAGGGAGGGCCCAATAAGAAAGGCAAAAGTCCTTTCAAACTTCAAAGCCAGCCACTAGTGACTCTCCACAGTTGAGTGGAGAGTGAGGTATGACTTTCACATGAACACTGGTTCCTCATATTTGACCATGTTCCCTGGAGGGGGAGAACTGGTGGCACTCAGAGGAAGGATAGCAGGTTACTAAGAAGAGACTTGATACCCTATGAGCATGCATATACAGGGGGAGGAAATCCCCATCAGGAACAGTCATAGGGGAGGGGAATAAGGGGAAAATGGGAGGGATGGAAGAATGGGAGGATACAAGGGATGGGATAACCATTGAGATGTAACAAGAATAAATTAATAAAAAATTAAAAAAAAAAAAGAAAGTGACACTTCCTAATCAGTTACAAAGAATTTCACCAATTGAGTTAAAGTATTTAAATATGTGAGCTTCTGATGGGGTTTGTTGGGTGGGGGCACATTTCTATCCCAACCACTAGAGTTTCATTCAGAAATGCTGTGACCATGTACTTCCTATTTTGCTAATGTTTTATATATTTCATAATTTTAGTTTTTGTAAACTAAATGTTATCTCTGATGTCTATAAAATCATGTCATTACATTCTTTTTTCTTTAAAGAAAAATGATCTTATAGATTGACCAGGCTCATTATGGTAAATTTCTGACAACTTACAATTCACACATATCTACCATTGTTCATTAAATAAATCATCACATGGAGTAAAGTTTGCTATTATCAACACCCCTTATTGTGATTATCACTTAGTCCTACTGACTTTAGTGTTGAGAACTTTGTACTGGCTAGAAATCAATAGTAACTGATCAAAACTGTCACCAGTGGAGGTAGTCTGGTTATTCCATTCTTAGTTAATTTTCATAATAAATCTATACCTCTAGTGGACCTGCTATTTCTGTTAATTTACCAATGCTTTCAACAGTGAGTATACAACTGTGTAGGTGGTTCAAAAGTCATTTAAGCTATGTGTCAATGAAGAAGCTTATATTCAGCAAGATGAAAACTTTGAAAAGGTATACCAACAAATGGAAACATAATTACTTTTTTGTTAGTGGACTGTGTGATAATCAAGAATTTGTCTTAAGTGTTCTTCAGATTTATTCTGCACATGCCAACAAACAATAGAAGTATACCAAATAGATACAATCATAAATGAGTAGAGCAGATATGCTACCCATAAATCTGAATACACTTAGAAAGCTAACATAAGACAAATTTACAGTAAAAATAGTGTAAGAAATGGATGCTAGATTTGACAAGTGATACTGGAACAAGGAACTTTTAATTGGTAGAAGTCGAACTAAATATGTATCTGACAAATGTAGCAGGTTGTTCCCTAACAGATTACAATGGTAGAAGTGTAAATAGATTAGAATGTAAGAAGTTGTGTCCATGAAATAACTACCCTACTTTATGTCTTAGTCCTTTTCATCATCTTAAAAAAACCAAATCAGATATAAATTATGAAGAAAAATGGGGTCAAAGCAGCTATTACATCATCTGTGATATGCAACATATGTCTATGTAACTTGTTTCTGTTATCAAAAATTAGTTTCTGAGTGTAAATGACTAACTATGGCTCATAATTTTATTACAGGAAGTTACGATTAATAAGAGCACTAGAAATTATTGATAGTCAGGCATTCAACTACATTCTAAAGTGAATTGTAATAGTTTAGTATTAAACTTTCAAGGAAGGGATCTGGAACAATGGCTCAGTAGTTAAAGGTATGTTCTGCTCTTGCAGAAGATATAGGTCCATCTCCCAGTACCCACATGACATTCACAACCAACTTTTACTCCAATTCTAAGAACTAGTACACTTGATTGCTGTCTGTGAGCATCATGCATAGATTTGCTTCACATCCACACATACAAACAAAAATACCAATACATGACATAAGATATAACTATTTCAAGAAAAAGTATCTGTTATTCTATATTATTATTTAGCTCTCTGGATTTTTAACTTGTTTTGATCACTCTTCTTGATAACTATCTACTAGAAGAACTACAGCAGGATACAGTGACACCAGTTTGCAGAAGTAGAGGATACAGATTGGGAAGTCCAAGGGTAGCTTCAGCTATCATACAAAACAATAGTTAATAAAAATGGAATTAACAAATAAGCAAAGGTTTTGATGTTAGATTGTTAATTTTCTTCTCAACATTTTCTTAGAATCTAAGGTGGAAAAGATCAAAATTTTGAATTTGAAGGAATTTTCAAATTAACACATTAAAATACACTGTTAAAATAGATGCCAAAAGTGCTTTGTTGAAGAAAATCTATGAAATGTGTGCATAAAATTCTGCATCCCCCACATTCATATTGTATTTTTAAAAGAAATATATAAAGGATCACACTTTAACTGTAATAAGACAATATTACAGTAAAAATACTGTAAGAAATGGATGCTAGATTTGACTAGTGATATTGGAATGAGGAACTTTTAAAAAATATTTTATTAATTTATTCATAATACATCTCAGTTGTTAGCCCATCCCTTGTATCTTCCCATTCCTTCCGCCCTCCCTCCCACTTGCCCCTACACTTCTCCCTTATGTCTGTGACTGAGGGGGCCCTCGCCCCCTGTATATGCTCATAGGGTATCAAGTCTCTTCGTGGTGACCTGTTATCCTTCCTCTGAGTGTCACCAGGCCTCCCCATCAAGAGGACATGTTCAAATTTGGGGCCCCAGAGTTCATGTGAAAGTCAGTCCCCACTCTCCACTCAACGGTGGAGAATATCCTGTCCATTGGCTAGGTCTGGGTAGGTGTTCGAAGTTTAGTGCCGATATTTTCCTTGGCTGGTGCCATAGTTTGAGGAGAACCCCAGGACCCAGATCTGCCCATCATAATGTTCTTGTAGGTTTCTAGGACCCTCTTTATCCTTCTATTTCCCCATTCTACCATGCTTCTCTCACCTAAAGTCCCAGGAGGATGTCCCCTCTGACCCACTTTCCTGGTAAATAAAGTCTTTCCTGGGACATGTCCCTTGGGCTAGTGTCCAGATATAAGTGAGTATATACCATCTGTCTCTTTTTGCTTCTGGGTAAAATGAGGAACATTTAATTGGTAGATATCAAATAAAACGTGACAGGTTGTTCCCTAACAGATTACAATGGTAGAAATGTAAATAGATTAGAGTGTAAGAAGTTGTATCCATGAAATAACTACCCTACCTTATGCCTTAGTGCTTCTGATATTCTTAAAAAGCCTAAATCAGATATAAATTATAAAGAAAAGTGGGGTCAAAGCAGCTATTACATCATCTGTGATATGCAACATATGTCTATGTAACTTATTTCTGTTATCAAAAATTAGTTTATGAGTGTAAATGATTAAGTATGGTTCATAATTTTATTACAGGGAGTTACAATTAATAAGAGCACTAGAAATTGCTGATAGTCAGAAAGGCATTCAATTACATTCTAAAGTAAAGTAAAGACTTACTATAGTAAGTCTTAGATAATAAAAATTAATGCAGGCAATTTTTAAAGAGAGGAAATAGTACAGTTAGTGTATACTCAGTCAAACACGTCTGTGAGTAAACAGAATCATAAATATTAAAGCAACAATTAAATAAAGTATATGAAAGAAACATCAAAGTTGTACGTCTCGGGTAAAACAGAGTCATATCTGACCTGAAGTTACAGAAGCAAGCTGCACAGAGGGATCTGATGCACTTTGCTATGGATTACTGTTAAAAGAAGTACAATGAGTGAGCTCAAACAATGGGGAGAATGCATAATGCATGGGAAAATGAACAGTGAATAATAAATTTTTAAACTTATACAAGAACCTATTTCTCTCGAGGCTCCATAGTTTGATCAACAAGCTAAGCTGTGTTTTAAAATGCAGCTTGTAACATACCAGACCAAAATAGATGAGAGAATATATTTCAGATAAGATATGAATTAAGAAATCCCATTCATTTGTTACAGTTCTCAGGGAACTAAGCTTTATTCTTTAATGAATATCTCAATCTAAAGGGAGATGTGTCAGTAAAATGAAAACAAGTGAGAGTGCTGGCTGCACGGAGACTGTGTATTATTATAAAATATATTAAATGAACTTTGGTCTGCTCTATGACAGCTGAGTGCTCAAATGAGGCACCCTGAAACAAAGGTAACTCTTTCCTCTAGACATAGGATTAAGTCTCTCTCTCTCTCTCTCTCTCTCTCTCTCTCTCTCTCTCTCTCTCTCTCTCTCTCTCTCTCTCTCTTTCTCTCTCTCTCTGTGTGTGTGTGTGTGTGCAAAACCTAATAGTGTCCTATGAAAGTTCACATTTCACAGTCACCAATGACATGGCCCATTTTTAGTTGTATCATTGTGACAGACTGAATTTATCCATGCACCAATAGTATTCAAAAATGGGGAAGAAATTGCTAATTCATTAATAAGATTATTGATATTTTCTAGTTTTTAAATGTGAACAATGTTTATGAATAATTAGGTTATTAATTTGGCAATTGTATGTCATAAAAAACCGACTCAACGGTTAGACAAGTGTGGGGAGTGGGTGGTTGAGACAGGGTTTCTCTGTAAAAATTCTTTACTTTTATTTTAATGTCTTGCAGCTTTATGGAGACCGAAATCTGAAAAGCTCAACGAACCCAAGTTCTGTTTGCTACATATGCTTGTTTAAATTCTAAAGTTTATAAAATGTTGGGGCTGGAAAGATGGTTCAAAGGTTAAGGACACTGACTGCTCTTTCAGAGGTCCTGAGTTCAATTCCCAGCAACCACATGGTGGCTCAGAACCATCTATAAAGAGATCTGATGCTTTCTTCTTGCCTAAAGGTGTACATGCAGCTAGAGCACTGTATACATAATAAATAAATAAATAAATCTTTAAATAAATTGTTAACACAGTGCATGTTTCAACTTGTGAGCAACAATATAATAAAAGAAAAATTATTTTAAAACTCAATATATGCAGGTATTCACTTATGGACTTATAACTCTTTTCATACTTTATTCCACTCTGTGAGAAAGTCCTATGATTATTAAAATAGAATCATTGATGGTACAGAATGATATGGATGAGCCAAGGTAAGATTACTCAAATACACTTCAATGAAAAGTAAATATAATATTTGACTCAGACAATAATTACACCCAAGGAGATTCTAGTCTGATGCAGTTAGCAGAGAAGTGAGCATGTTTTTGGGGAAAAAAAAAGTACTACACAAATAGATTAGTCTATTTATTGGGTAAAAATGAAGATTTTAATAGTGCTTAATATATAAAATCAGATTAGACTTTGGAATTACTTGGATCTTTATTGAATCAAGTAAAGAGAAATAAAGATTTAAAACTATCCAAATAAAAAGTTCTATTTCTACACAGCCTTTTACAAATGCAAAGAACCTATGTTCCTGAGAGAGGCAACTGGAGGCATAGAGCCCAATGAACTAATTAGGATATGTCTGCTCTGAGAGAGCATTCAGGGTTTATCTGGAGAGCACTAGGAGGACACTGGAGACTTGTATGTGGGAACCAGAAATCTAGTGCTTAATTGAAACGGTGAGTGGGGAAGAACTAAAACAAGATATATTAGAAAATGCTGCGGCTGTTTCGTTTTCTTGAAAAGAATACTTGTTCTTGTTTATACCAGGAAATCTCGAAGTATAACACTCAGATCTCTGCACCCGGCTGAGACTAGACTGGGGACTCTTAAGGTGACATTTCTGCAAGGACATTGTTTCATCCTTGTGTTGGTGTTTGCACAATGCACTTGGATTCAGGGATTAAGATTCCAAATTTATTTAGGAAGCCATATGTTAAAGTTTATTTGTAAAATGTATAAAATGCATTTTTAACTCATGTATCATTTATTTTTAGCATATGATTATGTAGAGAATATATCATATTTGCCTTTACATTCTTTCTTCATACAAAATGAGATGTAGATATCAAAACATTTTAGCTATGTGTGGAACCATGAGGTTATTTTGAGTGATAACTTGTAGAATTACTGGAGTTATGAACTGATATTAGCAACTTTTGTTTTGTTTTTTCCTAGAACATAGTATTTACTTGAATAACTTATTTGAGAGAAAAATAATTTAATAGATCCAGATATTTCTATACTTTCTTATATATGAACATGATAAGCCTCTTACTTTATTGAAAACATTGATTTAATTCTTTCCTACATGCCAAGCACTCAGGAGGCTGAGGAAAGATAATCACACACAAAACTGCTTATGATACATAGAGAAAAGACTTAGGTGGAACTTGTGTTAATCTTAATTTTAGTATGCTGCTTACACCTGCCTTACTGGTTTACGGATCTGTCCATAACTTGAAAGTTCAGGCTGGAAACATGGCTCTTTGAGTGCTTGCTTTACAAACACATGGGCCTGAGTTTGCATACCCATGTAAAACTAGACATAAAATCACACATTCATAGTCTCAATACCCCTAAATAAGATAGGAGATGGAGACAAACTCCAGAAATTCTTAGGCATGTTTCATAAACTGGTGAAAAATAAACTTTTTCTCGAATAGGAAGGAAACACAAGAACTGGCACCGAAGTTCTCCATGTGTCCATCATAGAACATGAGCCTACATGCAAACACATAGGCATGCACACCCATACACAGTCTTCATGTACAAACACACAAATTTATACAAATATTTGAGATTTCAAAAAAATTCACTATGTATATACAATCTGTATTTATTATTTAAACACCCTTGGTTACACATCATTAAATATTGCAAAGTTAGAAAAAGAACATTGAGAAGAAATCTTCTAAGCTCCGGTCTGCCTCCTGTAAAGATGTAGCCGATGGGCAGTTCACACTTCATGTGGATCCTCTAGTAAGGGGAGCTGGGGCTGTCTCTGAAATGGACTCTGTTGCTAGCTTTTTGATCACTTCCCCCTGGCAGGACTGCCTGGCTAGATCACAGGAGAAGAGGACACACTCCTGATACAACTTGATGAGCTGAAGTGGATAAGAAATGGGACTCCTTTTCTGAGGAATAGCAAAAGGGGGTGGAGGAGAGGGAGGAAGGGAGGGTGGGATTGGGAGCTGAGAAGGGATGGGGATATTAAAAAGAGGAAAAAGAAAAGAACATTTGGAAATTCTAGTACTTAAATTTTCCAGGATTTTACAGTTGGTAGCATTCTGATGACAGAAAAAATAAAATAATAGAATAAATTATGAAGCACCAATTTTTCCTAAGGAAATATAGTTTGGGAGATATCACATTTGTATACTCCAAAATGTGGGGACAACATTTTCCTTTTAAATAACTGTGCAACTAAATTAATAATATATCCCAAGATTACGTAAAACTATGTGCTCAGTATCCTTCACTGTTATGTATTGTGTGGCACTGCTAAAGAAATTGAAGTCTGTTATATCCAGACAGCCAACTGAGCTTGGCCTATTACAATAGACTCCCTTCCTCAATGGGGTTTTCTCTTCTTCTGACCTGGGTACCCCATGTCTTGTAAGAAGTGTCACATAACCCTCAGAGAAAGATCACAAGCAAGCCTGACCATTTCCTGATAAGAAAACCAGTTTAGCAAACACCTGGGCATTGCAAGAGTATTTCACCCAATGCTAAGGAGATACCAGCCTTAGGCAAATGACCTTTAACTCTACCTAGAAGTTCTTCCTCTGCCCCACAGGATAATTAAATACTATGTGTTCTTTCTTGTGGTAGGACCTTGTTCTATTGCATGTAAATGAGGTATTGTACCACTGTAAATCCTTCAAATCCCTCCCCATTGCCCAAAGTTTATAAATAAAGGTTGGCTGGCATGATCACTGTCTCAGATGCTAGCCACTCCTTCACCATGATAGTCGGAGACACCATTTATTCTGGGGAAGACTGATGCTGGACACTGGATGGTCAGGCAAATAGGGCAGAACTGCCATGGCAGCTGCGAAACCTGCTCCATCACCACCAGATCAATGCTGACCACTGATAAGGCAGCCAACTGGACCTGCATCTCACTAGACCTGCCTGCTGGCCGATTTCAGACTCTGTCTACTTCTTCAGCTTTTGGTATCGCCATTGGCTTGTGGAGCTCCCAAGTCTCCACTGTTACCTGATACTGGCAATTTCATTCTAAAAGAGTTAATGCAATACTGGTGTAGAATTGGTTCCACTTCCCCTGGTGAGACTTGAAGCCTGGCCTAGCACCATGGCCTCTGGTCTCACCTTGAATGCTCTAAGCCACCACTGAGCAAGAAACAGGACCTTGGGGCCTTTGATCTCAAGGACCTTCTGTTCTCCTCAGGGAAACAGGCTGCACCTGGATTGACCCACTGACGTGGAATCCAGGCCCCCACTGCCAGATGCTGAATGAAAGTGTATTGAGCCTATTTAAGTGTAACTTGACTTTAAGGAAGCAATGCAAACAATCTTACTATGCCTTGGCTTTCTCGTGTAATCTGTTTCTACACAACCTAAGCTCAATGCATTGTTTCAGTTTTGTTTTTCTTTTTTTCATTTTTGAATTTTTTTTAAACTATGACCTCTCTCATGCCCCTGACCCAAAATACTGTGTGTACATGTGTGCATGTGTGCATGTGTGCATGTGTGCATGTGTATGAACCTATGTGTGTGTTGTTCTTACTACTGTTGTTCTTATAATCATTTGCTGACAGCAGCCAACACGTTGAAAACAATTTTAAAGAAAATAAATATCCAACATATATGTTGGGAGGAACATAATGAATATAAGTTATTAACATTTATTTGTAGTTTTAAGTGCTATTGTGAGCTCATTGGTATTGCTAAAATAACTTCTTCTCTTATAAGAATAAGCTAACATTTCTATAGAAAAGAATTCCTCATTCCTTTCTGAGCTCATAATTTCAGTTCTGTTCAATAAATGTAGAATAAAATCCGATGTTCTAGAAAGACAACAGGGACATAAAAGCTTTACATGCACATAACAAACAGACAAGCCACAGACCACAAAAAAAAACCAAAAAAACAAAACAAACAAACAAACAAACAAACAAAAACAGAATGATGGAAGACACAAAAGTATAGGAGAATGAAAATTTGGTTAATCTTTGTATCAGTTACTCCAGGAGGCAGACTATATTAAGCACTAGTATGGAACGAGAGTGCTAAACCAGTTAACTCATGTTGTCTTTTAAAAATTCCCAGGCCATTGTTATGTTTAATTAAGAATGAAGAGCCCCTGAGCTAGATTGATATTTTTCTACTACTTAATTACAGTGTTTAGGGTTTCCAAAATGAAGTTTTGTTAAATTTGATTTTAAGTATAGGAAGTTACAGATTTCTTCACATTATAGGTTTTGCTACTTAGTCATTGAAAATATTTAGGGGACTTGAGACTCCCTTTTTTTTTTTCATGGAAGTGTTGTAATTTTGAGGATTTATTGTTAATGTTTTTTGACCCTCAGAAAGCTACCAGTCTGTTTTCCCATAGATAGAAGATGGGAGATGTCTAAGCATGTACATTCCAGGCTACTGGTCCCAATTATATAACTTACCAGCTTTTGATCTTAACTGTAAACTGTAAATTGTAGGAAAATACTCAGTTAGAATGACTAGCAAATCCTTCAGCTATAATCGCCTTAGCAAAAACAAATGTGTGGCTTAGCAATGAATCCTCCTTGTTTCCGGATAAGATGCTAACCAAATAATCTCCCAACTGACAAAAAGAAATGAGGGAGATTGCCTGATCTCTGATTAGGCACTTAACTTTTTGAAATGCGTCTGATAATATTCATATTCAGCACAAATTCGACATGAAATACACAGAGCTCTAATGACAAACAATATTTGTCATGCATATTTATAAACCTGTTGTATAATATTTAGATGCATCAATAACTACAATTTTTTATTATACTACATGCATTCATTTCCTGATAGCTGATGGATGCACTTGTGGTGTTTCCATTATTATTTAAATCCAATTTCCATATCTATCCTAATATGTAAACATGCTACCCTATTAATTTAACTTCAAGATTCCAGTTCACTAGACAGCTTAATGTTCTTGTTAAGAACTGCTTCTTTTCTTGGTAATAAAGCTTCAAATTTATGAAATCTTGTAGTAAATATGAATATATATTTACTAATGAAGTGAAGCTATTAATATATGAATGCACTCAACAACTTCAAGCACATACTTAATGAAACATAGAGTTACTAATATACTAGAAAAACTTTCAGAATGAGATTAGGTATTTACTGAGAAATAATATACTTCTAAAAGCTTAGATGACTCCATTCTCTCCTTAAAGCTATACATTTAAAATTTAAAATTATTAATTAAAAAAAGGGGAACATGTAGATGTAGGGAAATGGTTCAACATTTAAAGCAATCATTATTTTAAGGAAGGGCTTGGGCTCAGTACTCGACATATACATAGTAGCTCACAACCATCCATAGCTTCAGTTCCAGGGGATGTAATTCACCCTTCTGAGTGCAACAGGCCCCAAGCATTCATGTAGTGTGCATACATATATCCAAAAAATATTCCTATGCATGAAATAAAATGTTTTTAAAGTGATAAATACAAATCTGAAATGAGGAACTGCTAACATGATAATATATATTCATATACCAAACATGAATTTGATGACATTCTTTATAGAATGTAAAATAAATGTGACAGTGACCAGACAGTGACAGAGTGGGGTGGCAGACATACAAAGTAATTATGTACATCAATGACTGTACCATCATTTAATATAAGAAATCCACTGAGTACCTAAAAATGAAAAAGTAACTTTGAAATCACAGTAACAAGTAGTGGTTTTACTCAGACATTATGCTGAATAAACTTTCATCACATAACAATTTTCTATCATGGAGAAAATAATCCTAATATTTTCTGGATCTCTTTGAAGATTAAAAAAAAACTCACCCTATTCAAGTTACTTTGTATATATATTTATACACATGAGCGGGTACACTTTTTTCCTTTTTAAAGTAATAATAAATTATAAAATATAGATGATGTTTAAAACATGGAGGTTATAAGGAATGTATTTTCATTTTTAAAATGAGAAAAATTATTTCTTTACAGGAAATAGCTTTCTAGTAATCAAAATGACAAAGTGAAGACAAAGATACCTCTAATTTGAAAGTCCATATCACAGGAGAAACTGAAATAAGCCAATTAACGGACAATATTTTAGAGTAATGATTCTGGTGTAATATTAAATTTATCGTGTGTTTATGCTCATTCTACAGGTTGCAGGAATCTTCATTGTGTTTCTATATTTTCAGAGAGCTAATTTAAATGTTATCAGTATATTATTCATGACATTAACAACTCCACTCTTCAAAAATATATGTTTAACAAATACATTTTATTTTTCATACATGTTAGTTAAATAAAGTGTTAAGAATATTACAGTGTTTTCAAGCAGCTTAAAATTCAACCACAGAAGCTGGAGTAGCCCTTCTAGTATCTAATAAAATAGACTTTCAATCAAAACTAATCAAAAGAGATGGGGAAGGACACTTCATATTCATCAAAGAAAAAATAAACTAAGGTGATGTCTCAATTCTTACCATCTATACCGTAAATACAGGAGCACCAAATTTCGAAAAAGAACTACTACTAAACCTTAAATCTCACATTGAACTCGATACTTTAATAGCCGGAGACTTCAATGCCCACCCTACCAATAGAGAGGTCATCATGGCAGAAACTAAGTGGAGAAACGGCTAAATTAATAGACATCATGAATCAAATGGACCTAGATGATGTATACAGGACTTTTTACCAAAACACAAAAGAATTAACCTTCTTCTCAGCACCTAACAGAACCTTCTCCAAAATCGGCCATATACTTGGTCACAAAACAAACCACAACAGATACAAAAAGATCAAAATAATTCCTTGCATTTTATTAAACCACCATGGATTAAATCTGGAACTCAATAATAACAGGAACAACAGAATATCTACAAACTCATGGAATCTGAACAACTGCCTACTCAATGATATCTGGGTAAGGAATGAAATTGTAAACAAAATTAAAAACTTCCTAGAATTCAATGAATCTAAAGGCACAACATTTGCAAACTTATGGGACATAATGAAAGCAATGCTAAGAGGAAAGTTCATAGCAATAAGTCCTTTATACACAAATTGGAGATATTCCAGTACTAGCAAATTCACAACACACCTGACAGTTTGAGAACAAAAAGAAGCAGACTCACAAAAGAGGAGTAGAAGGCTGAAATCAATAATCAATAACTAGAAACAAAGGGAACAAATTGAAAGAATCAACGAAACCAAGAGCTGGTTGTTTGAGAAAATCAGCAAGATAGATGACAAACCCTTAGCCTAACTAACTGAAAGGCAGAGAGAGATTAACCAAGTTAACAAAATCATAAATGAAAAGGGAGACATAACAACAGACATTGAGGAAATCCAAAGAATCATTAGGTCATATTTCAAAAGGCTATATGCCATAAAAAAAAAAAAAATGGAAACCTGAGAAATGGACCATTTTTTAAAAAATGTTTTATTAATTTACTCATATTACATCTAAATTGTTAGCCCATCCCTTGTATTCTCCCATTTCTCCCTGCCTCCCTCCCACTTTCTTCCTACTCCCCTCCCCTATATCTGTGAATGAGGGGGACCTTCACACCTTGCATATGCTCATAGGGTATCAAGTTTCTTCTTGGTAGCCTGTTATCCTTCCTCTGAGTGCCACCAGGCCTGCCCATCAAGAGTACATGGTCAAAAATGCGGCACCAGAGTTCATTTGAAAGTCAGTCTCACTCTCCACTCAACGGTGGAGAATGTCCTGTCCATTGGCTAGATCTGGGTAGGGATTCGAAGTACTGTCCTTTGCTGGTGTAATAGTTTGAGCAGGATCGCTGGGCCCAGATCACCCCGTCATAATGTTCTTCTTGTAGGATTCTAGTACTCTCTGGATCCTTCTATTTCCCCATTCTCCCATGCTTCTCTCACCTAAAGTCCCAGTAGGATATCCTCCCTTCTGACCCACTTTCCTGGTAGGTGAAAACTTTCATGGGACATGCCCCTTGGGCTAGTGTCTAGATATGTGAGTATATACCATTTGACTCTTTCTGCTTCTGGCTTAACTCACTTGGGATGACCATTTCTAGTTCCATCCATTTGTCCACAGATTTCAGGAACTCCTTCCTTTTAATAGCTGAGTAGTATTCCATAGTGTAAATATACCACAATTTCTTTATCCATTCTTCTACTGATGGACACTTAAGTTGTTTCCATGTTCTGGTTATTATGAATAAGGCTGCTATGAACATAGTTGAGCATATGTCCCTGTTGTGTGGTGGAGCATTTTCTGGGTATATTTCAGGGAGTGGAATAGCTGGTTCTTGAGGAAACCCTACTCCCAGTTTTCTGAGAAAGCGCCAGATAGATTTCCAAAGTGTTGTACCAGTTTGCATTCCCATGAGCAATGAAGGAGTGTTCCTCTTTCTCCACATCCTTGCCAGCATGTGGTGTCACTTGAATTTTTGATTTAAGCCATTCTGATGTGTGTAAGATGAAATCTCAGTGTCGTTTTGATTTGCATTTCTCTGATGATTAAGGACTTTGAGCATTTCTTTAATTGTTTCTTGGCCATTTGATATTCCTCTGTTGAGAATTCTCTGTTTAGTTCTGAACCCCATTTCTTAATTAGGTTATTTGGTTTGATAGTGCTTAATTTCTTGAGTTCTTTATATTTTTTGGATAGTAAAAATGGCCATCTTATCAAAAGCAATTTACAGATTCAATGCAATCACTATCAAAATACCTTCAAAATATTTTGAAGACATTGAAAGATCAATTCTTAGCTTCATATGGAGAAACAAAAAACCCAGAATAGCAAAAACAATCCTATACAATAAAAAATCCTTCAAAGTAATCTTCATACCTGATCTCAAGCTGTACTATAGAGCAACTGTAATTAAAACAGCATGGTATTGGCACAGCAATAGGCTGGTTGATCAATGGAATCTAATCGAAGACCCAGAGATGAATCCACACACATTTGGTCACTTGATTTTTGACAAAGAAACCAAATCTATTCAATGGAAAAAGAATAGCGTCTTCAACAAATGGTGTTGATCTAACTGGATGTCTACATGTAGAAAAATGTAATTAGATCCATATTTGTCACCATGCACAAAACTCAAGTCCAAGTGGATTAAAGACCTTAACATAAAACCAGAGACATTAAATCGGTTGGAGGAAAAAGTGGGGAAGAGCCTTGAACACATTGGTACAGGAGACAACTTCCTGAACAGAACAACAACAGCCCAGGCCTTAAGGTCTACAATTAACAAATGGGACCTCATGAGGCTGAGAAGCATCTGTAAGGCAGGAGACACTGTCAACAGAACAAAGCAACAGCCTAGAGACTGGGAAAAGAACTTCACCAACCCTAGATCTGACAAAGATCTAATATCCAAAATATAAAGACAATTTTCTTTATAGATACCAACTACCAAACTTGAATCAAGATCAGGTAAACAAATTAAATAGTCCTATATCTCCAAAGGAAATTGACAGCCATCAATAATCTCCCAACAACAAAAACAAAAGGGAAGAAAGAAAGAAAGAAAGAAAGAAAGAAAGAAAGAAAGAAAGAAAGAAAGAAAGAAAGAAAAGCCCAGGGCCTGATGGACTTAGCATAGAAAATTTCATTCACCATGACAAAGAAGTCTTCATTACAGGCATGCGAAAGTGTTTCAATATATAACAATGTAATTCAACATATAAGTTAACTGAAAGTAAAAGTCCTCATGATCATCTCTTTGGATGCTGAAAAATCATCTGACAAAATTCAATATCAATTCATGTTTAGACTCCTGGAGAAAACAGGGATACAAAGTACACATCTCAACATAATATTCAGCAAGTCTATAGCCAACATCAAAGTACACGGAGAGAAACTTAAATCAGTTCCAATGATCATGTGCAAGACAATGCTGTCCACTCTCTCCATATCTCTTCAATATAGTATTTGAAGTACTAGCTAGAGCAATAAGACCACTTAAGGATATCAAGGGGTTACAAGTAGAAAAGGAAGAAGTCAAACTATCACTATTCATAGATTACATGATAGTATACATAAGCGACCCAAAAAATTCTACCAAGGAACTCCTGCAGCTGACAACTATCTTCAGCAAAGTAGTTGGATACAAAATTAAAAGAAAAAAAATCTGCTGTGTACAAATGGCAAATGGGCTGAGAAAGAAATTAGGGAACTACACCCTTCACAACAGCCACAAATAATATAAAGTATCCCGGATTAACTCTAACCAAGCATGTGAAAGACTTATATGAAAAAAAAAAAAAACCCTTCAACTCTATAAATAAAGAAATTGAAGAAGATATGAGAAGATGGAAAAATCTCAAATGTTTATGAATTGAGAGCATCAACATAGGAAAAATGGCTGTCTTACAAAAGGCAATTTACAGATTCAATGAAATTCCCATAAAAATTCAAAGAAAATTCTTAGAAAACCTTGAAAGATCAATTCTCAACTTCATATTGAAAAACAAATATCCAGAGTATCTAAAACAACCCTGTAAAAGATCTTCTGGAAGAATCACCATCCTGGATCTCAGGCTGTACTCGAGAGCCACAGTAATAAAAGCAGCATGGTGCTGACATATAAATAAGTATATATATTCAGTTTTCCTTGGGAAAAGTGTGAATTGGAAAATATCCAAAACCAATGAAATGTTTATTACCAGATGCCTGTACTGTTTATTACTTTATGAGTATTTTGATAAAGTTACTTATCTGTATCTTAGTAGAGTCACAGAATTTTAAAAGTGAAGGGAAAGGTTCAAAATAAAACATAATACACTATTATTTCAAGTTTCACACATCAAAAACAACCTCTCACATATCTTCACAATAAAAAGTATATCTTCTTAAAATAATCTTGATTATGTAATTTTTATAGATTTTCTTTTCTTCATTTGTATTATTTTATTTTCATTATACTTCTCAGAGGATCATTCATGTTAAAGACGCTGTGCTCCACACAGTTATATAGAACTGTTCAGAGCCAGTAAGTAGGCAACAACAGCTCAGTCAAAGCACATAGGTAAACTGGCAAATAGGGAAAATGTGATGACATATCTTCACCCCCTAAATCAAATGTTATTTGCTAGCTCAGAGAAAATTGGGTAAAAACTATCATTAGTTCAAAAAATTTAGTGTTATACTTTTTAATTATGTGAATGTATGAATTTGTATCTATGAGTACATTTACTTTAGTGCAGGTACCTCAGTGGTCAGAGGCATAGGATCTTGTAAATCTGGAATTAGAGACAGTTGCAGGTTTGCAACATGGGTGCCACAAATCTACCTTTGGTCTTCTGCAAGAGCAATATTCATTCTTTGTTGCTGAGCTGTTTGTCTGGCCACATAATATCTTTGTTTATTTTCTTTTAGATTTTATACACTTGATTATAAGTAGAATGTGAACAAGTCATGTGGCCTAAAATGTATTAAGTGAATAACATATTATATTGTTTGACTCTTCTCTTTTCCCAATGAGGATTTCTTATAAATTGGTAATATGAATTTTTGGAAGGACGATTAATCTTGTACTTTCTTTCCAATACTTGAATTCTGTTACCTTAGAGGAAAGGAAAAATTGATAATTCTGTGAAAGACTATTCCCTTCTCTAGGAATGGCCAATGATAGCACAGATATTAAGCAGAGAGAGAGAGAGAGAGAGAGAGAGAGAGAGAGAGAGAGAGAGAGAGAGAGAGAGAGAACTTTCTAGTGTAGTTTGAATGAGAAGTAAAATAACTTCTCACTATCTTTTATCCAGACCTCATTGGAAGTCAACCAGAATCTTATTCCAGGTCAAATCTTCAAAAAATGTTCTTACCTATTTTCTTAAAGATGAAAACAGATACATTCTGAAAGACTTGTGGTCCCTTCCACATAAGGTGTTGAGTTTTGGACCCAAACTAACAATGACAAAGTGAGGATGTCATGAGAAATGCTTCTTTCTGTAAGGGAATGATTAAATATAATCCATGTACCTCTGTGCCCTTTATCCATTTCATCCAAAGGTAGCAGGGCTGTGGTGCTTTGTTTTGTGGGGAAAATTCCAGTAGTTGAATTAGACCTGAACTCCTGAGCTGATTTCCTTTTTAGGAGCAAGTGGTTTGTAAAAAACATTATTTCCCCTTGCCTTCTACCATACTCCCTGCCAATGAAGCATATGAAGGATGGAGAACTTCCTTGGTGAATTGTTCTAATGACTGAGGAAGAGGAGCAAGATTCTAGACTCCAGTTGGATTATAGACATGACTCCCTTGTTGGGTTTTTTTTTTCTCCATATTCATTCTCAGTGTGAAGATGACCTACTTTTTCGACTTCCTTCCTTCGTTCCTTTCTTCCTTCCTCCCTTCCTTCCTTCCTTCCTTCTTTCCTCTCTTTCTCCTCCTCTTTGTTCCTTTTTTGTTCTAAATATGTTTAGTTTATTTATTTAATCACTTTATAGCCCCCTTCCTCCCTTCCACCCTCCTTTTTTCCTCAGAGAAGGGGAGGCTTCCCATAGGTAGCAACACACCAAGTGGCAGCAAGACAGAGCAACCACTGGCACTATTAATAATTCTCTGCTATGCTTGCAGATTGGAGTCTAACATAACTGTCTTCTGAGAGGGTTCACCCAGCATCTGATGGAAACAGATGCAGAGACACACACACTCCAACAGAACGCAGAGCTTGTAGAGTCGTGGGAAGAAGGATTGAGGGAGCAGAATGGGTCAAGATCTTCAACAAAAGACCCGCAGAGTAAACTAACTATGGTCCATGGGGAATCCTGAAGAAGACTGAATCATCAACAAAAAAGCATGCATGAGTTGGACTTAGATGTTGTTTACCCATATGGCCTAATAATTTTTATTATCATCATCATTATTATTATCGTTATGATGATGATGATGATGACGATGATGACTGCATTTCCTAGTCCGCTATCACCCAATCAAGGCACAGACACCTGTTATATTTTAAAATAGCCTTAGTTTACCTGGGACAGGGCAGATATCAATCCTCTAAACCATTTACCATAGAGTGGCAGGTATGGGATACCTGTCCCAATCCCGTGCCATCTGGCTCTAATAATTTGTATCAAGCTACCTCCCATCCATAATCCCATATACTTGCAAATGTTCTTCATCTGGGCCAAATCTCCATCCACTCTGGCCATGTGCTTCTCTTCCACTTAACCTACGGCAGCCTTCTTCTTCTCGTCTCTCCTTTCCTCTCCTCAGGTCCCTCTTTTTCCCAAGATTCTCTCTGTCTCTCTAAACCCAGGAACCTTAGCCACATCTATCTCAGGTACCCTGTTCAGGTGTAACTGCTTTTTATTATCATCAAAATACATCAGACCAACCCCCAACACCTAGACATAGTACACATACATAACATATGAGCAGATTATTCTTCATGTGAGCCCACAAACAGTTCGATTAGATACTGGTTCTGACTCTCTTGCCTGCCTTTGTATCCCTTTCCCCTAAATGGACAGCCCTGTCTAGCCTCAGTGGGAAAGGATGTGCTTAGTCCTGCTGCAAATGTTCTTACATTTAAAAGATTTCCATTCCACATTTCTTTATCTAATTTTGGTTTTATTATTTTCATGCTTCAGCTGAATCTGAGACAGTAGAAATCCCACATCAATATCACATTATAGTGTGCTGTTGTCTGACACCTTAAGTTCCTTTTACCTAAATCTTTATCCCAGTAACAAAGACATATAAATGAAAGTGTTGGTTGTCATTTGATAATTTCTGTCTTTTTGTCTTTTCAAACATTATGAATATATTTCATTATAATATTAAATTAGAGATTATGAATTTCATTTATACGTGGTATACAAACACATGACATGTTATGTTCTCATTATTAAATATTCAATAATTCTTCATCAAATGTTTAAGTCACTGATATTATGTTTAACAGACAGGAGGAATAAAAACATAATCTCATTGAACTTATTGAGGAAGCTCTAATGTCTTTAATGGTGGTTCCCCTCAAATTGAGCTATATTCTAATTTCTAGAAAATTTTATTTATCTTTCCTTGAATAAAATAGCTTTGCAGGTATAACTATGTTATGGGTTTTGAGATGAGAGTATCTGTCATTATATGAGTGGCTCCTCAATTTAATGATGTGTCCCTTAGAAGAGATGACTAGATGGAATGAGTCAAAGAGAAACATTTATAAGGAAAGAAGTGATACAGGTACAAGAGCTAATGGCAACCACAAAACACTGAAGTACACAATGAAAGAAGCTGTTATACAGACTCCACTCAGACTTTAGACCAGCAAGTTATCCTATTGTACCTGTATTACTGTAGCATACCTTGTACTGGATAGTTAGTAGATAATATCCACTTTTTCATAATTACAAAAACTGGGAATTCTACAAAGAAGGATTAAGTACATTCAGTGTCTAATAAGGATTGTGTTTCTGTGAATGCTGCATTTTTTTTTTTTTTTTTGCATCCATAGATGGATGAATAAGCACACTTACAAGACTATCTTGTTTTGGGTGTGGAAAGTGGTGTAATCAGTTTCAAACTTCCAAATAATGTGAGCAGAAGTTGAATGTTATTTCCCTCCCACAAACCTTTTTAATAATCCAGTTCACCAACACTGTTAATTCAGTCAGAATAATCAAGAATTATTAATATTGATAAACACACTAGATATTATTACTATTCTTCTTTGGGTGAATTATGACTGAGAATTTGATAGAGTTGATAATATTGCTTAAGATTAAAAATGTTTGTCTCTAGTTGTAACTCTATGGGCGTTTAGAAAGAAAGGATTTATCTGGAGTTGAGGGTAGAATTCACCACAGAGTAGGTGAAACTATCACATAGCTGAGGGACCATAAACAAAAGAAGATGAAAAATGGGACAGCAGGGAGCATGCACTCTCTCACTTTCACTGGTCACTATGATAAGCAATACTCTGTGCTGTTATTCTGTTCCACCATTGAGGTACAGAAAGCTATACCACTGTGAAACTAACAATTCTCTTCCCATTACATTGTTTCTGTCAAGTATTTTTATCATAATGATATAATGACGTTAGAATCTAAGCTTCATAACATTTATTACTAAAAGGAAGCATTCAGACCACAGGATCCTAATATGTGAAGTCTAGTTTACAAATGTAAGCAGAACATGTTTCTATTGTTTTGTGCTAAAGTTTGTTCAATAATTTGTTACTGTAGCTATATGAAAGTAATGTAGTTATTGCCTTAAGAAGTAGTTGTAATATTTAAAAGTTCTCCAAAGAAACAGCCATACAGAAACATACATGTCTACAGAACAGACACAGTATTAATATTTCCTAACATTCCAGGAAAAGTTATCAAGGGCAGCAGCAGCATTCCAGGACATAAACTTGGGCTCCTGTCACTTTTCTTTCTCTGGCTTTTATATACTGTAAATCTATTTTGCAAGAAAGAGTTAAGATGTTAAATATATCCGCTAAAAAAGTATCACATATAAATTCTGCTCAAATATTGCTAAACACTGAAGCTAATCATTCCCCCCTATATAAAGTAAGAAAGTCTTGCAAACGTACTGGGTTGCAAAGCTTATCATCGGAGATGAGGCAAGACAGAGTTTATGTGTGATAAATGCAGTGATTTTCAAATGTAGTGTTTGAAATAAAAATTGAGCTAGTATCCCTTAGTCATTAATAACAACTACAAAGTGTTAGTTACATATTTGCAGCATTTTTTTCATATAGAGTTTTGAAATTATGAGAATGAGCACAAAATTAACTGTCTTCATCACTTTCCCATAGACAAAATAATTTCGATTGAAGTCATTCTATTACAAATGATTCACACATTCCATGTGGAGATAGAAAAACAAAATTCCAATTAGCAAAATTTCCAATTTAAAGGTGGTAGACATTAAGTCATTCCATGTACCAAATTCTTTTGTGGTGCTTATTTAAATATTATGAAGCTTTTACTTGAAATGAAATTAGAACATAATATATTTAAACTCATTTTTAAATATATAAAATTAATAGTAGCAAAATATTTAAATACTGCATATACTGTTACTATGAACAAAATGTACTTGTATTTAACCCATGAACATTGTCTGTGAGACAAATGATAAATATGAAGCAAGCTTTTCTCCCTAAAATTAATTAAATTTATTGATGTATATATTTTTAAAATAGTGTTGTTTCTTATAAAAAATAACATGTATTGTTTTTAATGCCTTAATGAGTCAAATAATACCATTAAATGCCTCATTTAAACTGCTGTGTTACAAGTTTCAGTCTTTTCAGATGTTGCTTAAATTAGGTTATTTCTAAATTTAAGTAAACCAATAAATGTTAGAGTGGAGGAAGAAACACAAAGGACACAAAAGATGAAATTTTAAATTTAATGCTGAGGGCAAGGTTCAGTGCCTAAGTATATAAACACTTCAGTAGATACTCTTTTTTTTCTCTCTCTCTCTCTTTCACATTACCTTTTTATTGGTGCATACTAATCCATCAGATACCTAACAGATTAAAGCAGCATTCATCACAGAGCTGAGGAGAGTGCTATGGTCACATACATGTAAACCACATACTCTATCCCCGAGTTATCTCCTCAGCTCAAACTCTTATTTATGATCCCATAGTTTTATAATAAAAAGGTCCTGTCATTCTTTGGTTAGAATTTTACAAGACTGAAGTTAAGGTATCGATTGAGCTTCTTGTGAAGGCATTTGGTTTAAAGAATATACATGAAGAAATAAATGTATCCTGCACAAAGTATATACTCCTCGTCTGTTAAATGTCAAAGGGGAAAGCTACATTTACTTCTAGTCTAGATGAATTTATTTCTCATTTCGAAGCCTTCCCATAATAAATAAATAAATTAGGAATCCATAACTACAATGTATGGAAAAGATTATAAAGAACACTCACTCACTTGATTATGTGTAGAAAACTGCATGCACATGCAGGATAGGATGTAGAAGAACTTATAAATCAAGCAATGTAAAGGAAAACGGTAAATATAACGTAATTGCATAAGTTTACATTTACCACATTTGTTATGCTTCATATGAGAATACTGACAGAGAAGTAGATTATAAGTAAATAGATAAACACATCACTATTCATACTGATGTGTACTAGTGTAAGGGTGAACTTTTCTTTACCTTTACCATTTTAAGTTTGTTCACCTGTCCAATCAAGTACTACCAACAAAGACAGAATTTTTCCAATAATGACACAAGTATCAGGAATACATAAAAAATTTGAGTGGAGAGTGAGATCTGACTCTCACACGAACTCTGGTGCCCCTTTTCTGACCAAGTCCCCTGGATGGGGAGGCCTGGCAGCACTCAGAGGAAGGATAGCAAGTTACCAAGAAGAGACTCGATATTCTAAGAGCATATATAGGGGGAGGAGGTCTCCTGTCAGGAGCCATAGGACCTTGCCTGACCTGCCCCAGTGGCTGAGAGGCCCTGCTGGCTGAAAGCCACAGCTGTCTGCATACTTGAGATAATTATTCTGCCTGGCTACCACAAAGATCCAGCCTGACCTTGAGAAAGAGAACATTCGGTGTATCGAGACTTCTGTATAGTCGCCCCACTCCACACCTGCTGTCCTTGGGCCTGGCCCAGAAGATTTTGTAACTTTCCACTGCATTCCTTCTCACCCCCGCCCTTTCAGAAGCTTATTATAAATTTGGATACCCCCTTATAATAAACGGCCCTCGATAAGCAAAGTTTTTCCTGGGCTCGTGCCTTTCTCTTGCCTTATTCTTTATTCACAGGTCGCGACCCTCCTCACCACTCCACGAATAACTGAACCCGCGGGTCGGGAACAGTCTCCCTCAATCACAGACATAGGGGAGGGGAGAAGGGGGGAAGTGGGAGGGAGGGAAGAATGGGAGGAAACAGGGGAAGGGCTAACAATCGAGATGTAATATGAATAAATTAATTTAAAAAAACAAAAAAAATTTGACACAGTATTTGGATAAAGGAGCAAAAACTGAAATAATTACAAAAAAGTTTTAGTATTATATATCTCAGTAGAGGAAAGTCTCAAGTAATGTGTTGCTGTGGGTTTTCCTCT
This sequence comes from Acomys russatus, assembly GCF_903995435.1. Taxonomy (NCBI): domain Eukaryota; kingdom Metazoa; phylum Chordata; class Mammalia; order Rodentia; family Muridae; genus Acomys; species Acomys russatus. The sequence goes on along the minus strand of NC_067154.1, from coordinate 36,766,227 downwards.
CAATCCCAAGCTCCCAGAATAATGACTTAGGAGACTCAAAATAGTCTTACAAATACCTAGACCATATAGCTAGGCTCTTTTCTCACTAGAAATGATTACGTTGTAAGTGAAGATATTTCCAGAAGTAAACATACCAAAGGACTCATTAAAAAATCAATTGCTCACAAAACGACATTAAGAACTGACAAATGAGGACATACGAAATGTAGTAGTTCTACACTAAAAAGAAAATAATTACTAAATGGAAGATAATTACTGAAAAATCTAAGATGGGTATATCTCAGTGGCAGAGCACTTGAGTGTAGAATAATAAATATATTTTTGTTATATATTCTTTTGACAGAAATTATTATCAGAACCAAAAATTACATATATAATTTGAAAATTTCATATCAATAAAACAACAAATTGTTGTGAAAAAAAAAAAAAAAAAAAGAAAGTGGTAGGGCCTGGAGAGATGTCTAATCTGTGAAAAACTGACTGTTATCCCATAGGACTGGTTTTGAATCTGAATATCACTTTGCCATTCACATCTGGTTGCAACTCAAATTCTATAAAATCCTAAAATTATAGTGACCCGTTCTACCTTCTCGAGTCATTGTACATACTTCATACACTACATGCAGGTTATACAATATATGTCTAGGATATAAATAAACAAATCTTAAATAATATGTGCGTGTGATTGTGTGTATATGTGTATACAGATGTTCAAATATACATATGTATTTTAATCACAAATTTCTATGAAACTATCACAAAATTATGGAAACACCTCATTACTCATCAGAGATTTTCAGGAATTGCTTTCATTAAGACAAACCAGAATGAATGGTGTATTAGACCTTACTGTAGTAGCCAATCTTCCAAAAATGTAGGGTATTGTGGTTTAAATAAAAAATGTATCTCATATGCTTCTATATTTGAATGGTTAATCACCAGGAAGCAGAAGTATTTGAATGGATTAGGTTGGCCTTGTTCCACGAAATGTTTGACTGGTGGCAGGATTCAGGTTTAAAAACCTACTCCAAGAAGCTCAGGCCTTTTCTCTGCCTGCAAACCATGGTGCAGCACTCAAGATTTCTCCAGCACATCATGCTTGCCATGGCTGTTACCAAAATTGCTGCCAAGATGATAATGGACTAAGCCTGTAAGCAAGCCGCCAGTTAAATGATTCCTTTCATAAGAATCACGGGTCTCAAAGAACGTAGATAGAGCTCTTGAGAATGCAAGGCAAGGTCATCCTCTATCTCCAGACACTCACACATAATCAATAGAACATCCATGCACCACATAGGCCAAGTTTAATACAAGTAAAGAATATTTTAGTTACCATAGTAAAACATAAATTTTACAAAAATTTTACAAAAGATGGGGAGTTAAAAAATAAGTTTTATTTCCCTCATATGATTTCAAAGGGACATTTAAAGGCTGATTCATTTTTATAATGCATGTCCTTTCACTTATACCAAATTACCTCTCCATATGTATATATAGACACTTAGAAAAATCACAGTATAACACAGTTATGAGTGAACAGTTACACTTTTCTATATGGACAATATTGAAAGTTCATTTCTGTTTATCTGTTTGCTACTTTTGCTCCATAAAATAAAATATATGGAATCTTACATGTCAAGCATACATTTTGCCACCATATTTTAATTCCAGATTTTAAAACATTGCTCTGTTTTGATACTCAAGGTCATACTTTGTATATCAGGCTTATCTTGCTCTTGTTATGTAGCACAGGCCTGAGCCCTTGACTCCAACAAACAGCGCCAACTGTAGCTGGAATTATAGATAGCACCATCAAGCCCAAATAGGTACAAGGAAGAATTTATAAAGTACTGGTCAAGAAGAAATCACTACAGTTCCAAACAAAAAGATAACATAAGAGGCTAATAAGTTACTGTTACCCACACCATGACCAATTTAAACACATTTATGAAATATGTTTTCTATTTGTATTGCTGATTGGCCAAGACAAAGACTTCGTTGATTACTGCAAATAATGCTTTGTATACTAATGTCCATTGAAATGATTTTTCCTCAAACTAAACATTTATATCAATGAAATTATTCTCTTTACCTTTACAGTGTCTCATCTTTCCCACTTTAAATCCTCTTTATGTGTATGTGGATGAATATAGGTAAATGTACACCACCGTTGCGTTTTTTTAAGCTTAATTTTTTTTTTTAAATAATGCATGCCCAAACATTTGTATCAAATTACCTTTCTCGATATGGCTAGATGCACTTACAGCTTTCTGTAGTAGGTAGATAGATAAGCAGACAAGGAAGTTTCTACTTATTAACACCATCCAAGTTTACTATAATGATCTATATTCATATTGTGTTGCCCTGGAAGACAGCGCTTCCATCATATTACTCTTTGGCTCAGTTGTGGTGGATGACGCTTCTAATCTTAGTACTTGAGACAACAGAGGCAGAAGGATTGACAACCTAGGCTAGCTTGAGTTACAGTGTGATATCATGGTTAAAGCAGGAAACTTTGTTCTGCTTCACAATGAGTGAGCCTTTTTTAACTAAGGAAAATTTTGGTTACATTTGTTCCAAGGTTTAATCTACTCTGTTTTATGTAATCCAGGTTTTTGAAGGTGATTAATATCCTTTTTGTATATGTTGACTATAATATTTCAAATTGCAAAGTTTTGTCAATTTTTGTATGTTATTTTATTCTAAAATTCTTTCTATAATCTAGATAGTGAAGTTTTTTCCATTATTATAGATTGACATTAAAATTTAGTTGTATTTTTCATATTGAATTTTAAGCCCTACACTTGATGACAATACATTCTTTATAATCACAGCATTTTTGTTTTACTTTTTAATTATTCATTTAATGCTTTTTTCTTTTTAATTTGTTCACTTTACATTCTGATTGTAGCCCAATCCCTCATCTTCTTCCAGCTCCACCCTATCTCACTCATGCCCCCCATCTTGTAGTCCTCAGTAAAATAAGTCCTACTCTCCTATCATCTAACCTCAGCCTATGAAGAATCATCTGTACTTCCTGCATCCTCTTTCTCTGTGAACTGGCAAGGCTGCCCTGCTAGGGAGAAGTGATCAATGAGAGGTCACCAGAGTCCATGAAAGAGGGTAGCCACTATCACCATCATATGGGACCACAAGGAGACTGTGCAACCTATGGATTACATCTGAGCAGGCTATCTATATCCTCACCATACATGCTCCTTAGTTGGTAGACCAGTCTCTGTAGGCCAAAGCCAAGCCCAGATTTATTGGCTCCATTGGTCTCCTTTTGGAAATCTTGGAAATCCTATCTTCTCCAGGTTTTTCTATCTCCCAACTGTTCCATAAGACTCCCTGTGCTGCTTCCCAAAGTTTGGCTGTGAGTCTCAGCATCTCTGCTTGGATCCACTGTTAGGTGGAGTCTTTCAGAGGACCTTTGCAGTAGGCTCCTTTTCTGTTCCTTCTCCTCAACCTCTTCTAGTACCTATTCTGTCTTTCTTTCTGAATGAGAATTGAGCATCCTCCCTAGGATCCTCATTATTTAGTCTTTTAGGCCTGTGTATTGTAGTATGATTATCCTGTATTATGTGACTGGTATCCGCTTATAAGTGCATATATACCATATGTGTATTTCTGGCTCTGGGTTACATCACTCAGGATAATATTTTCTATTTCCATATAAAATTCACTTAATGTTTAAATATACTGTACAAGATATTTAACTTTTGTTAAATTTCAGTAAGGTAATAAAATTTTGTTAAATATAATATTTACCATAAACTTAAAAATTTATTTCATAGTACTTCCCAAAGGGGAAAATATGTGTTTAATTTTCATCAGAGATATACTCCTTTCTGTTTCCAATATTGCAAACTTTTAATCTACAGGTAAACTTCAGAAGTTAATACTGCAACAGTTTTTCTCTTTTTCCTAATTCCCTTGAGATGGCTTCTTAGCTCGAATCTTCCTTATCTTACCTCCCTTAAGGCAATGTTATAACAGATTCTGGCAGCAGTTCATAATTGCTGTGAAGTGCTTGACTCACTCCTGGTGATTGTCAGGGAAAACAATTGAACATCTTCTCCTTGAATATGTTAGTGTTACAAACTACCTCTTTTACTTTTAACAACACTAAGTTCCAAATCAGTGACTTTTTCAATTATTCTTATTCTTTTAATTTTTAATTCTTTCTTGCTTGAGAGCATGGCTGTTGGTGTCTCAATTGGTGCTTAGAATTTATACAATATAGGTGAGTTTATTTTGAATAATATTTTAGTGAATTTTTCATTTCATTCCTTACCTGTGTTCTAACCATGTTTGAGTGGTAACTATGGTTACCTATTAAAAGAGAGTGAATTAAAATATTCATATTTGTACATTTTGGCCATTAGAAAACTAGGTCCTATTCTATTAAGCAAATACAGTGTAGAATCACATACTCAAGTCTCTAAGTCCTTCAGTGCAGAAGTCTGTTGTACACATATTTCTCAAACTTATCTGTTTATTCATACATTGCTATATCTTAACTTTAAATAGAATTAGCAAAAAGACTTTCAGAATGGGATTTAGTTTTTCTATATTAGATTATTGTGCCAAAACAACTTTCGTTAATACAGAAGTCATTTTAACAGCTCCTAGAGATGGCAAGCTCACCCACTGCTGGAGAAAAGCCAGACAATAATTATGAGAGTGAAATCATAATTCTACTAAAGAAGAAACTGTTTGTGATAGGCAGACCTCAATGTACAGAGCCCCTCTTACCTTCAGGTAATTTTGTGACAGGGCTGGACAATACAGATTCTCCTTCTTGTATTCCTGCTGAGGTCATTTCAGATCTCACTGGAATTTCATCTCTTTGATGAAGAATACCATGGAAAATTACCCAGCTCTATTCTAGGAACCTGAGTCAGAGTTTCCAAGGTAATGTAGCTTAGCTTCAGTCATCAAACTGATTGCTTTTGCAAAACCTCCTGCAGCTACTGAGCCACATGTCAGGATGTGGATTCTGATTTTAAAATCTCCACGTTTGGGACACTGGGACCAAACCTAGGTCTTAAATTTATGAATGTGGTCCCATATGGATTGAATAATGATTTTCAATTGGCTATAACTGAGTGATTACCTCTGATGAGTAACAAATACGTGTAGATATTTGATGGTCAGGCATCAACATTTCGTTTTCAGATAAACTGATTGTGTTTTCAAAGTCAAATCAAATTAATGAAGGAAACAGAGAACAACATTTAATAATGGGTAAGTAAAAGGCTGTGAATGGAGTCCAAAACTAATGTCCTCAACTCATCTCTGATTTTCTTAGTTTCTCTTTTTAAGGTAGCCAGATAGATAGGTTTGTTGATTGGGAAATTATCTTCATATACACATATACATATAGTTAGCACACTAATGTCCTGGACCAGGAAGCAACACATCTTTCTTTAGCATTAAAATTAAAAGGATCTTGTCTGGCTTGCTGGTATTGAACTGGAGCCTAAGTCTAAACTCATTTTCATCAGTGCTTTAGGGAAAAGTAGAAAGTATAGTGAGTAGAGGCAGTGTATCTTCTAAGGTATGTGAGCCTTTAAAGCCACCAGGTAAATCCTAAAACAACAAATATATTTTTATATTGAAGATGGCATTATACAGGAATCTATAACAAAAAGTGGAACTGTCTCAAATGTTATTTTATGTGGATTTTTTTTTCTTTGTTAGTGGCATCTAGATAGCTGATGAAATACATGTCGCTAAGTCCTGATGATATTAGATCGTATTCAGAGATTTAATTTAAAATAGTTAAAAGAGTCCAATCTTCCTATCTACATTATTTCATTTCTCCCCAACCAAGGTGTAATTGTGTGCTCAGCCAAACTCAGGAACCCTGCAACATTTTTCTTTACAGATAAGATATCTGTGAAGAACTCCAAGTTCACATGGCAGTATCAGATGGGTTCGCTTTACTATGAAATATGAAGTTTGTAAAACTAATGGCTAACTAAAAGTTGTGATAAAAAAAAGTACTGTTCTATTTCCATGATGGATATTTGAAAGACATAATTTAAAGGAGGAAACAGTGGTTTCAATGTAAGATAGGGGAAGGTATAGCAGTAGGGATGGACTGTGGCTGAGGCAGTGAGAGGAGGCTATGTTGGCATATATGCAACTGTTCAAAAGAGAAATGTGTGTTTCTCAATCTAACCACAAGACTATTGAATAAAATGGAGTTTTCCCTAAGAAACCCATGGTGGGAGGTGAAAATGGCTCCCATCAGAGGGGAAATTTGTCTCCTGGATTGATTTCACACAGTTTTAAGAATTTGAAACACCATCCTAAAGAATGAGACTAAAGGTTAGATAGTAATGAGTGAGAGGAATCACACTTTGACCTGGTGTGATAGCTTTAATGAAAATTGTCCCTATGGACTCTTTTTTCTTCTAAGGTCACTAGTTGGTGGATTGTTTTTAGGAAGGATTTACAGCTGTGGCGTTGTTGGAGGGGTGTGTCACTGAAGGTTCCCCACCCCCAGGTGCTCCCAGAATCTCAGTACTTCTCCTCTCATCCAAATCCACACCACACACTCTCTGTCTCTCTTTTGGAAACAAGCAGGCATCCAAAGAATAAAAGTAAAATAAAACAAAGACAGATAAACTAGGAAAGGACAAAACAAACAACAAACAAACAGGGCAAAAGGAGCCATAGAAAAAGCACAAAGAAACAAACAACCAAAAAAACATATAGATGCAGAGATAAACATGTTCACACACACAAGAATCCCATGAAAACACACAACCAGAAGCTAATAAAATATATATACAAAGGACATGTATGTTTAAAAAACAAAAAAACAAATAACAAAACCCTGTTTTGACACGACATATAAGACAAAGAACATTGAAAGCTGATGCCATTGAGGTTGTTTTGTGCTAGCCAACAACTATAGGACATGGAGCCTGCTCTTAAGGATGTTCTTTTTTTTTTTTTTTTAATCCACAGTGAGACTCAATAGGAGAAAAGTGGTTTTTCATTTGTGAGTGATTACCAGTTGAAGACAGCTTGTGAACTAAGGATGATGGCTTGTATCTTCTTCTTACAGTACTAATGCATCAACTGGCATAGACCTATAAGGCCCTATGCAGCCTGCCAGTCTATAAATTCATATATTCATCCATGTGTTGGTGTGTTGTGTGCATTACAAAGCCATGTTTCCTTGATATTCTTCATCCACTTTGGCTCTTAGAATGAGATGAACGATTAACCAAAGTAAGTGTGAATGGAGAAGCAGCTTAAAAATCAAGTTAAGCATATAATAAGACATAGTATAATTTCTGTGACCTGAAAGAAAATGGGAGAATACTACAAGTTAATGACTTAAATGGAGACCTAAAGACAGAAACCAGGGAAAGGAGAGTTGGGGAGTAGGTTAACCAAAACTAAACTTTATAGCGAAGACTCATGAAATTCCGCTAGTCTCTCTCTCTCTCTCTCTCTCTCTCTCTATATATATATATATATATATATACATATATATATATATATATATATATATATATATATATATATGTATATATATATATATATATATAATTTTCTATAGTTCTAAAATTTAAAATGTCTTGAAAGATGCTAATGTTGTTTTCAGTGAATGATACTTCTATCAGAAGACAGAGACTGTTACACAAAAATCTTATAGCCTGGCACAGGATACTTCCCTATACATTATTAGTCAGAGAGGCATCAGAGCCACCCAAAACAGCACTATGTGCTTGTTATTGCCAATGCTCTTGGGTGTCATTGCATCTAGATGTTAAGATCCTATTGTTGAAGACATCATATACTTTGATGTCAGAGCATGGAGGAAGCAGTCTTGAACAGAGCAAGAAAGACTCACTGCTGGGTCACTTTTTCAGTGCTGGTACAGAATATGCTCTCAGTAGGCTTGTCCAGTGCTGGGCTCTGCATGATACTAAACAGCCAGCTAGGCCTACCATGGGAGGGGGGCTGGGTTCTCTCCTCAGTGTCACAAAATTAGTAGATCCACTTCTGTTGTTTTTATCTGTAAGCTACTTAAATTGTTATATCAATTATTGTACTATTAAATAAATTCATATGATTAAATTTCCTAGATAAGTCTCATATCTCAAGTCCATGGTATTTAAAAGAAAGAATAATTATTGGAAGAGACAGATCAGAAGGCATCCACCATTAGTTATATAAGTAAATATCATTGGCAGTAGGTGTCACGGCAAACCTTCTGGGGATGATTTTTGGGGGCAAACTAATATACTTATGGCTTTGCAGCCCAACACTAATGAGGTTGTTTAATAATTTCTTAATTTTTAATGGGGTTTTAATTTTTAAAGGAACAGTGCCAAGGTTTAATTATACGCTTTGCCAGTATGTGCAGTTTGCACCCATGAAAAATAGCATTATCTACAGCAAGTGTAGCTCTTTCTTTTTTATACACAGGAAAGAAATTAAGGCCAGAGAAGGGCCAAGTAACTGTCTGGAGGTCAGAGAGATCATAGTGGAATGGCAGCACAACTAACAAGGTTGTGGTGCCTTTTGTAGGCCTGTCTACAAAGAAGCTTAAACTGCTTGGGTTTTCTAGAACAATAAAAGTTTTCAATATATGACCATGTTAAGAAGAAAATAGTATACTGGCTATTTTTCTTTAAATTTTCCCTTTTCCATCAATCTTCTTTCTTACAAAGAATACTGTCTAAAATTAAATACTTACATATTTAGAGCTCTGTCAATTGAGAGTCATGTAATGCCTGGACACTCAGTATTGATTCTTTTCAAACTGAATTGTCCAGACACTGCCCTATCATATGTCCTTGAATCAGTATTGCAGAAATCCAATTGCCCTCCCCTTAACCTCTTTCACAAAGGCTGGTTTTAGTTATTGTGTGTATGAAGCCTGCAAAATAGCTGCATCCCTCTGGGAATCAGGATAATGGAAATTAAACAAACATAGGTACTGAAGAAAGCTCAACCATTCAATGTCACAAACAGGAATAGACTCACAGCTCTAAGGTTTATCATAATTAGTTCCCCCTGTTTGTCCTACACATCTACTTTCCATGTGAAAATTCTAATTATCTATTTGCCTTCTAAAATTGTTAGTGACATATTATCTACTTGCCGTGGAAAACTCTATACAGATTGAAATCACTTGACTGAAAAAAGCATGTAAGCTAGTATGTCAGCAGATCTTTCCAAAAGTAACGGATGCTTTTCCTATCAATTCCTCAACCTTGGAAAACAGACATTGAATTTTCCATCATGCTTCCAGATATACTTCATAGAGAAAAGAGTATGTCTGTATATGTTAGCACAAAATTAATATAGTTCTTTTGTGCTCTTAGATATCAAATCCAGCATATACCTTTGCATATCGGAAAACAATAGTTTGTACAAGAAATGAACATATAGAGATTAATGTGTACATTTTTATGCCTTACCCTTTGACTATAATTACATACAAACAGTGAATCCCTTGATACATTTTTTGGTTGAGCAAGATTTATTTCAAATTAAAAACTGGACTGTTATTCACCCAGTTAGACTTAAAATATATACAGTGTATTTTCTTCTGATTGTTTAAGGCTAGAAAAATGGAAGAACCAATATCATCTAAAACACTAAAGCCACATAGGCAGCCAGGTTCAAAGAGAGGATCTTGCAAGTGTGAGTTCATGTTCTCTTTACAATCATCTCTTCGGCTTTTCTTCTTGAAGTATTTGCTGAAAAACTAAGAGGTGTTAAAAGGCAGAAAAATTGGCAGAGCTTTAGGCATCTTTGTGGACCCAAACAGAGGCAGTGGTGAATTGAGAGATAGTGGGGTCCAAGGTCCCTAATAAAAAGGAAGAAGGGGTGAATGTTTGAAGCTCAGCAGTAGCGTTCCCCCAGGCTCTTTCACATTATTCTTTACATGCCTTCAAGGGAAAAGTGCCAAGTTGAAGGCAGCTAAAAAGAACAGTTTTCACAGGTCTCATAGTTCCAAGGAGTCTAAAGCTGAGTTTCAAGAAAGAACCAGGGGCCTATGAAACAGTGACCCTTGAACTCAATGGATCTCACCATGGTAGTTAGCAGATACTGTCACTGGCTTTTCAAGATAGGCCGATGCTTCCAAGAACAAAACATCAACCCCAGTTAGGGTCGATGGTGATAAGTTACTCCTGTCTTAAGTCTCACAGAGGTTAAAGTGTTTCTTCCTGGTCGGGGAAAGGGAGATTGGTTTCACTGTGCAGGATGCTGTCAGTCTCCACAAGTACCCCAACACCTTAAGGAATTCATCTTATGTCAATTTTATGTTCACATTGCCAAATCTGGATGTCTTTGCCTGAGGTCTTTGTCTGCGAAATCTCACTGGTCCTTCATCAACAGGCAGAAAGAAAGTGGAGGGAGTTAGTCATCCTCTGTTCACCCTGAGCAGGCCTCACCTACTGGCATGTTATGTGAAATACCATTTGGTTTCAGAAGATGAACACTGTTCCTGACTCATGCAGTGGGATAAGACATCATTTTCCCAGGTAAGTGACCGATTTGCTAACACAACTTTTTGGAGTTGCCTTTCATTGAAGGTTTTATTATTAATGACATGAATATGTGTATGTGTTGCCTCTAGATGGATTCGTGTATCTTAGAGTAGTGCCTGATGAGGCCAGCAGAGAACATCAGGTCAACTTGAAATAGAGTACTTGTGTTTATGAGCATCCTGACCTGGGTGCTGGTACTGAACTCAGGTCCATGTAGCGAAGGATATTCTCTGAATTTATGGGCAATCTCCCCCACAGTGGATAATATGTGCTTTGTTTACTTATCTCTTTTTCTTTCTCCAGCTTCTCTCAAATTAGTTTTGGGAACTTCATGAACTTCCCAAATAATGTATTCTCAAATGGTTCTTTCTGGTTTCTTGACATAGAAACCTCTACGAACATGGTAATTCACTGTTTCTATACTTTGTGCAATATGGAGAGTGCAACTAAAGTAAGCAAAAATAGATTGGAGAAGAGCATGGGGAAGAAAATAGTTGAAACAGATCAAGAGGGTACTAAAAGCTAGACCTATTAAACAAACTCTTATCTTTAATCATCTTTGGACTCCTGTTATACAATCATAAGTTTATTTACTGATAGTGAATCTGTTAAGCTGCTGTTATGTTCCTCATACAAAAAGTTCCTTCATAGGTGTGTGGACTTGGGCGTTTGGTCCTCAGCAATTGATGCTGTTTTGGGAAGTTGTAAAAAGGGGTAGGAAGTGAGGAGAAAGTATCCATGCTGCGATGTCAAATCTTATGTGTTGTAGCTAGCTTCTCAGGGATTCTGTTTCTAGGACAAGGTTTATTCTTTGATCTTTGAGATGTGGGCACACAGCCTTAGGACCTGCTTTATTGAACCATGAAGCCTCAGCTATAATGTCTTCCCTGTCTTGGTGAACTGTCAGTCTGAGGCTAAAAAAAATTCATCTCCTCTAAGTTACTTCTGGTAAGCTACCGGGAATGACAACTAATACATGCATATTCTGTAATTACTTTATATTTTTAATAAACTTGTGAGTTTCTAAGTACAATATTTCCAGATATTATTTTACCTTGATTTTTAACTACTTCTTATTCTTCCAAATATTATCTCTATTAAATGCTTCTGTATTAATAATTAGCAGTGAATATACAGAATACTCAGTTGTTATGTGTATGTTGAAAAACATTGGGCCTTATATCATTCTACTAATGTTCACATCATGATGTTATTGATAAGATGTGTCTTCATATATCCCCCCTTATCTGAAATGCAGTAGTTTTTCTTATGCTGATCATAAAGTTCACTCCAGGACATAGATAGACCAAGCAAGTATTTGATGTTTATTTCAACAGTGTTACTGCAGTAGAGAAAAGTAAGCCCAACTTTCAGTACAGAAGAAGAAGAAAAGAGAAAAGTACCAACAGTGTCCACTAGTAGATAGAATTGAAAGCCATGTTCCCATTTGTTGTCCACTTTCCAACTACAACGGCTGTATGGGGTCAGGGAGAGATTCATTTCGTGAAAAGAAAAGAAGCTATACTTTCCTAAAATTTAGCCAAATTCATATAAATTCATCGGATATGAGGTATTTTATAAAAGTGTAATCAGCAATAAGTTTGTAAAGTAAATGAGGGGAGAATAACAATGCCTTGTGCATATTCCCAAGAGGAAGAGGAGGTGCTGAGGGCCATCTGAGAGCTACTTGGCTACCTTTCACGAAGTTCTTCTTTCTTTTTGATGTAGTCACCTTGTCTATCTTATATTTTGCATCAGGTCCAGATATTTGCCTTCTCCAGTGTTCCCAAAACTTCTGCCTTAACCTAAGCATTCAGTTTCCACCTCAACTTTCATTTCCATGGTAAAATAACCCCTATTCCTTGCCTTGCAATATTGTTGAAAAATTACCTGGAATTGAATTCAGTTCAATTTATAATATGCAATGGTTTAATTTGTGAATTTCCTTTTTTGAGAACTCTCAAGGTCCCTAGTCTCATTTTAGTGTGCTGAGTGTTTTGTAAGTATTTGATAAAACTTTTATTACATCAATTGAAACCATGTATTGGGTAGAGTGCTATGTTGTTCTATGTTGTTTCTGACTTTATCTTCACTCAAAAAAATAAAATAAAATAAAATAAAATAAAATGAAATGAAATAAAATAAAAGAACTCTAGCTGTCTTGTTCAACTCAGTTGTTCTGTCCTAAACTCCTCTGTAAGCTGACTAATTCAGACTGGCTTAAATTAGCTTCTGGCTGAATTTCTCCTCCCTGGTATCAAACTAAAGTTGTTAAGGTACTTTAGTATTAGCTCCTTCACATTCTTTGGCTTGTTCTGTCTTCACCTGTGTCTAGCTTGTATCTCTGCAACCTATATCCCTAAAACTGTACCTGTAAGAAAGTCTTGGAAACAAAGAACAACAAAAATCTCCTCTCTCTCTCTCTCTCTCTCTCTCTCTCTCTCTCTCTCTCTCTCTCTCTCTCTCTCTCTCTCTCTCTCTGCACTGCTCTACAGTAGACTTCCATTAATTCTTGTCCTATTCTCATGATAGTTGGGCATATCCTATCTATGACTCATTCTGTCAAACCTTTCTCTGATTCATCACTATGTCTGCCTCTCAATTAGACAACTTTTAAACATGCTGGCTTACTTCTGTAAATTAACATTGACTTCATTGTTTGGAATAAAAGGTGTGTACTAATGTTATGTCAGTATTCCAGCATGTGTCTACATTACAGCTTTATCATAAAGACCTTGCCAGAGCAGCCATATTGCAGCAAGATTAAACTTCTACCCAATGGACAGGACATTCTCCACAGTTGAGTGGAGAGTGAAGACTGACTTTCACACAAACTCTGATGTCCCATATTTGACCAAGTCCCCTTGATGGGGAGGACTGCTGGCACTCAGAGGAAGGATAGCAGGCTACCAAGATAGAGACTTGATACCCTATGAGCATATACAGAGGGAGGAAGTCCCCCTTAGTCACAGACAAAGGGGAGAGGAGTAGAGAGGAAGTGGGAGGGAGGGAGGAATGGGAGGTTACAAGGGATGGAATAACAATTGAAATGTAATATGAATACATTAATAAAATATTTTAAAAATTAAAAAAGAAGTATACAATACTTAAAAAAAAAACTTCTATGTTATGTGAATATGTGTGTTTTCATGCCTGTGTTAATGAGTGAAGGTGTATGTGAAGTCCAAATGCATTAGATTCTCTCTGAGCTGGAACCACATGCAGTTATGAAGTTTGCTCTGTGGACAGAGGGTCCTTCCTAAGGGAAAGGCAAGTTGTGAATTTCTGAGCCATCTCTCAAGCCCAAAAGTCATTTTTGAATTTTGAAACTGTTGAATATATGCTTCAAAGCTTTTATAATAAACAACTTCTTACCAAATGAATGTGGAAATTTCAAATTAAAACTTTATTAATTAATATATTTCAGAGATAGTATCTCATACTCAAATTAACAAGACACATGAAGTATTTAAAGAAACACTGAGTATACAATATCACAATCCATTCTTTCACTATTTTTATGTATCTTGCAAATTCATTACTGTGTTAAATTATTAAGTGCTTATGAGGTTCTATATACTTATTTCAGAGGTGAAGAAAATACATTCTAGTATCCTTGCTTACTCAACTATCTAGACTGCTTGTTTGCTTGTTTGTTTGCTTCTTTGATTGGTTGTTTGAAATACCAGATAAAGCCATGTGACCTGAGAACAGGCACAATTGTGAAAAAATTGAGCCATCCCAATTATGAGTTTGTTGCAAAAGAAAAGGAGAACATTTTTGCTAATGCGGAACAAAAACAAGAGTTAGGGAGATTTCCTCTGGAAAGTTCTGGAATGTTCCACTGTATGCATATGATTTTGTTTCTTAACCCCTTTGACTGTCCTATGCCCATGATTCTTTCAAAGGACTAACCAAATGGGATCTGGAGATATATCTCTGACTGACTTCTTAACTTCTTCTCTTCATAGTACTTTGCCCTGTGCACTGTGCAAACTCTAATGAATATTTGATGGTGAAAGTTCCAGGAGCAAGAAAGCCAGCCAGCAAGAAGGCAAGAATCAAATCTCTGGAATAGTAATTAGGGACAAAGTCCACATAAAATGCATAACCAAACAAAAGACTAAATAAAGTGATTCAAAGAGAGGTGATGTGCACTTTTTTAGATAATCAAAAGTGACCTAATTAAGCCTATAAACAGTGATAAAAACGTGTTATTTCGTTTATCCAAAAACTCCAAGTGTGACTAAATTAGAAAAGTGTATATTTGGCACAGTTGTATTCTTAACCTTTTCATTGAAACTTTTATTTGCCTCCTACATCACTGCACACTCAAGTCTCTCCAGGTGCTCAGCACCTATTTGTATAAATATATTCTTCCATATGTACATCTTCTTAATATTATAATAAATTCACATTGCTTAATTTATCTAGATATAGTTAATACAATGGAATAACTTTTTTGTCTGTGATGAACTGATTCTTTCATACTGCACAGATAATAGAGACTTCACATTTTCAATGTTTATTGCATATGGAAGGATATCAAATAATATTATACACTATTATACACTTTGTGAAACTATAATATAGCCTTCTCTTAAAACTATTATTTCCAATTAACATGGCATTTTGTCAGAATAAGAAAAAATTTAGTTGGTTTATATTTATACAAAGAGTCTTGAAATCTTCACCAGTCAATTTGGATAGCTGTAATATAACTGCTTTAGGTAAAATGATTCATAAATGAAGCAGAAATGGAAAGCTCTGAAATGTAATCTAATAAGTTCTGTGTTGTATGGGGGCAAGTGCAGCACAAACAGACACATTATCTGTTCCATATGTATGGAACAGGGAACTTGTCTCAAGAACCTTTTGTGTGTGTGTGACTGTGTGTTTGTGTGTTGTTTTTCATATTTGTATACCAGAATATAATCACATGAGCTATTCTTCAGAATGATATCCATCTTTTGGGCTATAGGGCTATAACTGACACACTGTCTGCTGGCCAGTGAGATTTTGGACTCCCCCTGTCTACACCAGCCCTCTATACTCAAAGGCCTGGAATACCTACCTGTAAGTGAATTTTCCAAAGCCTTCTCCATGGTAAAGCAAGTTTAATTAACCCACCTCATTCAAATGATCTACTTTAGGTATGCAAGATATAAATTGTAACCACTTAGTTATTTAAAATACTATGTTCTTCCTTTGCGGTACCTTGTCTGGCATATGTTACTGTCATATAGATTGTGTTGTTACAGACTTCTTATTAATGTTCTAAACTTTTAGTGTGTTTTAAATTTAAAACATATACTGGAAGTAAATTTGAGCATTTTATGAAGGAACCAAGCAGTTATTTAGATGGGGATATTGTTTTTGGTTCAGGAATTCATAATTTGATAATATTCTTGATCTATTAAATCAGTGAAGGAAATACGTTTTATTATGTCTTACTCTTTATTGTATTCGAAACCTCAAGGGCCTTTTGTTCATACACATCAGATTGAGAAACCTCAGTCAATAGAGTACTGATGTACATGCATGTATATACGAAAAATCTGATTATAGAAATGTTAAGCTTACCTGTCCTTGAAAAGCATAAATTTCTCCTTCTTAGAAACAACCCTTGTACCCATTAGTACTGTAACCCTGCTCTTAAAATAGCACTTACACAAAGCAAAAAGCACATGTGGAAATTTTATACACTCATACTGCAAAACTCAGATATACAGATATTAATTCCCATCCGTAGAAAAATATTAATAAAAACCACAAATACTTCACTGTAGATGATGGGAGATCAAAGAAGAGAAACAGATTATGCAAATCAAATGGAATTTTACTTTGAACAATTAGAAATCCCCAGTGTTTCCTCTGAAACATACATATTTTATCTATAATAATAACATCTGGTGAATTATTCATTGAAATTTAATTCCAGAGAGGTTTTCCTACTTTTTTAAATCTTTCATTTAATGACATTTGTATGTCCTAATCTATATATTATTTCTTATCTAGGAAGCTGTGTGGACATAATTTTTTGGTGAAAATTCCCAAAATAAATTGGTTTAAATAAAATGCAATTAATATGGAAAATAATAGAAATGCAATTATTATAAATATAGTGACCTAATTTTATGCAGTGATTTTTTTATTCTTCTTGGGAGCTTATGGAGATATTAAATATAAAAAGATATTTTTCTCAGTCATTATCTTAATAATAGTTTGACAAAACAAGAGAACTAAAAACATACATGATTCACTCAAAACAAGGTTATTTTTTATTTTATGCTAAACATCTACTGCTGGGTATTGGGCCTGCCCTTGGTTTATAATCCCAGTGAGAGACTTTGGAACACTCAGTCATAAATAGGATGCCTCCAACAATTCCTTCCCATCAG
This sequence comes from Acomys russatus, assembly GCF_903995435.1. Lineage (NCBI taxonomy): Eukaryota > Metazoa > Chordata > Mammalia > Rodentia > Muridae > Acomys > Acomys russatus. The sequence goes on along the minus strand of NC_067154.1, from coordinate 36,749,294 downwards.
AACTCAGCGAACTCTGTAGAAGAGAAGAAGAAAAGATTACAAGAATGAGTTGGGATAGAGGACACCAAGGAAGCAGGGGCTTCTTTAGGTAGCATTACTTTGGTGCATATGGGCTTTCAGAGACTGTGGCAGCAAGGACGAGGCTTGTATACATTTAAGCCAGATGAGGGCCCATCTCTAAGAGGGGAAGAGGACAGAACTCCCCATCCCTAACCCAGAAGCTATCTTCATTTTATGAACAGAATCTCTGATTGTTCCCTTCTTTGGTTCATATCTTGCCATTTCTTAGAAAAACAAAATAAAGACAACAAAAGCATTATTAATTAAAATATAATTATGTTATTTCTCCCTTTCTTCCCCCTTATGGTTCCTTCCCCCAATCTATTTGCCCTGTAATTTCTTCCATAACCTCTTCTGCTCAAATTGATAGTCTGGTTTTCTTTTAAAATTATTGTTTTGCCTCTCTTTCTCTCTCTCTCTCTCTCTCTCTCTCTCTCTCTCTCTCTCTCTCTCTCTCTCTCTCTCTCTCTCTCTCCCCGTATGAATCCATGTCTACTTATGCCAGTTAGGGTAGCCAGCCTATTGGGCATCAGTCTGGGATATAGGAAGGAAGCTTATCCAGGTTGGGTAGGAGTAACACAGGGTCTTTGTAAGTGATGAGTGTTTGTGCAAAGACCACAAACACGAGGCAACCAGGGAACCAGGAAACAGCTTGGTTCAGTTTCCTGGGGGAGAAAGGAGGGGATTATGCCCCTGGAAAGGTGTTCAGGGCTCTGTGGCAAGTTTTGTGTGGCCATGTATTATTGGCCAGGATAGAAGTGTTAGAACATATTTTATGTGCACACTCAGGGTCTAGGGTATCCTGGGGGTGGGGGAGGAGTTTATAAGGTCAAACGTGGAATCAGGTCTGCTAACTGTTCGGGTAGTAAATTCTTATGAGGGTTAATAGTAGGTTGGTAGAATGACGAATATAAGAAGTTTCCATTTTTGGATAATAAGTGGCTGTGTAAATTTGAATATGTTCTTTCTACCAATATTCAAATAATCCTGATGGTTTTAGTTTAATCATATTATTTTTCAATTTTTACTTTATCTTCAGATATGTGTACAGTTGTACAATGAAATATTATCATTTATTTAACTTCAAGATGATTGATATTACCCTCAATAGTCCTCCCAGCTTGAAGTTTTTTAATTTTAGTTACTAAATTCAGTTAAAAAGCACATGTGCCACTGTACTTTTTAACTATCTTATTAGAGTTCTTATACCTCTAGCTCCCTTTACCCCAATACTTTCCCACACTCCAACAGCAAGGAAGAGAGAAAGGTTAGTGGGGAAAAGGGTAAGGTTCTCTTTTGAATACTTACTGCTGGTTAGGGTGGTCAAGTTCCAGTCTTCATAGTCAGGATATTTCCAATTTTCTCTTCTTATCAAACTGCAACAAAAGTAACCAGGAGCAGCAGAGATGAGCACCAGCAGCCTTCTTCCTTGGAGTATTGCTGTCAGTGTCATGCCCAAAGACCCAAGAGTGGAGACCATGCAACTCATTTGACAAAGATCAGAGCTTAAGTTCTCCTCCAGATGACCCTGATTAGATAGGAGTTGAATCACTTGACAAAGACCCAACCCCTAAGCTCATCAGTTGTTGTGAAGACACCTGTTACTTTCATAATGGTTGTTTTCATTCTGCAATCCTCTATCCTTGTCTTTTTTTAATTAAATATTTTTTTTTACTTTTAACATATACATTTATACTATTACACATATATACAATAAACTACCTATAGCCAGGAGAACCATGACACAATCAGAAATTATCTAAGTGTTCAGTTCTTAGTGTTTTGACTATTTGCATTCGACAGCCTTGAAGAAAACATCTTTCCTATTGTGGTACATTTAAAATTCTGAATGTAAATCAATCTCAATCACATCTTGTCATTATCAACTTAAAACATCTGTATAGACATAAAAGAAAACTCTGCCAAGACAGGATAAGCAAGTCCTCAATATTTCCAGCCTCACAAATAAGTCTGTCAGATATAGTGGGCCAGAAGGCTGAAGAAGATGCTCGAACAATATAGAGACTTATGGGTGACGATTCAGGTAGAAAAATATCTCCGTCGTCTTCTCTTTGGAAAGCTACAAACCTGCACTCCTGGCATACGCAGGTAATCAAATGTATTCCTTCTCAAGTCTTTGACAGAGTTGAAGACCAGGTAGCTTGGTTTTACAATGGAGCGTAGTTTTTTAGGAGTTAAGATGTTTTTAGCTCTCTCTTTACCTTGATTTACTTCTCTACCCCTGTTCTTGATTCTCCAAAAATCACTGAGCACAGAAAGTTGGATGTTCTGCCAAATTCAAGTCATAATACCTGACCAGCAATTCACGCTAAGGATAAGAATGTTTCATATGAGGAAGCAGCTGTAATGTGGGAAAAATGTAAAAATTGTTCTTTACTAAATTTTTTAATTGTTTATGGTTTAAAAATGGCATATGAAAAGCCTGAGATATTGAGGAAAGAAATTTCGAGGGCTGAAGCTATGATTAAACACAAGAAAAAAAAATGCCTATGCCTTGGAACTTTAAAGAGAAGGCGTGGGTGGATTCTGAGAAAGGCACAAACTGAGAGTAGAAGGATGAGCAAAGAAGCTGGGGTTAATGTACTTGACCCTTATGAAAAGATAAGCTTCAACAAATGGCAGTCCTTGGAATTGTATTAGAAGAGGAAGAATAGGATTCTCTCTCTCTCTCTCTCTCTCTCTCTCTCTCTCTCTCTCTCTCTCTCTCTCTCTTTCTTTTTTCTTCTTTGAGACAGGATTTCTCTGTGTAGCCTTGACTGTCCTGAACTTTGTAGACCAGGCTGTCCTCAAAATCAAAGAGGTCTGCCTGCCTCTGGCTCCCAAGTGCTGGGATTACAGGGATGTACTACTGCACCTGGCTAAGATTAGGAGTCTTACACAATATATTACAGCTGAAGCACTTAAGGACACAGCTACATTTTGCTATACTCAAGGATTCTATAAAAGCTGCTAATGTGCCTGGCTAGTCATCAAGCTGAGCTTAAAAAAATTACCACAAGTTGAAGTTATGTTTAGTACTTCTATACAAAAATAATCTAAGAGTACAACTGTCTAGATGAAAGAAAACTGCAAAGGCTGTGCCCTTCGGCCAAAAACAAAATGTGCTGAAGAGTTCAAACATGGGAACTAATGAGAAATAAAATGATGTATTTGTTTTTGGGGTTAGTAGGGCATAGATATGGGACTTGCTTCCATTTCCTGAAATTTAGATGAGTTTGAAATTCTGTAGAGTTTTATGCAACTATTATGTGAAATGACTAACTTTTGACTTTACTTCCTTAAAAAAGCCTCCTGACTTTACTTGCTTAAAAATTAAATAAAAAACTGAGGTATGTGTTCTGTGGTGTGTTTGTATGCCTGATGTCAGCTGCCCCGATCACTGCCTTTCAGCTTGCATCAAATGTCTGACTCGAGAAGTTAATTTTGCTCCTCTTCCATTCATCCTTGCTTCAAGGACCCTCACAACATCTGGAAGTGCTGGAAGGGATGGTCCCCCACAGAATATAAAACTCCCTCCCCATTCCCTGTCCCTTTCTGGGCTCAGATATTTATACCCTCTCAAAGTCCTAAGAATGAAACTATCAGCTGCAGTCAGAGATGATGCCCTTCTGTACAAGGCAAATAGTCTGCTGATGAGGACAATCTAAAGCAACCTCATAGCCCACACCTTGGATTAAAACAAAAACTTGTTCATGTAACATAACTGAGTTTTAAAAGAAACCAAATCTACCACTATATTTCCCCCTTTTATTCTAAAAAATGGATTTTCTCTATCACGAATGAGACTTGTTGATTTCTTAACCAAACTGTTGATTTCTTAACCAAACACTTTTCAAATCAGCGGTGTTTTTGTTTGTTTGTCTGCTTGCTTTTTGTTTTTCTCTATAATCTGGTAATTCTTAGCTGCTCTTGTCTGAAAAGGCTCAAACATTTTGCTGCTGAGTCTTGCCCTATGACCCCAGAGCTGCATGCTAATGGCATGATGTTACCTCATATGTCCTTTTGCACCTGCATTCACTAGTTAAAAGACATTCTTTACCACAGTGTCTAGAAATTCTGAGAAACTTATAAGTTCCAACAGAGAAGCCATTGCTGCCAGAAATGGCTCATTTACTTCTGCAGTGGAAAGTGTGTTTTTTACTCAGATTTAATGCTTGGGTCATTTTGAGCTCTGAGGCTTTTAATGGCTTGGTTGCAATTTCTTTTTAAATGGCCAAATTTACTGTAAAAGAAGCACTGAGCATTTTGATATTTAAGGCTTTTGGTCGCTATTGGAAAAGCTAGTGATGGTAGTAATCTTGGAATGCTAGGCTGCTCTTCTGGCAGTTCAGTTTCCTCAAGATTAACCCTTTCCTTCAAAATGGGCTAGTTCTCTTTAACAGACTCTCCCACTACAACCTTCTGCCTTTCCTGGCTCCTCAGCCCACTGGGGGTCTGTAGGAACTTGACACCAAAAGTGCTTAGAGCTAGGGGTAGGTGGCATTTGTAGGAAACTCCAGCTCTCAGTTACCAGGTATGAATCCTTTTGTTCTCTCCTTTCCAGTAGCACCTTCCACCAACTCTGGTTTCCTATCCAACTTCACAATTCTTTAAAAAGCAAGAGAATTGTGTAACCTGTCTGACTTTCCTATATCATCATTTTTTTGTTTGTTTGTTTGTTTCTCAGAACCCTCCATATCCAATCACAACTTTTATAGTTGTTTAACCATTCTTTCAGCCTTTTTTTGAAATGGAATACAAGAAGGAAATGACGCAAAACCCAAAAATTCCCCCTGGAAACAAAGCAGGAAAAAACACAGCTTTTTTTTTTTTTTTTTACATCCTGAAACAGTATATTCATTTCGTTACACCCCAGTGTCACCTCTATGGCATTCGAAAGCAGATTTTCCAATATTCCAAACCTATGTAGGTAACATTTGTTGGCATGTAATTTTATCTATTTTATTGGGATTCTTTATGTCTCTACCTTCCTTCTCCACCCCAATCCCTTCCAACACCCAACACAATGTACGAGTGAAAGAAGGTTAGTGGGAAGAGGGGGCATAAGTCTCTTAGGTTAATTCCTGCTGGTGAAGATCATTGGGTTCCTTGGGGCAAGTACAGTCTTCACAGTCAGGCTATCTCCACATTCTCCACTGCAACACCAGCAGGCAGGAGTAGCAGAGGGAACAACAGCAGCCTTCTTCCTTGGAGTGTGGGCTGGGCCCTGGAATTTCTACCCTTTCTATGTCCTCAGAATTAAACTATCCACAGATCACAAGGGCCACATCCATCTCAGAGTCCGCACAAGGCAAATAATCTACTGCTGTGGACTATCTAAAGCAGCCTCATATCCCACATCTGGGATTACAGCAAAACCGTGGTCACATAACACTGCTGAATATTTAAAGAAACCAAAACCTCCACCACACATGTGTGTATGACTATGAGGTCATCCAGTGGAGCCCGGGAATCATATCTGTGATGACATTTGAATAAATGAAGGGTTCTATTTCTCCCAGAAACTATGAACCACCGATAGCTCCTCAGAGAGGGATAGAACATAGAGACTATCTATCGCAGCTACTTAGGAATTTGGGGTGGTGGGTAGGTCTTGTGAAGGTAATCACCTTTGCTGCTAGTTTTTCATTTTGATAGCCACACCACATCCAAAAGACAACATTTGACAGGATCACTGGCACTAGCTGCTATCCTCTATCCATCATATTTCCTGATCCTTGGTGTTGAGGGTGATATACGTATTCTATTTATGACTGAACATTCAGTCTCTTACCTTAGAACTATGACCACTTACTTGTTTCTCCATTGACTTCTTCCCACTGCAAAATAGCTGCAGTGACCAAAGATGAGAGCAACACAAGTCTGTGAGAATATGCATATATGTTTATAAGGTAAATCCACAGCAAGGCTAGAAATTCTTTCTAATTGAGCGAACACCAAGCCCAATCAAAACTGTTAGTTACTACTGTATCCTGGGCATGTCATTGTTGTACCAGGCTAGTAACTTAGTTCTAGAGCATGCAGGCCTAGAGGTGGGTCAGAAATTAGCCTCTTTCATCTACAGAAATGTGAGGACACTTTTTTGTTCTATGAAATATTGGAGGGAGGGGTACATACATCTGAGAGGAATCAAGTTGAAGAAGATTGAGGTAATGCACTAGATTATAAGCCACCTTCAAAATACAAAACTGAGTTAGAATAGACTCATCTAAAAGCAAACAATGTAATTCCAACAATACATAGATTATTAAAATAATACCATAGTGTTATGCATGGAGTACCTTTCAATGATTTATTGGTTAGTAAGGCCTCAGAATACTCCTCAAAACAATACAAATTACTGGCTATGCCCCTGGCTGCACAACGTAACTACTTGGTAAGAATTTGGTGTTCAAAGCACTACAGATGTTGGCTCTGGAACGTAGAGATTCCAGTTTGTTTTGTTTTATTCTTATCATTAATTTATCATCATTGATATATTCTATAGCATTTCAAGGTTTATAACTCTTTTGTTTTATCTTCAAATCATTATAATTATGACATTTTACTGTTTCTCTTCACACTCACTTGGAATTTATGAATATTTCCATTCCTTCATTCTGGTTGTATCTGCATAGTAGGTAGAGGTAGCTATAGATATGTTTCCATATGTAACTAGAATTCCTAGCAAGTTAATCCGCTTGACATTTTATGTGTGCCCTGCTGTCTTGCCTGCAATTTTTTTTTCTAAACATTACCTTATGAAACAATAGGACGGTCTTAAGAAACTTGGGTTTTTGCAATCAATGTTTTTAATAGTAATGTATTATTACCTTTTAATGAAAAGAGCATGGTATAAATGCCAGGCTGTGAGAATGTCAGGAAAGCATTTTGTTTTCTCATGTGCACTTACAGTGGTGTATATTAGAGTAATGTTCTTATGGACTGTGTACAGGTTACTCTTGTTCATTCAAATGTGGATTTTCCCACCATACCATCTGGATCAATCTGGATACTGCATTGTGATTTTATTCTAGTTATCTCCTGTTTCAAGTTTGTGTAAACATGTCACCATTTGTTCTTTGTGTTGCCAATAAAACAAACAAGGCAATATTGAGCAATAACAGATAGTAGGGTGATGCATCCTGATCTAGTGAGGGGAGGAAAAAGAAAAGGAAGGAGAGGAGGATGGATACAAGAGGAGAGGACCAGAAATCACCAGGAGGAATGAGCTGGACCTAGAATATGAGTAAAAATCAAGTATAAAGTAGGAAATCAGAATGTGAGGAAACTATACTAGCTAGCATGGAGGTTTAGGATGGAGTAATTATTGTGCAGCATTGTGCTACAGGCTATTAAATAAATTCTGGTTTCTCTGTGTGGTTATTTGCATATAAAACTGTTTAAGGAGTAACTGCTGATTTTACTAAGATAATCATTCAATATCAAATATTAATAATCATTCAACAGAGGTGGAAACATAAAATAAACAGAAATAATAACAAAATTATTAACTTTAGGATATACAGTAAGTAGAAATAGAATAAATAGTTCAAGATGATATCACCTATAACCCAGATTCAAGTTTTTCTTTTTATTGGTCCACTAGGTTCAGTTCATAAAGGACATGTGTGTGTGGGTATAGGGTGTGGATGGTCAGCATATCCAATTGTCCTGCTCTGCCCCACATGGTCTGGTAAATCCAATATTTTCAACTCTGTCCCCTCAAAGGAAATCCTTCACATTCCTGGCATTCCTGAGAACTGACATTGCTGGCATTCCTGAGAACAGTCCAACCCCTCACCTGGAGCAACCAGTTCTCTATGTCCAGAAGGTGGGGCAGACACATAATCTGCCTACTTCACCTTCCTTTACGTGCATTCCTTCAAAAACCTGTCCACATAGTCAAGATGCAACTTCTGGCCTCCTCCCCTCAGGCTGCTGAACTCACCCAGGAGCCTAAATTCTCATATAAACCTTCTCTCTCTCTCTCTTTTTTTTTTTTTTAATTTTTATTTTTATTTATTTTTTTTTATTAATTTATTCTTGTTACATCTCAATGTTTATCCCATCCCTTGTATCCTCCCATTCCTCCCTCCCCCCCCCCATTTTCCCATTATTCCCCTCCCCTATGACTGTTCCTGAGGAGGATTACCAGGGGGAGGTAAATCTTCTCTTTTTATACTTTTAGTCCTGCTTCCATTGGCTTGGTGTATGAGGCTGAAAAGCAGAAAGAAATTGAAAGAAAAGTTGAAAACAAAAGAATAGATAAGGAAAGAAAGTAGAAAAGATTAGCAGGCAGGAAAAAGGATGAACAAGATGTGAAAAAGGACATGTAATAATTTTGTTTTTATTAATTGATTCCTAGCTTTATAGAATATCACTGCTCTTGGCTGAAAATAAGATTGTAAGATTTCTTACAGCTTTGTTTGCACAAGTGGAGTTGCTAGTCTGTACTTTGAATATATGAGTGTTTACTTGGGAGCGTTTCTCAGGATCAACACTGATGAGTACGAAAATTTTACTAGAATAACTAACAGAAAATGGTACAATGTTCTGCAACAAACCATTTTAAGGATTTACAATTAATTTGAAGATAAAATAGATATTGTCTATATATATTTAGCCTCTGATTTAACACTTGAAAGACCCCCAAAGGGAGACCCTCACTCAAGCCTCGGAATGGTGCGCACCCAAAGACACACAAACGACCGTCTTGCTGTAAACACATGAGGCAGTTTATTGGCGGAGCTCAGGGTTGACACGTATCTCACGCAAAAGACAGAGGGGTCGACCCAGAAGCCCAGGGGCTTGGGGTTTATATGGTCAAAGGTCGGGGGGAGTGGGAAGTTTTGGCGGGGCCATACATGATTGGTTGTTTTGAACATCAGCAAATTGTGTAAGGAGATCTGGGTAAGGTCAGACTTAATCTCACAGGAACAGTCCTTGGTTCCTGTTTCTCTCGGAACCCGAGGGCAGATGTTTATCTGAGCTAACAAAACGTCTGGTTAAATTCAAACCAGGAACAATGTGTGTGGGCCTCAAGGGGGGATTAAGCAGACACCATAAGATCCGATAAGGGTGCTTGGCTCATTACTCACTCGACCATGTCTGGTACCTGTTCTCTCAGGAATTTGTCCTTGTGTATCCTCCCTATCTTTTATGGCCAGCAGGTCCCTGGAAAACACAATAGGCCTTTGTCTCCTAGATCTGCATTCTTTGTGATTTATCATCTGGGGCCTTGGGCTAGCATACCTGCTGACCTGCACTCTCAACTATTTGGGCTTATGAGTTAGAAAGCTCTGCTGTTCTGGTTGCTTTAGTGCTAATTAAAAATTCTCTTTCACATTAATGTAGACTGAGGGGTGTTTCTTTTTCTTAGATCATCAGCTTGCATTATTATGAGGTCATATGAATATATTTTATTTTTCCCACTTATTTTATAGTCACGCCTTGTGCTTTCATTCCCAAAGCTTATAGTTTTAGAGTACCACTATTTATAGCTTTTATTTTCTGTGTTTCATCTCCAAGTTTATGATTGAATTTTTTCCATTTTTGTGTCAATATCCAACACCTCACCAAATATTTTTTCTTACATTCTTTTGGCAATATGATATAACTTAAGACATGACATAATCTATAACATAAACTATAGAATTAGGTTATCAAATAAATCAGTATTTATTTTAATTGTGAAATTATTTTGATAGGGTATAATTTATAGTTTATGGCATATTACTTAGCAAAAACTCAAGTTGCAACTTTTGGGCTGATATAATGTCTCATCCTCATTTTATTTTTAATTAACAAATCTGTGAGCAATTTTATTCATCTAGAATTACCATTTATTGCTAATGGTGATATGAAAGTCTCACCTTTAAATGTTCCTTGTTTAATTTCAGAAGCCTGCAATATTTGTCTCATTTTAATAATGATAATTGTTTTAACTATTTTAGTCAACTGGTGGGTGTAGATCATTGAATTGTTTATACAGTTAGTAGTATATTCAGTTTATTTAATTATATTTTATGCACTGCTTTCAATGGTATATCATATTATTTCACACAACACTAATTTCATGAGGACATTGTTTAAAATTATAAGAATTAAAATTTAGAATTAGTATTTTCAAATATTTTTTTCTTTCTTTTATAAAAGTTGCATACTGCATATTACCACATTTAATTTATGGTAAAGGTCTATTTAATAGCAATCCTCTGAAGCTGAAAATGACAACAACTTTTACATTTTATTTTAAAATATAAATCCAATTATCTTATAATACAAGAATTTTTAAATAACTATAGCAATATTTGTTTACATAGAATTTCTTTATAAAAAGCAATCATTTTGGTGTCTGTTTTTGCTAAATCTATTTGTTGGTAGAGAAAAAAATCATGCTTTTTATGTTTTTGCATCTTAAAACATGATAAAAACTTATTGTTAAACAATTAAATTCTTTCTGGAGAAAGAATAATTAAAATTCACACATACACACTCATACACACACACACACACACACACACGGCATCTAAGGAATGTTGAGTGAGTTTCAAAGTCTCATTAATGCATAAATGATTGATATCTAATATTTTCCATTTCTTCCCAAAGGCAATATTACTTTTTAAATTTGGGGAGGAGTTTTCATACAAGGGGACTGTATTTACATTAACTGTCATCTTTCACTCCATGTCCTACTGCATGCTCCACTCCCCCTCAACTTTATTACCTTTTCTTAAATTTTTTATTCTATATTCAAATGTATATGCAAATGTAACCTACTGGTTTTGTTGCTCTTATGTGTGTGTTTAGATATGACAACTTGGGAATGGACAAAGTATTAGAGTTTGCTTTCTGGAAGGAGACTGAGTCTCCTTCTTTCAACAAGTAATTGATTGCAGTTCCAATGTAAGTTGTGGGGCCGGGCAAATTTTCTGGCATTTCAACTAATGTTGTCATTGTTCATGCCTTGTTTAGGCAATTATACAGTGAAAACTTCATGGAGATAGCTCACCCTTTCCTATGTAGAAGGCAGTGTCTTATAGCAAGCAATCAGGCTCTAAAGCAATGACTTAGACATAACCTTCATTATAAGTAACAATTAAGGCCTTGAGTTAAGGAGTAGGTTCAATCATCTAGCTTTTGTTCTATCCTCCCTCTATGTTCCTAAATCTCCCTTTCTTTATTTTCACCTCCCATCTCCTTGCCTACATATGCAAGATAAAGGCAAAGAGAGACATTCCTGAATTTCCCCTAATTTTTTCTCTATATAAGACCAATAATGACTTACGGTCATTATGTGGTGCCTCACATTTGACCATGTCCCCTGGAGGGGGAGACCTGGTGGCACTCAGAGGAAGGACAGCAAGTAGCCAAGAAGAGACTTGATACCCTATGAGAATATATAGGGGGACGTAATCCCCCTCAGGAACAGTCATAGGGGAGGGGAATAATGGGAAAATGGGGGGGGGGGAGGAATGGGAGGATACAAGGGATGGGATAAACATTGAGATGTAACAAGAATAAATTAATAAAAAAAAAAAAAAAAAAAAAAAAAAAAAGAATACACACACACACACACACACACACACATACACATGGAAAATTCAACATTTAATCAAAATCTATTTCAAATATGATATGATACTTTAAGTTAAATGAGAGAAAAATCTCTATTATTTCTTCTCTGGAAGGAAGTGAAAATCGTTACCCGGAACAAACTAGACAGGCCCTTTACCACTGACTACATTTCTAGCTTCATTATCAGCTCTCAAAAGCAACAAGTAACATCTCCTTCTGAAAGACAGAAACCATTACACAAAACCACAACCAATCAAAATGCTGAGTTCTAAAGGCCTTATCCAGTCAATCAATGTACAGAACACTTCCACCCCTCAGACTCAGGAGAGGGGGTCAAAATATTGTTAGAGTCAGGCCATCAGAGAGTTTGCTGCTGATATTGTGTCATTTAGGCATATTAGAGGTCTCAACCACAAAATATCACTGACATGATTGCCTAAACATGAACTGAACAAGGCTAACATCAGTAGACATGCTAAAGGGACCGGAAAATGAGCATGTGAACTCTTCTAGAGACAATATATAGGCAACCAAGGAGCGCTGAGAGTGGGAGAAATCATCTTCCTCATTGAAAGATATATCAATTGGTTATCCAATGCCACATGGACAACCCTGAAAACATGCATATGAACAAACTGAAGTGGCATTTATGATTACATATTTATAAAAATATCCATGTGTAGCAATAAAAAAATAAACTTCATATTTGAACAGGGACAAGGAAAAGTATGTGAGAAGATCTTTCAAGGAAATAAAGGGTGGGCAGTGTCACAATTATGTTTTATTCTCAAGACCTCTAAGAAGTAATTTAAAACATCAATAATGACCTTCCTGGAAATAGGCAGAGACACCTTGTTGGTGGTGGTGTTCTTTTATCAGTCAGGGGCAGAGTAGTTGGCAGTCCTTTTCTCATTCTAGCTTGATGCTGTCTTATGCCTAGGGCTCATTAAAATCAAATCAAATCTAACCCATTCAAGTAAAATCCGGGCATCATAGTGCAGAAGGGAGGATCAAGAGAGGCCAAGACCTGTGTACTGCCATGCCATTAACAGACCTGCCCTGCAGCACACAGCATAGGAAGCCTATAGACACATTCTTCCTTCATTCCTGCAACACAGATGAAGGATGTCACGCAGGAACCCACCAGCAGAATGGCCAACTTGCAGCAGGAGCCACCACAATAAGTAAGTATATGGTGGTCAGATAGGAAAGAAAGAAGTAGAACAGCCTGAGCATTGTGAAAAGACATGGAACTGGAGATTCACAGGTGGGGAATAGCCTGTTGCGAGTGGCCAGCCCCTTCACCTGGAGCCAAGGTGAGGTTCCAGACCAAGCTGCTGCTGAGTCACTGGCTACACAATGGCAGGGTTGACCAGGCTACTTGTCTGCTTTAAGGTGGCACAGACCCCAGAGGTAATCCCCTCCTCCTTCTCCCACCTTACAACCTCAGACAGTCAAGAAAGCTGCCCATAGGGAGAGCTACCCCACTCCATACTAGCTGCAGCACTCAAGAGAGCAGACACTGAATTTTCCTTGGACAGCACAGCAAAAGCACAGGTGAGTCAGCCCCAGGTTCTAAGAGCAGTAAAGCTGGCCAACACGTCTAAATCCACAGCATTTGGAAGGATGAGAGCCATACCTTGACTGGACAGCACAGTAGAGCTGGCTCTAATAGCTTGTGAGCCTGCCCTGTTGGCTGAAGAGCAGGGGAACCTAGCTGGAGCAGTGATGGAGAGCTTGCCCAGGTTGTTGGATAAGGGACAACAGGCATGCTGATCAGCTCAGCTATCTCCCAGACCAAGATCCAGGGCTCTGAATTGGCCTAACCTAAAATTTATATCATCTGTGGACTGTTGAAATGCAAGAAAGGGCAGTTCTGCGGTTGACACAGGTCAACAACAAAATAACTGGTAGGAGTCCTGATGAATATCCTACATTGATGGTGTTACAGTAGCCAGAGATCTCCCACAATTTGCTTACTTTTATTTAGAAACAGGAATCTAATTTCACACTAATGATATAAAGAAGCACAAAGCTCTAAAAAGGTATCAAGCAGCTGCATTTCATAGTCTCACATATATTCAAATACAGTAATATACATAACATACTATATATAAGTGACTAGTTGTTTTATTTGAAGTATTAATAGCTTCAATTTTTAATTAACCAATATCATGACAATATAGTGTAGTGCACTTAAATAGTCAGAAGAGCTACTAAATGCAAAATTTGGACCACTACATTGAGATAGTATTACAGCAAATGTAAACATTTCATTTATAAAACTGCAACTCATATGGGAAGCCACTTCACATAAAAATTAAGTTGTTTATGCTGAACTTACATATGTTTTATACATATGCCACTAAACTCTGTAGATAATCGTCTTGTGTATGGTTCTCCATGATCTGTATAGCTGAGATGTTAAGAATAGCACATGCTTGTATCTGTTAGTTGTTCAGAGCTTGCCTCCCTGCACTAAGTACCTGATTTACAGATCAGAAGAAAAAAACAGAAAACAACATTGGTATCAAAGCCACCACGTGCACCATTATCTCATTGTCAGCCATGACTTGTTAGTCTCTCCTTATTTCTGTAATGCAATATTTTTATTAAACAGGACAGATTAGGACATTAAGCAAACTCATATTTAGCACACCCAATTAAAGCTGAGTCAAGGGTATATTTAGCAATGTCCAGTTAGTGAGTGGGATCTCATGCTCAACACATTAGCGACACCAATTATGAGCTCTAGTAATGAACCTTAGAAATGATCCCAAAAGTATAGCTCTAGTTAGGCACCATAACCACAGATTATTTTCTTTAATGATATTTGCCAATTTATATATACACAAACAGTAGGGAATCGTGACTGCAGATGCACTGTTGGCTATGAGGTCTTTTTCATATACATTTTCTTCTCATAAGGATCAGTGTATATAATCATCCCAGACCATGTAACTGATTACATCTGATTTATACCAATAATGAGATTGTCATACTATATTTTAATGATTCCTGCACTGCATCAGTCAGTCCTCTACCCATTAGATTTCATTTCTGTGGCTAGAAATGATGCATACCCTTGCTTCAGATATTTTCCATGGATGAGTCATATATTGCTAATTGGATGTGATGTAGGTAAATCTGATCTGTGTTTTCAAAGTTAAGTTTTACACAACAGAATTTTCTCCTTCTTTAGTAGACATTGACACATTATGCAAGAAGCTTTCAACTTCGTTCTTCTCATTCTATTGTTTGAAAACCCACATAACCATTTGTAATTTTAGATTTTCTACAGTCCCCTTTCCTTGGTATTATTAGAATTCTTTATTTACTTTACCAATTCTCTAAATCTGAATCTATTTCCTCAAACTTGTATTGTCCGCTATTATATCTTACAGGGATTTTGAAATCTTTATGTGATGAGTGAGAAAGGAATCATAAATACACACACACGTATAATTTTATTTTCTTACTTATTTCTCATTTATTTTTTTCTCATTCTTATCCTACAAAATTTGGTTAAACTATTACATTTCATAGGAATGAAAGACAATACTGGAGGTGTAATTAATATATAATATGAAGTCATTGAACCTTACAAAATTCATATTTGGTATAATTCCAATCCATTCACAAAAATGTATCTATAATAATTTATAAATAAATATTATATAAAAAACCATGATATTCTAGATAGCAATGTTAAATTCATTTCTGGGTCTGACCTACTAAGATGTAGGTCCTAAATTCTATTTCCCAAAAGTTATAAAACATTTGGGTTAAGAGTAGTACACGTATGAAGTTTTCAAAGAACTAATGAAAATCTTAAAAGGACTAGAGAGACGGCTTCTCACTAAACATTATGTATGCTTTTGAGAGGTCTTGAGCTTGGCTAATATCACTGCTGTCAGCTGTAATGCACATACCTACAGTTCCTGATTCAAAGGGCTCTGGTTCCTTCTCCTCATCTGTACAAGTATCTGCACTCATGTTAACATACTCATATAGAGAGACGCATATGCACAAAATTCCAAAACATATCATTTAAATGCATATATAAAGAAATATCTGGACCATCTACTAGGTCATACATTCTCCTTAGAATATTTGAAAGAAAGGCTCAACAGGCCACATTGTTATATACTTCAATAATATAAAAAATATATTAAAGTGAAAGGGCTAAAATGCTACCGGAATGAATATTAATAACTTGTTTATTATAATAGCATTTGAATGTATTAAATGCATTTTTCTCAAAATGGTAGAGATATTGGAATAGGCTCTTTGTATGAAAAAGAATATTTCCATATTAGTTTAACTTTCAAAGTTATACCCCAATAAAAATCAAAGTCTTACTGAAGACAGGAAAAAATATTCAATATTTAACAAAATATCTAGTAGAAAGTTAGTTTGTATACAATGCTATGACAAAAATGGTAAACATATTATAGAGTATTTATAAATTTAATACTGTTAATTTTCTGATGCATTAAAAAAATCCCAAAATTTTAGCATTATAAATTATTTTTAGCGTTGTAAATTATTTTCACCTTTGAGAGGGTAGAAGTACAGGATGAAGACGCCATAGTCATTAGCTTCTGCTTCTGTTTTCTTTCTTTGCTTGCAGCACACACTTTCTTTCTTTTATATCCTAACATGATATTTCCTTTATGTGAAAAGCTACAGTGTCAACCTGCCTCCTCTTCTTCTCTCAGTATATCAATCAGACTCATGAAAGAGCCTTTCTAATGTGTTTGTTTTAACAGATTTACCCTTTCAGTCTCTGATGGTGAATGTACTTACATTCTAAAGTATGCAAACTTTGTGATTCAGAATGTGAAATTGAAAAAGTCACAGTTCATCCAATAATAGTCATATCATCATATCTTTGTGGTTGACACATCCTGCACCAGTATTTACAGTTATCTATGAAGCTATTTGATTTTCAGTCCTCTGATGTAATTCTTGTGGTATGATCCTGACTTTTAACTTTTGTCAGAAAGTTAACTATCAATGTAATTTATGTAAATCATAAAAAATGTGTTTCTTCTTTCTAGACATAGAATATTAAATTTGAAACATCTCTATGAAAAGAATTACTTTTGTTACCAACTTCAGTGCTACTTAAATATTATTTCAGTTAATTCTAATTTCAGTCAAATGAAGTATTGACTCTTGTGCTTTTCATTAAGCCATATTGTCAAAAAAAATGTCTTTGATTATAAATGATGGTATTTGAATTTAACCATTAATAAATCAAAATTATAAAAAATTAGCATTCATAATTTAGTCCTTTTTTCTGATTATTATTTTACTCCAGGCTATATCACATGTTTCATATATACTTTTATTAATGATAATGTCTTTTATGTCAGTAGAGCTAATAGATAAACAGATAATGAATGTTAAACTATGCTTCTATGAATTTATTAAGAAGAATATGATTGTAGGAAATACAGTAAAAGAACAGAGAAATTACTGAATTACTAATAAAAGGTAAAATAAATGGCACATTCTTATAGGCAAATACTAAACAAGTCTTTCAGATAATATTTCTATCAAAGGTGTGTTCATATCATGCTTTGGTCAGACAATCATCCCATCTAATGAGGCTTAAGATACAGTCACATTTTTAAAGATCAGGAATTCTTACTGGGAAAATGGCTCAGCCAGTTAAGTCTTTAATTTGTAAACATAAGGAGCAAAGTTCCATTTCCATTATAAAAAAAAAAATGTTAAAAACCAGGCGTGTTTGTGAGGCTTGTAAACCAGCATTGGGAATCCAAAGACAAGAAGATCCTTGAATTTTTTTTTTTTTTTTTTTTTTTTTTGCTAAATCAGACTAGCACCATACCTAAAAATCAAAGATGGAGCACACCAAGAAAACCACCCAAGAACATGCTCTAGAATCTGCACACAAGTGCATCCATAATACACAAGCTCTCACACAGAGACATACACACACTCTCACGTGGGCACATTCGTAATCATGTGTTTACACAAACACACACACACACACACACACACATGCATGTGGGTGAGAGAGAGAGAGACAGAGAGAGACAGAGACAGAGAGAGAGACAGAGAGACAGGAGACATAGAGAGAGACAGAGACCAGTGGGTATAGTATGGCTAAGAGGGAATGGGGGATAGAGGAAGAGAAAACAGAAAAGATTTATTCTTGCCCTCCTAGCCAATCATCTCACATTCTGGAGACTCTACTGAAGTCATTCCTATATTTTCATAAATTGTCATCCTGGTGACAACTTCAACATATTCTGAGTATTGACACTGAGTTATGTGTTAAACAATAATTTCTCAGATACAGTTATCTGTAAAGTCATATTTAAAACCTGAGATGGAGCAATATCTCCCTAGTTAAGAGTATTTGCTACTCTTTCAGAGGACCCTGATTCAGTTCCTATTACCTAACTCAGGCAACTTACACGTCCTGTAATTTAAGCTGTAGGGGACTAACACCCTCTTCTGGCCTCAGGAATAACTACACACAGGTGCTATACGTACAGAAAACACACACCTGTACATCGAAAAATAATTTTAAATTTTTTCATTTATTTGTTTGTTTGTTCGTTTTATTCACTTTACCTTTTGGTCATAGCCCCATTCCTCCTCCTCTCCCAGTCCCACCTTCTTTCAGTCTCCCCCTCCCTCCTCCCCTGTTTCTCAGAAAAGGGGATCCCTCCTTCCCATCCACCCCAGCTCATTAAGTCATATCAAAACTGAGAGTGCCCTCTTCCCCAGTTGCCTGGAAAGGCAGTCCCACAAGGGCGAAGTGAACAAAAAGCTGCAGCAGAGTCCATGTCAAGGACAGCCCCTCTTTCCCTTATGAGAAGACCCACATGAAGCCTGAGCTACCCATTGGCTACATCTGTGTAGGAAGCTTAAATATAATTTCTAAGTGTTTTTTTTTTAGATGATGTGCATATGTGAATATTTTGTTCCCCTTTAATAGATAAATTTTTATGTTCTATCTCAGAAAACATCAAATGTGTTCTGAGTGTAAAATTCTTATTTTTCCCATTTCCCGCAGCCCTCCTCTGTGTCATCAATTTTCCACTGAGCCTCGGAAATCTTCACTGTAACTCATAAGGAACAACCAGCGTGCTTCACTGACATTTATTTGTCTGTGGATATATAAACTGCATCTTTAGTTCATGTTTTGGAAACATGTTTGACTGTTTTCCGTTGAGACTTCATTAAGCAGGTATTACTGACCCATTGCCCCTTGCATTCTTTGGAATTTTAAATGTGTTGATTGACAGTTTCCTTCTCTACAAGGATTAACTGAGTTACTGTCTGTGGTGACCATTTAAGGCTTGGTTTTCTGTTATAGAAATCTCTGATGATCTTTTGTTTTAAGTGTTCAACTTTTAGGTTTTTTGTTTTTCTAGATTTAAGTGTTTTGCCTGGATTTCCAAAGATGGAACAACTTGTTTGCATTCTCTCCACTTTTGAAGAACCATTTTCTCTGCTAGCTATGTCTTTAGTATTTTATTTCATTCTGCCACTTTAAAAATATTTCCTGTCGTTGACATATTTTCTCATTTCTCTTTCCTGTAGATTTTCAGCTTATTTTGCTTGGGTAAAAAGCATTGCGTTTTATTCTTTTCACTTATTTGCACCAGCATTATGTTTCTCTTAAGCTTCTTGTAGTTCTCCTTGAAGCTCAGTAAGTTTTTTAGTAAGTATGTGTATGCCATGGAGGCATTGTTTATTTGACCTTGTTTCAATTTAGTTTCAATATACGCATTCTTGACTGGATTAGGCATCCATACTTTGTGTAAATCCTGCCTTTAAAAAAGAACTTGGAAGGGAACACTATAGAAATTATGAGACTTCTTCCAAGAATCATAAGTTGTTCCATCAACTGCAGAAACAATGAAAACAATGATCTCAAATAACTCAACTCTAGAAGCAACTAAACAAAATGTGTTTCTGCCAAAAAAAAAAAAAAAAAAAAAAAAGCCAAACAGAAACTATGCATATGTGAAATACCAACTCCTACTTCACCAAGTTTTACTGAATAAAAAAGGAATGGAAGAGATAGCCAAATTCTCAAATAAAGTCTTCAATAAGTACAGACAAATAATAGTCTGAGAATGCTTAATGTAACCTATATTGACCTCCTTTTTTTCTTGCAGGTTGGAGCCACCTTTCTTTCATATTTGTCTCCTTCTGACTCTCCTGTTTCATACTTTTACTGCCTACTCTCCCTCAGCTGACTATTGTTCCATTCAAATTTCCTTGTTTCTGCCATATGTTACTTCATGTTATATATTTACATCTCAATGTTTGACACCAGTACAGCAGATGTGAAAGAATATGCACCAAATTTCTTTGTGGATCTGGGATACTTCACTCAATATTATCATTACTAGTTCCATCAAAGTACTAGAAATCCTATGCTTTTATCTTTACACCTGAATAATACTCTATTGTGTATGTGCATTTTCCTTATGCATTCATGAGGTGAAGGATGTTTATGTTGGTTCCATTTCCTACCTATTGTGAAAAGGATGATGAAGAACATGGTTAAGCAAATATCTGTGAAGTAGAATGCTTAGTCCTTTGGGCATGTGCCACAGTGTGGCATAGCAGCATCATATAGAAAACTCATTGTTAGTTGTCTGAGACTTCTCCAGGTTGAGTTCCTGAGTGGGTACAGTGATTTGCAATACCTCAAGAAAAAAGTTTCCTTCAAGAAAGAATTTCTCTTACCTCATAACATCAGGAGAATTTTTCATCAGTGGATACTATTCAGTGTGACTGGGGTGAGTTGAAGTCTCATAGTGGTTGTAAATTGAATTTTTCTAATTGACAAGGAAAATGAACAATCCTGAGATACGACAATTTTTATTTGTTCTTTTGAAGTTAATCTGTTCTGATTCTTTTATTCAGGTCTTTTTTGTATTCCTTGACTTTTTCTTTTTTAGGTTTTGTATTCTGAATATAAATCCTGTATCAGAAGTATAGCTACCAATTATTCTATTACATTCTGACAATTTGTTCTACACTAAACTGTCTGTTACCTTTGCTGTTCAGAACCTTTTTAGTTTTGTGAGGATTAGTTGTCAATTGTTGGCCCAAATTCCTGAGCAAATGGAGTCCTATTCAGAAAATCCTGTCTTTATACCTATACCTTAGAGCATATTGTCTGTGATTGCTTCTAGAAGTATCAATGTTTCAAAATTCCAATTTAATTATTTAACCAATTTGGATTTCATTTTGAGGAATGTGATAAATGGTGGTTTAATTTTATTTTTAGTCAAATTTACAACAATATTTACAGAAGAGATTGTTGAAAATGCTATTTTGTCTCCAGTATATCATTTTTTGAATTATGAATATCCACATTTGCATTTTATAATTTCATTTATTACATTCTCTACATGTTTCTATTCATGTGGGTACAATGAGTCTATGAATTGCTTTTGTTAAGATTGTCAGTTTTTACAACAATAATTCGACCAATCCATGAACAAGGTGTCTTTCCGTTCTCATGTATTTCTTAGTATTTCCTCAAATATTTGGAGTTTTAATGTAGAGATCTTTCATCTGCTTTGTTAGACTTATTCCAAGAACTTCATTTTCTTTGATCCTATTGCATATGTAATCTGTCTATTATCTCATTGTTGTTGTGCTTGATAAAAAGAAATCATATTATTTTACATTAGCCTAAAATTATAACATATGTATATAACACTGTCTATATTTAGATTGTCCATATGTTAAATATATATATATATATATATATATATATATATATATATATATGTGAGCCATTAATAGCAGCTTAAAGAGACTTAAGCTACTTTGGCTAGTGATGCTATCCATGTAAAGCACAGAGTAACAAAAAGCCCAGTACCAATCAGGGAAAACTTTTGATTGGTCATGGCAGTCCAGATCACTCCCAAAACATATAAACTATTTATACAGCACTTAGGGCTTCATATAGGTTCAGAGTTTGTCCTTAATATTAAACACACTAAACACATAGGGCACAGAACTTGGATGATTCAATGTAGATCTGATCTGTGACTTTGTTTCCTGTGTTCTAGCATCCAGGGTTCCAGACAATGCTATTCAAGCTGCCACAAAGAGAAGAAACTAAAGAGACCTATCCAGTTGTAATATCTATAAAAGCAATACCAAACAATGGTCAGTATGGCAAGAAAGCCATAAAGATGTAATAAATCACATGTCAGTGGTCACCAACATCTCTCTAAATGGACTTAAGGCCCACATAGGAGGAGGGGCATGTGGCTGCTACTGGAAATTTAACCAGCTTCATAGGACTATTGAGGTCATGGAATTTAGGAAACAATCTACTACCATCATTTTGTTACATCAGTATAATTAGTTACTGAATTCTAAATCCTATCGATATACATAGAACTAAGTATAGTTATCGTTTGCTCATCACAAATCTCCTTTTACAGTAAATTTGTACCATCATAGAAAACCACAATACATAGATCATCACATTATGGGGAGCTCTGCCTTAGGAATATATCTATTTCACAGATCCTGCATCAGGGGACATCCAAGAAGAGGAGCAGAAGGATTCTAAAAGCCAGAATACAAGTAGAACTTATGTGTAGTATCTTCTCCTAGATATGGCTGCATATACAAGATGTGAAAACTGTGATATCAATGGTAGTAAGAAAAAATGTGAAAAGATTTGCATAATGCCATGCCTTGACAAAAGAATGTATGTAACTTATGACTGCACGAGAGTGGGACTTAGTTTCTCCCAAGGATGAGCTTGTGTGTGTGTGTGTGTGTGTGTGTGTGTGTGTGTGTGTGTTTACATTTTAAATGGAGGCAAAGAAGTATATCTTTCTTCTCTGATTAGTATTTGTGAGAATTGCAAGTCTGATATAGTACAAGACAACAGAAATTGTGTAAGAATAAAATAATTAGTGCACAAGCCCTGAAGTCTTTAGACATTAATAAAATAAAAAGAAACCTACAAAAACAACTCTGCTATTGCAAGAATGAAAATCACATCTATAAGTAACTAGGTATTCTTTTTTTTTTTTTTTTTTTTTTTTTTTTTTTTAATTAATTTATTCTTGTTACATCTCAATGTTTATCCCATCCCTTGTATCCTCCCATTCCTCCCCCCCCCCCTTTTCCCATTATTCCCCTCCCCTATGACTGTTCCTGAGGGGGATTACGTCCCCCTATATATTCTCATAGGGTATCAAGTCTCTTCTTGGCTACTTGCTGTCCTTCCTCTGAGTGCCACCAGGTCTCCCCCTCCAGGGGACATGGTCAAATGTGAGGCACCAGAGTAATAAAGAAACAAAGACACTTAGAAGTCAAAACATCATGATGAACAAAATATTTGAGCATTAAGTTAACAATATTTATAACATATGCAAATGTAAACATAAAACTGAAAATAAAGATTTGCATGTGTGAAGAAGTTCATTCGTAGATTGGATTTTGAACTTACTCTTCTCCCCAAATCTTTACATTTACTACAAAAAGATGTAATAAAATGATTTTCAATAAATTTGTAATTACTTATTTTAATCTCTGAGAAATGAACTGTGTGCATTTATATATTTTCAATTCAGTAATTGCCATAAATTAGTTTCAAGGCATTTTGAAATTACAATAAATGTTAACACATATCTCTAAATTTAAATCTTTGAATATGGCAGGTGTACAAAAGAAGAAATTTAGAAACATATAATGAGAGTCATATTGTGTCAATTAACTTTATGTCTCTTTGAGGAATGTCTGAAATTCACAAGAGAAAGTGAAGAGTGTAGAAATGAGACAGGGCAAGAAAAAAACTTCAAGGGTATACCCTCATTAACCTATATTTTCCAACTAGGTCTCAGCCCTCACAGCTCAAAGACCACCCAAAATATTCTATTCAAATTTTGAATTCATTAGTCAGTTAAACAATTGATTGCTTTAGAGTTTAATCATCTTTCTAAACTCGCTAACAGACTTATCATGAATCATGCTTGATAAATGTAAATTTCTATTAATCTGATCAAATTGGTAGTATTAACCATATCACACATGAATTAAAAAGAATGTTTTTAAGACAAAAATCATAAAATATATGATGAAGATGTCACAATTTTAAAGAATAATTTTGAAGATGTTTCAAATTATTCAAAATGACATTAATCTTTAGTGCAATTTTTAATCTAGAGTTATGATGTCCACATAAGTTTGCATTTTATATACTCAAAAGGGAAATATTTAAAATAATGAAATTAAAACAGCTCAATATATTATGAAAGAAATCGACAAAATAATGCTACCTATGATAAAATTTCACTTGTATTAATTAATTTATTCATTTTACATCCAAATCTTAGCTGCCTCCCTCCTCTCTACACAGTCCCACCCTTATTCCTCCTTCCCTATTTCTCTTTTATTCCTCAGAAAATGAGTCCATCCCCTACCTATCCACCCCAGCCCATTAAGTCAAATCAGGAATGAACATACCCTCTTTCCCTTTGGCCTAGCTAGGCAGACTATAACAGAATGTCATCGGGAGTCATTTTATTGATACATCGCTTTACTAGAACACTAGTATTTGATTTTCCTCTAGGTCTCTGGCTTATCTAGTCTCAGATTTTTGGCCACCCAAGTAGTATCAGACATGGGCCCCATCTTATAGGTTAGACCTTAAAACTAATCCAATATTGGAATATTACTCTCACAGTATTTGCACCACTACTGTGCCAGTTTATATTACAAGCAGGTCACCATAGTAGACTGCAGAATTTAGGGCTTGATTTGTGTTTTCAGTTTTCTAGTAGCATAAATAGTAACTTTTACTACCAAGAATGCAAGTCAATAAGTGTGAAAGCTCTAGGTAGCTCTCTCTGTCTTCAGTGAGTTATGAAAGCATTTATTGTCACCGTTAGGACACTGTCTTTTGTGAGAGCAGTCAATAATCATGACAATAACCTGGATTGTTTGCAAGTTTCCATGAGGTCATTTTGGCCAGCAATTTGATCCTATGTAACCCATTCCTGATGCTAATGGTTACATTTGCTGGCAAAAGATACCTAGTTGTGACCTTATTTCTTCTGTTATTTGATGACTGCATTTCTTTGATACATGCATATATATAATAAAAAAGGCTTTCTTTTAGGTTTCTCCATTACCACTCAAACAGTCCTTAGTTTTACCTGTCCATCTTTGTATTCCTCCCCTTACTCCTTGTGTTCTTTCCCATCCCAATTTATTGTGACAATGTTGCAACAAAGCTCCTGACTTTCCAGGAAGATTTTCATGTCATGCCGTAGGCACTAAACCCTAAGTGAATTGATTATGTATGCATGTTTTCTTTGTCTGTATTTTTAAAAAGGTCATGAATTTATGAGGGGGCTGGAGGAACTCATGAGTGGATAGAGGAGGAGAGGAAAGTATGAAAATGAAGAAAGCAGGAATAAAATTCAGAAAAAATAAATTATTGAAGTGAAAAATTTTATAAATGTCTAATTTCTTTCAGTGGCATGGATAGAATATCTGACATTTTAAATAGAAAATTTCCACCTCATCTCAAGCTGTACTATAGAGCAACAGTAATTAAAACTGCATGGTACTGGCACAGCAATCGGCTGGTTGATCAATGGAATCGAATCGAAGACACAGATGAACCCACACACATATGGTACTTGATTTTTGACAAAGAAGCCACATCTATTCAATGGGAAAAGGATAGAATATTCAACAAATGGTGCTGGTCTAACTGGATGTCTACATGTAGAAAAATATAATTGGACCCATATTTGTCACCATGCACAAAACTCAAGTCCAAGTAGATTAAAGACCTCAACATAAAACCAGAGAAACTAAACTGGTTAGGAGAAAATATGGGGAAGACCCTGGACCACATTGGAACAGTAGACAACTTCCTGAACAGAACGCCAACAGCCCAGGCCTTAAAGTCAACAAAATAGTAAATGAGACCCCATGAGGCTGAGAAGCTTCTGTAAGGCAGGAGACACTGTCAACAGAACAAAGCCACAGCATACAGACTGCGAAAGATCTTTACCAACCCTACATCTGACAAAGGTCTAATATCTAAAATATATGAAGAACTCAAAAAATCAAACACCACCAAACCAAATAACCAAATAAAGAGAGCTGGAACTTCATATATAAACCATCTCCCCTGTAGAGGTTAAGAGGAAGACTGCACATGCTGATGTCTCTCTGTTTCTCCATGTCCTCAATGGTGATGTTTCTTCTTTCTCTCTGCTATAGAGATCAGGTACTTCCAAAGTGAATTCTTTTTGCCCAGCAGTTACAGTGCCTTTCTGGATAGTTTTCTAACATTTACATCTCCAGTTAATGTAGGACTCACGCAATCAGTGAATCTCTGAGAAAGGAAGCACCCTCTCCAGTCTCCTTACGTAGGAAGAAAGGTCAGTATTTAGAACACAAAATGTTTTAGCATTCAGCCCAGATTCAAAATATACTTTAATTTTGTGCCCCTGGATAAATTCCTTAATATTGTTGACCCTCATTTTCTTTTTTTTTCCAAAAGTGGAAAGATTTTAATTGACTTTTTCCCTCTAAAATTAAATATGCCTCTTACATAATTGACATTGAAAATATGTAAATTCTATCCTGTTAAGGTAACAAACTTTAATGGCACATTCCCAGGCAGTTTAAACTGCACCTAATGAAGTCCTTGATATTCAGCAACCTCAGGTACAATGTTCTCCTTCTGTGAATTGTGTTATTAATGTGTGTTCATGTGTGCACCTTCATGAAATTAGTATATCTAGTTAACTTTTATAATATTTAGTATTTCTCTCTTTTTGCAGTAAGCTTTTCAGTATCCCTTTAGAGACTGCCCATACTTTCAAGAATGAGATACTGAATCGTAACTGATGGGTTGAAGGTTAAGGTTCATTAATATTCACTTAGTTAGGGCTTAGTGAGTCATGTGCTTACTCAAAGGATGTTTAAGATATTTTCAAACAAAATAGAGGGAAGCCTTTTTTATATAGTTTTCTCATATATAAATTAGTTTCATGAATACTGTTGTTCCTCAAGAGCTAAGTAACTTTGAAAGTTGAAATAAGATACAAAATCAAGGTCAAATATCATTAAGAATGGGTTATTAGCTACCCAAGATAGACAGAATATAAGATCTCAAATATATGAAGCCAGAACTTGTTTGAAGAAAATTATCATTAAGTTGAAGTTCATTGTAAAATAATTTACCATATAAAGCAATTGAAGCTGGAATATTATTAAGAATGAAATATAAGTTGTTAAAACACTATGTGGGTAGAAGTAGAACATGTTTCTATTTCTGCTTCCTGTAGCATGAAGATACACATACACACAAAAGCACACACACACAAACACACACAAATGAACACACACTCACACACACACACACAAAGAGTTGACATGCACGTTAACATTAGACCTTGATGAATCAGTTTTTATTAATGCCCATTAAATGTATAAGTAGTTTGCTTTTAGGAACTACTAACATTTTTTCTATTTAGCTTGACATTTTAGCAGTGATATCTATTAGAATTTCTTTCTTTATATATTATATACACAGAAATATTATACAGAAAAATAAAGTTCTTCTGTCTCTGAGGTCACATAGGTTACTGATTAATATTTTACGTTATCTGAAAATCTTTATTTATTTTTAGACAGAAATGGTCATGCACTTCTGTTATTGTGCTCCAATTAACTTTCTTTCTAGACACTCATTGTCATTTATATCAAAGCATTGAATATATTAAGAAGACCAACATATATTACTGGAATATTTTTAGATATATATTTGCTTTTAAGTATATATGTGACCGTTTGTATGTAGATGTGTGCACCAAAGGAATGTCTATTGCTTTTTAAGCTTAGAAGAGACCCTCAGGTCACCTGCAACTGAATTTATAGCAGTTAGCCACCTATAGGAAAGGAACCTGGGTCTTCTGTAAGACAGCAAGTTCTCTTACCCACCTAGAACAGATCACACTTGAAATAGTTTTGTTGTTATTGTTGTTCTTTTTTGAGTCTGTCATTTTTAAATTCAAACTCTCAAATATCTGTACTTATGCCGATAAATTGAAGTAGTCTATGCTTCTGTACAGGAATACATATATTAGTTTAATGAAATATGAAAACAAAGATAAAGTAATTGAAATGCTAAACTGTAACATTTAAACAGGAAAACGAAACCAATATGCTGAAGTCTGTTACAGTCAGAAGAAACATAAGAATTGTCAACTCTGGTAATGAAAGACAAGATAGTTGGTTTAATATCTGAGTAGGGAAATTTCACTAAGTTTGGCATGTTCCTTAGTGAGTTTATCCTCGCCTAGTAACAATCTTTCCAACTTCTTCACACCCTGAAGCAATGCACTTACTAAGGTTCAGAATTGATCCCTCAGTAGGAAATGGGCAATAGAAGTGTACACTTACATACCAAAGAGAACCTCACACATCTTGGAGGAGAGAGCCTTGTCTGTGTTAGTCTGAGGCTATTTATGTATATCTTACGAGATCAGAGGCTACATTTGAAATGGCGAGTATGCTAAAGCACTTACTACATGAAGAGAATATTAAAGGGTCTGCAGTCAAGAATAAATGCAGTTTTTAAGAGTTTAGTTACTCCTAATGGAGGGAACAGAACACCAACCCACCCACAAAATCTTTGATCCAAAACTTACTCTGCCTATATAATGTGCAGGGATAAAGATAGAACAGATGGAGCAGAGACTGAGAGAAGGTCTAACCAATGCTTGGCCTATCCAAAGCCCCACACCATGGAAGAGAACCCACTTTTGGCACTATTAAGGATACTCTACTATGCTTTCAGACAGTAGCCTAGCAGCATTGTCCTCTGAGAAGAGTCTCCAGCTGCAGTTTGAAACAGATGCTGAGACTCACAGCTAAACAGTGGGTGAAGCATAGGGAAACTAGTGGAAAAGTGGGAGAACAGGGGTGGGGGATGGGGGAGGGAGATTGGGGGAAGTATAAAATGACCTAGAGGTGAAAACACCTCCACAAGAAGACCAACAGAGTTAATTAACCAGGACTCAGAGGGGCCTGTGAGGTCTGACGCCCCAACCAGACCATGCACGGAATGGACTTAGGTCCTCTATGTGGATGCAGCTTACGGGCAGCTCAAGCTTCATGTGGGTCCTCTAGTAAAAAGATTGGGAGCTGTTCTGTCATGGACTCTGCTGCCTGCATTTTAACCACTGCTCCCTGGTGGGGCTGCCTTTTCAGGCCACAGGTGAATAGGACAAACTCAGTCCTGAAACATCTTTATGAGTTGGGGTTGGTGGGTTGTTGGGGTTCCCATCCATTGAGGAACAGTGGAGGTGGGTGAGGGATGAAGAGTAGGAACAGAGGAGGGAGGAGGCTGCAATACGAATGTAGAGTGAATAAATAAATAATTTAAAAGCAAAGTTTGTCCATTCTTCTACTGAGGGACACTTAGGCTGTTTCCAGGTTCTGGATGTTATGAATAAAGCTGCTATGAACATGGTTGAGCAAATTTTCCTGTGTGCTGGAGCATCTTCTGGGTATATTCCAAGGAGTGGGATAGCTGAGTCTTGAGGAAGTCCTATTCCCAGTTTTCTGAGATAGCACTAGATATATTTCCAAAGTGGCTGTACTAGTTTGCATTCCCACCAGCAATGAAGAAGTGTTCCTCTCTCCCCACATCCTTGCCAGCATGTGGTGTCGCTTGAATTTTTGATCTTAGCCATTCTGATAGGTGTAAGATGGAATCTCAGAGTTGTTTTGATTTGCATTTCCCTGATAACTAAGGAGGTTGAGCATTTCTTTAAGTGTTTCTCAGCCATTTGATATTCCTCTGTTGAGAATTCTGTTTAGTTCCAAGCCCCATTTCTCAACTGGGTTATTCGGTTTGGTGGTGTTTAATTTCTTGAGTTCTTTATATATTTTGGATATTAGACCTTTGTCAGATGTAGGGTTGGTGAAGATCTTTTGCCAGTCTGTAGGCTGTCGCTTTGTTCTCTTGACACTGTCTCCTGCCTTACAGAAGCTTCTCAGCCTCATGAGGTACCATTTATTAATTGTTGACATTAAGCCCTGGGCTGTCGTACATATACACTATGGAATACTACTCAGCTATTAAAAACAAGGAATTCCAAAAATTTGTGGACAAATGGATTGAGCTAGAATCGATCATAATGAGTGAGTTAACCCAGAAGCAGAAAGTCTCAAATGGTATATACTCACTTATATCTGCATACTATCCCAAGTGGCATGTCTCATGAAAGCCTTCACTTACCAGGAATCTGGGACAGAGGGGAGGACATCCTATTTGGACTCTAGATGAGAGAAGCATGGGAGAATAGCAAAGTAGAAGAATCCAGAGGGTCCTAGAAACCTACAAGTAGAACATTATGATAGGCAGATTTGGGCCCAGGGGTCCCACTCAAACTAAGGCAGTAGCCAAGGATAATACAGGTGATAAACTTTAAACCCCTACCCAGATTTAATCAATGAACAGAACATTCTCCATAGTTGAGTGGAGAGTGGAGTATGACTTTCACATGAACTTTGGTGCCTCATATTTGACCATGTGCCCTGGATGGGGAGAACTGGTGGTACTCAGAGGAAGGATAGCAGGTCACCAAGAAGAGACTTGATACCCTATGAGCATATACATGGGGAGGAAATCCCCTTCACGAACAGTAGTAGGGGAGGGGAATAAGGGGAAAATGGGAGGGAGGGAAGAATGGGAGGATACAAAGGATAGGATAACCATTGAGATGTAACAAAAACACATTAATAAAAATTTTTTAAAAAGCAAAGTTTGTTTCTAGGAAAATTTAGAACATATTGAATAATAAGGATATTAACCTCTTTGGTATGGGGGTGCTTTTCTATAAATCTGAATAGATATAACTCTTACAGAAATAATTGATTCATAAGAAAATTATATGAAAGTAACTAAGGATTCCCATACAGTACATGAAACCGCAGGACAACAATGCTCACTTTATATTAGTATTTACTCGAGGTGTACATTTGTTATAACCAGCAGTCATATTCAGAGATATCATCGTGTGCAATTCACAGTTTGTATAAGAGTTCAGGGTTATTTACATTGTTGGTTTAGACAGAAAACAATGACACACACCCTCTATTATAGCATCATATAGAAAAGTTCCACTTGCTTAAAAATTAATACGTTCTTACAACTCATCCCTTCATATCCCTTAAATCCTGCTAACCAGTCATATATATGGACGTGTTTATTTTTGTGTGTCACCAGGTGTTATGTAGTTGGAGTTACATATTATCCAGCCTTTTCAGGTTGCTATATTTCATTTAATAATATACACTCACTTTCCTGAAATTCTTTTTATATTGTTTTGTAAGCTCCTTTTTAAAAAGCGCAGTAAGCAGTCAATTATCTGTATATACAGTAGTTTTTTTTTTTCATCTTGTCCTAGAAATATCATATATGCCTCATGGCTTGACAGTTATGGATCTAGATTATAAAAACATAATTGTGCAAATTTTTAAGTTGATATATTTTCTTTTTCCTTTATTTGTTTTAAAAAACACTAAGTGATGTGACTATTAGATCTTGTGGTAAGAATATGTTTAGCTTTCTAATGAAACTCTCATATTTTTCCAAATTACAGTGTCATATTGCTTTTCAATAATCAATGAATGAAAATGATTGGGATTGTTCATACCCATAGCTTTTGATATTGTCTGTGACAAGAGGTATGCTCATCTTACTCGTTGATAGTTGATAGCCTGGGAATTTTTTATAATAATTTCAACATAATTCTATTGCCTAATTGTTTTCTGAACAAAACCGTGTAAAGGAACTCAATTAGTTGAATTGGCTTACATATTTTAAAGTTGTTTCTTGTTTTGTTTTGTGGGTTTTTTGTTTGTTTGTTTGTTTGATTGATTGAATGATCAATTGATTAATTTGGGCCCATTACAATATTTGTTTCAATTTATGTCAAGTGGAGTTCCTCAAAATTGAATGAGACAATTACCTTCAACAGGTTTTACTTTCCTTAATAGCAATTTGTTACCAAACTCAGTATCTTATAAAATACTTCTGTGGGGATTTATGAACAAACTGCTAAGATTAACAATTATTACTTCTCTCAATCCCCAAATTTTAGACTATTGCGTAAGAACATTTGTAAATGACAAATATTATTTATTCTCTCTAGGACATGTCGTTTTCCTCATGTGCTTCCCAGTGAATTCATTACTTTGATTTGTACTACAATGCTAAAAGATTTTGTGAACTCTTTCACAGTGGTATATGCAATTTAATGTAATCCTGATTCCTGATTCATGTTCATTTGTATTTTGCCATAATAAATTAAATTCTATTCCTCTTGAATGGAGAGCTGTGTTTTATGATTTATATCAAACTGAAAATGCATGTTTAAGTTGATCATCACAGTGATTTCTATTATATTCATTTGCTAATTTCGCATACCAGCTACATCCCAATATTATGAAAATTGAAACCAGTGTAATTTACCCTTAAACGTAGTGAATATTAATACTTGACTATTAGTGAGAGAATAAAATTGAAGCACAAATTCATGATTTTAGTTTTAAGAAACTGACTCAGGAGATTGCAAGATAAATTTGTAGTGCTGACTGATAAAGTAAATAAATCAAGAAGTTGACCTGTACCCTTGAGTAGGAAGAATTCTAAAAATATACTTATTTTCCTCTCTCTCAGAGTGTTTTTGTCTCCAAAACTCATAAGCTGATTTCTGGGGCACTATTATATACTGAGCTATAATTTGTTCTTTTCAAAGTTACTCTTTAATGTCAAGCTAAACTTGATTTTGAGTTCCTAGAATGAATTTAAAAATTATTGTCAGAAAGATAGGGAATTGTCCTGCTATAAGCTAATCCTCTAAAGTTATTTGAAATATACCTTCTTAGACTGTAGTCATCTACCAGTGGTTGTGTTAAGATAATATGGTCCAATATACCCAATGTATGCAGTAGATGAGATGGCTTAGTGGATAAGTCTAGATACCTGAGTTTCATAACCAGAAAGTACTTGCTAGAAAGAAAGAATTGATTCACGCAAGCTGGGTCCACATCGCCACTCATGAAACATGGTATGTGTGTGCCTCACACTACTTTACAAATGTAAAGTAATAAATATATAAAAATACAAGAAGAACAATAGTTAAAAATTCATACTGAGACATGATGTTAGGTAACTTTACAAAAGAATGAGATATATTCACAGCTAAATGGTTTGCTTCATTTCTCTCATCTTTATATTTCCTCTCTACATTACCTCAATATTAGAATACTGGCTATATATGCAAATATCTACGAATATTGATACAAACCAGTGCTATATATGCAGCATGTCTTAAACAATTTCTAAACAGCAAGAAGTATAATACAGAAATAGTTCATATCTGCATTAAAATAAGTAGACAACAATATGCGTTTCTTTTAGGGGATCACTTTCCTATTGCCTGAATTTTATCATCTTTGTAAGAATGGTATCTTCCCCAATGTTTTCAATGTATGCATATGACATATGGTTATGTTATAGTAGCAATAAAGTCTCAGCAATGAAAACCTCACTCTGTCAACAAAATAAAATCTCTGGCCTTGTTTTAAACCAAATACTTCAGTTGGGCAGTTTGAACACTTGACTAAGAAACCACCCCTAGGTAGGCAAGCTCACCTTAAGCCAAACTAGAGATAGATAAGACTACTAGCCTATTAATGAGGTGTTGTATTTCCCTTCCCAGAATCTCTGCTGCTCCTAATACAGCAGCTAATCAGGACCACAGCACTGTAGTTTTATAAACTGTCCACGTATGCAGAACTATGAAAAGAAAGAATAACTTCAGCTTTCTTTCCTTATTAACTGTGGTTTCCTCAGCACTATTATTTTCTCCTTTATTTGTGATTTCCTTATCTCTCTTTAATGCCTCCCTCTGTGCCAGGGGCTGCCCGTCTGTCATGTGTTTAACCTCCATGCCTACTTAGTGGTATGAAATAGCCTCGCCTCCACTTTTTTTGTTTTCAAGAAAGCTATAAATATTTACATCTTGATTTTCCTGGAGGTATTTCTTTTAATTAATAATCAAGTTGTACTTAGGTTGTGTTTGAGTCCATTCTTAGATTATTTTACCTATGAAGTCTAAAAGGAGGATAATCTGATTTTCCCTCTACTAATTGTTTCACAAAATTATGTATTATTCGAACTATGTTTAAGATTGGTGATCACTGGAATTGGAGAGTGTCAGAAGACTCAAGTTCAGTTTCTAGCACCTGCTTCAGACAGCTAACAACAATCTGTAATTCACTTTCAGGGGATCTAGCACCATCTTATTGCTTCCACTGGCAAACACACAGAGATGGACAAATATATACACAAATAAAAATATTTTAATAATTAATGAAATATTAATCACTTTAGTAATGTTATATTTATTCCAGACAATCAGTAAGACTCAGAAATGCATAAATATATGCAAACTTTTTAAATTTACTTTGTATTTACTGCAAATTTAAGTAATTATGACATAGTTGCCTATATAGGAAATTCATTGTTGTTTTCATTTTCAAATTCACTTTAGTATATTTACTTCTTAGTGTTCTGTCTTTTATAAATTATTTAATAGAATTTTCAGCTCCATACCTTTCTGCCAGTTATTCTAAAAATGTTAGTATGTTTATAATTATTCCTATATGCTGATGCTGGCCTCTTTCCCTAGAAACCATAGTACAAACGTTCTGTCATCAGTTAAAAATAAACTGCAGCTAACTTCTATATTATTATAATTAAAATATATTAATGGAAGTCTTTCTGAAATCCTGTATGTCCAACTAACTTTTTCCTATTTAAGCTTTCAGAATGGAAAATTAAAGCAGAAAAGGAAATGTTAGTTTGATCTTTTGATCTAGATTTAGAACTTGTCAGTTTTGGTGAGAATAGTTTTACATGTGTCATCAACATATTTATGATTAGAAAGAAATAGAGAAATTCAACAATTACTAATTGCTTATTCTAAAAAAAGAACCTCATTATCTGATGTAATTTGATACTTCATTAAAACATTTTTGTGTATATTATACTCCTTCTCATCATCAAAGAGTATCTGAAGCTCATTAACTATCTCCAAATGACAAATTACTTTCCTTCGTTGACTGTAAGTTTCTCTTCTTTTCATCAGTAAGCATTTTCCTTTCAAGATTACATTTAATCTTCTTTACCCTTTAAATGATTTACTTCTTAACTAACATGAACAATTTTATAATTAAATGTTTTGACAAAAAAAAAAAAACTTATCTATTTTGCCAAAGAACATTAAACTAGATTGTTAAAATCTAAAAAGATTTTATCTGCAACTTTATGGAACAGTTTGGAAGTGGGAGCAGGAGAGATATGAATGATCAGGATTAAGTTAAGTTTAATACTGGTTAATAATACCTTTTAAGACATTTTTTATTTTAGTCAATGAAGACCTTCCTATTTAGGTTCTTGTTGCTGTTACGTATTTGAACTCCTATCCACCAGTGGATGTGAAAAGTATTGCTGACCATTTAAATATGGAAATAGCAGTTCTTTTGTGGTGTCAGTAATGGAAATTGGGCTTTATGTTGTAATTTTTTGCCCAATTGACTTTCAAGGCAGAGTTTTATATTCATCTCAGTAGCAATGTAAACAACTAAATATACCAGATTTCATAAAGCATATCCAACGTGTGAAATATCTGCCAAGATAGAGCTATGAGTGCTTTGGACTGTATAAAGGGCTGTGATGTACAAAGTACCCACTGATGAGCAAATCTCCATCTTCCAATATTTTTGAAAGCCATAAAGCAGACTTATAAATTTGTTATTACTGTGGAAATTGAAGCATCTCGTTGAAAATTGGTAACATTTTACATTTGTAACTTAGTTTTACCCATCAGACTCTATTTCCTTGCTTATTAACAGGGCAGAAAAGGTAGATTTTTATGAAATGAGTTATGTGAAAGTAGTAGATAAGAGGACTGTGCTGAGGCTGAGCAGTAGACTGTCTTTTCAACACATGAAAGCATGACACTATATCCATAGCAACAAAGAGTGGATGAGTGTTATAGAGATCATATAGTGAATGGTTGTGAAATGTACATAAAAGTTACTCCAAAGATTATATAAAAATTACAGTCTTCTATTAGATGTTATATTATGTATTAAAATTCTAATTAATAATTGTATATATCTAATGCTACTTGAGTAAAATATAAGAAATAATGTGTATATATTGTTATGATATATTTTATATATTGTATTCCACATAAGTATATATGAAATTAAACATCATTGATTTTTGCAATAATGCCCAAACCCTGCATTTCATTTAGTACTGAAAACATTTTATAAACTGATACTTGATGCAAAACTAGTTCTGATATGGTAATAAAATAAGAAAAATAAAGCATCCCCATAAATTCTTTTATAATATTTTCAGAATTTAGTAATGATTAAAACTTTGCTGTCACTTACTATGATTCTCTATAATATCACACAAGCACACACATTCTTTACCATATTTTGAAAGTTATTTTTGCCATGGAAATTATAACTAATACATTCTGAGAAATTTTTTGGCTAATAAATATTTCAGAAGCTCTGACAAACACATATCTGTAATATCCTAATAAAAGTATGCTTCTTACCTTAAAATCAGTTCAACATCCTTGAGTCAAACCTGATTTCCTCTCTATAAAAGACCAGTAATAACTTATAACCAACTCCAAACGAAAATAAGAATCTGTAGACCACGACAGTAAACAGAAACCTATCCAAGCCCCCATAGAAGAAATGGGATGTCACCCTCTTAAGGTTTCTTCAGGCTGGTTTAGAGCAAATAGTGCCTTTGACGGGGACTCCCAAAAATGGGGGAAATGATTAAGTAAGCCAGGGATAGCATTTCTGGTCCATCTTTCAAATGGTGTGAAATTCTAGACTTAATGGGAATCCTGTGTGGGACAGTCTGAAATGCTGGACCAATTGGGATCAGAAGCTTTCTACAACGCTGTCCTGGGAGCTGACCTGTTCTGGTGGGTAACAGCAACTGAAGCGCCTAGGGCCGGAACATGGAGGATGCAGGATATCATCATCCAGCATGTTGAGATGAGCTTGCTGAGAGGAATGAATCCTGTCAGATCGGATCCAACATAAAAGTCCAGTTCTTTTGTTCTGAAAACATAATTTCCCACCAGCATTATACAATCCTAACATTGTGATTGTGAGGTGTGCAGGATGCACGGAGAAATTAAAGATGTTTCTTTGCTCATTATATGAGCAGAAGTAAGACATCTGCACATCTTCATTCATGCCGTGATAACGGCTCTAATTATAATTCTCAGAGAATCTATGACTAACATGAAGCCTTGTATATGCAAAGACCTTCGTACCTCAGCCGGTCTCAGAGCTATTCCCATGTGGTAGGATTAGCAATACTAGTTACCTGCTTGTTTAGCAGTTTGAATTCTTTACATTTTGGTTGAATCCTCCCTCCATCCACACCATCCCTCATCACCTCCTGATACCATCCCTACCCTTATCCTATTTTGCTTCCTCTCCTAGTCCTTAGAAAGGGGAGCTCTCCTCCCCTAACATTTGACCTCAGCTTATCCAGTGTCCTCTGTACTACCTGTAACCTCTGCCTCTGTGACATGAAAAAGCCGCCCTGTGGGACTGGCCTTATCTTTATTTTGTAGGTAAGGAGATAGAAGCTGAAAAGAAAGAAAGGGGGATATAGAAATATATAGAGAGAATAGAACAAAAGATAGATTATTGAATCTACTCCACATCTGCAGGCCTTAATTGTTACTCACAGATAAGGTTATTTTTTAATTCAATGATATTGAATTTTGTATACTGATACAAATCATGGCCATGTTAAAAAAAGTCTAATTTTATCACAAGAATACATATTCTAGGTCTAATAGGTAGATATTATTCTATAGATATATAAAGTAAAATAGTTAAATAAGGTCTTTAAAAGCCTCAGAGACCTATGGAATATGGGATTTACAGATGCTTTTATTATTCTAAAGATTCTTTGACAACAAGAGATTCCATCTTACACCCATCAGAATGGCTAAAATCAAACATTCACGTGACAACACATGCTGGCGAGGATGTGGAGAGAGAGGAACACTCCTTCATTGCTGGTGGGAATGCAAACTAGTACAGCCACTTTGGAAATCTATCTGGTGCTACCTAAGAAAAATGGGAATAGGGCTTCCTTAAGACCCAGCTATTCCACTCCTTGGAATATACCCAGAAGATGTTCCAGCACACAACAAGAACATTTGCTCAACCATGTTCATAGCAGCCTTATTCATAATAACCAGAACATGGAAACAGCCTAAGTGTCCCTCAGTAGAAGAATGGATAAAGAAACTGTGGTACATATACACTATGGAATACTACTCAGCTATTAAAAACAAGGAATTCCCGAAATTTGTGGACAAATGGATTGAACTAGAAATGATCATAATGAGTGAGCTAACCCTGAAGCAGAGAGACTCAAATGGTATATACTCACATCAAACCCCTACCCAGATCTAACCAAGGGACAGAACATTCTCCACAGTTAAGTGGAGATGGGGGACTGACTTTCACAGGATCTCTGGTGCCCCATATTTGGCCATGTCCTTTTGATGGGGAGGCCCAATGGCTCTCGGAGGAAGGATAGCGGACTACCAAGAAGGGACTTGATACCCTAGCACCATATTCAGGGAGAGGAGGTCCCCTTTGGTCACAGTCATAGGGAAGGGGGATTGGGGTGAAAGTGGGAGGGAGGGAGGAATGGGAGGATGTATGGGATGGGATAGAAAATGAGATGTAATATGAATTATTTTATTTTTCAATTAAAAAAAAAAAAGACAAGTTAACTCCTGGCAACACCCAGCCTGCCTCAAAGAAGATGATGAGCATCAAAGAACCTCCTTATGGAGTTGTCTTCAAATGTGGCAAACAAGCCACTGGGCAAAATGTCCTTATTTCTACCACAGACAGAATTCTGCCTTAAAATGGGCAAGTTTAGATGCAGGCGGAATCAATGGCAGAACTCTGCCAAGACAGGGTAAGCCAGTCCTCAGTTTTTCCAGCCTCACAAATATGTCTGTTAGATATATTGGGCCAGAAGGCTGAAAATGATGCTCCAACATTATAGAGTGTCTTGGGTGACTGTTCAGGAAGCAAACTGCCTCAGTCATTTTTTCATTTTGAAAGCTGCTAACCTGCACTTCTGGTTCACTCAGTTATTTAAGTTTTAATCCTTCTCAAATTTCTGATGGCATTGAAGACCAGATAGTTTAGTCTCTCAGTTAAGCTTAGTAGGTTAGGTGTTAAGATTGTTTTAGATCAAGACAGATGTTTTCAGTTAAAAGATATGAGATATGATAGATACTGATCTTTATTCAGAAATTTAGACCCAACACCATGCTTATTTCCAGTGTGCCAAATAAAAATAGCCAAATCATTATTAATGTAACATTTATATAGTTCCTGATTGTTTTGTGGTTCTTCCTGCTGTATATAGTTCATTGTATTCATGTGTAATAATATAAATGTATACTTAAAAAAGAAACAAAATTTAAAAAATCAGTTCAACATGAGAGGAACAAGGCCACATTCTGAATGGTGCTAGACTTCTGAAAGAAGACAACGTTCTGAATGTATCAGTGAGTGCCACATTCGTTTTATAATTTGTCACTCTTTTTTAAAAATTTATATCTTGTTTTCCTACAAGTAAAGTATCCCTGTGATGGTTTGTTCTGATGGTCAACTCCACTAGATTTACAATTACTTTAGGCAGAACTCTCAATATGTTTGTGTTTTTCTATGTAGAAATTGCCACACTAAAATGAAGAAGCATCTCATAAAGGTTGTCACAGACATAAAATGATAAAAAAAAAAAAAAAAAAGAAAAAAAAGAAGTATGCCCTTATCTCTTTTTCTCTTGTGGAACATTTTCATTTCTTCTCCTATTCAGATATTACCATGCATATGTTCATATCTTCCTCTTTCATATTCATTTTTCTCATTGTGTGTCAACCAGAAGATATCCATATGCTTTATAAGCATTCCAGTGTCAACCCTAAACTTCAGCTCCCAGTTGATCACAATAAACTTACATTGTAGGCCAAATTGAATTTAAATTTGTCAGACGTTAGAACTGAAATTACCTATGTGTGGCATAACATTGGATATGTATAATCACTACAGTTGTTTTTTAAATGTTGTGTGAAAGATCACCATCCAAGTCACATTTATTTGAATATTAATAATTCCTCATTTACTTCTTACATCTGTATTGCCTCCATGAACATGTGATTCCATAGTCATATTTAACATTGTATTGAATAAGTATTTCACTTTATTTTTTTCATCTCAGGACGTTAATATTAAAATAAATGTGTCAGGCATTGTCTCTTTTGCATGTTATGTACAGGCATTAATTAGCCATTCACTCAACCCCTGCTCTTTCTTTATCCCTGCACATCTTGTAGACAGGGAAAATTTTGCTTCAAAACTTTTGTGGGTGTGTTGGTGTTGTCCTTACTCTTTTAGAAGTCCTGTCTGGTTAAAGAGTATCCTTTTTATTCTTCATGCTGACAACACTTAGGGGTCTCAGATGGAGTCACTCCATATCCTCTCAGAAGCCTACCCTGTCAGGTCTCCAGCCTATCTCAGAGATGCCCCAGGCCTTGGTTTCTTTTCTCCCTTCAAGCCTGCTGTCCTATTTCTCATGCCCCAACTCTCCCCAAATCATAACTCCACCCTCATTTCCCTCAGCACTCCCTCACCTATCCTGTTCTTTCTCTTTAAGCACTTCCTCTGTCTATTTTATTTCTCCTCAGTGAGATTCACACATCCTTTCTTGGGCCCTCCTTGTTACTTAGTTTCTTTGGGTTTGAAAATTGTAGTATGGAATCCTGTATTATATGGCTAATATTTACTTTAAAATGTATACATACCTTTTGTGTCTTTCCGGGTCTAGGTTATGTCATTCAGAGAGAACTTCTCTAGTTCTATCTAGCTGCCTATATATTTTATTTTCCTCGTTTCTCATAGCTGAATAGTACTCAATTGTGTAAATATACCATTCTCTGGTTGAGGGACATCTGGGTTGTTTCCAGTTTTTGGTTGTTACAAAAAGAGTTGCTATGAATATAGTTGAGCAAGTGTCCTTGTTGTATGATGGAGCAACTTTTGAGTATATACACAGGAGTGGTATAGCTGGGTCCTGAGGGAGAGCTATTCCAGATTTTCTGAGAAATGTCCAGATTTGTTTCCAAAGTGGTTATACAAGTTTGCACACCTACCAGCAATTGAGGAGTGATCCCCTTCCTCTGCATTATTACCAGCAGTGTTGTTTCTTGAGTTTTTGATCTTTGTCATACTGACAGGTGTAAGATGGAATCTCAGTGTCATTTTGACTTGCTTTTCTAATATAACTAATGATGTTGAACATTTCCTTAAGTGTTTCTCGGCCATTTGTGACTCCTTTATTGAGAATTTTCTGTTTAGCTCTGTACAACATTTTAAAATTAGATTATTTGGTTTGTTGTTGTTTAATTTTTTTTGTTCTTTATGTATATTGGATATTAGCTATCCCTTTGTCAGATGTAGATTTTTCCAAATCAGGAGACTGTATTTTTGTTCTGTTGAGAGTGTCCTTTGCCTTCCAGAAGCTTTTCACTTTCGAGAGGCCCCATTTATTAATTGTTGATCTTAGAGCCTGCACTGTTGGTGTTCTGTTCAGGAAGTTGTCTCCTGTGCCAATGAGTTCAAAGCTCTTCTCTGCTTTCTTATCTAGTAGATTTAAAGTTACTAGTTTTATGTTAAGGTCCTTGATCCACTTGACCTGAGTTTTGTACGGGGTGATAAATATGAATCTATTTGCATTTTTCCATATGTAGATATCCATGTAGGCCTACATCAATTGTTAAAGATGCTATTATTTTTCCATGGTATGGTTTTGGCTTCTTTGTCAAAAATAAAGTGTGCATAGGTATATGGATTAGAGATCCAACCCCTGATATTATTACCAATATTCTGTTATGCTCATAGACCTATAGCCAAATATTAGGTGAATTTAGAGATCTTTGTAGAAGAGTGTGAGGAAGTATAGTAGTACCTGGAGAGAACAGTAGCTTAGCTACACAAGAAGACCAAGGGAGCCAACTAACCCAGGTGTGCTTGTAGAGACTGAAACAACGAAGGACCCTGTATGGACTGCGGTTAGACCTCCTACACATATGTACCTGATGGGCAACTTGGTCTTCATGTGGGCCCTCTAGTAAGGGGAACAGGGGCTGTTTCTGACAATGACTTTCTTGCATGCTTTATGATCACTTCCTTCCAGGTATTGGTGGTAAATGATGCCTTCAGTCCAATTGCAACTTGACATGCAGGTATGGGTAGGTGGGGGGGGCTCTCTCCTTTTCTGAGAGGCAGGGAAGAGGAGACACAGGGAAGAGGGAGGCAGAGTGAGACTGAGAGGAGAGTAGGGAGAGGCCCACAATTTGGATATAAAGTGAATAAAAAAATTAATTAATTACAAAAAATTGAAGGATTCTTAAAATATAAGGTGATCATTATACTCTTTTTAAAAAAAACTATCATATGACTTTATGTTCGCCATTGATAGATCATCATAGTATAATTTTTTGTCTTTGTTTTATGCATCTTTTCTTTTTCTTTAAGTTATTTTTTGAGATTATAAAGGCGTTATGTCATTTTCCCCTTCCCTTCATCATGTTAACTTTTCCCATATATCCCACCATGATCTCTTTCAAAGCTATGTCCACTTTTAAGATTGTTGTTGCTTGTATATATCTAGAAGTATATACATGTATATTATTAGATATGAATTGCTCAGTTTATGTAATGAGTCACAAACTTGACTATCTGAACAAGAGCTAAACAAGAACAACAACAGTCATGCTAATATGGACAGAGGATAGCCAGGAGGTCTCAGCCCTACACAAAGAACTTTGAGAAATTAAGGAATGCTAAACAGTGGAAGAAACAGTCTTCCTCAAGGAAAAGCACACCAACTAAATATTCAATACCTAATCTTCAGCCTAAAAACATAGGTACAAATAACATTATATAGTGCTATCTTTTGAGACAAAATTTGATAAAATTCTTTTATCAAGCATGTTTATTTTATTGTGTACGTCCATGTACACATATGTTTCTCTCAAGGATTTATAAGCTGTCTTAGTCAGCTCATTTTTTTTTATCAGGTTGTTTTGTTTTGTTTTCAAGTTTAAGTATATACCCTTGGCTGGCCTAAAACTTTCTATATAGATTACATTTGCCTCTGACTCACAGAGATCTACCTGTTATTGTCTCCTGAATTGAATTGTGGGATTAATGATAAGATAAAAACCTACCCATGAACTCTTTCTGGTATATATTTGAAACCAGTTACAGAGCAGAATAATGGAAGTACTGATATCACCCCTTACCCTAGGAGTCCAGAAAGAATAAAATATAGAAAGGAAAAAAAAAAAAAAAACTATTCCAGTGGAGGCATCCCTTTGTCTTTATTTGCTGGTGTCATGGCTCCCACAGGATTTCACAAACAGTATATTTTGCCCAAGGACATAGAACTAAATGATCATAAACAAAATCCTCTGAATATATGTGTGAAATAAACAACTTCTCACCCAAATTAACTTTTCTACATAATTGGTCATTGAGATAAAATGCCATTAGTATATGTCCCAGAATGAAGTAGACCAATAAAATAACTCTGTTTCATTTATTGATTTTAAATGCATATTCTGTTCTTCCTAAAATGTCAAAATCAACGCTAGTCTGCCTAATAAGAGCTATTTAAATGTTTCAAGTGATATAATCATGAACCATCATTTAACTGGCAATTATAAAAATAATGCTAATTACCGAGCATTTAGTTTGTTTCTCACTTTGAAAGCAAAACATGTACTTTTTAATAGACTTCCATATAAACGTCACTGTGATTCTATTAGTTAATATCTTCAATATTTTGATGAGGAAAGGTAGTTTACTTAAGTAATGACTCACTGAAGTATTTATATGTGTAACCCATATATTTAAAGGTGTACTCCTAGTGTTCTTTTCCTATCATATAAAATGCATTCCTGACTATTACTCTTTCCAAGGAACTGTTGAGGGAGACCATGATGGTAGGCTGCTGTTCTTCCTTAAGGTCTATTTCTTGTTCTGCATCTTCTGTGTCTTCACATTATTACAAAGCAAACCTATGCTCCATTAATGTCTTTTTCCATTCTTTCTTATGTCTCAAACATTATACGGTAATTATCATTGATTCATTGCTCGTTCAATTTTTCTAAAATCTATACCTCTCTCAAGTATATTAGAACTAAAATTTCTATTGAAAATTTCCTGGATATCTTGATCAGATTTTATATT
Organism: Acomys russatus; assembly: GCF_903995435.1. NCBI lineage: Eukaryota > Metazoa > Chordata > Mammalia > Rodentia > Muridae > Acomys > Acomys russatus. Next base: position 36,705,164 of record NC_067154.1, on the reverse strand, counting down.
AAGAGAGCCTTTCAGTTTTGCAAGAAAAATTTTATATCCAATACACTTGTCTATTTGTGTATTTTTATGTTTGTACATGAAAGACAGAGGTTGATATAGGATATCTTCCTCTACTGTTGTCCATTTTATATATTTGAGACAGGGTTTCTCACTAAACATGGTGCTAAATGATTGGTAGACTTCACTGGCACACAGTGCTCTTTCTATCTTTACTTTCTAGATCTTGGATTACAGACATCATATATTAGAAAACTTTGCTTTTAGATGCATTTGGGGTATACATACTAATATTTCCTTTCTACACTGTTAGCCATTTTCCTGAGATCAGGTAGTACATTTTGTGTTTAACATACTTTTTTTTTTTAGTTTAACATAATTTAAGAGACAGTTCCCTTTCTTCTTTATTGTACTTGATTAACCATATTCTAACTTTGTGTAAGTGTGTGTGTACCTGGGTACAGATATGAACACCATGTATATGTAAGTACCCATGAGATTAAAAGGAGGCATCAAATTCCCTTGGAGCTTAAGTTAATAGTGGTTGTGGCCTATCTGATGTGAGTGCTGGGAACTGAACAGCAAATGCTCTTAATTACAAATTCATCTCTTTAAATGAAATTTTTCTTTTTATTTCTCTCCTTTTTTTTTCAAAACATTAAATGAAAGAGTGCTTTACATGCATGAATGTATGTAGACTTTGTGTATGCTTGGCACCCATAGGTCTCTAAAAATTGGTGTCATCTGATGCTCTCTATAAGAGCAGCAAGTACACTTAATTGCTAAGCCCTCTCTCCTTTCCCTCCTCCCCTTTCCTCTCCTCTCTTCTCCTCTCCTCTCCCTTCCCTTCTCTCTTCTATCCTTTTGTCTTTTTCTTCCTTCCCTGCCCTGCTATGTCTTATATCCTGTTTTCTATCGTCTTTACTATTTTGTTCTGGTCTTACTATGCAGCCTTTGGAATACTTAAGAGTAATTTTTTACAGTCTCTAAGGAAAATGTTTATATTTTATAGGACAATAAATGTTATCCCTTCCAAAAGATAAAGTGGAAACAAATCTATTAGCAAACTCTTTTAAAATACAGATTTTTGTATGCGTTTTCTGCGTTTTTCTTTTAAGATTGGAATAAGAAACACTTTTTATAAAAACAAAACTCATTTTGCCTGCCACAAATTCTTTGTAGATTACCTTGGAACCTTGTTTTTTCCCCTTCATCGATGAATCTTTGTGGGGCTAAATCTTGGTTTATAAAGAGAGTTAAATGCCAGTTCTATCAAAGTGCTTCTTTACCAAATCATCTTTAGAACAGCTCAATGGTGGACTGAATTATTTCAGAAAACAGAATATCCTGGTCATTTCTATAAGTTATAGAGTAGAAGTGACCACGATCCTTATTCTGAGAAAGTATAGCTCATCATTGTTCTTTTTATATTAATTTTTAATTTTTAGAAAAAAATTTCAAAAGTTGTGCACTTTTAGCAGGCTGCACATTTTGGCTGTGCCCAGTGCCTATTGAGAAACATGTTAGAAAAGAAAATAATAGTATTTCTCACTTTTGCATCATCTAGTTTACATCAGGCCTGAGAAAGGGCAAATAATAGAATTTGACACAGAAGCAACCTCGCTATAGCGATTCAAAACATCAAGCCTTCCACTAACACCAAATTTGTGTTCTGCAGAGCTATAACAGTAGCCATTAAATACCATCCATGCCTGGAGGAGCTTCTGGGATCTCAGCAGTGATCTGTAGTAGATCTTTCAGGAGGTACATAGGCCCTGCTCATTTTGGAAACAAGCTGGTAGGAAACTGATGGGACACGTGCTGATTTTGTATGTGAGTTTAATGAAATAACCAGAGAAATATGAGGTAAAGATAGAATATAATATAGATTTTATGATTATGGAGCTTCTTCTTACCTTGGTCGTGTTATAAAATCTTTTAGTCATCTGTTTTTAAGTGTTTGAGGATACACAGGTGTAATCTCTATTGAAGGAGCAAGCATGGCGCGTGTATTCATATCCTTGTTAATCACTCAGTTGTTCAGGGTTACCCTGTGCAGTGTCTTTGTGGTCATAACCCCTTCTACAGACACACATTGACTTACAACTTTCTGGGTTCCCTTTCTTTTGACTAAAGTCATCTCTTCTGCAAAACAATGTCTTCATCTTCCTCATGCTTTGCTGCTGTTGTAGCTGCTGTTTGTTTCATACTGTAAGTCTCAACTACAGTTTCTTCTCCTTCCTTTCTTCCCATGTCTTTTCCTGCCTCGATCTCCCCTCCCCTCCCCACCTGTAGATTCACTCCTTCTTGGTTTCCTCAGAGGCTGTTGTTTTGTGTTTGAATTTTGCCATAAGGAAATTGGGGAGACGTCATCCATCTTATTCAGGTAAAATGTGACATTTAATAAGGCACATGTGAAGATCTCCAAAGATTACTCCATGCTTGGCTCCTGTTACATCACTGGAGAAATAGATAAGATATTGCAGTTCACACATGATCAATCTGTTCAGAAATAAAGTAGGATTTTCTTATTCATTAAGACATTGTGAATTTGATATTTTTACCAGAACCTTGTAATGAATTCTGTGCTAATGACCCATGATGTAAGTAACACTGGAGAAATGTCTCAGTGTTTATAGTACTAGCTGTTCTAGTGGAACCAGGTTCAGTTTGCAGTTCCCTCTGGTAGGTCCCAGCCATCTATACCTCCCGTGTCAGAAGATCTGACTACTTGTTCAGGCATCCACAAGAAATGTGTACGTGGTGCACAGACATACATGAAGGCAAAACAGCCATGTACAATTAAGCAGTCTCTTTTAAAAATAGATTACACCTTAATAATCTTGAATCTTCATATTTCATTTTTAATGTCCTCACTTGAGTATTTTTTATTAATTTACTTATTCACTTTGCATCCTGGTCATAGCTCCTCTCTCCTCTCCTCCCACTTCCACACTCCCTCCCCCATTCTGCCTCCCCCTCTCCTATTCCTCAGAAAAGGGGAGCTATCCTACTCACCCACCCATGCTTGTTTGTCTTGTTCCCCTGTGGCCTGACAAGGCAGTCCTCTCAGGGGGAAATTATCAAAAAGCAGACAACACAGTCCATGTTACAGATAGCCCTTACTCTCCTTACTGTGGGACCCACATGAAGGCTGAGCTGGACATCGGCTTTTTCTATGTAACTGACCTAGGTCCAACCCATGCATCATTCTTGGTTGGTACTTCAGACTTCACAAGCCCCTCTGTGCCTTGGTTAGTTATTACTGTTGTTCTGGTTGTGGAGCTCTTATCACCTCTAGGCCTTATTATCCTTTCCCTAGTTTTCTATTATACTCTGCTCAGTGTTTTCTAAATAATAAGTATTTTAATTATAGTTATTTACCATTACCAATTGACTCATTACAGAAATGTTATTAATTCATTTATATGTATATTAGAGTTTAATTTTCAGCCCAGTTATTACTCACGGCTCAGTTTAAAGAATCATTTGAAATAGTTATGATAATTCTCAACTTTACAGGAAAAAACTTTCAAAAATACTATCAAACTATGCATGCAATGTTTCCTGCAGACATCTGCTTCTAAAATTTAATTACCAAAGATGTATGCCAATTTGGAAGTAGAGATTTATGGCTGCTGTTAATATTCTGTAATAAATTTTCCTTTTCTGTGCGTCAAAATCTTTTGGGAATTTCAATGATCTTTGGTGATAATAAGACTAGTTCCAGCAATGATTGCTCATCATTTTAATCTATGTAAAAGGTTCCAGATTTAGGCATGATGTCATGAGAGTATTTGAAATATAATTCATCTTTAATAATATTAATGAACATTTAAAATCATGTCACTCTCTTCTAGTCTCCTTTCAAACTACTGTCAAGGATATTCTAGTTATTTTTGGCTTTCCATTCCAGTTCTGCCGCTAAGAAGCATTACATTACATTTCACTTCTGTGTTACATTTCAAGTAATAAGGCTGTATCAGTAACACTGAGGAAGTTATTCCAGATCTGATTAAATCCTTGCAGATTCCAGCTAACTTTCTTTTATATTTGTACCAACTATTTCTACACATTTAATCCTATGCCATCTCAAAATGTGATTGTCAGTCTGAGAGGTATCTTTTAGTCTCTCATTCCCTAAAGAACTGTAGACATTCTCATAATAAAATAGTTATGGCAAAATGACGGTTTGTAATCTATGTGATATATGATTTCGGTAATTTAATTTCAGTTACATTTTCTATTGTTGATATATATATATATATATATATATATATATATATATATATATATATATATATATATTCCAAAGTGAAAGATCCTACTTGATAAAAATATTTTTATTTTTGTTATTTGTTCTTTTCAATATGTTATTTCTTAAAAATCTCTAGTTAATTCTAATAACAACTTGCCATACCATTTCATGGTATAACATCTTAATAAAATCAAAGTAAATATATTTATTTCATTCAAAATTATGTATTTGTCTGTAGTTTTGAAAGCGTATAGGTAATTAGGAGCCAACTGTAACCAATCACTAAATTACTAACTTTAGTGTTTCTCTCTCTCTCTCTCTCTCTCTCTCTCTCTCTCTCTCTCTCTCTCTCTCTCTCTCTCTCTCCCTGTGTGTGTTTGTCTGTCTACTGTACAAGTAATGTTACACATACATAAATTGCTGAGATTTCATGGATATATATTTTTGTGAAATATTCATAAAACAGAATTCTTCAGAATTCAGTAGAGCAAAGTGAACTTAGTAAGGTGTTAGAAATTAGTGTTTTATCATGCTAAGATTTAGGCCACAGATAGCATACATTTGCTCAACTAAATTTTACAAAGTACAGTAAATATTGATTGGGTAAATATGACACAACACTGTAATCTGACTCACTGTCATGGTAGCACGTAGTGCCAGTTGCCAGTGGAGCCATCAACCACATGTTAAAAAGCTGTTGTGGTGATTGCTGGACTCTGACCAGCACTGCCCTGCCTTCTTTCTCTTTACAGAGTTATGATTGTGGTTCTTCCATGATCCCCTGAGCTCTATAAAGTTTCTACAGTATACAAGCATAAGAAAAATACCTCTTTAACAGACATGACCCCATTCACCTAAAAGGCCTGAAGATGAGCATGGTTGAAATGGTTGGTTAGCTCTAACTTCAAGGTCTTCAAATTTTATGCATTCAGGTTTTTTGCTCATTTTTTTTTTTTTAGAAAAAAATACTTCTAAATTACTTCATGAACCTAAACTACACTATTTCTCATGCTTCAAAAACAGGAAAGAATAAAACCGGGTGGTGGTGCCCTATACCTTTAGTCCCAGCACATGGGAGAGAGCAGCACATGAATCACTGTGAGTTCAAGGCTAGCCTGGTCTAAAAAGTAAGTCCAGGACAGCCAAGGATACACAGAGAAACCCTGTCTTGAAAAAAAAAACAAAAAACAAAAAAACCAACCCACACAAACAAAAAAAGCAGAGGGCAGGTAGGGCTGTTTGTTTTTATCCTGCCACAAGCAGAATCTGCCTAAAAATGGGCAACTTAGATGCAGTCAGATATGACAGCCGCACTCTGCCAAGTCAGGGTAAGTAAATCATCAATAGTTCCTGCCCTGCAAACAAATATGGCAGAGATATTAGGCCAGAAAGCTGGACATGAGGCTCCAACGTTATAAAGTGTGTTGGGTGACTGATCAGGCAGTAAACTGTCTTAAGTACATTTTGGAAGCTGCTAACCCAAACTGCTTATTCTTTTTCTGAATGTCACCAGGCCTCCCCACAAAATAGAAGTAGTCAAATATGGGGCCCCAGAGTTCATGGCAAAGTCAGTCCCCATTCTCCACTCAACTGTGGAGAATGTCCTGTCCATTGACTAGATTTGAGTAGGGCTTCGATGTTTACTGCATGTATTGTCCTTGGTTGGTGCAGTAGTTTGAGCAGAACCCCAGGGCCCATCCTGATGTTCTTCTTCTAGTTTTCTAAGATCCTCTGGATCCTTCTAATTCCCCATTAACCCATATTCCCTCAGCTAGATTCCCATTAGGATGTTCTCACATCTATCCCAATCTCCTAGTAAGTGAAGACTTTCATGGGACATGCCTCTTGGGCTAGTGTCCAAATGTGAGTATATATCATGTGAGTCTTTTCGCTTCTGGGTTAACTCACTCAATATGATCATGTCTAGTTCAATCCATTTGTCAACAAATTTCTAGATTTCTCTGTTTTTAATAGCTGAGTGGTATTCCACAGTGTGGCTTCCTCAAAACCCAGCTATTCCACTCATTGGAATATACCCAAAAGATGCTCCACCACACAACAAAGACAAATCCCAACCATATTCATAGTGACCTTATTCACAATAGCCAGAACCTGGAAATAGCCTAAATGTCCCTCAGTAGAAGAATGAATAAAGAAAATCTAACTTCTTATGAAGACATCTGAGATCCCACAGTCTCTGACCTCCACACCCTTCTTCAGTATATCTATTAACCATATTGATCTTTGGAGATTGTCAACTGTAAATTTTGTCCATTTTGCAAGATTGACATAATAAGTTAACTTTTGTCTTAAGTAATTTTTTTCTGACTCTGTCTCTCTCTGTGTCTCTGCCTCTCCCTCCCTTTCCCCTCCTCTCTTTGGAAATACCTTCTAGAGATCTTTGTAGTCTGTGACTCTATCTTTGCTCTATGATCAGCCTATGAATACATGACAATACACTGACTTTCTTTCTTCATAGTAAACTTCGAACCCCTCCCCAGATCTAGCCAATGGACAGGACATTCTCCACAGTTGAGTGGAGAGTGGGGTGTGAATTTCACATGAACTCTGGTGGCCCATATTTGACCAAGTTTCCTGGATGGGGCGGCCTGGTGGCACTCAGAGGAAGGATCGCAGGCTACCAAGAAGAGACTTGATACCCTATGAGCGTATACAGGGGGAGGTGGACCCCCTCAGTCACAGTCATAGGGGAGGGGAGTAAGGGGAAATGGGAGGGAGCGAGGAATGGGAGGGTACAAGGGATGGGATAACAAATGAGATGTAATATGAATAAATTAATAAAATATATTTTAAAAAGAAAAAGATACAAAAAGAAAATTTAAAAGCCTCCATTTTCACAATGAAAATTCTTATTGTAATCTTCTACTAAAATTAGACACAGTAAGTGAAGAGGCTTAATGTTTCCCTCATGTTTAGGTAATTGGCCAGCACACAGTGGTCAGTCAATTAAATATTTATCAGCTAAATAACAGAGCTCTATTTCTGTGCAGGTTTAGTAGCTTTAACAAGAAATCAAGTGGTTCTTTCACACACAAAATTTCTTTTACTTAATTTGCTCTCATCCAGCACTTCAGAGTACTGCTCTCTTTTACCTCAATCTAAATTTAATCTATTTATATAATCACTTTAGACTAGATAGATATCAGATTAGCTGATGTTTATTACAGAGCCTAATTGCATCCTAAACTTTCAGTAACTGTTAATTATCAATAATTGCAAAACATTCAACCAGGACTGGCCTCTAGCTCTTTTGAAATGTTATTCAGAGAAGCTGAAATTCAAGGTTGACATTGCTGGAGAGACAAGAACTGCAGTAATTATTCTCATCTGTTTATGTAATGTGTATAGTATATTGCCAATGTCCTTCGTGTTAGAGGAATAGATAACATTTCCATTCTTCAAAAAAGTAGTGCATTTCCATTTGTGAGATATGGAACATGGATTTAAGGCATTTGTCATTACTGTGTTTTTTGTTAACTATAATTAAAAATGTCTTTTTTATTACAATCAATTTTAATCCATTGTATTGGCTCAGATATGCAAGAGCATCTATGGAAAATAAAATAAGTTCATGATACTTTAAAAGAAGGAGAGCACAATTTACAAAATCTGCTCTTGCTATTTATGTAATCTCACCCAAGTTCTCTAAAGTGTGAGATGTAAAATGATTTTGGAAATGTCATAATGTTTATATATAAAAAATGAAACAATATGGTAAACATAAAGAAAATAATTTACTAAGATAAAAACAGAATGGAATTTAGAAATGTTAATAATGTTAATATTCATATTTTTCTGTCATTGTTTTTGATGGTTCTTTCTTAAACACAGAATTATTTTAAGGGAAAATCATTATTCACTTTTAAGGATAAGAATTGCACCAAGAGTGTACAAAATCAAATTTCCTATTGATATTATATATTTCTTGTGTAAAAATTACCTTGCCAAAGTGACTTACAATGAGAAGAACCCCATACAATTAATTTTGAACTATGAAAACACTGTAAATACAATGTATTCAAGATAATCTTATATTTGCAATATTTTTCTAAAGTGACTTAAATATAATTTTGCCATTAACATCTTCTTGTGTCTGTAAAAAATCCATTGTTAATTAAACATTTCACTACCTCAACTATTTCTTAACATTAATTAAAAAAAAATAAACTGAGTATAGAAAAATCCAACATCTTCAATATTTTATGAATGGCATAGCCTTTTATTAAGCAACCCAATAGTACGACCTTTATTTCCTAGAACATTTGTTTTATTAAGAAAATGTGAAAAGCTTCTGTAAGGCAGGAGACACTGTCAAAAGAACAAACCAACCACCTACAGATTGGGAAAAGATCTTCACCAACCCTACATCTGAGAAAGGTCTAATATCCAAAATATATAAAGAACTCAAGAATTTAAACATCACCAAACCAAATAACCCAATTGAGAAATGGGGCTCAGAACTAAACAGAGAATTCCCAACAGAAGAATATCGAATGGCTGAGAAACACATAAAGAAATGCTCAACCTCCTTAATCATCAGGGAAATGCAAATCAAAGCAACTCTGAGATTCCATCTTACACCCATCAGAATAACTAAGATAAAAAACTCAAGTGACACCACATGATGGCGAGGATGTGGAGAGAGAGGAACACTCCTTCATTGCTGGTGGGAATGAAAACTTGTACAACCACTTTGGAAATGTATCTGGCACTATCTCAGAAAACTGGCAAAGGGCTTCCTCAAGACCCAGCTATTCCACTCCTTGGAATATACCCAGAAGATGCTCCAGCACACAACAAGAACATTTGCTCAACCATGTTCATAGCAGCCTTATTCATAATAGCCAGAACCTGGAAACAGCCTAAGTGTCCCTCAGTAGAAGAATGGATAAAGAAACTGTGGTATATTTATACTATGGAATGCTACTCAGCTCTTAAAAACAGGAATTCCTGGAAGTTGTGGACAAATGGATTAAACTAGAAATGATCATTATGAGTGAGTTAACCCAGAAGCAGAAAGAGTCAAATGGTATAAACTCACCTATATCTGGAAATTAGGCCAAGGGGCATGTCCCATAAAAGTCTTCACTTACCAGAAAAGTGGGTCAGAGGGGAAGACTTCCTATTGGAAATCTAGGTAGGAGAAGGAAGAGAGACTGGGAAAATAGAAGGATCTAGAGGGTCCTAGAAACCTACAAGTAGAACATTATGATGGGCAGTTATGCGCCTCGGGGGTCCTGCTCAAACTATGGCACTAGCCAGGGACAATACATGCATTAAACTTCGAACCTCGACCCAGATCTAGCCAATGAACAGAACATTCTCCACAGTTGAGTGGAGAATGGGGTATGACTTTCACACTAACTCTGGTGCCCCATATTTGACCACGTACCTCAGATGGGGAGGCCTCATGGCACTCAGAGGAAAGATATCAGGCTACCAAAAAGAGACTTGATACTCTATGATCATATACAGGGGGAGGAGGTCGCCCCCAGTCACAGTCATAGGGGAGGGGATTAAGGGGAAAACAGGAGGGAGGGAGGAATTAGAAGATATAAAGGATAGGATAACAATTGAGATGTAATATGAATAAATTAATAAAATATTTAAAAAAGAAAATGTTAATATTTTGATTTTCAATTTTATTTTAGTAGAATACAGAAGAAATTCTTATACTTGGTTACTTTAAATAAAGGTATATCATTATTTTTTTAGAAATTATATAATAATTTTTTTTCTGAAAGAAATAAGCAAATCTTTTCTAATATTTGCAAGTTTATTATGACATGAATATCCAGATATTTGTATTTTTTCATTTTCTAAAATCTTTTGTATACACACTCATTTTGTATACATTTTATTTCACATAGCAATTATATAAACACATCTAACCATGACCATCATACTTATGGGTAATCATTTATGTATAAAATTCTATTCATTTATATACTTCAAGATATATACAATACATTTCTCTCTCTCTCTCCTCTCTCTCTCTCTCTCTCTCTCTCTCTCTCTCTCTCTCTCTCTCTCTCTCTGTGAGACAATATTTTTCTATATTATGAGAATAACTAATTGCACTGACAGTACCAATCTTTTATTGTCCTCACATACTTTATAGGACCTTTGTATTTCATTTACTTTCTGTCTATCTTGAATCATTATCCTCAATTTCTTTACTGAATCCTTTTCTTTTTGTTAACAATGATTGCCTCTTACAATGCCAATATATCTCTACTAGTGTGAAATATCTAAACTAATCAAACGCATTTTATAAGTGTTTGAATCATTACTGCCTTCAAAATTGCCCTCTGCTGAGCCAGCAAAATGGTTCTTTGAGTAGATATGTTTGTTGCCTAATGTGATGATGATCTAGGTTCCATTCTCAGATGCAGTATTGAGGAGAGAGACAACCAATTCCCACAAACTGTCCTCTGCCCTCCAATGCATAATATGTAAGAACATTCTCACATATGTATATAAATAAATAAATTAGTTTAATTTTCAAAGAAATTCTTATACTCACTATGGTAGACAAAACATTTTCTACTTTTACCATTCAACCATGTATATCTTACATGAGTCCATTGGTTTATTGACAAACATGAGCCAGAATTACTATTCTATTTGACCATGACTTTCTTTTTTATATTTTTATTTTATTACACATGTATAAAGCAAACTACATACAGCAGGGAGAACTATGTTACAATCATGAGAATAATGAGTTCTATACATGTTACGTTCATAGTGACTTGGCCATCTGCATTCGTCTAGTTTGAAGTGTCTTTCCTGTCTTGTTAGGTCTAAATTTATGACTGTGATTCAATATCTATCCTATATCAACTCTAATGGCTTAACTTCTTTAACTTAATCTAATATGATCTTGTCCCCTAATCAACTAAGCTTGGTTGCAAAACTATACTATCTTGTCTTCAATGTCCCTCAGAGACATGAGAAGGAATAAAACTTAAGTTCCTGAGTGAACCAGCAGTTTGGATTAGCAGCTTCCAAAATGTACAAATTGAGTTTACACAGTTTACTTCCTGACCAGTCACCCAATACCCTTTATAATGTTGGAGCCTTATCTTCAGCTTTCTGGCCTAATATCTCTACCAGATTTGTTTGCAGGGCAGGAACTTTTGAGGACTAAGCCTGGAATCTCCCAACATTTAGAAACTGAACCACACATGTAATCACTAGATTGCTTAAACATTCTCTCCAATTTTGGGGGGCTCATTCCAAGGTATCATTTACCCCAATTGAATCTGAAGAAACCTAAAGAGAACAATGCACTAGTCTCTCAAAGCATGGGTCCGTTGTATAGGTTGCTGTTTGCTCAGTTGATCTACAAATACTTATTCTCATCAGGAGGTGGTCATAAGTCATTATTGGTCTTATAAAGAGAACAAAATAGGGGAAACGCAGAAATGTCTCTCTTTGCCTTTATTTTGCATATGTGGGCAAGGAGATGGGGGCTGAAATGAAAGAAAGAGAGATTTAGCAACAGAGGGAGGATAGAACAAAAGCTAGGTGATTGACCCTACTCTTTAACTCAAGGCCTTAATTATTACTTATAAGGAAGGTTATATCCAAGTCATTGCCATAGAATTTAGTATACTGATACAAAACATGAGCATGTCAAATACTTGGCAGATTTTAACACAAGAATATATATCCTAAGTCTAACAGATAGATATGACTCTATCGATAAATGCGGTTAATTAGTTGAATAATGTTTTCAAAAGTCTCAGAGACACACAGAATATGACATTTAAAAATGTTCTTACAATCCTAAACTTCTTCAACAACTAGAGAAGTTAACTTCTGACAATCAGCTAATCTTCGTTGGGGTGTGCAATGGGCAGCAGTTCTTTAGAGGAGGAGTTTCAGGCTCTACTCATGGATGCGGAAGACACTGGAACTGATAGTATATATGGGTTACAGCTAGAGGTCAGTTGTGTGTTAAGATCCATGCTTGGTCATGAGGAAGGCTTTATTCCTCTGAGCCTGTCCCAAGGAGATATTTGTGATTTCTATTGTTCTGAGGTATAGGGATGCTAGAAATAGCAATGGCCGTGTCAACACTACAAATTAACTCAAGATTTTATCAACTCCCTACAACATAGTGACATATGATACGGATATATTAAAATTAAATTTTCTGCGATGAAATATTTCATGAATTCTCAAGGTAATCAATATGCATAAAATGATGAAAATGATTACATTAGATACCATAGGTATACCTGTTCTGTAGCATGTGCTAAGAGATTGAGGTCAGTCTCTAGCTCATAACAGACAAAAAAAAAAAAAAAAAAAAAAAGTGGAGTTCTAAGATGGTTAAAGGGAATTGATAACGAGATAATTAGTAATAAATATTCTTTTTATGATATTTGCCGGCTTATGTATTCAATTTTCACATAAATTATTTAAAACAATAATTACCAAACTGACTTTCTATGTAAATTTTACTTTCACTTGAATCCACTATTTTGTAGTTGATGAATAGCTTGTTAATACAGGTAAAAATACATTAGAGTTATTCATTGGAATCATTTGAAATTTTAACATTGCACACTTTATTTCTACTTAGTTATTTCCTGAAATCAATAATTCAGAATACAACTACCATGCTTGTTCTCTATAGTATAGCTAAAAATGAAATGAGATTAAGTATGGATTCTTCTATTCCAGAATTATTGATTACTCAGTGTATATAGTTTCTCATTTCTAAATTTAAATGTGGAGATTTGTTCATAAATCTGCAATAGTCAAAATTTATATAAACACATTTATTAAAAATACACTGCTGAAATGACATAGTTGTCCAGAAAAAGAACATAGGTATATTTATGAAAACTACTATAATTTGTATTTCACCAACAGTTTTGTAAGTATACTAGTATTACAACATGTCCTACAACTGATAAACTCGATCAGAAATAGCTGTTGTAAAAACTTTTTTTCTACAAAAAATACATCAGTGGAAAATTTAGTAATGAATAGTTTAAATGATTGATTCTTTATATCACAACGGGTTCTTACAGCTGTATGCATGTTATAAAAACATAACTTATGTGAAATTTCTTTCAGGGAGAGTGACTAGCCACTTTATTCTAATTAGTGAACTATAGTGGCACTAATAGGGAAGCCTTCCCATAGTCCATCTATAAGATTAGGTGATATAACGACCATCTGATTACATATAATGGTTATTGGGTCAAGGATCCTAGAAGAATTATATAAAAGCTGCACATTCTTGTAGAAACTATTTTCAAGAAGATATATGAAAATTATAGTTTCAATAATATTGGGTACTTTAGAGTCATTAATTTGGAGCAAAATTAATTAAATATTCTCTAGCCAGCTATAGACTTATTAGCTCAAATGTCAAGGTACTCTGAACTATGAAAAGAGAAATATTAAAACAGAAAAGTAGTTATTGATAAAAACTACTTTTGATTCAGTAAAATGGAAATGTAAATTCAGTATATATATATATATATATATATATATATACACACACACATATACATATATATATTATTACATAACTATGATTAAGCCAAAAAAGAAGAAAAAAAGGTAAGTGTGCTGTATTTCCAAATATAAAGTCTTGGCACACTGTAAGTTATTAATTAGATATAAAAGGGAATTGCAAACATATCAGGAACTATCAGGAATACTCATGTAGAGAATTATTTAAAAGAAAAGAAGAGTTTTTTTTAATTGTGACACCATGCAGAAGTTTAAATGCCTAAAATGTTTACTATTCATGCATTTTGATGTAAGACTTCTTATACTAATTTGATCAAAAGGCAAAGTAAACTCAGAAGAAACAATGAGAGTTCGTGTGGTTTAAGATAATCTTACAGTTGTCTTGAATGAAACACTAACACAAATATCTGCAAATAGCATCACAAAAAACTGAAGAATTTCAATTGTAAAACACATTCAGTATTATATAAATTTTATTTTTAATTTTAATTAAAAACAACTAAAATTTTTCAATGAATTAATAATACTTGTAATTAAAAGGCAGGAAATATCATGGAATATTTAATCAAACATTTGATGAGTAGTGGTTTGTTTGGTGACTATTTTATATTATTATTAACTAAATAATATATGTGTTAAATTATATAAATTTTTTATATAATGTATCTCATAGTAATAAAATATTAAAAGCTAATCTACACTTTAATTTTGAGCCTTCACTTTTGAAAACCTTAATCCATTTTTTCATAGTTATGAAGGAGACATAAATATATTTCCTAGTTTTATTCTAAGAAATGCAGCTACAGAGGCCTCTCATCTCCAGAGCTGAGGAGAACCAGAAAAGCCAGCAATCACACCTATGGTCAAGCTACTTGGTCAAAACAGTTTTAAAAAGTTACATATCTAAGCAGTGTGGAATTTGTACAAGAAGAGATGCAGAGAACAATGGAACAAAATATGTAAAAAAATGATTCATAAGTAAAATGAACCGAAAAGTTTAAAGGAGTTTCAATAGGAAAAGATGGAATTTTTTAATTCAAGTTAGAAAACACTGACATTTTTTATGTGAAACAGAATGCAAATGTTTCATATGCAAAGCAAAGAGCCTAGAGAGTGACCCTAAGACTTTGGAGTTATGAACACCTGTGATGCCAGATATATAAGTGCTAACTATATAAATTTAGAATTTAATAGAAAAAATTAAGAGACCTGGGTATGGTAATATATCTGTAAGTTCTAAACAATAAAGAGAAAGAGGTAGATCAAATATTATTTTGAGGTACCCTGGATTATACATGAACTTGCTGTTAAAAAGCGAGAAAAGAACTTGAAAGAATGAAAAGAAATAAAGAATTGTGAGATCTTAATGACATCCTCCCCCAACATTAAAAGCTGTTACTAATGCTATTATATACCTTTTAGAACTTAACTCAAATATTCTGAAGACACTAAATATTTGATAGTTGTGGTGGTTTTTCCTCCTGGCACAAAACTCCCAGATGATAAAACATGAGACATAAAATATATATTTAAGAATACATAGGATATGTAGCTAGTTTTGCTCCTGGATTAGTTCAAAATCAATAACCAAATTATTTTAATCTAATTTCTGCCAGATGGTTGGTTACCATGGCTCAAGTACGATAGATCTGTCCTCTTGTATTTCCAGGGAGAATCTCCCACGCCTGCCCTATCCCAGAATCCTTTCTGTCTGCCTGATGTCCCAACTTCTATTTCATGCCTCAACTATAGGCCATCAGATTTTACTGACATATTATGCTTCCATACAGACACAAGAGATTCCTTCTACACCTTTCAAAGCACCACGAAGAAAATAAAGCTGGTGCTGACCTGAAAACTTCATTGCTGCTGCCTAGATTCCAAAGTACTAACAAGTGGTGGTGCAAGTTACAAAACAAGGAACATAATTACCAATTTTTCCTAGCTGTGTATATTACAAGTCAAAATAAGAACAACAACAACAAGGGGCAGTGCATTTCCACTGTTACAATAATGGTATGAATGTTATAAAATTATCTACTACTTTCAGATAGGGTTTAAGGTCAGCTGTGAGTTGTAAGCCGTACCTGACATCACTGAACCTGTGCTCAGACAGCATATAGTCTCAAAGGCAGAATTTCCTACTATTACTCTGATAATTTTATATAATCTTAAATTATAACCTAATGATTTACTATTATACTCATAGACTAATTCAACTATAAACTATCACCAAAGAGGTATTTTTTTAATTTACAGTAGATTATAATGAACACAGAGACTTCTAACTGATCATTATGAAGAAAACCAAGACTGTAGTATGCTCATACCTAAAATGTAGTGTGTATGTGTGTGTGTGTGTGTGTGTGTGTGTGTGTGCGCGCGCGCGCACGTGCGTGTGTATGTGTGATCCCTTCTTTGAATGCACAAGTATCATTGCAAATGAGCACAAGGAGAGTAAGAGCCATGGACAGTAGATAAAAAAAAATAGGGCCTCCAGAAACAACAGGGAAAAAACACATATAAAGTTGTAGCAGTTGGAATATCATGCAGGAGAGCTAATCAGTCTTCAGCCTGATAAGACACCCAACATGTATGGGGAACGGTGGGCATGAATCCCATGTTAGATAAAGTACTACTGAAAATTGATAACTACTAGGAGATGGAAGTCCCATGTTTTTTGTTTTTTTTTTTTTAAAGATGTAATGCTGGAAGATTTTTTTAAAAAATAGTTTTTTATTTTAAAGATGTGATACCTGGTGGTTGATTATATTCTAGTAGAAATTCTTATATCCAACTATGTGGTCACTGATAATTGATGGATTTAAAAAGAAACTTGAGTACCACCTTGGATGGTTAGGGAATGGTAAGAAGGAAACCAGATGGTCTTGTGGTATTGGGAAGAAAGTGTTCAACTGTATTTTATGAAATTGTCAAGGAAATAATAAAAGTGAGAAAAATTCACAAAGAGAAATACCGAGACAATGCAGGATTTAATCACGAACTTCAATATTACTTATTAGAGAATAAGACCATGTCATTTAAAAAATAATATAGACCACAATTTTGAGGACAAAAAAGGAGGCAAATAAAATAAAATAAAATAAGCTAGGAAGTCCTCAACTGTTCCTGCCTCACAAATTTTTCTGTCAGATATATTGGACCAGAAGGCTAAAGATGATGCTCCAACATTATAGAGAACTGTTCAGGCAGCAAACTGTCTCTGTCACCTTCTCACTTTGGAAGCTGCTAACTAACATGCACTCCCTTGTATACTCAGGTAATTAATTTTATTCCTTCTCTAGTCTCTAATGGGGTTGAAGACCAGATAGTTTAGTTTTGCAATTAAGCTTGGTTGTTTAGGGGTTAAGATGTTTCCACGTTTGGATAGATGTTTTAAGTTGATAATTATGAGATATGAAAGATTGATTTACATTTGGAATTTTAGACACAATAAGATAGGAAAGATGTTTTCTTCAAGGCTGCAAAATAAAAATAGCCAAAATATTATGAATGTAATATTTATATAATTCCTGATTGTTTCATGGTTCTTCTTGCTGTATGTAGTTTGTTGTATATATATGTAATAATATAAGTGTATATGTAAAAATAAATAATAAAAAAGAGAATACACAACCTCTTAATAGTAGCTCCTTGTAAAATCAAAACTCAAGTTGTACATTTCCAATATACAATGGCACAGAATATACATTACCTTGCCAAAGGGAGGAATACAAACATAGTGAGGAAATATTGGAACAAAAGAAGATTTAAACTTAGCAAGTCAACCTCTAAATCTTGTAACTAAATGGGATGTCAAAAGGCTAAATTGTATATGCCTGTATATACTTACAGGGTATCAAGTCCCTCTCAGTCACAGTCATTGGGGAGGGGACTAAGGAGAAAATGAGAGGGAGGGAGGAATGAGAGGATACAAGGGATGGGATAACAATTGAGATGTAATTGGAATAAATTAATAAAATATATTTTTAAAAAATGCTAAATTGTCTCTTCCTTTCTAGCTTTTTAGATTGCAACACACTTCTCTCTGTTGGGCTGATCCCACTTTATGCCCGTAGCTCTCCTAGATAGTTATGACACACTTCTAAAGTCTCTAACATCTTGGGGCTTACAGTACGCCCCAGGCTTCACTTTTATAGCTTCCCACAGTGCTCTGCATAACTCCATGTCAGGACTCTACGACCACATGCCTGGGATCAGTGACATTCCATGAAAGTGGAAAAAGTTCCATAGCTTCTTAAGTCTTGTGAGTGAAAATTCCTGAAAAATAAAAGCTGTGTCAGGCTTTCAATGAAAAATTAATTCAAAGAGGAGCTATATCATCAGAGACTGATGGAAGATTTGGATTTTAGTGCTGAGGAGACATTGGAAATTTTTGGGTTCATAGGCTAATCACATTACTTGGGTCTATGTTTAGCCTTCTGAAATAGCCATTACTTGCCCTTCTCTGTATCTCATGATAATAAGTAACCACTTCTTAGAAATTGCTAACTTGGTAGAACACTAACTTCCACCAACCCAAGAGCTAAGGACATCTTAGGCTTATAGAGCACCTCCCCCTTCTTATTGTACCTGCCACTCATGTGTCCCCACTAATGTATTTTAAACATGTAAACCTATATAAAAACAAAAGCAAGTAAACAAACAAACAAATAAACAAACAAAGGCTCTGTGCTTCCATGTTGGTATGTGGAATTTGGGGTTATATTATTCCCAGGCCATGCTCAATCAAAATGGCTCCAGAATAAATTATCTTTTTTTTTTTTTTTTTTTTTTTTTTTTACTTTCAGATGAAGCCTAAGGATTTTACAAAGACATTCTAAAGTCAGAATCACATGGACAATGCCACCTGCTTGGGATGAAACCTATGCCTCTCCTTGAATTACATTTGCATAAACTCTGATTTGTCTTTGCCTTCTAACACCAGAAATAGCCTCAGGCCTTTAACTTTCACAGATTTCAGAATTAGCATGTGAGTCTTAAGGTGAAAGCATCTAGCTCATTATTTCCATTTTCAGTCAGGCCTCTTCTTTTTCACGAGAGGACTTGACTTCAACGGTACATTTCTTCTTCCAACTGTGTGTTTTATATTTTTACCTGTCTTCTTTGTTGTTCTTGTTATTATTATTAATTATCATCACAATCATTATTATTACTCTGTGGTCATAATATTGTATCACAGCATTAGAAACCATAACTAAGATGGAAATTTGCACTGGGCCATGGGGTATTGCCATGGATCACCTGACTATGTACCTTAGAGAACCTTAGGGAAGGAATTTGTAACAACGGCATAGAAAATATTGTGAGTATTCAGATATCAGTGGAAATTGGAAACATGTAAGATGAAGGGCAGGGCACATGACAAAAGCCTGACTGTGAAGTCTCAGAGAGAGCCAAAGACCCTACTGGGGTTACTTTTGAAGTACTTTTCTGTTAAGAATCTTTGATATCTGCCTGGCTGGCACTGAGCTATTGCCAGTGATTAACATGAGAGCAGTAGCACTGGAGTAAAACCTTTGCACCCTGGGGCAATGGGTGCTGGCAGTAGTGGCTGGAGAATGTACATTGATTTAGTCAAGACTGGAATCAGTGAGACAAAAATCTTCTTTAGAGTGTTTTGTTAGAAGCTGTGGCCCAGGGGAATCTACTTTTTGTCCTATCATCCTTATATGTTTGTACATTCCTCCTTTTTTTTCAACTCCTATCCCCAAACCTAAGAGAGAAAGATAAAGGAAAAGAGAGACATCCCTGAGTCAACATTGTTCTCTCTGAATAAGATCAATAGTAACTTATAACAAACTCCCGGTGAAAATAAGCATCTATAGCCCAACAAAAAAATAGCAAAAACCTAACCAACCCACTTAAGGGAAATGAGACATCGTTATCTTAAGGTTTCTTCCTCTTACTGCTCTTTCTAGGACTTCAAGTACTATATTGAAGAGAAACGGAGGGCGTGGACAGTCTCGTCTTATCCCGGATTTCAGTGGAATTGACTTAAGTTTTTCTCCATTCAGTTTGATGTTGGCTACAGGCTTTCTGTATATTGCCTTTACTGTTCTTAAGTCTTAAAAAGACAACGAAAAGAAAATAACAGTATTTGTAACTTGTATGTCTATGCCGTCTTAAATAAGTAACCAAATTAAAGTAATAATATTAGGAGAAACAAATTTGAGGTTTAAAAGAATTTTAAATATTATCAAAATTTTATATTTAGTGAATGGAAGCACAGTTTCTAGCTCTATAAATTCAGATTGTGATTCTGCTGAGTAAAGTCTAGAGAAGGCAAACAAGTAACTGAGCAAGGGAGAAAGATAACAAACCCTATTCTTGCCATAGGATCAAGGATAACACAATCTTGACAGACACCTGTTGTGGTATCTACCCTTAATTTTGTGGAAAATAGGCCTTTGTATGCATAAATTTTCATCTTTACATCCTTGTCCTTAGAATTATCATCAAGAAAGAAAAAAATAAAAGGTGAAAATACAGCAAGCTCATTCTCCAGAATATACTTAATAATCTTTCAATTTTTTAAATACCCTAATGAAAACCTTCAAATTAATAGACAAGAAATTATGAACAAACAAACAAACAAACAAACTCTAAGACACATCAAAACCAAGAGAAATAAATAAAAGATGACAACAACCTGGACTATTTTAATTTGTTTCTTATTCTAGAAGAAAATTGACTCAATTTCTCAATTTGAAAGTGATAATAAGCTATGGTTAGTAGTTAGCAATCACACCAATAAAGCATTCTTTCAAACACATCATTTAATTATGAGATGTTGCCAAAGAGACACTATGAACATGAAAGTCAAAACTTTTACACTATATGCGTATATTTTGATGCAATCAATGTGCAACAGAAAAAATCTCATAAGAAATCAAATCTTTTAATTATGAAATTCCTAGAGCTTTCAGCTAGTTCAAATTGCATAAATGTTTCTAATGATATGGACATATTCTTGGGAGCATCCATGGAAATAATTGTAGCATGTTTATAACCTTTAACATATTCACCCTATCAATGTTTAGCTTTTTTGGTTTCTGAGCGCATCTGTGAGTCTCAGTTTACTTAAATACATCCTTCTAAGTGTGATCACAAACAGAAGATGTTTGTAAAATAGTTTTCCCTTTTTCATGATTGTTTTACATACATAATGATATATATATGAACATGACCACCTGAGTCCATTATGTGAGGATTTTGTGCATGTATTTTAGAAATGACCACTTACGGTTAGGTAGCCAATTACATGGGTCTTTCCTAAGGCAAAAGGCTTCTATTTGTCTAAAGAGTCATAAATTGCCAACAGATCTTCATTTATTGGTGAAATTTCTTCAATCTACTAGGCATGCCAACTGGTATTGTCCCTGTTCAGACATTGTTGAGGCTAAACAATTGCTGACATTTAATACAACTTCCATGCTCTTTTTTGAAAAGAATGTTCAGGTCCTCCAGCTCTTACCACAATTCTGTGTCAGTGATGTAGGGATTTTATTTGTGACATATGAATTGGGAGTGAGACCTCCATGGTCAGTAGTTTTTTTGCTTTGTGCCTACTTCTGGTTTTCTGAAATGGTATCTTTTTACTGTGAAAGAACATTCTTTGAGAAATATTTTAAAAGTAGAGTTCATGAAAGTGGTAGGCATAGGTTTCCTTCTGCCTTCCATAGCCTCAGGAGTCATTATGTTTACAGTACCAGCCATGATTCGCCTCCTAGTGAATTGACCTTAAGGCCAGTTACACAGTTATTGGCTATCCTCAAAATACAAACCAAAGGGATGTTTATTAAATATAGACCTGTGATTTACTTTGATAGTCTGACTCTTGAGAGGCTCACTGCTGCACTAGGTGTGTGTGTGTGTTTGTGTGTGTGCATGTGCATGCACATGTGTGTGTGTGCATGTGTTTGTGGACAAGCAGGCATGCTTATATATAATTTGTAATTTTACATAAATACAAAATAACACAAATACATATTGCATTTCCAAACTCCCTTCGTGTTATTTTTTTCTACCTCTTACTTTCCATCTATTCCTCTACTTTGCCCTCTCCAGTTAAAGTTCCCCCACCCTAATTTTTCCCATTTCCCTCTTTACAGTTTTTGTGCCCTATTGTTTTCATCTGTAGAGTTTCTACCAAACTTAAGCTTGTTTTTTCCCCAAGCTCATATCTGTCCTTGAGTATGCTCACAACACTATTCTATGTGTGATTACAAAGCTGCACACATTTTAAGAAAAATAATTTGAAATCCGAGATTATTTTAAAAAGACCAAATGATGCTTGGAGATGTCATCATATATCGCCAACAAAACACTAGGAAATAACAGGTTTGGAAGTTGTTTTATCAAGATATATAAATGAATAAACATTCACAATCACTTGGAAGATATTTGTTTTAGGATTAAATTTCACATATTAATATACTGGATTGTCTTCTTTGACACATGTTTTCTGTTCCAGACTCACAAATGATGATCATTTCAAACACTACTGTTTTTTTCCCCATCCAATGTCTCAAAAACAATTTTCTTCATCACTCATAGAGTGAAGTAGAAAATGGAAAGCATTGTATGCATTATTGTTATAATTTATCAGTTGTTGTCTTATTTTTTTTATTCTGAGAAGAGCTAATATTACCTCAGTTTATGTAGTGCTAGTTGTAATCTTTTTGCAACTGAATGATGCAATCAGTTTTTCTTAAGGGAAAAAACAAGAGAATATTATGCAATATTTTTCCTAAGCATAAACCAACATGTGAATCTGGGATGAAAAAAGCCTAGACATTCTGCATGATGTTTCCCGCTAACTCTTGACAAAACTCACAGTCTGACCTAGCTGTAACTGTCAACAAGTTTTTGTTATTTTATGGAAAAATGCCATTTTTATCAATAAGTTTTATTTAGGATTAAAGAATTGTGTATATTTATTATGTACCTGCCAACATTCATGCCTATGTGAATATCAGTTTGTAATGAAGATCAAGCACAGTGTTGGCATGTTTTATTTGAATGTTTAGACTGTTTGTGAATTTTCTTTCACGTATGAGAATATACTGTTTGCAGTTTAAATTCATTCTATGTTGCCAAACACAAAAAATTTACCCAAGACCTAAGTTTCAGTTTTTCTAATAATTTAAATACTTATTTTATAATCATTAATTTTATTATTGGATTCATCATATGTTCAGTAGTGTTATCATGTCACAAATACATAATTGATAATAAATTATTTATTGTGTTAAAAGGAATGTAAAGAATGGATCTTAGTCAGGTTTAATCACTATAATAAGACATTTGAGATAATGAATAGATAGGAAGAAAATAGTCACTTGGATAAATAAGATTCACGGTTCTCCTCCACAGTCTGTGGGTGCTATTGTAATGGGTTCTTGTAGTGCCACACACTGAAAACAGGAAAGAACTTCAAAAGAGGTAGAATAGCAAATAGGCCCACAATTTTCAGTCAAAGCATAACACTCATGTTCCTAGAACTTTTTATGAGGCCTCCTACCTCAAATATTCCACTATTTGTCAATAGTATTACTCTGAGCTCAACACTTCAAAATATGAGTCTTCAAGGTAAATTGGTTCTACTCCCCATGCCATCTCTACCTCTCTATGTATGAACATGAAATCTGTATTAAATTATATGATAAATGTAAAATGATCTATAGGCTAGAGTTACACCATAATGGAATGACTATATGTATCATAATTAAATAGTTTATGTTACAATTGAACTAGCTTCTAAATCAGAAAAGGAAGCAAAAATAAATAAATATATAAGAAAATCAAAATACAAACAATGGGTGTTCTTTTTGTTTTAATTAAACATTATTTATTTTTCCATACACGATTATATTATCCCATATATATATATATACAATAAACTGCCTATAGCAAGAAGAATCATGACATAATCAGGAGTTATATAAATGTTACATTCTTAGTATTTTGGCTATTTGTATTTGGCAGCCTTGAAGAAAACATCTTTCCTATCTTGGTGCATCTAAAATTAAGTGTAGATCAATCTCCATCACATGTTATTATCAACTTAAAACATCTATCTAGACATAAAAACATCCTCACCCCTAAACAACTAAGCTTCATTGTAAAACTAAGCTACCTGGTCTTCAACTCCATCAGAGTCTTGAGAAGGAATAAATTTGGTTACCTGAGTATTCTGGGAGTGCAGGTTAGCAGTGTTCCAAATGAGAAGGTGACAGAGACAGTTTGCTACATGAATAGTCACCCAAAACTCTCTATAATGTTGGGACTTCCTCTTCAGCCTTCTGACAGACATACTTGTGAGGCAGCAACTATTGAGGACTTGCTTACCTTATTTTTCCAGAGTTTGGCCATTGACTATGCCTGCATTCAAGCTTGCCCTTTTTTAGGCACAATTCTGTCCGTGGTAGGAATGGGAACATTTTGCCCAATGTATTGTTTGCCACATTTGAAGCCATCTCCAAAAGGATTTTCATTTTGTAAAACATGTCAGGTGATTGTTTCTCTTTTTGATATTTTGATATTTATGCCAGAGTTTCTTTCTGTGGCTCTGGTTATTTCTTAGTTATAAATATTTTTAGATTAGTGGAATGTTCAAGAATATATATTAAGTGCTTAAAAGTTCAAGTATGGCAAACTATATAATTTATTTAAATAAATTATGCTTTTTAAATATATGAATATAATAAATTGATTTCTGTATACTTCTCCCAGTAGTCTTTCATATCAGCATGTTGCATAGCCAATGTAGACTTAAACAATTACAGAGAATTTTTGAACTTCTTAGATTTTTTTCTACTATGGTTTCCTTTGCGCTATCCAAAATAAGATATTCGTTTGCATTCCCTTGTCAAGCCGCTGTTTGTTTCTCTTTCGTATGACTAGTACTTGTTTTTCTTATTGTCTTTATGGCTGACTTTTTAAAAATTTTCTTGAAGTCATTATAGATTGTTCCTTACATTTTTAGATGTGGATTATGACTATGAATTTTAGGAAGAATAACACAAAAAACTTAATTATCATATCAAGAAGTGCATATTGTAGCTATGTCTTAACTAGAGTGTTACCAAAATTGACCATTTAACTATGTGTCTGCAGAAGAGTGATTACCAAAAAACTTCTGGGAAAAGATACTAGAATACACAGATGAAAATCATAGATAAGGGATTCAATGATCCAAATATTCATACATCTAAGTAAATTTAATGAAATTATAAATTATTGAGAATTTTTGCTAACAATAGACTAAATGGTTTTGTCAGATCAAAAAATAGTAGCTATATGAAATTATAGGTAAGTCATTCCACAATAGAGAATTTTGTCCCTATTTATTCCACATAAAATGAACATAAAAAAAATTCACAGAAAAGCTATTACAATTTTTAATTATTCACATTTTTATATTAAAGAGGTGAACCTTATTGAAAATGAGTGATTTTTTTTAACTGCGTTTTAAATAAATAATATGTGTGTTTATTTCATACAGTGATTTCTATTCGAGTATAAGGACAATAATTTTTTGTAACTTTGATGACGTCCCCATTTTTAGATTTGACTATAAATAGAGTTTCTGTATTAACTGGAATGTGCTTTTCAATAGAACATGCACTTAATTGGCACTGTTTCCATGGAACTTAATGCAATCTGATGTCATAGTTTCTCACTTAATTGTAGTGGTAATTCTTCTTAATAAGGACACTTGCACATAATTAGGTGAGATTCAAATAGAGCTTGTGGGTTCAGAGGAGGATCAAAGGTTGTTGACTCTTCTTTTACACTCAGAATGTCTGCCACCAATTACCAACTAGCCACAGAGGTTTGAACACTCAGTAGGAGACATTTAAACCTGTTTCTTATACTTGAGGTTATTTTGTGGGTTTTTTCTTTGTTACACCTGTTAAGATCTGCAAGAAAGTGCATCTTCAGTCTTTCCCCACATTTATCACTTCTAACAGCTCGCTTGTCTTTTTGACATAGACTAGTAAGAGGGTAACTCATTCTTGCCTCAAGCAAACTACACAAAATCTCTCATTTTAAGACAATTTATTGCAAAGCTTATTCTCTTCTATCCTACATATTTACCATTTTTAATAATTTTAATAATTCTACTGTGAATTGGAACAACAGATGAGTATTTTGCCATTTTGTAGAATCTGAATTTTTAACTACTATTATACATAATGATAATACCAAACAGAAAGAAGGAAATTTATTTTTCTTAGGATAATTGTTTTTAACATAAAATAACACATTTCGATGGGTGCTAGAAGATCATAGAAGAAAATTAATTTGTCAATTGTAAAGATAATGGTGAATAAAAGAGTTACCAAGAAATAATAAAGTGAATACAGTATTCTTGCTTTGATTGAAGGCTTTTTCCCTGAACAGGCAGGCCTTGCTTCTTGAAAACAATACTCTAGAGCCAGGGTCTAGATTTTGATGTCAGGATCTATTTTCTACCATTTATTAAACTTCAAATATATGGAGGCCAAACCTCTAGAAAGCAACTATTGTTGTTCGTTCCAAGCAGGACAACCCTGGCAAAGGCCTTCCTCTTCTTCAGTGTATACAAACGGCTGGAAATTTCCAGATCACAACTCATGAGTATCTGAGAGCTCTACAGGAAAGTAGTTCTAGGACTACCACAGGGTACTCCTCATGGCAGTCTCATAGAGATTGTCGTCATTTCAGCTAATATCCATCCAATACAGTGCTACTGTTGTACTAGTGGAGAAGGGATTCTAGACCTTAATTTTGCAACTAGTGTCTGCTTCCAATTCTCAAGAATGGAAGCACCTGACTTTGTATCATCTTTACGTTGTGTTTGAGGTTAATACTGCTCTTTTTGTTGAATCCCTTTCTTCCTGTAGGTAGGGGATTTTTTTTTTTTTTGTCTTGCACTAGGAAAACTGCTTACATTAAACTGCATCTTCCCTTATTTGGTTACAGTTCCCACAAGTTAGGCCTAAACTGGGGCTAGTTAATTTGAGTGAGGAAGCATGATTTGGTGTTGAGGAACCCTGACAAAAAGAAGACTATAGGAATCTACTGAGCCAGATTAAGGTTCAGAAAATTGTGATACCAGCCGATGTCATTGCTTCACCCACCAGAAATGTTCTCACGATCAAGTGAGCACTCAACTGACATCACATCCATTTCACCTCCTCCTATGCATTTTCAGTGGCTTGATAGTATCCTTCAGCACTATGAAAGTTTCCCAACAGGGAAGAATCTTACAATTTAGTTCCAGGTTAATTTTTTCATGAGTTACAATCATTTATCCTGTATCATCATTAGTACACTCCTATTAACTAGCTATTAGGGTCTCCTAGAAGAATTGCAAGAGCCTGTATTTTTTTAGGCAACTTACACAGTGCCTCTGTGATCAACAGCTCTGAAAAACTACAGCTCACACTGGATACTGGGATTCTACTTAACAAGTTCTGACACATCTGCCAAAAATCTCATAGACAAATAAAGATCATTCAGTCCCATTCTCCATTTTATTTTATGATATGTAGTTTTACATTCTTCAGAAATACTCACATTTAATTATTTTCTATATGTATATATATGATATAAACAAAGAATAAGATAATCATTTTATTTTCTCCTTACATAAAGGAACATTAAACAGAGTAGACAAATTTCATATATTTTAAAAAAGTTACAGATGCAGCCATTAAGTAATAATTTAATTTTTGACTGGTTATTTTATCTCACCTAACTTCTTTTTTACATCCCACTAAAATACAGAACATGTCACAACTTCGTTCCTGTAGTAGTCAACTATATGCTCACATCTAATATTTATTCAAACAGTTATAATCTTAACCTCACAGAAGTTAGATTATAAAGAAATATAAACAACAATTAGAAGAAAAATTATTGAGAGTTTCCATGTCAATGCTAACCCCAAATTCACATGTGAGAACAAAAAACTGTACTTATTTATATTTTGAAAGTCATATTAAATCTGGCTTTGAGATTCCATCTGATAGTGAAAACAGGAAATTGAATCTTTTATGGAATCTGTGCCTTGTTCTTTTGTTGCCTGACATGCCAGAATGTAAGATTCTACTAAAGTAATAAAATAGGACCTTCATTGCTCTGTGTCTTGATTCTATCCTGGCTGTTTCCTGGGTGCTTTTTATCCACATGAAGCAATAATTTGTGCTATTATACATACATACATACATACATACATACATACATACATACATACATACATACACACACATGCTATTATGAAATCCAACATTATATATATTTTTTATTAATTTATTCATATTACATCTCAATTGTTATTCAATTCCTTGTATTCTCCCATACCATATGGGCCCTGGGGGTCCTGCTCAAACTATGGCACCAGCCAAAGACAATACATGCAGTAAACTTCGAACTCCTATCCAGATCTAGCCAATGGACATGACATTCTCCACATTTGAGTAGAGATTGGGGACTGACTTTCACATGTAGTCTGGTGCCCCATATTTGACCACACCCCCTGGATGGGGAGGCCTGGTGGCACTCAGAGAAAGGTTAGCAGGCTACCAAGAAGAGACTTGATACACTATGAGCATATACAGGGGGAGGAGGTCTCCCCTAGGCAGGGGAGGGGAGTAAGGGGAAAATAGGAGGGAGGGAGGAATGGGAGGATACAAGTGATGAGCTAACAATTGAGATGTAATATGAATATATTAATAAAATGTATTATTGAAAAGAAAAGAAAAGAAATCCTCAATGTCCTTAGTCATCAGGGAAATGCACATCAAAGCAATTCAAACATTTATTTGTGTTGCATTGGTTTTTCCTCCCTGCCCCAAGCTCCCTTAATAATGAGTTGTGAAACTCAAAATGATTTTATGAATACCTAGGGCATAAAGCTAGGCTCTTCTTTGAATAGCTCGTACTATTATCTTATTTATTCCATTCTAAGTTCTGCCATGTTGCCTATTACCTGTGCTCAGGCATTAGGTATGCATGTATCTGTCTTCTCACATCTTCCTGGGTGAATCTCCCATGCCTGACTCTATCCCAGAATACTTTCTTCCTGCCAGATGTCCCACCTCCTATTTCAAAGAAAGAAAGAGGACAACAGGCAGAGGAAAAACATATTGGTTCTTGCATAGCTTTTCTCTTGTACACAAAGCATTTATATGCCCTGTATATAATTCATTGTTTCAAACGAAAGAAAAGTGGAATATACAGCCATGAAAGATTTTTCCTACAGTCCACTGTCATTATTGTGTAATTGACTTCCTAGTGAATATGTCCTTAGACGGCCCTGCCTTGATCGTATTTTCAATAACTGCTATCCTTTCCTAGTGCAGTATGGATGTTGTAAATTTAGCATGGAAATTTAAAGTAGATTCTTTCTCAGTCCACGGAACAAATTAGTTATATATGGTAACAAAATTCTTTGTTTTTTTACTTCAGTTGTCTCTGATGAAGCTTATATAAAAATAACTGCTGTTCTGTTTACTAAATATGACTTGGTAATCACACAAAGATGCAGCTGCTATGTTGACCTTCTGAATACTTCTAAATAAATACTTTTTATTTAGAAAATGTATAAGTAGCAGGAGAGATGGTTCAGCAGTTGTTACTCTGAAACTTGACCTGGGCTCACTTTTCTCTACCCACAGGGAAGCTAACAACTGTCTGCACCTTTAATTTTATCTAAAATCACAACAGAGGTATGATTCATAGAAACTAAAATACAAACCCTCTGATTTATTTTCTAAAGTGCTACTAAGAATTAGCTCATTCAATATCATATGCAGATTTGATTCTTATTTCAAATTTACATTTGTCTTTTTTGCAGTTTTATTACATTTATGTATGTATTTATTTGTGTTGTGTATGTGTGTGTGTGTGTGCTTACGCATGCCAAAACTCATATGAAATTCAGAAGATAAATTCAAAAGTTAACTTTTTTTTAACCACTGTGTGGATTTTGAGAATAAAATTCAAATTGACACAACTAGCATAAAGCATTCTTATCTGCCAAAGCATCTTCCACCCTCCAAGTTTAGCAGTTTTAATTTTAAATTGAAATGAGTATGTATAGAGACAAAGAATTTAGAAAGGAGTAATGGAAATACCTGGATTACTATATAGCTAAATCATGCAGAAGCCATGGTCTCATGCATGGTATACGTTGTGATTTAAACACTAACTGAGTGTAAAACTTCAGCATAAGAGAAAACCACACCCCAAATGTGTTCATTTTTATGATAATAAATATACACTTAAATATATCATTTGTGGTTCCCTAAGGCTACTTCAAACAGCCTTAGTGCTATTTATTCCACCTGCCTCCCACTTCTTCTAAATGTCTCTCTATCTCCCCACTCTAATAAAGACAGCATATCATTTTTTATATTTACTTTCATATCTTCTGTCTTGTGTTAATACCCTTTCTAGATCTCCTCCTGCACACTTATGGTCCCTTTATATCTTCCTTGTTCCTATAGTTACCTCAGGTGATATACAGACATCTTGAGATGTGGAGCTTAGAAACACAAATGACATAGTATATATACCAATATACGTTGGTAGATTTGGTTACCCCATTAAATATAATATTTTAATTTCATCCATTTCCCTACCAATTCCTTTATTTTATTTTGTATATTATTCAATTTAACACTTATTAGTAACTTATTGTGTATGTATATTATATTTTTATTAGCCACTCATCAGCTGAAGATATTTAGGTTATTTCTATTTGCTGACTCTTGTGGCTGAAGTGAACATGGCTAAGTAATCATCTATTGAGTAGCTGGTGTAGTATTTGGTTATTGACTTTGTATTGATGCAACTGGGCCACATTGTAGATTGACTTTTATGCCCTCAGGAGTATTTAACCCTTATTTTCAGAGGGACTACCTAAATTTGTGATCCCAACTGTGAATGAGGATTCTCCTCTACTCAAATCCTTACCATAATTTGTTGTCAATTGTTTTATTAATCTTATTTATTCTAACTAGGGTAGTACAAATTATCATTTATTTAAATGTGTATTCTCCTACTGAACCAACGAAGAACATTGCATGGAATAAACCTAGAATATCTACGCCTATTTAGCCAATGAACTGCACATTCTCCACAGTTGTGTAGAGAGCAGGGATTGACTCTGACTTGAACTCTGGTGTGCCTTACTTGACAACTTCCCCTTGGTGTGGAGGCTTGGTGGCAATCAGAGGAGAGGTAAGCAAGCTACCATGATGAGACCTGATAGCCTGTGATGATATGGTAGGGGGAGGAGATCCTCTTCTGACAGGGACCTAGGGGAAGGGAACAAAAAGAAAGAGGAAGGGAAGGGGGAATGGGAAGATACAAGTGAGGGAATAACAATTGAGGTACAATCTGACTAAATTTCATAAATTTAAAAAAACTAAAAATAAATAAATAAATGTGTTTTCTCTAATTGTTGAGGATGACAATGACTTTTAAAAATATTTCTCATACATTTTCATTACTTCATTTGAATATTGTCTGTTTAAACACATTGTCAACTTCTTAATGGATCATTTGTTTCCTTGAGTCTCCTTTTTGTGGTCATTTTACATGGGAAAAAGAGTTTAGAGGAGAGCAGAATACAGCTGCTTTCCTAATCCTGTATAATTCTTACTTATATTGTATTTCTGCATACTTACATCCACAGAAATTGTGGCTTTTACCCTTCATCATAGCACTTGTTTATTGTTTCTGTTTGTGTGTTTGTTTTGCTTTTGTGTAATGCTTACAGAAACCACAACAGACGTTTAAAACTGGTTAAAATGCAGAAGATAACAACTTAATATGATTGCCCAGCCCTAAATGATATATGTACAAATAACCCACAGACCTAAGTCTCTGGGAACATTTTGAGGTAGGGAGTGGGAAGATGATAAAAGCCAAAGGTTAAGGAAGTTCACTTCAAGTTTGAGTCTTTTAGATATGGCAGGAAAGCAAAACCCATGACATCTCAGCAGCATAGCTACCTAAAGAATAGCTAAAAACTTTCAGCACAAGTTTACCCTAAATGAAGAGAAAAAGGCAATTGATGACTGTTAAGAAAAGCAGATTTAACTCTCAGCACCTAAATGCTTCTTCTATACCAGTAAGTCTTTCCTAAAACATAGCTACAACAAACATAAATGGACCCAGCAGGTCATGTGTGTGTGTGTGTGTGTGTGTGTGTGTGTGTGTGTGTGTAATACAACAATAAATATAAAAAGCCCATGACTTTGACAAGGAATTGGAGGAGAGCATGGAAGAAGTTATTTTGAAAAGAAGAAGTATGATGAAATCATGTAAATATATTTTAATTAAATAAATGAAAGCATGCACATTTTGGGCTCAAGCGGAAGGCTACAATAACAATGATACAGTACTTAGCTTTATTGATGCTGTTATCCAGTAATTTATCTGGCCAGTAAAGATGCTTTCTTTGTAGTAGATATAATTAGATATATAAAAATGATCCCAGTAAGGGATAGAAATAGTACCATATTCCCAAACTAAAACTGGATTTTGCTCTTGATTTTTTTGAGCACTGTAAGTCAAGGCAGAAACACAATAAAGGACACAAAGTAAGTATTTCCTTTCTCTTAGGTTCCTTATATTTATTTTAAGTCTATTTATTTATTTTATATATGAGGCTGTTTTTTTTTGCATGTATGCTATGAACCATGCTGTTACAGCGCCTACAGAGTCTTGAAGAAGACAATAATTCCCCTAAAATTTTAGTTAAAGCACTGAGAACAAAACTTGGGTCCTTTGGAAAAACAAATGCTATAGGCCATTGGACCATCTGTTCAATACCCATACTGACATTTTAGAGAACCAAGTACAGTTTCAATAAACAAATTAAAGTGAAAAACTGTAAGAAGCAATCTTCTGGTTCAATGGTGTATCTATACAACCATTCTGTTTAATCAGGTTTCCAAGGACATGTATACACTGAGAGCACATCCAGTGAGGCTTCTATGAGAAAATAACTGAGTTGAAAAATCTTAGTTTTGGAGCATATTTGAGTGAGAAGAGTATCTAGAAATTGGATATAGCAATTCAAACAAGCATGTAAAAAAAATGAGGACACAGGAACGAATGGCAATGTCTGTAAAGAACAGGTAAGGATTAGGCAAGCTGTCTTAATTATAAGTTATGAGAACAAAATAAAAACAAATCAATCAAACTTCCCTAACCTACACACTGACAGTACCTGACTTGCATAATTTAAAATGTCAGTCAAATTTACATTTAGGGCTTAAATGATGCAATCAAACTTTGACTCTCTTGTGATTGTCTGGCTTGGAATTTTATTGTCTTGCTCTCTTTTCTTAATTAGCATACTTCTCATTTGCAAAAGGAGTTCATTAAATCTAGTTACCATGAGCACTGAGCTGTACCCCTACAATACAATGAATCTTTTTCCACTAAATTTCTGGCAAAACTCTGTAGTAGATTGTGTGTCTGAGGAGTATTATTCCTCCTAATTCACGGAGTATTCACAGGAGATGTGACCATAAGCACTCCTTGGGATCTCTTTTATAAGGTCTTTAATCTCATTCATGAATGTAATAGAAAATTCATGTAATACTGACTATAAAGCCCAGGAATTGCTAATTGCCACTCACTAGACTAGGTTTGCAGACTTCTGGTTATCTACTACAATATGTGTATTGTATGTCCACATATTTTATTAATGTTCAGCACCACTATAAACAAAATAAGCCCAAATTAAAATTGTGGGCTTAACTCTGTGTTTAGTTCAACTATGGCCTTTTGATGAGATTTTCTACGATTTATTCCTATTTTTGAAGATTAAGAATTGTGTATTTTAAACAACTTGGTTACATGGCATATTCTTTTGAGATAGATTGTAAAAGAAACATGAAGCTCATGGGTAGAACAGTATGGAAGGCATGGAGGTAGTCAGAAATGGAGAAAAGATACTCTAAATATATTGTGTGGAATATTATTAAAATAATATTTTAAAATGGAATCACTTGGATCTCTGGCATAATATTACAAAAAATATATGTGGCTGGAGTGATGAATATGATCAGTGCCTTAGCCTGAATCACCTACGATGCTTTCAGCTTAAATCACATGAAAGTTTTGTCAGCAGGTGTTCTTATCCCTTCATAGAGAAATGGAAAGGCATTTCTAGGCCTCCTAAAGCAACAGCTGTATGATAGGTAATAGGGTAGCCATCTGCACCAGATCCAATATTTGTGAGATAGTGTTCCAAAAGAAAGAGAATGTATTAAATTTTTTACTAGAATTGAAGTGATAAACTATATTTGTGTCTTCAAGTACCTGCTTTTGCCACCTTATTAGAAGTGACAGAAGTGTGGCTCAAAGCTTGGGTGAGGGTAAGAAAAAGTAGAGAAATGACTAAAGTCTAGTTCGAATGCTATACCTAAGATAAAAATGGAAGAAACAACTGCAAGGTTGAAAAAAAAGTGCTCAGCTTGGGTAAATTTATTTATAGAATTACCCATACTTAAAATGGTACAATTTCATATTTTTCTCTAACTAATTGTATTGAATGTCAGCATATTATAAACACGAAGAGATTAATTCACTATAAATTGATGCCAATCAAAGTATCAGGAATCTCTATTTATAAAAATATTATCTTCTGCATTCAAGCTCTCTATTCAGAAACTCTAGTTCTCAATTACTCCTTTTGATTTGCAGAGATGATGTCAGTATTTAATATTATATGTCATAATTTAGCACAAAGACATGAACATTTGTGCCAGTACAGTTATTCTTACTTTTGATAGAAATGAAAAATATATAACAAGCAAGTAATACATCTATTTTTTTCCTGTAATCAGGAAGAGGTGAAGGGCTCCACTTCATCATGTACTTGCACTACTCACAGGGAGGTTTTATAAAGGAAGGTGAATGGCATCTCAGGCTGCCTGAAGGACTCAATAAATTAATATGATTTTTTCTTCTTTCCATTTAAGAAGATGATGAAGGGTTGGTGAAGATCTTTTCCCAGTCTGTTGGCTGTGTTTTGTTCTGTTATAACCTCCTTTGCCTTTCAGATGCTTTTCAGTTTCATAAAGTCCCATTTATTAATTGTTGATCTTAGAGCCTGAGCTATTGGTGTTCTGTTCACAAAGTTGTCACCCCTTCCAATCAGTTCAAGGTTTCTCTCTGATTTTTATTCTAACAGATTTAGTGTGTTTGGTTTTATGTTGAGATGGTAATCTACTTGCACTTTAGTTTGTGCAGAGTGATATATAAGGGTCTATTTGCATTTTTCTACATGTAGACATGCAGGTAGACCAGCAAAATTTTTTGAAGATACTATCTTTCTTCCATTGTATTGTTTTGGCTTCTCTGTTAAAAGTCAAGTATCCATAAGTGTGTAGGCTTATTTTGGGGTCTTTGGTTTGATTCCATTGTGTAGGCTTATTTTGGGGTCTTTGGTTTGATTCCATTGAACCACTTGTCGGTTTCTGTGCCAGTACCATGCCATTTTTATTTCAGTTGCTCTATGGAACTGCTTGAGATCAGGGATGGAGATGCCTTCAGAAAATGTTGCATTGTATAGGAATGCACTAGCTTTTCAGGGTTTTTTCCATGAGAAGTTTAGAGTTGTTCTTTCAATGTCAACAAAGAATTGTGTTGGGATTTTGATGGGAATTGCATTGAATCTGTAGATTGCTTTTTGTAAGATGGCCAGTTTTACTAAGTTGATTATCCTGTCCCATGAGCATGGGAGATCTTTCCACCTTCTCATATCTTCTTCAATTTCTTTCTTCAGAGATTGAAGTTTTTTTTTTTTTTTTTTTTCACACAGGTCTTTCATTTGCTTGCTTAGCGTTACACAAAAATACTTTATGTTTTATATGGCTATTGTGAAGAGGGTTGCTTCCTTAATTTCTTTCTCAGCCTGTTTGTCTTTTGTACAATGAAAGGCTTCTGATGGTTTTGAATTGCCTTTGTATCCAAACACTTTGCTGAAGTTGTTTAGCCGCTGTCGATATTTACCTACCCTACATCTGACCAAGGGCTAATATCAAAATATATAACTCAAGAAATTAAACACACCAAACCAAATAATACAATTTAAAGATGAGGTACAGAATGAAATAGAGAATTCTCAACAGAGGAATATCATCTTGAGTGAGTTAACCAAGACCCAAAAAGACATGCATGGTATATATTCACTTATAAGCAGACATTAACCACACAATGCAGGATAACCACACTACAATATATAGACCTAAAGAAACTAAATAACAAGGAGGACACTAGGGAGAATGCTTTACTCTCATTCAGAAGGACAAATAGGAGACACTGGAAACAGTTGAAAAGAAGAACAGGGAGGGAGCCAACCACAGAGGTCCTCTGAAAGATTCCATCCAGCGGGGGTTTCAAGCAGATGCTGAGATACACAGACAAAATTTGGGGTAGAGTGTGGGAAGTCTTATGGAAGAGTTGGGGAATAGAAGGACCTGGAGGCTTCAGGAGCTCGTTGAGTAGATCAATGGAGCCAGCAAATTCAGGGGAATGAGGGGGCTGCTGCAGAGACTGATGCATCAACCAAGGACCATGTATGGTGAGGACCATTTCCTTAGATGTAGTAGTTAGGCATCATGGTCTCCTGTGAGTCCCATAATATGGGGAGTAGAGACTACTTATCACATGAACACTGGCCTCCACACACTGATCACTTCCCCTTAGCAGGTCAGCCTTGTTAGGCCACAGAGGAGGATGATACTGGCAGTCCAAATAAGACTTGATAGGCTGAGGTCAGATGTTAGGGGAGGAGGGCTATCTTTTTTGAGGACTAGGGTATGAGAGGAGGGGGATGATGAAGGTAGGGTGGGACTAGGAGGTAATGAGGGAGGGGGCTACAATTGGCATATAAAGAGAACAAAATAAAATAATATTTAAAAAGATTATTCAGTATTGGATTCAAAGATTAATCAGAATTGTTCCATCTATTTCTATTTTCAGGAAGAGAGTATAATTTTTTAAAATATTCATTATTCATTTCATAATATTATTCTTATAATCCAATTGGACCTTAAGACTTATTTTTTTAGAGCAATGCAATTATAGCTTTCTAATATATGTTGGTAAAGAGTTAATTCATATTGAATATTGACTTATTTCCTTAGAAACCTCAAGACTTGAATTCTGTTCACATTCAGTATACTTACCAGATTTTATTTTTTAACAACAAGTGAAAAAAATAACACCTGTATGTATAAATAAGTTGTTTTGCAAAATTTAAGTACATTAGCTGTATTTGTTGATGGTCGTAGTGGTGGTGGCAGTGGTGGTGGTGGTGGTTGGGGTGTGTGTGTATGTTACCTTTGCATCAGATTTTCATATTTCTTCAAATATTTGTTAATCTCTCCACTAAAGGGATTTGTAATCCGTTTTGATTTACAAAAAAATAGAGAGAGAGAATCTCTTGTAGCCAATACTATTCTCAATTTCTACAAAATCATTTTTAAATATCTAAATCATTAGGAGATGATAAAGTATTTATCTCTTTATAACTGGTTTATTTTACTTAATGTAGTGACTTTATCACAGGTGTCATGGGTGTTAGGATATTGTTCTCTTTAATTTCTGAATAAGACTCCTGTGTGGGGGTTTGTGCATACACACACACATACATACAAATATGTGTTTATAAATATGCATACATATAGCATATTTCCTTTGTTTATGAGATGACAGTAACAGGTTTTATCTATTTTTTAATTACTGTAAATAAAGTTCTAATAAATATGAAAACAGTGAATGTCTCTTTAACACAGTGATTTCATTTCCGTTGTATATATTCCTAGGAGAAGGACTGCTTAATGATCCTGTAATACTATCTTCAATGTTTCGAGAAAGCTCCATAATGTTTTTTTTTTTTTTTATAATGATGGTACAAATTTAGATTCACATTAATAGGAAAGAGTTTCTTCTTCTGCTTAGCTTCACAAAATACTATTTTATCTTTCGAGAGCTGTCATTTCATTGTGGCATAATATATGAAGCAAATTTATGACAATAGAGTTGATTTTACTATTCTCATCTTTCAATGGCTGAAGGATCAGTGGATTTGTCTTTCATGAATGTTCTCATTTTGTACAAGGTGCTAGCTTTGCGCATTTTTAGCAATACATTCCATTCAAACTCTAAGTTACTTGACGTTTTATGATTTTTTAAAAAAAATAACATGTCATTCTTAATTTTATTCTAGACCATATATGCATTATGAGGCTTTGATTTCTGGTTAAATCTGTCTTTCATGATTATTTAATCTGTTCTCATTATCACAGTCATCATTTTGGGTGTATATTTGTACTGTGCTTTTAATGGCAGTTCCATACTCAAAGCCTTTCTTGCATCATTTTCTTTATCTCCAGGATGTTTATCAGGTGCCCACTGGTGATTCTGATATAAGAGCGGGATCTATATGAATTAAACCATTTTCAAGACCTGTTACTTATCGTGGTTCTGTCAGTTGAGCTCAGGGTCACCTTAGAAGAAATGGATCTCAGTTATGGGGAGAAAGAGGTATTTTTTGCTCTGGACCCTTATTTGTAATCATATTATGTCTCTAATAATTTGTGCTGTGTGGAGTGTACCCTTTGTCTGGTGTTTAGTGCAATGTTTTGTTATTTCTCAGTCTGATCAGCTTTTGGGTTTTGGATGGAGTGACAAAAAAGCTTGCTATTATGCTGTTTTTCCTCTTAATTTCAGATTTAAAACAGCTTGCTTTGTTTATGTTTTATAGTCTTCATTTAGCATCTACCATGTCCAACTACATACAGATTTTATAATTATAATCAGAGGTAATTGGTCTTTTGGCATTTGGGTTTTTTCTTTGTTTGTTTGTTATTACATATACATTTATATTATTGCACATATATACAATAATACCTAGAGCAAGAAGAACCATGCAACAATCATGGATTGTATATATAAAGAAGTTCTTTAAAACTCACCATGTTCTTTGAGGTAGGCTGGGTGTTGCCAGCAGTTAACCTGTCTCATTGTCAATCAATCTTTAAAAGAAAAAAAACTTTAAATGCCATATTCTTTATGACTCTGAGGTTTTTGAGGACTTTATCTAACTATTTTACCCTATCTTTCTATATAATTACATCTATCTGTTACACCTAGGATGTATATTCTTGTGATTAATAAATAGATTAATAATAGATATGACCATGATTTGATCAACTAGCAAATAACTTGAATAACTTACTTATCATAAACAGTCTGTAGTAGCACTTTCAAAGTATTGGAAGTAAAATTTTTATTATAATTTGGTTGTATGGGTATAATACCGTATATTAGAATATATATATGTGTGTATATACATAATATATATATATATATATATATATATGGTGTGTGTGTGAAGAATAATCTTAAATTATAATTTTATACCAATGTATGTAAAAGTAAACTTATTTTGCACGCTATACAAAATCATATACCAGTGAATCAAAAATAATATTATGAGTAACAATTAAGGCATTAAGTTGAGGAGTAGATTCACTAATCTACTTTTTGTCCTATCATCTTTATATATTTCTATATTCCCACTTCTTTCCTTTCAATGCCTATCAACAAACCTAAGAATGAAAGATAAAAGAAGGGAGAGATATCCCTGAGTCCAACGTTGTTTACTCTCTAGACAAGACCAATAATAAATTATAACCAACTTCTAGTGAAAATAAACATCTATCACCCATGAGAACAACAAAACCTACCCAACCCCCCCTTAAGGGAAATGGGGTATCATTTCTCTTAAGATTTCTTCTGGCTGACTTGGGATGAATGTTGGTGCTCCAATAAATTTGAGAAAAATCATTAAACAAGGTAGGAATACCATTTGTGGTCCAGTTTCTAAAGTTTGAGAAATTCCAGGCTTAATTAGAGTCCTGTATAGAACAGTCTGAAATTCTGGACCAATTGAGATTGAAAACTTTCTTCAAAGCTCTCCTGGGGTCAGTCCTATTCTGATGGTGAACAACAAGTAAAGCACTTGGTGCTGGAAAATGAATATGCTGGATAGCAGTGTCCAGCATGCTGATAGAAATGAATCCTGTCAGGTTTGATCTCGTGTCAGTGTCGGATTATTTTGTTTTGCTAACATATAATTTCTCATAAGCATTATATAGTCCTAAAATTATAAACACATAAAGTATGTATAATGCACAGAATATTTGAGCCTGGTTCTCTGCTCTTTGTATGAGGAGAAAAAATATACCTGTATATTTTCACTAATACTGTATGGAGTGTGGTATCTAATAATAAACCACAGCAATTTTTAGCCAAAAAGAAGCATTGTCTACGTATAGACATTCATGTCTCAGCCAATCTCAGAGCTATCCCAATGTAGTGGAATTAGCAATATAGGTTACCAGCTTGTTCTGCAGTTTGAATTCTTCACATCCTGATTGTAGCCCCCTCCCTATGCCCTCTTAATGCCGCCTTCCTCCCTCCCCTAATTTTCAGAAAGGTTTCTGATTTTTTTTAGTTTATTTTGTACCCAGTCACTTTGCAGGAAGTGGCTATCAGTTGTAAAAGCCCCTTGATTTGAAGATCACTTATGTATGCTATCATATAATTCATGAATAGTGATAATTTGAATTCTTTCTTTCCAATTGGTATCCTCTTGATCTCCCTTAGTTGTCTTATTGCTCTAGGTAAGTTTTCAAGTACTATATTGAAGTGATACAGACAGAGTGGACAGCCTTGTCTTATTCGTGATTGCAGTGGAATTGATTTTAGTTTCTCTCCATTTAGTTTGTTGTTGGCTATATGCTTGCTGTATTTTACTGTTACTATTTTTAGGTATGTGCCTTGTATCTCTGCTCTCTCCAGGACTTTTGGATTTTGTCAAATACCTCTTTGATGTCTAAGGAGATGGTCATGTGTTTTTGTTTTCCTTCCAGCTGGTTTATATGATGAATTACACTGATAGATTTCCATATATTAAACTCCCCATTCATGCCTGGGATGAAGCCTACTTGGACATGGTGAATAATAATATTGGTATGTTCTTGAATTAGGTTGTGAGTACTTTTGCATCAATGAGCATAAGAAAAATTGGTCTAAAATTTTCTTTCTTTTTGAGTCTTTCTGTGGTTTAGGTATCAAGGTGACTGTTGCCTCTCTCATAAAATAAGTTTGTTAATGTTTCTTCTGATTCTCTTTTGTGAAATAGTTTGAAGAGAATTGGTAGGATAGGACCAATCACATTCATAAAAGAAATATTACTAAAGTTTAAACCACACATAAAACCCCACTCATTAATAGTGGAAGACTTCAACACTCCACTCTCCACATTAGGCAGATCATCAAGAAAGAAGCTAAATGGAGAAACAAGGAAATTAATAGAAATCATGAAGCAAATGGACCTAGCTGATCTATCCAGAACATTTCACTGAAACACAAAAGAATACACCTTCTTTTCACAACTCACGGAATATTCTCCAAAATTGACTATGTGCTTGGTAACAAATAAAACCACAATAGATACAGGAAAATATAAATAATCCTTTGTATCTTATCAGAACATCATGTATAAAAGCTAGAACTCAACAACAAAAGAAACAACCGAAAGCCTACAAACACTTAGAAACTGAACAACTCCCTACTCAATGGGTAAGGGATGAAATAAAAAGAGAAAGTAAAAACTTCCTAGATTCAATGAAACTGAAGGCATAATATACCCAAACGTATGGGACACAATGAAAGCAGTGCTAAGAGGAAAGTTCATAGCAATAAGTACCTTTATAAATAATTGGAGAGATCCAATACTAACAACTTAACAGCACACCTTAAAGTTCTGGAACAAAAAGGATCAGACACACCTAAGAGGAGTAGATGGCTGGAAATCATCATGTCAGGGCTGAAATCAATAAATTAGAAACAAAGAAAACAATTTAAAGAATCAATGAAAGCAAGAGTAGGATCTTTGAGAAAATCAACAATATGGACAAACCCTTAGCCAAACTAACTAAAAGACAGAGGGAGAATGTCTTATTTAACAAAATCAGAAATGAAAAAGGAGAGATAACAACAGACACCGAAGAAATCCAAGGAATCATTAGGTCATTTTTTTTCTTTTGAGATAGGGTTACTCTGTGTAGCCCTGGCTGTCCTTCCTGGACTTGCTTTGTAGACCAGGTTGGCCTCAACTTCACAGAGCTTTTCCTATACAGCACAAAATTAAAAACAAAACAAAAAAAAACAAATGAAATAGACTGTTTCCTTAGTAGCTACCAATTACCAAAATTGAAACAAGATCATATAAACATATTGAATAGTCCTATAACACCTAAGGAAATTGAGGCAGTCATCAAAAATCTCCCAAACAAATAAAGCCCAGGACCAGATGAATTTAGCACAGAATTCTACCAGGTCTTTTGGCATTTTGTATAATACAAGGTCATTTTTGAGATGGTTCTTACTATTTAGACTGGATGACCTGGACCTCACTATATAGATCACGTTTCCCACATACAAAAATCTGGCTGCCTTTGCCTCCCAAGTGCTGGAATTAAGGACTTTTACCACCACACCTGGTTCTTTCTTATATCTTTAAGTTCCATTTTCACACTAGTAGAGTAACCTCTATTTCATTGTGTTAAATAAAAAGTGTATCTCAGTGAGCATAGACTTCAGTGCTGCAGAAGCTAAACAGGTAGTATAAATGAGTAAAGGACGTAGAGAAACTCTGTGAAAAGAAAAAATGTCCTTATTTAGGTAACAGAGGCTACATGGCATAGAGATTCACCTGAAATTAGAAAATGAAATGTTGATGTGATCAGTATCCTAAGAACAAAGGTGTAAATTTTCAGTTCCCCAAATAATGCAAATGTACATTTTTTGTCCTCAAAACATTTTAAAATCTGAATATCAATGTAATTTTTTTTGCCCCTTAAGTAATTATCTAATTCATCCTTCTATGAGCCAGAGACAGAATTCTGCCTAAAAACAGCCAGCTTGGTTGCAAGCAAAGTCAATGGCCAAACTGCCAAGACGGGGTAAGCAAGCCCTCAGTAGTTCCTGCCTCACAAATATGTCTGTCAGATATATTAGGCTAAAAGGCTGAAGATGAAGCTCCAATGTTATAGAAAGTTTTGGGTGACTGTTCAAGCTGTAAACTGTCTCAGTCATTTTTTTTTTTTTTTTCCATTTTGGAAGCTGCTAACCTGCACTTCTGGTTCACTTAGGTAATTACGTTTCATTATATCTCAAGGCTCTGATGGGGTTGAAGACCAGTCTGAAAATTAAGTTTAGTTGCTTAAAGGTTAAGATGGTTTTAGATCTACATGCATGTTTTAAGTTAATAGAGATGAGCTATGATAGATACTGATTTTTATTCAGAGTTTTAGACTCAAAAAGATAGGAAATATGTTTACTTCAAGTTTGCCAAATACAAATAGCCAAATCACTATGACACACCATCTACCATGATCTTTCTACTTAACATTCGAGCTTTCAGAAGTGCTTGCAATAAAATTCCATTGTTTCCTAATTTCCCTACTACCCAACTTATAAACTTATATTTTCTAAGTTCAGTCTGAATGTGTTAACATAATACACACACACACATCACACACACACAGCACACACACACACACACAAACACACTGGAGAGAGTGAGAGAGAAAGAGAGAGAGAGAGAGAGAGAGAGAGAGAGAGAGAGAGAGAGAGAGAGAGAGAGAGAGAGAGAGAGCGAGCAAGCTAGGGAGGGAGGGAGACAGAGAAAGGCTGGAAGGCAGAAAGAGACAAGACAGAGAGGATAGATAGAGACATCTTTCAGTCTGCTTAATAGAAATGTTCATTCACAAATAGTACAGAACTAAGTTCATATTTAATGGCATAATATTAGATATTCTTCTCTGAGTCTTTAGAGCCACATTTTGATGCTTTGGGGCAATGCTGTACCAATATTAGTACCTATTGGCATAATAATTAAAGGATATAGTATAGTACTCGGTGCAAGTTAATTTGTACTATTTTTTCTAGGAACCTTTGAATGCTGTATTTTGTAGTTGAAATTATAGTTACTTTTGGTTCTCGGGATATATAAATCCCTGTGCTTTGCTCAAAGAGACAACAGTTTATGACTTCTAATGTAGAATGATGAATTATCTTCCTCCCACTCTATATTATTTTTAATATTGTCACTGGAAATGTAAAACTTGATCATAAATTTGGCCTTAACATGAGTCTTTTATTAATCATCTTCTTCTAAAATGAAAAGCCAAAGGTATCACTTTGTAACTTTGATCTGTGAAAGTAAAATTGCTCCCCACATACAATTTACATGTTGACACCATTTATGAAGTTTGAGATTTCTCTTCACATGAAAAAGAGATGATTATAAGTCAATGTTTGTAATTTACAGTCTAAAAGTACAAAATGTTTATTTCAGAGAACTAAAGTCAACTTCAAACAAATAGTAGAAATATTTTATACAACCTCCACACAAAATGACTTTTTAAGAGGCAAAATAATGAGTTATGAACTTTAGGCTAATCAATTCATGTCACTGAGACATATGAGACAGATTTTGTTCAAGGGAAATTATTATGAGGGAAGTGTGTAGTAAGACACATTAAATATTTACCCTTCCTAGTTGACAAGAAGATTGCCTTCTGAGGATAGAGTTTCTGAGAGACCATTATAAATTGATGATTGCTTTAACTAAATAGAGTAAAATATTGATGGGGAAAAATTGTCAAGAAAAGTGAGAATATATGTTACCTATACCATTATTTTTGTAGATTTTACATCTTCATATTCTCTTAACTATCTGTCAGATTTGTATCAATATCCTGTAATAAATTGAATGTAGCCTATACATGTAAATGAATATATGCATCTATATTTTATATTGCATGCTTTTTTGACATTTCAGTTTTTACATTTTATTTGTAACACATTATTTGATAAACAATATTATCAGGCTTCCAAGATTTCTTTTGAAATCACAAGTGGTTCTTTCCCTAAATAGTATCTTTTATTAATTATTTGGGAATTCTATACATCTTATTTTGATACTATACATTTCCCCCAAATTGTCTTAAATATACTCTAATCTCTCCACCCAACTTCCTTTTTGGTATTCCTTTAACTCAACCAGTCC
Organism: Acomys russatus; assembly: GCF_903995435.1. Classification (NCBI taxonomy): domain Eukaryota; kingdom Metazoa; phylum Chordata; class Mammalia; order Rodentia; family Muridae; genus Acomys; species Acomys russatus. Next base: position 36,660,195 of record NC_067154.1, on the reverse strand, counting down.
ATTTTTCATAGCACAGATATTTTAGGGTGTAGAGACTTCCCAAGAGAGGGTTAGACTGACTAGAGGTCACATCCCATAAAAAACAATACAAAACAAAACTTATTAGTGCAGAGGCTGTCAAATCCAAGTATCTCCTCAAATGAGGGTATGGCTTTGTACCCACCTTTCCCTCTATATGCTGGCCATTTTTTCTGAATTGATGTGGTTCAGGCCTTCTGTATGTTGTTAAAATCACTATAAGTTTATACATGCCACTACCCTTCTATGTCCATAAAACACTGTTTGAACTTATCTACCACTTCTGGCTTGTACATGGTTTCAGCCCCCTCTACTACAAGGATCGCAGGGACTTGGGAGTAATTGTGTGATATAAATATCTGACTAGAACTAAGCATTTCACAGTCTATTATTTTCTACAATTTAACAAGGGGGTGTACATATTTTAATTAGCATCTGATTTGAGAGAGATATTAATCAGTTACTTAACATTATTTCTATTCAGAGAAATAATAATAGTATAAAAATAGTAGTTTTCTCCTTAGACTTATATCTATGTAACCACAGATTCTTGACCTCTATAACCATGCTAGTCATGCATTAAATATTGTGAACTCATCCCTAAATCCCATTCAAAAAATTTTTGGTTACTCTCATAACATTGGACCCACTTCTGCACCAGTGGGTAATATTTCCAGGGCAAATGCTACTGCAGTTACAGCTGGGTAAGATTGATGACTACTTTATTTCTCCACTATAATGTGTGGCATCTTTCAGAACTATACAAGCTAGCAAGTAATGATGAAGCTTCCAGATCAGTACTACCTTGATTGCTCCAAGGTTTATGCTTCAAATAAACTGTGTCCTCAGAAATAGTATATTATTGTTTAGTTATGAAGAGAAGGCAAATGCAATCGTAATATCCTATACAGTTTGAAAGGGACATCTCTGGGACTACACTGGCCAGCAATTCAACATTTCTAGATCTCAGGTATTCATTTTCTAGCAATGTAGTGGTTAGTAGGGTGTGACAGTTTGAATGAGATATCCCCCATTAGTCTCAAGCATTTTAGTGATTGATCTCCAATTGGTAGTTGCCTGGGAAGGATAAGGAGGAATGGCTTTGCTGGATGAAATAAGTCAGATGTGTCAGCCTTTGTTAATTAAAAAAAAGTGTCATTTCCAGTGTGTTCTCTCTGTCTTGTCTTTGTGGTTCAAGATCTGAACTCTCAACTGTTCCTGCCATCATCCTTTCTTCTGTTACCATGGACACTATCACTCTAGAAGAAAAGAAGCCTAGTTACACACTTTAATTTGAAAATTAGCTTGCTCATCATGTGTCATTGATGCAATAGAAAATTAACTAAAACATGGAGCAGAACCATTTTTTCTCTTCACTATCTTGTTATAGGATAACTCCATTCCTTGTGATCCCACATTCTGTGGTAGGTTTTGTGTAGGTTAGAAGTGTGACCAATATGATTGTGTTTTACTTAAATAGACTAAATAATTTTTAGATCAGAATGAAATGGTAAAATTATTAAACAAATCACCTAAAATAAGTATTAGTCCATATGTTTCATAATAAAAGATTTCATAATTAGTTATAACTCAAAAAATAATATTCTATATTATGTTATCTGTGTCACATCAACATAAATGCTCAGGAGGTAATCTTATAAGGACTATCAAGGATAATAAAATTGGAGTATTTGTTTCAATATGATTTTAATTCAATAATATTTATTAATGAAAGTATTTATCATTTTCTCAAAGACTGCCAAATTAGTTAAAACTTAATATGTAATACTTCTGGCTTATTTTACATTCTAAGTAGAATACTTAATGTATTCAAAATATTTCATTAAATTGAATAAATATGAATGAATTACTGAGTCTCAATTTTATTTATTTCATAGTATTTTAGTTGAAAAATTTTCATATTTTTACGTATATATTTATATTATTACACATATATACAATAAACTACCTATAGCAAGAACAATGATGACACAATCTGGTTTTGGCTATTTGTATTTGACAGCCTTGAAGAAAACTTCTTTCCTATCTTGGTGTGTCTAAATTTCTGAATGTAAATCAATCCCCATGACATCTTGTCATTATCAACTTAAACAACTATCTAGTCATAAACACATCATAGCCCCTAAACAACTAAGCTTCATTGCATAACTAAGCTCCATCAGAGACTTGAGAAAGAATAAATTTGATTACCTGAGTATGCTAGGAATGCAGGTTAGTAGCTTCCTAAATGAGATTGCTATCTGAAGAGTCACTCAAAATTCTCTATAATGTTGGAGCATCTTTTTCAGCAATTTTAATAGTTATATTAGACAATTTTTTTTCCAATCATGATTAACTTTAAAATCTGAACAAAGGTAACACCCATCTCCTAAAAACTAAAGTAAAAAACATAAAATGAAATTTAAAACAGAAAAACTGAAAACATAACAATGAAGAGGACAAAAGTATACCAAAATAAAGCAAGAAGGACACAAGAAAAGTAAGAGCATCCAATTTGTGTTGCAAACTACTCTTGGAGCCTGTTTTAGAGTGTGGTTGACATACAGTTAATGTTTTAAAGCAAGCAACAGATATTTTAATGGATTAACATTATTTAGTTTACAAGAATCTCATTTTCAACAATTGTCACAACTTTAATATCTACTTTGAGTTCTAACTAACAAAGACTGAAAACTATTATGTGATGCTTATTCATCCTTGTGTAATTTTCATTATTCTCTTTATTTCATTGATGAATTAACATCTTTAAAAAAGTTACTGTCAATAGAATACTTTATCATGTATCAAAGGAGTAACCAGTTAATTCCACATGTCATTTGAAAAATGTCTGAATGGGTTAGAAGTACAAAATAAAATATTATTTCCACATATGACAAGCGATTTCACTCAAATACATTAAAATATATGTATTTAAAGAATAAATTAAGCCCCAATATCCAAAATTTTACAAAGAACTCAAGAAATTAAACACCACCAAGTCAAATAGCCCAATTAAAATATGGGATAGAGAGTTAAACAGAGAACTTTCAACAGAGGAATATTGAATTGCTGAGAAACACCTAGAAAAATGTTCAACATCACTAGGCAGCAGGCAAATGCAAATCAAAATGACTCTGAGATTTCATCTTATACCTATCAGAATGGCTAAGATAAAAAATTCAAATAACAGCTCATTTTGGCCAGGTTCTGGAGAAAGAGGAACACTCCTAAACTCCTGTTGGTAATGCAAACTTGTACAACCACTTTGGAAATCAATCTGGTGCCATGTCAGGAAATTGCTAATAAGTCTACCTCAAGACCCAACCATAACACTCCTGCTATATATTCACTCATTAGCATATATTAGCCCCTTAATACCGGATAGCCATATTACAATACAGAGATGAACACACATTGGCGATGTGGACTTAGAACCTCTGCTCAGACGTAGTAGATAGGCATCACAGTCTCCTTGTGGGTCCCACAATAAGGAGAGTAGGGATTACTTCTGGTATAGACTTTGGTTTTTCAACTTTGATCACTTCCCCTCTGGCATGCGGACCCTGTCAGGCCACCAAAGAAGAGAACACAGACATTGCAGATCAGACCTTACAGTTAGAGGTAGAATGTTAGGGGAGTAGGCCTCCCTTATTGCAGAACTAGGGGAGGGAGAGGAAGGGGATGATGGATGGAAGGTGGGAAAGGGAGATGATGAAGGAGGCGACTAAATTCGGGATGAAAAGAACTCAAACTGCAAAACAAGCAAGTAACTTGTAGTGCTAAACCTGCTACATGGGAACGGCTCTGAGGCTTGCTGAGACATGAATGTACATGCATAGAAAAGGCTTTTTATTGGTCCCAGAATCCCTGGGACTTATTATTAGATGCCATTCTTTATGTGGTATGAGTGAAGATTTACAGATGTCTCACTTCTGCTCATACTAAGAGCAGAGAACAAACCTTAATTGTTCTGTGCATCACACACAGCTCATATATTTGTAATTTTTAGGACTGTATAATGCTTGTGAGAAGTTATGTTTTCAGAACAATAGAACCAGACATTGAAGCTGGGTCAGATCTGACAGTATTCATTCCTCTCAGCATGCGTGACTCTGACATCCTGCATCCTTGAGGTTCCAGCCCCAAGTGTTTCAGTTGCTGTTATTCATTAGAACAGGACAGCTCCGAGGAAAGCTTCAAAGAAAGTTTCCATACAGACTGGTCCAGTATTTAATACTGTCCCACAGAACACTTCTATAAAGTCTGAAATTTTTTACATTTTGAAATTGGACCACAAATGCTATTACTGGCTTGATTAATCATGTTCTCCAGTTTTATTTGGGCTCCCAAATTAGTGGGAAGGAACCCTAAGAGAAAGATGCCCCATTTCCCCTTATGGGGTTTTGGGTAGGTTTATGTTTGCTCTCTTGGGCTACAGATGTTTATTTTCATTGGGAGGTGCTTATAAATTATGGTTGGTCTTATTTAGAGAGAAACGAGATTGGACTCAGGGATGTCGCTCTTCCTCTATGTGTCTTTCATAGATATGGAGATAGAGGTTGAAAGAAAGAGAGAGGAGTATAGAAATATATAGGGATGATAGGATAAAAAGTAAATTATTAAACCTACTCCTCAACGTAAGGCTTTACTTGTTACTAGCAAAAAAGTTATAGAACTTTGTATATTAATACAAAATAAGATCGATACATTGATACATTGATATATAATTAAAATTTAAAACTATTCTTTACACACATTATATATGTTTTTACTCTAATATGAGGCACTGAACCCATACAACTCAAATATAATATAAAGCTTACTTGCAATACCTGAAAAGTGTTATTACAGGCTGATTAGGATAATTAAGTAATACAAACCATTTGTTAGATGATCAAATTATAGTCATGTCAACTACCAGTCTACTTTTTAAAAGATTTATTTATTACATATACAATGTTCTGTTTGCATGTATGTCCTCACACCAGACTTCATTATATATGGTTGTACGCCACCATATGGTTGCTGGGAATTGAACTCAAGACCTCTGGAAGAGCAAACAGTGTCTTAACCGCTGAGCCATTTCTCCAGGCCCAACCAGCTTATTTTTATCACAAGAATATACATCCTAGGATTAACAGATAGACATGATCCTATATATAGATAAGGTGAAATAGTTAGATAAAATCTTCAAAGTCTCAGAGACCTATAGAATGTGGCATTTAAGAAGCTTTTATTATTTTAAAGATTCACTGACAATGAGACAGGTTAACTCCTGGCAACACGCAGCTAACCTCAAAGAGGATGATGAGCATGAGAGAACCTCTTTATGGAGATGGTTTCAAATGTGGCAAACTAACCATTGGGCAAAATGTCTTTGTTTCTGCCACAGATAGAATTCCTCTTAAAAATGGGCAAGCTTGGATAAAGGCAGAGTTGATGGCTAAACTCTGCCAAGACAGCGTAAGCAAGTCCTCAACAGTTCCTATCTAACAAATATGTCTGTCAGATACATTGGACCAGAAGGCTAAAGATGATGTTCCAACATTATAGAGAGTTTTGGGTGACTGCTCAAGCAGTAAACTGTCTCTGTCATTTTTTTTCATATTTTTCTTTTTCCTTCTTATTCTGGAAGCTGCTAACCTGCAATTCCAATTCACTCAAATAATTAACTTTCTTTCCTTACAAGTCTAATGGAGTGGAAGACATGATAGTTTATATTCTTACAATTAACCTAAGCTGTTTAGAGGTTAAGATGTTTTGTGGTATATTAGAAGTTTTGAGTTGTCAGAGATGAAGGAGGATAGATATTGATTCTCATTCAGAATTTTAGACTCACTGTGATAGGAAAGTTGTTTTCTACAAGGTTTCCTAATGCAATTAACTAAAATACCTTGAATGTAACAAACATATGATCCCTTGTTGTTTTGTGGTTTTCCTTGCTTCATGTAATATTTCTACTTACATGTAATAATATAAATGTATATGCCAATAAAGATAAATAAATAAATAAATAAAATTTTAAAAAAGAATAAATTAAGCATAATATTGAAACTCTTTAAAATATTATTGGCAAAGAAAGTAGAGTAATATATCCTACAGGGAAGAGAATAATGAGTCAAATTAATCACACTCTGTGCACATATTAATTTGTAAGGATGGTTTTAAAATAGCTTATTAAATGAGTGCTTACTGAAAGCAGGTCAATTTATAATTAGCAGAAGGGAACCATTCCAATCCTGTCAGATACAATATGCATTTAACATAGGAATAGTCCCTTACATCTTTGGTACTGAGGATAAAATAATAGCTGAGAATAGTTTAAGCACAGGATAGATGGCTCAGTTCTTAAAAATGTTTGTTTTATAATAATGAGAAGTAGAGTTCAGATCACTGAAACAATCATAACTCAAGCTCTGAGGAATCAGATGGTCTCTTTTGGTCTCCATACATGCATTTATATGAGTAAGCATGTGCACACGCCGAGGAACACAGACATATACACAAATAAAACCTTTAGAAAATAAAATAATAGTGTAAATCTGTTAGCTAAAAAAAATTCTGGTCGTGCTATTAATAATGAGAACCCGTCCCAGCACATACCGACATTAGCAAAATACAGGGAGGCAGGGGTAAGGAAGCCCATTGCCAGGCCCAAAGACTCAAGTTTGACTCCCAGAACTCTGTTGTGTAGAAATTTCTTCTGTGATAGAACACCCCAACTTGGAGAGAACTTACTAAGACACAAGATATTCGAAAGGGAGGTGAAATATTCCATTCTACAAGGGAAATGAAGGCTCAAAAGATACAGGAAGTCCCCAATTTTGACTTGACACACCTATCCAAGCAGCTGCAGGAAAAGAGTTGCTGAGAGACATCCTCCAATGAGAGAAATTGCCTGGAGCTGGGTCTGATCAACTGAGCTGCCTGGGAAAGGCACTCCTTAACTTGCAAATCACTGTATCTGTGCTGTGATTCGAATTTCCACACATGCATGCACATGTAAATTAATTAATTAACAAGGAGTAATATTAATTGTAGTAAGAATATATTAAAAATGAACATCAATTGTTTCATATTGCCAGTGTATTTCAAATGGAATCAAAAGCATCTTATCTTGGAATCACAGTTTTAACAAAATAGAAAAGTTGTAATAGCCTATGACAATTCAAGGAAACATGTTAAGTTAGTGTGTGTAATAAACAGAAAATTTCATAGCTCCATTTTGTATGCATTTTCAATTTTGTTATTATTTTTTGAGTGTTTATAACTAGAGAAATGGTAATTACTGAGTAATCTTGTTATTTCTAATACATAAGAATGACTCCGATAACTTGCTATTACTCTATTAATTGTCATTTCTTTTCCAAATATTGGCCTAACATCTCATTAATTGGCTCATTACCTCAGTAACAAATCATTGAAGACTACTATATGTGCCATCAGTACTTTATGCCTAGCATAATGACACAGTATATGGCAGGAAGAAAGTTTGTAGTATGATCAATTAAAGGAAAACAACAGTTCTAATAAAATGAAATAAATTTTAGTTAGTTTGCTTTATGTACTTTCAGTAATGAAGAAAATCAGAATTCTGTGTCATTATGTCTCATATCATTCCCAAGGAAGTAGGTATGTTAGATCCTAGAATTAGCTTTGAACAATTTAATTTTTAATATTAAAGTAATGACAAAATACACAAAAAAATTCTGTGAACACAGAAAGATAATGAAGTGCTTTGCTGTTTTCCCATTGAGAGAATTCTGTTAGCTGTTTTAGACTGGATTCACACGGGAGAGTCTTGTAGATTATTTGAGTGTGTTGGTGTACATGAGGTTGGGTGTATCTGTGTTTGTGTGGTGTACACAGGTCTTTTCACATCTGAAATGCATTCCTATGCTTTGCCTGTGTGGATAGCAGAAGTCGATATTGGTTATCTGGTTATTTTTTTTAACCCCTTCCACCTTGGTTTTGGAAACAGTATTCTTCAATGAGGATAGAAATCGATATTTTGCTAGATGGTGTGGCCAGGAAATCCTGGGGGTCCATTTGTCTTTGTCCACTACTCTGGTAGCACAGGTCCATTCCCCACATATCCCATATACATGCAGAGAATCTGAATTCATATCCTCACACTTGCAATGCATCCACTTTCCCCAGATGTCTGCCTCACACTGGAAGTGTTTTCTAACATTCTATAGCGTAGACGAATACAGTCAAATCAGGAAATGATTTTTTAAAAGCAATCACAGAAGTATGAGAAAAAAATTGTTTCAGGAAAGTTAAATAATTTATTCACATTTTAACAAACATTCAACTGTTTACCTATAACTGAGTATAATTGTGAACATATTAAAATAAGTTTGCCTATGATATTAATCAATAACAGTAATTAATGAACATTGTTGGATACTTAATATTTATTCCTGTCATCTCTATAAAAATATCTGCAACAGTATAAAGGTAATGTATGATTTTTCTATAGCCAGAGAAGATGAAAAAGAACTTGATCCATTTTAATTTTAATATATATACCTATTTAGGAACTTGTGATCTGTATTTTACAATAGTGCATAATAATTTGGACATACATAAGATACTAGTATATTGTGGAAACATTAAAGAGAGAATGGGGATAGTCACAAAGCATGAGACATTTCATGGTTAATACAATTAAATTGAGTTCCAATTTTGTATGCACAAATTCCTACATGAAGTAATATGATCATTTGAGTGAAAGGGGAAATTAGGGGATTAAAAAATTCAGAAAATAATTTGAGATAGTTTAAAGTAATATATGCAGAAATGAAAACACATTCAGAACATTTTAAATGTTATAAAGCATAGATTAAATTGATATTTTCCACTTCTGAAATGTTATACTTTAATATCATCTGGAAATAACAGTTTTCACATTTCACTAAATTCTGTAGACATATTTAAAATTTTCTTATTTTTTTCCTGTTGAAATGTATATATCAATGAGAGAATGGTAGAAAGAGTGAATGAAGGAATTATAAATTATTCTATATAGTTTAATCATGGACAGAGCTTTTATTTTCTCTTATTTTGCTTAAGTGTTCCTAGAATGGAGATTAAAGTGATTGTAATAATATGTAATTTCTGATTAAACCAGTGAACTAAAAATGTAATGGATATATAGTTTTAAAAAGAATAACTCAGTAAAGTTATAGGAAATAGCATTCAACATGTTATATGACATTGACCCCTTTTTAAAATAAATAAACATAACTGATGTCAAAGTGAATCTATAAAACTCTCTTTGAGGAGTTATGAAAAAGCAACAAACACTGTGCTTTATTACTCAGTGCATTAAGCTGTGGTCGGGGAGTTATATGAGCTATCTATGTGCAACTAACCTTTCACAAGACAAGCAACCTTTTCTGCTCTGAAATTTCCTGGACTCACAGAGCAATCGCTACACATGATGTATTATACGTATGCTTTCTAATCTTGAAACTCACTTTTACTTGCTGCACAGAAATGTGGAATGAGCTGGACCATGGAAAATGCTGGTACTTTTTTGTCCCCCCCCCCCCGGATAATGCCTTGAAAGATTAAAAAAAAAAAACATACTGAATACAGAAGGGTCTCCTGAGCATTTCATGTAGTCAGACAGAGTGTTAGATGACCATCAGTGAGAGAAGCAATATCAACTGATTAAAAATGAATGGGACTCATTTCCATTGAGAGATGTCTGACAGATGAAGTGAGAGGGCTCAAGGGCGAATGAATATCAAGGAAGATTGACCTGTCTCACTGAGTCATGTTCAGGCTGTTTGACAGACGGTCTGATACAAAAAATGAGGAGATACCTGTTCATTTTTAATAAACTGACCTTGACCAGCTTCAGACTTTTCTTTGTGTGTATTAGTGCAAAACTGTGAACAACGTAGAGATTCAAAAGCATTCTCATAAGCAGACCAGATTTTGAGTATGTTTTAAATTTGTTTCAAGCAAGCCAAATGGCAGGGACAATGACAGAGTGATGAACAGTTCTCAATGGCATGAAATCTTGGAGGTGGGGAAAACTTATTAAACCCTTGGAATTACTAATAGATATATGTAGGAAATATGTTACCATCATTTGAGACATCTCATTTATGTAACTTTCAAAGCACAGTATTAAATAAAATTCCTCATCTGTGATATTAGTTTAATTTCTGCTTACTGTCTTCTACATTTTTTTTTTAAAAACTAAAAACACGGACTTATATTTCAGGAATGCAAGGACAGCGTCAGGTTGTTTCTATTATTAAATGAATAGTCACAAGATAAATTCTCCAAAATTTAGATGTGAGCACAATTATTTTCTACTAGTAGATACCTATTTCTATTGTACTTGGAGAAACAACTCTATACACACTCTGAGTACATGACCATAGATCATCTTACATTGTGAACATTTATTAGCCTAGTGTGTATTTTAAAAGCAATATGTGTAAGTTTTATTTTTATTGCTGTGACAAGACAAATGTACTAGTACATAATTTCAATGGTACCAGTTGTACCAGTAAGAAAGATTCTAGTTTAAATCTGTATTCCATTTTGAGTGTGGGTGTACCATATGAATCAATACCTATCATTTAAAGCGAAAGACAAATAAATGTTCCCTTATATTCTGGAGAAACGATATCCCAAAATAAAGTTAGGCAAAATTGTATTTTTTTTTCTTGGCTTTCTCAAACTATGATAGTGTTTGACGTTTCTCCTTATGTGGCCACATCATAACAGTCATGACCATATTCTTCATATTGCCTTTCCCTCTACTGTATCTGTGTCATCTCCCACAGACTAGGCCACTACTATTTGATTTAGTGTATGATGATATAATCAAAGATAAACTAGTACTGTAGATAATTAACTTAATTATGCTATTTTTCATGTAAGATAATAGTTAAACTGAAAAAAAAAACCAAAAACAATAGAAAAACACATGCACATATTTCACTTCCCATCCCTATTTATTTTCTCATTTAAATAAGAAAATGACTAAGTCACATTTTAGTCATAGAAAAAAATAACACTAACTTAAATTATGAATAATAATATGTTTTTCAAATGAAGATACTTTTACTTTAAGGTAAAAGAAGAAAATAGAAAGTTATCAATGTAAACAAAAGTGTCCAGGGGCTTATTTCATGAGTACATATAGGGATTATTTTGTATTCTCTGCCACAAAAGACTACATTTGTTCAAAATCATTTTGATCAGTGCTCTCTATTTCAGATAATCTAATCCAGGTAATGAGACAGAGACTTTGAAGTAGAATAAAACTAAAATCATTAAAGCATCATGTGCCAACATAAAGTAGCTTGTAGATCAATAAAAAATAGTGGGAACACTATCACAGTTTTAGTCTATTTATTTTGACACAGGAATCAAAAATATAATTGGGAAAAGGGTAAAGTTGCAGTAAGAAAATATATTGACCACATATGGATATAAATAGATCTGTATTTTCTTAATTTACAAATATTCCACAAAAATGAGTTAAATTATTTTTATGATAAAAACTTATAAAAACAAACAAAGAAAAAACAAACAAAAGTACACAGAAAAAATAATTAGCCCCCCCCCCCAGAAAAAATATATTATTGGCTTCAAATCCAAACACTCTGGTTAATATAAATGCCTCTCAAAGCCTCATGAATTCAGAACTGATTTACATTCCACAGCACTAGAAGGACAAAGTAGGACTTGATAGATCATACCCAGATGTAATTCTTAACTGCATTGAAGAAAAAAAGAAACTTTGAACTTTTGCTTCTGTCTCCTTAGTTGTTTCAATATACAGATCTGTCTTAAACATTCTGCTTAACATTGTACCTTTGGGGTAATTAAACATGATTAGAAACCTTTAAAAATAGTGACTCAATCTATTTTATTTACTTTATTTTTTTATTTTAATTTTATTTTTTTAATTATTTTTCTTTCTTACAAATACATTATTATTATTACACATAGAAACAATAAACTTCCTACAGTGAGAAGAACAACAAAATAATCAGGAATTTTATAAATGTTACATTCATAATGATTTGTCCATTTATATTAGGCAACATTGAAGAAACCATCTTTCCTTTCTTGGTACATCTAAACTTCTGAATGGATATAAATATCTATCATATCTCATCTTTATCAACTTAAAATATCTATCTAGACCTAAAACCATCTAAACCTGTAAACAACCAAGCATATTGTAAAACTAAATGATCTGGCCTTCAACCCCATCAGAGACTTGAAAACAAATAAAATTAATTATCTGAGTAGACAGGAAGTGCAGGTTAGGAGCTCCGAAATAAGAAGATGTCAGAGACAATTTGCTAACTGAGCAGTCACCCAAATCCCTCTCTAATGTTGGAGCTTCATCTTCAGCCTTCAATCTACATCTTTGTAAGTTGATGATTTGAGGTATTTTGTAATAGGAATAGAAAGCTAACCAAAACATAAATACAGGGTAACATCCACAATTTATGAGAAATACGGTGACAAGGCCCATTAAAGAATAGGTTATAGACTGAAAACTTAGTTCTATAGAATTTACAAATGGACAGTAGGTATATTTACCAGCATCTATAATCATCTGGAAGTTATAAATTAAAATCACAAGAGGATGGTTCCTGAATCCCCATATAGGAACTGGTAAATCTTTCAAACCTGAGAAGACTCCAACAGGCTGAACAATAGCAAAACTATACTCTAGGCCTTAGCCACTACAGCTGAGGCAAAGAAATAGAGGTCAGCAATACCACCTCCCACCGGGGTCCAGCCTGAGTCAACTCTGCCAGGGACCTGCTTCAGGTGCAGCCAAAAAGGAGAAACTGGTCTGCAGCTGCTACAGACAGAATGGGACATTGGTCCCACAGCCTTGCCTATTGGCAAGTTGGCCTATGGATGTCAAAACGCTCACATGCAGGCCTGTTCTCTGGTGCTAGCCACTGGAGGTTCAACCAGAACAAGAGCACTAGACACTTCCAGCCTTCAGGTTCCTTGACCTGGTGAAGTACAGATGGCTCTTTCATTCAGTATCCTGGCCAAACCCAGGGTAATTCTACAGGTCTGTTTTAATCTCATAGTTGGGCTACATATATATGGCCAACTTCTATAAAGGGAGGCATCAAATACCTTCCCAGCCCTCTTCATATGCAGGAGACCAAACTTTAGCTGTCAGGTCTAGATACCGTTTATCTCATTAGCAGTCTTTTAGCTAGGACAGTGACTACTTACAGCAATGTAACCTATATCATAAAGCTTCCAGAAGGTGTTTTACAAATGTTAGAGTGTCTAACAAGGTGTTTTAAAATTGATACATACAAGTTATAAATGTTAGAAGGACTAAGAAAATGGTTCAAGTTGGTAAATGCAAATTGTGAAGGTAAAATGTCTAAAAAGATGATTTATTTCATCCTCTTGCTACGCTATTGTTGTTGTATTAACTGTTCAAAGTATTGACACTGATCAATGAAGCTCTGATTTATTAGCCTAACTATGGCAAAACATTCCACTACACTATCCTATCATAGTTCCATGCTCAAGATTTTAATTTTTTTTTCTGTATTTTTGATTTTATTTTATTTTTTTATTAATTTATTCTTGTTACATCTCAATGGTTATCCCATCCCTTGTATCCTCTCATTCTTCCCTCCCTCCCATTTTCCCCTTATTTCCCTCCTCTATGACTGTTCCTGAGGGGGATTACCTCCCCCTGTATATGCTCATAAGGTATAAAGTCTCTTCTTGGCCACCTGCTGTCCTTCCTCTGAGTGCCACATGGTCTCCCCCTCCAGAGGACATGGTCAAATGTGAGGCACCAGAGTACGTGAGAAAGTCATATCCCACTCTCCACTCAACTGTGGAGAATGTTCAGAGCATTGTTTTAGAGAGATCGGGGATACAAGGCACTTTCCACAACATAATAAAGGATATATACAGCAAGCCAATAGCCAAAATCAAAGTAAATGGTGAGATACTCAAGGAAATTCCTCTAAAATCGGGAACAAGGCAAGGCTGCCCACTCTCTCCATATCTCTTCAATATAGTACTCAAAGTTCTAGCCAGATCAATAAGACAACAAAAGGAGATCAAGGGTATCCAAATGGGAAAGGAGGAAGTCAAATTATCCCTATTTGCAGATGATATGATAGTGTACATAAGTGACCCTCAAAATTCCACCAGAGAACTCCTACAGCTGATAAACATCTTCAGCAAATTGGTTGGATACAAAATTAACTCAAAAAAGTCTGTAGCCTTCCTATACACAAATGACAAGCTTGCAGAGGAAGAAATTAGGAAAGCCACACCCTTCACATTAGTTAAGAGTTACCCTAACTAAGATTAAATTTTTTTGTCTTTCTCTTAAAATATCTCTCATTGTTCTTAAATTACCCAGTCCTCCAAATAGAGGAAAGAAGCCCATCTTTCATGATGTGTAGTGATGCTAACGTGAGTCTTTTCCCTTCTATTCTACAGGAGATTTCTGTCCTCCCCATGGTACCATGTCACAGGTGTCAGAAAAGATCCATAAGGCTTCTCCTTCCCCAGGCTCACATCAGAGTATTTGTGCTTTTAACACAAAGTTCTTTTCCCAAGCCTCTACCATGCTATTTGTCTACTGCTTTTTCCTACAATTTGTACAAGTCTAACAATGTGAATTTCTCTCCCGCTTTCAAACAATGATGATGCTAATATGTCTAATAATATATATCCCTTTTAAACGTAGAGGGATTCCTTTAAGTTACAAGAAGTCCATCTTTCAGGTCAAATGGAATCCAGATAAGTACTGCCAATCCAAAGCTGAAGTTTCTCATCTGTCTCCTATCTCTGAAGGTGGGATTCCTCTCCCTTTCCCTATTGCCACATTTCTGACCTCAATACTAGCTGAGTTCTCCCTTCCTAGTCCCATAAATGCTTCCCTTTGTCTGAGAGACTGTTGACACCTCTCTGGTTCACAGGGAGTGCAGGTACCTAACCCCAGTCTCCACAACTGCGGCTGGTCTTCTCGCTGACATACAGCTAGGACAGTTACCACTGGGTGAGAACTGAGACAGTTGCCCCACTGTCTCTTGGCCTCCAAAATTTCTAGTTCACTAGGTGTCCTTGGGCCAGCTCAGCTGCAGAGCTGCACTCTTTTGGTCACTGTCCAGTACTGATGAGTTGCTGGAACAATCTGTGCACCTGTTCTTTGAGTCACTAACCATTCTTGGGATGCCCTACAAGATTACTGGCTTCACCTCCCCATGGAAAAGGTCCAGGTACCTGTTCCTCCTACAATGTCTTTGGGATGCCTTTTAGAGAATCTCAAATCCCTATCCTACATTAAAGGCTTCTCAGCTTACATCCCTCTGCAACAAACTTGGACAGATCCAAAAATTAAACCATTTTAATTATTGCCAACAATCAGGTAAAATGGAAGGAAGTTCCCATATCCAAACCTTTTTCTTTGCACTTCCAAATTTTTCAAGCATTGTCAGCATTGTCTCTTCCCTTATTTTTAAGCCTTTTCTCTTTGTTCTCCCAACAGTTTCAAATGTACACTTAAAGGGAATTTTCTCCCTAACCTACTAACTTTGTCTACTGCCCACATATATGTTCCAGCATCCTGCCAGACTGCCTACATCCAGGACATCACCACAGTAGCTACCAACAAATGAGACAGTCCAGCCTCACAGATTGTGTCAGCTGGACCTACATTGCTCATCCTAGCTGCAGATGTTCTCAGACCCTGGACAGCAAATACAACAGCCTGCTCTTCTGGAACCTGACCAGCATTCCAGCCTCTAACCCCATGTCTCTGTCCTACTCTCAGCAGGACAATTGCTTCCACCCCTTATCCATTTACAAAAGGCTGAAATGGTGTGCTCCAGAGCCAGGGCAAACAGCTCCAGGTTCTCCTAGCACTCCTCAGTCTCTATCTACTGCAGGACATGTAGCATTCCCTGCCCTCTGCCCTAATCTTTCAGGGCAGAGATTTTCCTTCTTCACTATATAATCTGGATATTTTGTTACTATTGCCTTTTCTCTCTTTTCTCCCTTACCAAGATTTATTTATTTTAACTTACCTTACATAAAAATGATCCTCATTTTTTTAATTATAGGAAAAACAAGGAATATTGGACTTCTTCTTCAGTGTCTACCTGTCATGCCATTGTCTACGAGCCATGAGGGTGTGGCCCTTCCCAAGGACTACGTAAAATAACAGACTCTCCTCATGGCTCTTTCTCTCCTTTCTCTCTACCGTTTCTCTTCTTACCCCCTTATCCCCTGTCTCTCTTCCTCTGTTTCTGTCTTTCTCTTTCTCTCTCTCTCTCTCTCTCTCTCTCTCTCAACACACTATGAATAAAGAATAAAGAAATCAGTAGAGAAACTAAACAACTCTTGTAATTTAATGATAATAAAAATACAACACTTCAACATCAAACACTCATAACACAAAACACAAAAACACAACATAACAACATATTGGACACTCTCAAGAGGAAACTTTTAGTGCTAAGTGCCTACATTTAAAAAAAAAGTGAGGTCCCATATCCTTAAGACCTAAGCACACACAAATAAATAAATAAATAAATAAATAAATGAATACATAAAATACATAACACAGACAACTAAGGAATACTGCGAACGAGATGATAAGTAGTTTCACTGAGAGAAGAGCATAGCATTTGGTTACCCAACATCAAATCAATAGTAAACAAAATAAGCCAAAACAAGTCAAATTATAGAGACAAAGAATGTTATATTAAGAAATATATATATATATATAATATTTAAAAATTATGGATATAAATATCCATACCCATATATGCATGTATACTAATTAATGAATAAATTAACCATAAGAGAGAAATGTCATAATATTATTTATCCTCAACAATAGAAAAATTTAAAAATTTTTTGTGATATCTAAATTAATAATATAGTGATATACCTAAAGACCTTGGCACAATAAGAACTAATGACATCCTAAACGACAGGACAGGAAAAAATAATAAAAATCAGGCCTGAAAGTTAAACATTCTACTATTAAGTTAGAAGGAATTCACTATCTTTCACTCTTAACTAAGGTACAATAGACAGATAACAGCTTCTATTAGAAGCAAAGTAAACTCTAATAAAAAAATTAGCTCCTAATATGTCTACCATGGTCTAGAGGCCATCCCAAACCAAGAAATATATGGGCAGCATAAATTAGGGTTTAAAAATATTGGTTTATTTAAAAATATGACAAATATAGGAGTTAGGAAGGAAGCGCAGAAATATCTAGTATAGGGTAGGAGTAGAATAAAATAATCAAAATAAATTTTATGAAATTATCAAAAACTATATATAATATTTTATTTATTTATTTTATTTATTTTTTATTGAAAAATAAAATCATTCATATTACATCTCAATTGCTATCCCATCCCATGCATCCTCCCATTCCTCCCTCCCTCCTGCTTTCACCCCATTCCCCTTCCCTATGACTGTGACTGAGGGGGACCTCCTACCCTTGAATATGATGCTAGGGTATCAAGTTTCTTCTTGGTAGTCTGCTATTCTTCCTCAGAGTGCCACTGGGCCTCCCCATCAAGGGTACAGGACTTAAATTAATTAAATATACGCAAAATAACCAATAGTAAGAAGTAGCTAAATAGTTAGTTCATTGTAAATATTAATAAGATTGATAATATTTTAGCCAAGTTAAGCAAAAGAAAAACATTCAATTTTAATCATGTAAGACATGGAAAGTAAAATACATCAATTTAGAAGAAATTTCGGGAATCATAATGAGATATTTTAAAAACCCACTTTTCACTAAAGTGTAAAATATAAAATAAGTAGATGGATTTCTAGATACATATGACCTACTAATGTCAAATCACAGTTAACTGCATGATTAAAACAATCACATAATACAGAAGCATAAAAACTGCTCCCTATATAATAAACCCAAGAGCATGATGTATTCTGTACAAAATTTTACTAGACCTTCAAAGATCTGAGACAAAACAGTGTCAAATTATTTCCAGAAGTTGAAAAGGGGGACTTTGAAATTATATGAATGTAGAAAATATGGGTACAAAATACACACAGAGAGACTCACACACACAAAAACATAGAAAGGAGAGAATTATCATGAGTGCAAAAAACTCAATAGAATACTTTCAAAATGAATTTAGGTAACATAAAAAAAATGCCATCCACTGTGATGAAGTTGGGTTCATCCCAAAGAAGCAGGGGTCATTTCCCACGTAGAAATCAGCAAATGCTAACTATCACATTTATAGATTCAGAGGAAGGAACCTCATGGTCCCTTCATTGTTTTCATAAAAGCCTTTTGACAAAACTCTAAGTTCAGTTCAGCATTAAAAGTCCTAGAGATTGTCAGTTGACATGAGCTCAAAACAAGAGGCTGGGCCTTTGGGGCTTGGCATAATTTCCAACTGTTTGGCTGTTCTTCGCTCCTATTCAATACACTCTTAGAGAGAACCACTCCAGCAAAGGCTTTGAGGTTCTGGCTGCTTTTCCAGGTTCTGCGGACTATGGTTGTAGCCATCTTTGCTGGATTGCTGGTTTTCTGTGTAATGGGTCTGCTGGAATCCTGCCCAATATGCCAGTGGAATCTCTCCAAGGAACTGAGTCTAAAATGTTATACTTCTCCTGTTGCCATTAGCCTCTTTTCTCTCCTATCTATGGCAGTAGGTTGGAAGGAAGCTATAAGCATTAAGGAACTCAAATAACATGATTTGAAAAGTTCAAAGCCTACACATGACTGTGATGCTATGCCTCATCCATGAAATATCAACATTATGCTTTATCATTAATACGTGCATACTTACAGTATCTTGGGCATGCCAACACGGGAGAGGGAAATTTCTCAAAGCTGTACCTGTATGTGAAAATGTAGAGACAATAAATTGTTATAGACAGAGAATCATAACAGCAATAAGAAAATACCCAACAAAGCTATGAATGAAACACTTTTTTTCTAGACCATGGCAATGTGTTTGTAGTTTCATATTAATTTTTCCTAATTTCTAAACTTTGTTTAAAAAGTACATAACTTATCTTTTTCTTAATATGTTAGTAAATTAAATAGTCACTAGTTATTTAATTTCAGAATATTTTATCTCTTAAAGTTAAATAACAAATACTTGATGTTACTAATTTTCCTTACACTTGTTATGTTTGCTTTAACAATTAATTTTACTATAAATTATGTTATTTAAGGGTTATGAGTAAAACCTTAAATATTTTTGATTATTATATTTAATGTATTATAAACAGAAATATACTAACACTTAAATTGAGTTTGGAACATAAGTCATCCATAAAATAAAATATTTCCTTTCAAAAATATAAAGAATTTGGAAAAATCAGTCAATATGATTAACAATTTTAAAAAGAATTATATTAAACTTGTACATCAGCATATATAAATGCATATATTACATAATTCTTTAAGTGTCTTTCACTTCTAAAACTTATACAAGGAACAGTATTTTTGTATTTATGTGCATATGTGCATTTTCATGTGTGTGCAAATGGATTCATACATGTATAGGTCAGAGGAAAACTACAAGAATCATTATGAGGTATCATTTGCCATTTTCAAAAGTTTTGGAGAGAGAGTCTCTTGTCAGAATAGAAGTCAGGTGGCTGGGTATCATCTGTCTGCCCTTGTCTCTTCTCTGTTGGAATGACAACCCTGTGTCAAGATGGTTTCCTTCCCCCCACCTTCCACATTTCCTTCTCTTCTCCTTTCCTTCTTATTTTCTTTACAATGGTACCTGAAATATTATGTTGGTTTTTGAGACAGGGTTTCTCTGTATAGCCTTGACTGTTCTGGATTCACTTTGTAGACCCTGCTTGCCTTGAAATCACAGCAATCCACCAGCCTCTGCTTTCCTGTGTGCTGGATTTACAGGTGTATGCCACTTTACCTGGCTCCTGAAATGTTTTTAATATTTTCTTCATTCTAAAGGATTTCATACATATATGTATTTAAGTAGTACTAAATATAACTGCTACCCCCACTTCCAGCTGCTGCATAAAACTCTTGTCATTAATCTATACATAGTGAATGGTTATTACATATATTAAACAGACAGACACATTGTAAATGTACTTGTTTGAAATAATTATGAATTAGCCACTTTTATACTTTTGTATCTCAGAGGAGGCTATTAATGTATTAATAAAATAATTGAAAGAATTATAAATGTGTTCATGATATCAGGGGATCTTATAACATGAAACAAATTTTCAGATGATATTATTATTCTCAACGTGCTTATTGGTAGTTTTATGCCATGTAACTTAGTGACTGTACCTTATTTTATTTAATAAAAAAATGTTACCTTGATAATATTTTAAGTATACGAATGAACCAATTAACTGGTTGAATAGCAGTTTGGTAAAGGCAACATTGGAAATGGTCTTAGTTTCATTTCTTGTTGTAAAAACATACCCTGACAAAAGCAGTTAGATGGGAAAGAAAGAAAGAAATAAGAAAAAAAAGAAAGCAAGAAAGCTTTTTTTTGTTCACAATTACAGTTCACAGTCAGACCATTATTATTCTGGAAACATCAAGTAGACAGAGTCTTGAATCAGCTATTTATGTTATATCCTAAGTAAAGCAGAGAGCCATGCACTCATGCTTATTAGTAAGAAGTTCACTTTAATCTTTCTTATTCAAGCTTGTGTACCCTATACAGGGAATGGTGCCATCCACAGTGGGAAAGGTTTCCCATCTCAACTAACATAAAATAACCTGCCACAGGCACACAAACACAAAAACACTTCCACAAAAGTATCCAATTGGGCCTACACTCTCAAGTTGCTCACCACTCCTCATGATTTTTTTCCTTCCACAGTCTTACCAAACGTGCCATGGATACATTTTACAGCGCTTGCTAATTTTCTTAGAATCTGTGGTACGCTACCACTGTCTTCTCTAAGATAGAAAAATCCATAGTCTTCTAAATGTATTTGAATATGGAGAAAAAAGTTGATCACTGGTGTTCATGTACTAAAGTTTTGTTTTGTTGATTAATTGTCAAAAGTACAAATTGGGAATATTGTACATCTTCCTAATTGGAGTCATTCAGTATTTAGTTGAATTCTTCTTTGTTGAGCATGAATTCTTTTACTTCTTGTGTACTTTCTAAATGATTCTACATATTTAGTCATTGTCAATATTATAGTTGCACATAAAATTGAATTTTAGATAAATGTGTGGGGTACATAAATATTATTCTACAAAACACATATATAACAAAATAGAAATATATTTCAAAATGTTGTTGCAAGATTTTGGTTCTGTTTATTTTATGAAAAACAACTGCTGTTATTCCAGATATTTTCCTTGTAGGAGATATAACCTTGTTGTTACATGTTTTTTGTTGTACTTGTTCTTCTTATGTTTTTTGTGGGGGTGTTATGATTTATTTTGATTTTTTAAATTTTTTCACTTTACATCCCATTCATAGCCCACTCCGTTGTCACCTCCTGAATCCAGCCTTCCTTCCTCATCCCCCTCTTGACCCCTAGTCCTCAGAAAGCAGAGCCCTCCTCTCCTAACATCTGACTTCAGCGTAATAAGTCTTATTTGGATTGCCTGTATTCTCTTCTTCTGTAGCTGGAAATCCTGCCCAACCATGGGAAAAAGACCCATGAGTTGGCAGCAGAGTCCATGTCATTAGTAGTCAGTATTCCCCATATTATGGGACCCACAATTAGACTGCTCTGTCTATCTACTACATCTCAGCAGAGTGTCTAGGTACTCACCATGCTTGTTCCTTGGTTGGTGTACCAGTTTCTGCAACACCACCCCCTGACTGGATTTGGTGTTTCCATTGGTCTTCTTGTGAAGCTTCTGCACCATTCAGGTGCTTTTATCCATACAATCCATAAGACTCCCTAAGCTCCACTCTGAAGTTTGGCTGTGAGTCTCAGCATCTGCTTTGCTACTCTTCTGGGTGGAGTCTTTCAGATGAACTCTATGGGAGGTTCCTGTACTGTTTCTTCTCTTCACTCACCTCCAGTGTCTAATCTGTTTGTCCTTCTGAACAATAATTAAGCATTCTACCTATTGTGCTCCTTGTTATTTAGCTTCTTTCAGTCTGTGCATTGTAGTGTGATTATCCTGTATTATTTGGCAAAAATTCACTTATGAATGATATACACCATGCATGTCTTTCTGGGTCTGGGTTACCTCACTCAGGATGATCTTTTTTAGTTTCACCCATTTGCCTGCAATTTTCAAGATTTCCTTGTTTTTAATATCTGAGTATTATTTCAGTGTGTAAATATACCACAGATTCTTTATCCATTCTTTAGTTGATGAGTATCTAGGTAATTTCCAGATTCTAGCTATTACAAATAAAGCTGCTATTAACATAAGTTTAGCAAATGTTCCTGTTATATGGTAGAACATCTTTCAGGTATATGCCCAGGAGTGGTATAGCTGGGTAATAAGGTAGACTATTCTCAATTTTCTGAGAAAGCAACCAGATTGATTTCCAATGTGGATGTATAAGTTTTCACTCCCACCAGCAATGTGGAAGAGTACCCTATTTCTCCAATCCTCACAAGCATCTGTCACTTGAGTTTTTAATCACATGCATTCTGAAGGGTGTAAGAAGGTATCTCAGAGTCGTTTTAATTTGTATTTCCCTGATGACTAAGGAAGTTGAACACTTCTTTTAATTGTTTCTCGACCGTTCAATATTCCTTTGTTGAGGATTCTCTATTTAGTTCTGTGCCCTATTTTTAAATTGGATTGTTTAGTTTGTTATGTTTAATTTCTTGAGTTCTTTATACTAGATATTACCCCTTTGTCAGAAGTAGGGTTGGTAAAGTCTTTTTCACAGTCTGTAGGCTATCATTTTGTTCTGTTGAGAGTGCTCTTTGCTTTACAGAAGCTTTTCAGGTTCATGAGGTCTCAATTATTAATTGTTGATCTTAGTGTCTGAGCTGTTGGTTTTCTGTTCAGCTCAGAAATTGTCTCTTGTGCCAATGAGCTCAAGGCTCTTCCTCACTTTTTCTTCTAAAAAATTTAATTTTCTAAATAAATCTGTTTTTTTTTTTTTGTTGAGACCTTTAATCCACTTGTACTTTAGTTTTGTGAACCATGATAAGTGTTTATTTGCATTTTTCTACATGTAGACATCCAGTTAGACCAGCACCATTTGTTCAACACGTTATTTTTTGCCATTTTATGATTTTGGCTTCTTTTCAAAAATCAAATGTCCATAGGTGTGTGGGTTTAGTTCTGGGTCTTCACTTTGACTCCACTGCTCCACCTGTTTGTTTCTATGGACGTGCCATACAGTTTTTATTACTTTTGCTCTATTATACAGCTTGAGATCAAAGATGGATCTCTCCAGATGATTTTTTTATTTTATAGGATTGTCTTTCATCTCAGAGGACAAATTCTTCCTTTTTTAGTAGTGTATGTTTTTAGTATCTTTTATCTCTCCACTTAGCATGATTTACATTATATTCTTATGTATGAATATGTTGTAAAGGTCATTTTCAGTGCCTTTAGTAGCAGATTATAGCATCTTTGTCATTTTCTATGTTAGTTTTTTTTCTCTAATTTGCCCTCTTTTTATAGGCAACACTTCTGAACTTTTTAGTATAAAATAGTTTTTCTATCACTCTAGCAGAAATGATTATGTATTTAACTCTTGCTATAATAGTCTCTTCCATTTTAAGTAGATTTGTACAGTGTTATTTCCTCCTCTTTTTAACACATAATATTTCAAAGTAAGAGTTTACTTGATAATTTTGTGTTATAGTTCTTTCTGTCCTGATTAGAGAATATTGAAGTCTCTTCAACCCTAATATGATTATCAGTTTTGTTATACTCCTCTTTCCTCATTATTTCCATAGTGTCAATTCTCCTCAGGTATTCCAGCCTCGCATACAAAGGATTCCATTTTTATCCTTGAAGTTTTCAATTATTAGTGAGAATCATAAAGTCTATTGAATAACTATATAAAATTAAGTATATGTGTATTTACTTGAATTTATTTACAGAAAAAAAGCTACAAAGTGAAACAATGTTTACGTGTTCTCTTTTTGTAGTTATTGTAAAGAACGAAAGTCTAAATGCAACAGGGAAAAATTGTAATTCTATCTTGTTAGCATATACTCATTGTTTTTGAAAATAAGATTCATTGTCAAAAGCTCATTAAATGTTTATAGACTACTCACATGTTTTAAAAATCTATTATTCAGTTTAACTTTTTAATATTTCCTATGTTGTATGTATAGACTGGAGAGGAGAAATTAGCTATGGCTTCAATATAAGTTAGAGTTTGACAAAAGCAGTTTTGACAAAAAGCTTATTCAGAAAGAATTAAATAATATCTGTATTTTTGTTAAGTTAATTTCACCACATGTGTTAGATAATAAAATAAATTTAAAGGTTCCTGATATGAATTACCTTAATTTTTCTCTGGAGAATATAATATTACACTGTTGCTTATTATAATAACTTTGACCGACATATATCTATTGCACAGTATGTTAATTGTTCAACATATTTATTTATCTCACAGGCTTATTCTAAAGAGGAATTAAACTTATTTTATAATATTTCTTTATGCATGAAGTAACATATTTACGTATCTACAGGCAAATCCATTTGAGTGTATTCTTTTAACATTTACTTGCAATAGAGAGCATTTTATTATTTTGTTAGATTTTGAGTACACACACACTCATATACAATTTCAAGATCTTATCTCAACTTCTGTGCAGTATATAATGGTTTTGTCACTTCATGTCATTTCCACATTATTTATACTTGGAATATAGATAACTCTCTATTGCCTATTATTGTTAGTATATCTAAGTTCATTTAAATGTGTTCCCAGAGATCACATTTATCAGCATTGCTCTGTACTTTGACTTTTCCTAAGAGGAATATAAAGAGCTGACTGATGACCCTAGGGAAGCCATGATGAGATCAAAGACATGACTCTATCAAGTACAGCTTAATAAATCAATAAGTTTATTACTTTGCTTATTTATAGAAATGTGGGGGAGTGTCTCTCAGTATTCCA
This sequence comes from Acomys russatus, assembly GCF_903995435.1. Taxonomy (NCBI): domain Eukaryota; kingdom Metazoa; phylum Chordata; class Mammalia; order Rodentia; family Muridae; genus Acomys; species Acomys russatus. Next base: position 36,635,095 of record NC_067154.1, on the reverse strand, counting down.
TGTATACAATTCTCAATTATAAAAGTCAATAACTACATTATTTCAATTACACTTACATTTTTGGTATTTGAGTGAATTAATTTTTATTTTTAGATTATCTTGCAAATTGTAACCATTACACATTTTATTATTTCATTTATTACATTTTTATTGAATTCTTAGTGTGTTTCTGTAGGTTTAGTACTAAACCTACAGAGTATAATTTTATACTCTCACTTGTCTTAGTTTAAATTGTCAGCACCATACTTGCTAAATGGTAAAACCATGATTCTTGCTTTACACATCACCTAATAGGCAATTATTTTGGCTTTACTTTTGTGTTAATTACTTTTCCTTTACTTTTACAGAATAAAAGGTATAATTAGCTTAAAAGAAGAAATGTGTTGATATGGCTAAAGCTTTTAGTATATAGTGAAGTGGAAATGCGTCAATACTCTGGTATGCAGAAGAAGTAAGTTCAACATATGGTGGCCAGGAAGGGAAAAGAATCAGGAACAGGCTTAGTTTTAAAACATCTTCTTCCAGTCTACACTCTCAGTCACATTCCTACTTATTTTTATCTTTCAATAACACCATAGGCTAGACACAAAAGCTCATATACATGGGTATTGGATGGACATTTACATTCCAAAATATAGCTCCTTTGTAAATTTAAAATGATAGTATTGATTTTCTTATGCAGTAAAGGTCATCCTGCCCTAAAACATTTATTGTGATTTATAATGTGACTAGGACAATCTTTTTTTTTTTTTTTATTACGATCTTGACAATGTGATAATAAGAAAAATGTAGACTGAAACCTTTCCATTACTCAAAGTTATTCAAAGGAGAGAGACAAACAGTTATCATATTTGCAATGAAAATGTGCACCTTCACTAACTTTCTTTAAACTCATCTTTTAACCTTTAGCGAATAAGAGCTAGTCCATCTGTGACAGATATATATAAGAAAGGTAAGTTCAGTTAAACACAAGACAAAGGAGTAGTGGAGAAGTATGTACTACTTCAACTGCAGCTGGAAACAACACAAATTCCAGAAGCAGTTGAGTGCCTATGACCTATAGGCAGCTGTATTGCAAGATCTAGAGTCTACAGTAGAAGGAAGAAGATGCTAAGTAGAGGCTCACAGGCTTAAGATTGAAAGTGGAGAGAGAAAGATGGGCTCAGATACAGGTCAATGTTGATGGTATCATTTGTAAATATTTGATGATCTTTAATGTGTCATTATTATGATATCTTCTGTTTTATATATATTATCATTTTAAAAGTTTATAAAATGAAGAAATTGGAACATTTTCACTTACTGTTTTCCTTCCATAACAAATACAAAGTGGAACATCTACAGTAATTACACACACACACACACACACACACACACACACACACGCACAGACACACTCCTGTATTATCTTGACTAGTCTGAGAGATGTCTACATTAACAAAGTGTACTTCTAGATATGTCTGCCAACACATTTCTGGAGCTGTCTAACTCAACAGGAAAGACCATATGAATATGTAGTAGATGTAGACATGGTTTTCTTTTGATCTTATTTGACAGTTGTGAAACATACTTTTCTGAGAATGCTTGATGTTTGTTGGCAGGAGAGACTTGTGAGAAGGTATATGATGTTTGTCCACTAGTAGGGGAACTGTGCTTGGAGGGGCCAAGGTCTTTTCCAGGTAATAAACAACTTAGTATGGACTCTGAAAAGAGATAAGTAGAAGCTCCCAAACCAAGGCTTGGCTTTTGCATTACTTTGCATTGCTTGGCTGATTGTCCCTTCACTTTGAGACGCTCCTAGAGAGAGATGCTCGGGGAAGATTTTGAAGAGGCTGCTGTGCATCCTCTTACTCCTGCTGCTACTTCTTCCTATTGTTATGTTTCTGATGAAATCTTGAGGATGAAGAGTGGAATCTCCCTCTAGGAAATGAGTCTAAAAAGGTCTACATGTCTGTGCCTATTAACATCCTTTCTCTTCTATCTAGGCTTGGAAAGGAGGTATAGGCATGTAAGAACCTCAATTAAAGTAGGTTTTAGACCTATATCCAAGCTTACAGGAATATATAACAATTATTTCATTTCTCCTTCTCCTTCCTCCCTCCAACTCCTTTCATATTAGCCCTTTGCATTCATTCAAATGTACAACCCAATTTGCTGTTTTCTTTAATTGTTGTTCATATACAACTATATAGGAATTCTATATAACTTTTGGAACCAATTTGTGAATGCAGAGACTCACTGAATTTGTTAGAACCAGAAGCTAACCATATTACTATGGTAATTTGACTATACTGCAACTCTTTCTTGCCCTCTGGAACGGGCATTCCTTGCCCACCACTTCCGTGTTTGAATTAACATTTTGTGAACAGTACATAAAAATAAAGTCCTTATTTGGAATCAATGAACTTAGTAGACCACTAGCTTCTATCACCCAAAATCTAATAATGTCATCAGACAGCATCCCTACAGAAAAGCTTCACCATCTGTGATAACCTTTCTGATGTACCCACTAATTTATTTTAAACTTATCTTGATTTAATGACTTTCACTGTTCTGTAAATCTATAAAAACTTCATGAAATTGCTTCTACATTGGAACATGGAATTTGAGACAACCTAAATGTCCCCATGTCTTCCCAGCCATGGTCTCTCAGAAGGCTCTATTATATACTCTTTCTTGTTTTTGTTAAGAAGAGAGCTGTGCTCTATCCATCTACTATCTATCTATCTATCTATCTATCTATCTATCTATCTATCTATCTATCTTCTGTCTATCATGTCTGGTGTGTGTGTGTGTGTGTGTGTGTGTGTGTGTGTGTGTGTGTGTGTGTGTGTGTATCCTTCTCAGCATTTATAAAATTGTACCTGTCTGTATATGTTTTTAGGATTGACAATTGGTATTGGGAAAACACTAGGTGTGGTCTCTTCTGGTGAAGACTATTTTCCCTTTTTAAAGCATTCCTTAGTTATCTGTTGTTCTTTGTTTAGGACTGAGGACTCCTGAGCTCTTCCTCTTCTATGTTAGCATGTCTGCTGTTGTCCTTGCTCAGGTCATGTTCAGACAGCCATATTATCAGAGTTCATGGCTGAAGCATTTCTAACTTTTCTACTACACTAGCTCTCATAATGAACTTCTTGATCTGCAGAAGAGGGGAGGGAGAGATTTTGCATACCAAACAATGTGCAGTTTTTTAGCATCCATGCGACCACCCAGAGAGGGAGGAGTCTTTTAATCTTTCTGTCTCTGTCCTCTCTGTCTCACTCTGTCTTTCTCTGTCTCTGTCTGTGTCTTTGAGTCTCTGTCTCTGTGTCTATTTCTCTCTCTCTCTCTCTCTCTCTCTCTCTCTCTCTCTCTCTCTCTCTCTCTCTCTGTTGTCTTATGAAAGAAAATACTAAATCCTAAATGTTCAATTTTACAAATAAAGACTCAGGAGCCAGATGCTGGCGAGAAATCCTACTAGCTCAGAGAGACAGAGAAAGAACACAGTTGACATTCCTAATCATTCAGAGTCCCAGAAGGAAAAAGCACAAAGCCCCTTCCTCTTCTCTATGCTGTCTAAAACACCCTTCATTCAATGTCCCACCTCCATGTGCTATCAGCTGGTTGCTTACTTTACCTCTTGACCTTTGGCTATCTTTATTTAATCCAGGTTACAGAACGCTCTTAGATTAAATATGTGGGCTAGGGCTGAGCCATAGAATAACCATCTGTTTATAATAAACAGATATCTTGGATTAAAGGTGTGTGGTAGGGCTGAACCAGAAACAGGTTTTTAGAGTTCACAATCTCAGGGTTCAAAATGGGATCAAATATCCCTAGCATCCCTTTCTTCCCACTACCTTTCTCCAGGAGATGAAATGTTTTGCTCTACAAGAGTTTCTTCTACATGCTTTCATTCTCTGTGATGAGATCTTTAGATCACATTTGAGAATTGATATAAATTCAAGCCCTAACATGGCTACAGGGGATGTGACCATAGATGATTTAAGTGTGACTTTCAAGATACTTCCTTTTCCTGGAAACCAGCAAATTATCAGGAAACCAGCAAATTCTCACATGAGAAATTCGGATAACTTTCTGACAACTCTGTGTTTCTTATCTTATTTATATTTAGCATGTAGGAGAGCTTGACCAGGAGATGAGGTATTTGAGAGAACTTATAAATGACACACAGAACAAACAACTTCTCATGTAAAGTAACAGAAATAATTTCCTTCAGCATTATGAGAAAACAATACTAATACTGTAAGTGAGAGTTTAGTGTAACCATTGAACTGATCCATTCTCTCTGTCACAAAAGGAAAGTTTTGTTTGTTTGGTTTTGTTGTTGTTGTTGGTGGTGGTGGTGGTGGGGTTTGTTTTGTTTTGTTTTGTTTTTGTTTTTTCTGAACTGTCATTGCTCTTTCTTGGGAGGTGCTGGGAAAAATAGAGTAGAAGGACTTATGGGTGGCCATGGGGACTTGCAGTTTTTGAAAAAGGCAAGACCAAGCTGCTAAGTGAGAGAGAGAGAGAGAGAGAGAAGTTGTAATCCTGATCACCTTGAGAACTAGGAGAGCTGGAGAGAAGTGGTGGAGGTCACAAAGCCAGAAGGCTAAGTGGGGCTTTTTGTATGCATCACAGGTGCATGTTAGTGGGGCCTAACGGACCTCTGGGTTATCAAGCATTTTTAATATGTAACCTAACGATGCCCCACTTGCAGGAGAGAGGAAGAGATAAGGGACATATTTCTTTCTGGTAGACAAAAACTTTATTTTATGTGTAACCAAGGAAGGCTGACTGTAGACTTTTATCTCTCAACCAGCAATCCAGTGTCCAGCCTCACCTGAGTCCAGCTGACATTTTGAGACACAATCAGTGGCTATGCCTTTTGTACTTTAACACCTACCAAATACTATTAAAACCTATGGGAAACTCAAAACACCTTTGTGTTCAGTCACTCAATGGTGCAAGGGAAAGAAAAAGACTCAAATAGGGGCCAAAGTTGTAAAGATATGCACACAAACTCTCTGCCTCTATCTCTCTGTCTTTGCCTCTCTCTTTGTCTCTGTCTTTCTTTCTGTCTCTGTGTTTGTGTCTCTCTCTGTCTCTTTTTATTTCTGTCTTTATGTGTCTGTCTGTCTGTCTTTCTGTCTGTCTGTCTGTCTGTCTGTCTGTACCTCTCTCTCTCTCTCTCTCTCTCTCTCTCTCTCTCTCTCTCTCTCTCTCTCTCTCTCTCTCTCTCTCTCTCTCTCCCTCTCTCTCTCCCTCCGTTTGTGTGATAGTGTGTGTGTGTGTGTGTGTGTGCATGTGTGAGCTCATGATGTACCAAGCATGACTCAAGCAGCTTATGCCTAGTATAACAGTTGTTCTGATCTTCCTGTCTCCATGATTAAATAATTACAAAAGGCAAATTAATTTTGGGATTTATTTTGACTCATGGTTTGGGGGAGTCATAGTCCACTATTAAAGGGATGGCAAAAAGCAGCCTGATCAGGAGTCAGAATTTTACCTTTTAGCCCACTCAGTAATACCAATTTCCATAGACCAGGGGCATTTCCCATTCAAACTGTTACACAAAGAGAACTATAACTGGTGAATTTAGAACATACATATGTGTATTCTGTATAATTTTACTACAGTTGTGAAAGAGTATGACTTGCAGTCTTCATAGGATAGAAGGGAATAAGTGGTAGAAGTCCATCCAATATGTCCAGTCAATATGCATTACGGAAGAGGACAGTTACCAAGAAGTAACTCATATAGATTTCTGGGTTGATGACATTGGGGAAATTGAAGGAGCCTGAAACTAAAGCTTATGTCAATATTAGCTATTCTTGTTTTCAATATATAGCAGGTAACATCATTTAAACATGCTATTGCAACATAAAAGTGCAAATAATCACCATTTAATTCTATGTCTTAGAAATCATTACAGCAGAATTATAACCAACATCCTGGTATAAGAAAATAAAATGAAATCTTTTTTAATCACAAAAACTTGATGTGATTGTTGCTACCAAAAACTAACTGATAAAGAGACCCACAATTTTCACATTGATTTTATATAATTCTAAAATTTTCTGAATCCAGTTATCTCTCCCAATACTCACTTACTCCATTCTGCCCTAACCTGATCCCTCTTGTTCCTATAATGCCCGCTTCCCCCTTCCAGGCCAGTGATGCCTGTTCTATTTCCTCTTTCCAAGAAGATTCATGTGTCCCCCATGAATTGTTAATTAATTTTCTGGATCTCTGGACTATAGCACGATTATCCTTTACTTTACAGTATATATGCACTTATAAGTGAGTACATACCATATTTGTTGTTCTGGGTCTAGGTTCCCTTAATCAGAATGATGCTTTTTTTTTAATTTCATATACTTGCTGATAAATTTTAGTATCATTGCTTTTAATAGCTGAGTGATTGCCTCATTTTTAAAAGATTACCAAATCTTCAAAATCTTCAGTTGAGTGGCATCTATATTGTTTCCAGGTTCTTCTTGTCCAAATAAAGCAGCTATGAACATAGTGGAGCAAATGCCCTTGTGGTAAGATGACGCATACTTTTGGTTTATGCCTAGGAGAGGTAAAGCTTGTTCTTGAGGTATATTGATAACTCCTTCTCTAAGAAATCATCATACTGATTTGAAAAGTGCCTGTACAAGTTTGCACTCCCACCAGCAATGGAGACTATTTCCCTTGCTTCACATCCTCTCCAGCATGAGCTGTCACTTGTGTTTTTTAACTTAGTCATTATGACAAGTGTAAGATGGAATCGTTGAGTCATTCGGATTTACATTTTCCTGATGGCTAAGACTGTTGAACATGTCTCCATGTGCTTCTTGGCCATCTGAGACTCTTCCGTTGAGAAGTCTCTGTTTAGATCTGTACCCAATTTTTCAATTGGGTTATTTTGCTTGTTGGTGTTTAATTTCTTGAGTTCTTTATAATTTTTTTTGTATATGAGCCAGTATCAACAGCCTGGATATCCCAGAGATCTAGGACAGAACCAAACACAACTGCCTCCTTCCCTGAAAAAAAGGACTTCAATGAAATGATTCCTAATAACATTTGATATACTCATAGACTGGTGCCTAGCACAATCATCATCAGAAAGGCTTTAACCAACAACTGATGGAAACAGATATATGGAGACTCCTAGTCAAATATTAGGCAGAGCTCAGAGACTCCTCTTTAAGAGAGGCATGAAGGATTATAGGAGACAGAGGGGTCAAGGACACCACAAGAAAACCCATAGAATCAACTACAATGGGCTCGTAGGAGTTCACAGAGACTGAAGGAACAACCAACGTGCATTTAAGAACTAGGCTAGACCCTCTGCATATATGTTACAATTGTATAGCTTTATCTTCTTGTAGGACTCTTAACAGTGGGAACAGGAACTGTCTTGGATTCTTTTACGAGCTTTTGAGTCCCCTTTTATCTTACTAGGATTCCTTATCCAGCCAAAATATGAAAGGTAGTCTTACTTCAACTTGATATGCCATGTTTGGCTGATATTCATAGGAGGCCTGTGATTTTCTAAAGAGACAGAAGGGGGAGGAGTGGGTGGGGAAGGAGGAAGACAGACAGGAAGTATAGGGGAAAGTCTAGGAGGATATGATGGAGGAAAAACTGCAGTCGGGTTATAAATTATAATGATGTTGATGATGATGATGATGATGATGATGATGACAATGATGTTCATGATCATTTATGTTTTTGAATCCGACTCCAAGAATTGGATACCTTAACTATTTAACATAATCTTTAGAGTCCAATTTTGTTGTTCTCTTATTGAATGTAAAAAAAATAATCTGTATTAAACTCTTATTCTTCAAAAACAGTAAAGCAAGTGTCATATATAAAGCTTTATAACAAAAAAATACAGCTTGTTGCAACTTGGCTGCATAAAATACGTCATGATGAACACAAAATATTAATATGCAGGTTATGTTAGACACTGTTTTAGAATTTCAGAAAAAAGTGAACAGTAATCAAATGAGGGTGTCAGATAATACACAGCAAGCAGAGAGCCAATTATGTAAATGAATGCCCAAGGTTAGCATGATACAATGCTTTTTAATTTGACAAATATTAAAATCAACTTGTTCTTAATGTAATAGATGGCTGTGACAACAGTTAAAGAGCACCAAATGTTTCTGTAATTCCCTGTCAAATTAAAAAGGCTTTTGTGAGTGACCTGCTTTCTTTAGTATGCTCGTTGTAAGGCTCAGAATGTGCAATATTTCCTTGGTTTCAAAAAACACTGGATGGAAATGCTTGTGAGATGAAAGTCATAATAAGCATCCATCTCCTTCAGTTGGAAGTACATAATGGCAATCTGTCGTCAAAGTGCATTTTCATAAAGCTTCTCTCCACTGATTTTACTTGAGTGAGCTATAGATACATTGTTACAAGTCTTTGATTTTTCACTGAGAATTCTTCATAGCAATTCTTCAGTAAGTCTGTGCTCTTCACATTCCTTTCCCTTGTCACCACCTATTTTACTCACAAGATTCATTCATATTTTTAATCCTGACATAGAGAATATATGTTTAGTTTTCTGTACAAACATGTACATATAAAATGCAGCAATGAAAATATATAGCAATATAAGTTTTAAAGATCATTCTTGAAGAAATTACTGGAATATTAAACATTGTTTTATTTTCAAAATTTAAACAAAGAATATGAGTGTCTAATTAGAAAACATACATTCTTTTATTCCTGAGATTATAATATAGTTACATTATTTCTCTCTTTCCTTTCTTCACTGTAGACTGTTTTTTGTTTGTTTGCTTGTTTTTTCAAGACATGGTTTCTTTGTGTTAAGCCTGCCTGTCCTAGACTTGCTCGTAGACATAGCTGGCCTGGAATTCCCAGAGATCCACCTGCCTCTGTCTCCCAATTGCTGGCTTGAAAGTGTGTACCACCAAGACCAGCCACTTCTTCACTCTAAATCCTTCTATCTAACATCTCCATGTTCTTTTTCAAATTCAGTGCCAATATTTTTAATTAATTGTTTTTAAGTACATGTATATGTATGTATATACATATATATATATTTATAATTTTGTGAATTATACCTGAAATTCCATTTATTTTTTACATTAAAAAAATGAAGACTTTTCATAGGCTAGTGTTTTTCTCCTAAAAAAAAAAAAATAAAGTCAACTTCTCCCTTGAAAGTATTTGAATAATTGTATTGATTGTATTGAATAAAAGTAATTGAAATAATATACTGCAAAAATGACTTTATCCCAACTTCAAAAGATACCATAATTTATAACAGTTTCAACAATGTTTAAAACCCAAAGTTCAAAGTCTCTTTTGAGATATCATTTAATCTCTTAACTATAATCCCATATAAAAGCTAAAGCAAAAAAGCAAATCATATATTCCCAACATATCATGGCACTGGATATACATTATCATTCCAAAACAGAGAGAAGGGAGCCCAGTGAGGAAATGCTAGACCCCAAACCAGCTCCAAACTCCTCACTCAGCATCTTTATGTTGCCTTTAAGTTTTGTAAACTGCAATGCACTTCTTTCTCTTGGGCGTGCTTCACTCACTGTTAGCAGATTTCTTGGCAGGTATCCCACAGTTCTGGCAGTCCGTGCTTCACCTTCACAGCATCATGCATTGTTCTGTCTGGGTCCCCTGCAAGAACACCTCTGCTACACATCTGGCTTCAGCGACTTTCCTTAGCTGCAGAGGGAGATTTCTTGAAGTTAAGGCCAGAACCAAGTGGCAGCAGCTGCCAAGTTCTACTCTTTGTTGGGGATGGAATGTGGTCCCCTTATTCTATTACCTCAATCATGGTTAACAGTCCAAAGTTCAACATCTCTTCTGAGACTCATGAAGTCTCTTTACTATAAACCTCTGTAAAAAAAAAAAAAAAAAAAAAAAAAAAAAAAAAAAAAAAGCAGATCACATGCTCCATCATGTAAGGAAATATACTTCTGTCAACTTATGTAAACAACAAACAGTGTTAAGCTCCCATCATTCACAGGGTTTGGAATTTGTTTATAGTATCAGGTATTGCCTTAGTTAGTATTTCTTTTATTGTAAAGAGACAACATGACCATATAAAGTGAAGCATATAATTGAGGTTGGCTTACAGTTTTAGAGGTTTAGTCCATTATGGTCATGGCAGGAAGCATGGCAGCTTGCAGGCAGGCATGGTTTTAGAACAGAAGCTGAGAGTTCTACACCTTGATCCATAGGCAGCACAAGTGAATGCTGTGATTTGCTTAGCTTGAACATGTGGGTTCTCAAAGCTTAATACCACACTGACACATTTTCTCCAACAAGGCCACATCTACTCCAAAAATGTCATACCTCTTAATACTGCCACTCTTTATGTACGACGTATTTAAACACATTCGTCTATTGGAGGCCATTCTTATTCAAACACCAACAGACATGAATGTCTGTTTTCTTTTCTTTTCTTTTTTTTTTTTTTTATCAGTTACTCAGTAATGAGCATCCAATTTAATCATAATGTGATTTGCTGCCACTATAAAAGACTGAGAACTACTGTAACAGTGCACATCTTGCTGTCAGATTAATCATGAATGTGCAGGGTCCACCGCTGACCACTGACAACTTCTCCTCTTCAGCAGCAGGCGTAGTACTGTTTTCATTTGATTTTCGTTTTGTTTGCTTTTGAAGTTGGACACAAATGCCATTAGAGAATCTGTCCTTTCTCTGTGAAACAATCATGTCACTATTGCATGTGCAGCCATGTCATCTAGAGAAGATTGGTACTGTACTTAAAAGGTGTCTTACTTAGAGTTTCTATTGATGTGAAGAGAATCCATGACCAGGGCGGCTCTTATAAAGGAAAGAATCGTTCAGATATTTAGTCTATTGTCATCATGGAGGGAAGCGTAGTGGCATGAAGGCAGATGTGGTGCTACAGAGTAGCTGAGAGTTCTACATCTAGCTTGGCAGCTAGCAAGAAGAGAGAGTGATCTCTGCCTTCCTTGGGCTTCTGAAACTTCAAAGCCCATACCCAGGGGCATTCTTTATTAAATGGGGCCACACCTACCCCAACAAAGCCACATATTTCAATAATGCTACTTCCTGAGAGCCTATGGGGCCATTTTCATTCAAACCATACCACAAAAGAGTCCATTTCTGTATGGTACTCATGAACTTTTCTTCTTCCCCAGGAGCCTGTACAGGATCTTCTAACACTGAAAAATATCTGGCAGGAAAGAAGATTCCAGATTAGTTGCAAGTCTCCTTTATATCTTTAAAAAATGTGTGATGTCTTCAGTAATAGGGCTTTGTAAGCTTGTTCTGGTCAGCAACAAAGAGGACAGTCAAAGTGCTGTCTTGTTTTGAGGGCTGCATCTGTCTCCATCACTAAGAAACTATGAACATGTATTCCACATCTGAACTAGAAATTTTATTTAATAAGTTGTGACTTTAAAAGCATCATTACCCATTGTCTATATAGTAGACTCCCATGCCTTTTACATACATCTTTATTCATTCTATTTAATCTTTTCTTCCATCCTGTTCATCTCTCTCATCTCCCTACTCACATCTATGATTGGATATTACTACTCCAGCATTCCCTTTCTATTTTCATGTCACCTGCGGTGCATCCCTACCCAAATGGCCTCTCTCTTGTTTATTGCTTCTATTGGCACTCCAGTTTAAACTCACAAAGCTAATAATTTCAAATGAGGATATAAATGTGTCAGTGAACATGAGATAGTTGACTTTCTGTCTCCAACTTACCTTACTCAATGTAGTTTTTCCAGTTCTTCTTTCCCATTTATCAACTTCATAATTTCATTTATGAATACCGATGAATGAAATTCTACTGTGTACATGCAATACATTTTCATCATCCAGTGATTTGTTGGTGAATAAATTGAGTCCATTTCCAGTTATTTTGAATACATTTACAATGCACATGAATGAGTAAGTATCTCTGTAGTAATGTACAGTCCTTGGATATGTGCTACAGGGCTATACTTGGGTCATATAGAGAGGTTGAAAACCACTGCCCTAAAGAGATTTCCACAGAAACTGAAGCATTCTTCACTCTCATAAGTGAATGAGACCACCTTTTAAAATATATAACATTGATGGTATCTGCAGTCATTTATTTTCTTCATCTTAGTTATAATTACTCAGTTAAAATAAAATAGCAAAGGTCTCCTAATTTGAATTTCCCCATAGCTAGTCATGTTGAACATTTTAAAGCTATATGTTGGCAATTTTTTTCTTTTCTTCTATATAATTTCTAGTAATTATTAAAGCACAGGTAATGATCAAACCCAGTGACTCACATAGGATAAGAAAGCAATGAGTATCATCCCAAGAATAGCATTCAAAACATCCAAATAAAAGTGTAAAGAAAATGCTTGACTATAACACTGAGACCTAATGCACTAATTCCAATTTTTTTCAAGTACTTAGCTACTTGCTGTGCTAATCACTTGAGGAGTTCTGAAAGCTGATGATTTTTTAGTAATTGTACTCTTATTTCATGCTGATAGTAATCTGGACAACACTCAATGATAAAAAAAAACATAAACACAGAATAGCACTGCACCAGAGATGACTGAATCTAAAGACAGGTATCTGAATTCAATCCTTTTTTTTTCACACTGTTGATTTTGATCTTAGTATTTTTTGAATACATTTTGTTCCATACTGAAAATAAAGATTAGTATACCAATCATTAAAAACTGCTTACTGTGAATATTATTGTTATTTGGCTTTTGCCTTAGATAAAATGTGATATCTGTTCTTATCAGTTAAAACTTTCTGTTGTGTATATGAGAGAGCCATTGGCAAGATGGGCAGGTTGAGTGTAATTTTACTTCAGAACTGTTGACAAGAGAGAGTGTGGTTAAAAAGTAAAGGTGAATACAAGAGGAACATTATGATGGGTGGATCTGAGCCCAGGGGTTCTGCTTGATCAAAGGCACCAACCAAGGACAAAACATGCAACCATCATCAAATCCCTACCCAGATCTAACCAAGGGACAGAACATTCTCCACAGTTAAGTGGAGACTGGGGACTGACTGTCACAGGATCTCTGGTGCCCCATATTTGGCCATGTCCCTTTGGTGGGGAGGCCCAATGGCACTCGGAGGAAGGATAGAGGACTACCAAGAAGAGACTTGATACCCTAGCACCATATTCAGGGGGAGGAGGTCCCCATTGGTCACAGTCATAGGGAAGGGGGATTGGGGTGAAAGTGGGAGGGAGGGAGGAATGGGAGGATGTATGGAATGGGATAGAAAATGAGATGTAATATGAATTATTTTATCTTTCAATAAAAATGTGTTTAAAAAAAGTAAAGGTGAAAAGTTATCTTTTATAGTGTGTTGTAAAGAAAATAATAAAATTTAAGTGACATGTTTATTTCTCCCTTTGCTAATCATTATAATGTTTACCATAATGTGATAAGTAACTCATACACGGTTTGAAAAGTGCATATTTCCCTTGCAATACATAATTAACTTTATAAGTTTAATGTAGTTTCAAATATTTTTCTTGTTAGGTAATAGTTTACCTAAAATCCATTCAATTTTTACTCCTTAAAATTGTGTGGTATATTGTGGTAGATACCAGAAGGATGGTATGATTTCTGCATACAAGATTACTTTTGGAGAGACATAGATGCTTTCCAACTACATATGTTAACACGGGAAATGGGGGGACACTTTAGCATTTCCAGATATGTTATTAAGATAATTTAGAAATGGAATTTGAGGGAAGCTTGAGAGCAATTTTATTGGAATTTAAGAGAATATCAATAGGTCAGATAAGCATCTGCTGGAAGAGGAAGAGTGAATGAGTCCAACAGAAAACACCAAACACACTTTAAAAGCAGCCACTTGGCAGACAAGCAGTGTTGAAATATTGGGTAGCTTCCAAGAAAAATGAAAACACTGAGGCATCCCATAGCATCAAGGACAGCATGCCCAGAAAATGAAAAAGATATATTTTTATGAATATACTCATGACATTTTTTGTTGCTGTAATAAAATACCATTACCATGGCAACTTACACAAGAAAAGGGTTATGTGGGCTTATCATTACAGAAGCTTAAGCATCCATCTTGGGGAAGGTATGGCAGCAGGCAGGCACAGAGAAGGAAGGTGAGGGATCACATCTACAGCAGGAGTGAAATAGAGAGAGCTAGAAGCCAAGGAAAGCTAATGTCTTCAAGAAAACACCAGTAACATGTTTACTCTAGCAAGGCTGAGCCTCCACATGACCTCTCCAAACACTACCACCAATTAGAAAATAGGTGTTGAAAGGCTAGAGCCTATGGGGGACCTCTCTCATTCCAAACATCACCCTGAACATCAGAAAAAAGGGCAGTGTTACATGATGGAAGCCTTACTAGGTTACAACACTGAGAAGGTTGTTCTGAGTGGATGCCTTGTTATGGCGATAATTCTTCTTTCCATTTTCTTACAATGGTATTAGGTGAATCAGGATTCCTGAAGGCAGAAAGGTGCTGGAGGGAAGGGTAGATTTTTGGCCAGGCCACTGACAAGTTCAGGTGGATGGATTAAGTCTTAGAAGAGGACAATAGTTTGCATGTTTTGGGTTGATTAGAATGTCTGGTTTCAGTTTTTGTGACTGAGAATAAACTTAGGCTCTATTCCTTTGACCCAAGAGAAGGTAGTTTTATTTTAAAAAGCATAGCCTAAAAAAAGCCAGATGCCTCTAGCTTGTTTATTGCAATTTAAATATTAATGATGGTCCAAGCTGATGTTTACATTCCCAGTGTCACTGAGGCAAAGAAGGGAAAGCCCAAAGCCTCAATACTGACACAGAGGTGTCAGTTAGCAAGTATTTTGAGTATATTAAATGCCATCTCATTATTCACAGTAAAATGACAAATTTTATGGGTTTTAAATTTTACATTAATTGAAAATTATAGGAATAATTTAAGAATATAAATACATAGAATTTATTTAAACTTTTCTCCAAGCCATCTGAATAGAAAATATGGTCATTTTATTGAACTTTCACAAAATAGTTTAATTATGATCAAAATTGAGCAACACGTTGCGAGTCTATTAAAATTAGAATTTATAAGATGATTTCATAAAACACTATCTTTTATATTTACCTGAACGTCTCATACTAAAGATGGTACTTTAGAAGTCTTAAAGAATTTCCGATGAGTATCACTATTTAATTTGAAGATAACCTGTCACATTATTATAAATATCTTACTGTAGAACTTCTTACTGTTCTCTGCAGTGTGAGTGAAATCTTCTAATCCCTGTACTTTTTATTTAATTAATTTAACCAGATTACAACTCAATTGTTATCCCATCACTTTTATCCTCCCATTCTTCCTTCCCTCCTGCTTTCACTCTAGTCTCCTCCTCTGAGTCTAAGACTGAGGGGGAACTCCTCCCCCACTATATGGTCATAGGCTATCAAGTCTCTTCTTGGTAGCCTGAATGACAAATGGATGGAACTAGAAATGATCATGCTGAGTGAGTTAATACAAAAGCAGGAAGACTGACAAGGTATATACTCACTTATAATTCGCCACTAGCCCAAAAGGCATGTCCCATGAAAGTCTTCACTTACCAGGAGACTGGGATAAATATGAAGACATCCTACTGGGACTCTAGGTAAGAGAAATATAGGAGATGGGGAAATAGAAGGACCCAGAGGGTCTTAGAAACCTACAAAAAGAACATCGTGACGGGTGGATTGGGGCCCAGGCAAGTCGGACAATACAAGTAGTAAACATCAAACCCCTACTCTGATCTACCCAATGGACAGGGCATTCTCCACAGTTATTTGGAGAGAGGGGACTGAATCATTGTATATTTACTCCTTTTAATCTTATATGTGAAATTGAGTATTTGAAAAGTCTTTTATTAAATTGTGCAATTTTGTTTCCTTTAAAAATTCTCATATTTTTATAGTTTAGTAGTGTTATCAATGAACTCTTACTGGAATGAATAATAACAGTTACAGGAACTACCTTCTTGTATTTCATTAGTTTAGTTTTGTTGATAACCTCATTTTGCCCTTTGTGGCCCATTAAAATATATCCATAAGAGATCAGTACACAGTAGATAGTGTTGTGGATAAGGAGCTGAACTTAATATATCTTTTGATATAATTTCATTATTTCAAAGGTCTAGTACATCATTAATGCTAACGTTTCTTAATAGATATTTTCATCATCCACTCAAACTTTTACTATTAAAAATTAACCTCTTGTCAATAAAATAAGAATGTTTTCAAGACTAATGACATGGTAACCAGAAAGTTAATGACTTTTGAAATAAGAATAATTAGTAAAGTATATTGGTTAGGTCTATCATTTAACTTCAATGAACATACTTTTTCTTCTATATTTGTTTAAATACACATGCTCTTATTCAAGTACGTTTCATATGAAAGACACAGTGATTATGCACTGACCTTGAAGTTATCTTAAAACAAGGGTTCTTGGCTTTCAGAGAGTTGCTCCTCACTAATTCACAATGCTGTTGTGTCAATTACTGAGAAATCATATTCCAGACAAAATAAACAAGGTATATTTTAGAAAAACTAAAAGCATTTTTAAATGAGGTGATAAATGAAGGCATCTATGAATAATTAACTCATAAGCTAATGATATTTTCACAAGTAGATATTGAAAATATGTTTGTTAAATTGGTATAGTTGCTGAAATAGAACATTTGTACCTGGGGTCAATATGTGATTCACTTGTGAGAGTTTTTCTATAGAACCAAAAATAGTCACAATATTACTCAAATACTCTCTATTTTACAAATTCTATTCTAGGTAAAATCATATTACCTCTTTAATTAAAGAAAACCAGCTAATTGGAAATTATAATAATTTTACTTTTTATGCCCCCATTACATAGGATTTACTTGGATTAATACCCTTGTCACATTATACTGACTAGAAGCCTACATGACCTTTGGTAGAAAAAAATAAAATTGCTACTCTCAATTATGAAGATGGAAATTTTAAATGAATCTATAAGCTATTTAATTAGTAAGTATATTTTTATGGCTCTGAATGTAAGATCTAGGGAAACACTTGGGTTTTAAGAGTTCCATGCTAACCAACATTTATGTGACTTTCATATATGATTAACATTTGTTGAATATAAAATAGTTAAAAACATTGACACATGAATATATACTGCATGATTCTACTTACTCCGTGCTAAGGTAGGAGGAATGCAGACAAAATTATGTAATAACAGTTTAATATGTGATTATATTTTGTATATAAAATTATTTTGATAAACACTTGTGGTGGTTTGAATACTATGTCCCATATGGGACCATATATTAGGATACTTAATTAATTGTGAACGAAACTATATCTTAAGAGTTAAAAAATTAGGACGTGTGTCTTTCTTGGGAGAGTTGTGAACTTGTTGGAGGACTTATGTAATTGGTTTGTGTGTGAGTGGTCTTTGCAGGTTCCAAAGCCCAAGCTAGGCCCCTTGTCAGTCTGTAACTACCACCTGCAGATCAGGAATTAAAGGTCTCAAATACTGCTTCATTATCATGCCTGTCTGCCTCTTACAATGACGATCAAAGACTATCCTTCCTAAGCTGTAAGCAAGTCCCCAATTAAATGCATTCTTTTATAAGAGTTGCCTTCATCGTGGTGTCTCTTCACAGCGAAGAAGAGTAACTAAGATACCTCTTTTAATAGGCTTATTTTGCCTAATTAATTGTCAAGGAATTTTAATTCAGAAATGTGGCTGATCTGGCAAGAGATCACATCTAAAGGTCCTCTAAGTCTATGTGATCTGGCAGGAATGCACACAGCCCCTAAGTACACACCTTTAATTTTAAACAAGTAAGTTTGTAGAAGGAAGCACCCATGTTTGAAAGTGATGGGGAAAATTGAAGGGCAAAGTGACAAATCAGAGAAACACTTGACAGAATAGGATACTTCCAACTCTTTGAGAGCAGAGGGGAAAGAGAGGCTACTTCAAAGAGCAACACAGAAAGACTGGGAAGAGGCAGTTTTACTGGTACAGTTTTACAGATATAGGTTGTAGAGAGGACAAGCTAGATACACGTAAAGATGGATGAGTCAGAGTAGGAAGAGACAGAAGATTAAAACAGATTGCTAGCCAAGCAAATAGCCAAGCAGAAGAATTCAGTCAGAAGCCAATTTGATATGTTAGCTTGAAGAGGAGTTTGAGTAAGAACAGCTGAGTTGAACCAACCAGCCAACATTCAGAAAAGAACTAGAGAGGTTGTGCTTATTCAGCAGTTAGCCTTCAGGACAACAATTACATCTGGTGAATAAAAGTTATTTTTACACCTAATTCATTATGTCTGTACATATATGAATATGATTAAGTATGCATTCTGGTAATAATATAGTTGATGCTTTGCTAAAAATGTGATGTTTAAATCCGAGATTCTGCAATTGGATAACAGATCTTCTAGGGTACGCAGTATGGGAATAGGAAAACAGAGGCTCCAAGAAGCAAACATGAAAAGTTCCCTTTCTTCTGTTGATTTTCTAGAGTTGTTGGTATTGATAAAATTTATTTGTTTTCTTTCCTTAGAACCCTTAGCCTTAGGGACATGTGTTAGACTTTTGTTTCCTTTCTCACTTTATATTTTTCTAAACTTTTTATCTGTCTATATTCTCTTGCTTGTTTACTTTAGATTCTGTCAGCTCAACTCTAAAATCTTTTAGACCAGCTGAGGATTGGGATCCTGGAAATGTTTTCAAAGGTTTTATTCCTTGTATTTGTGATCTTTACTGTTCAAACTACTATTTGAAGCTCTCCTAAATTTGTTCTGATATTTCCTAATAATTTGGCCAGCAAATCATTTTATTTAGAATCAGTATATTTATGTAATAAGTTTCTTCAAAATTATACACACCTTCATGATTTTAGACTGGACAGTGTGTCCTGACTGGTATATTTAAGAAACAATTAGCAAGAACAAGTATTTCATGATAAAATAACCCAAATTATATTAACAATGTAGTTTTATATATACTATATAATTTGTAATGCATTCTATGTAATTGTACCATTATATGATGGTATGATTTTAAGCACTATATATCTTAAATAAATTGATCTATATTTATTATAGTATTTATAGTATATGAGGTTGGATTTTTGTTTTTGATATAACATATTTTATAGCCTTTGCCAGCTATTCAAAGTGAAGTTTAGCTTTTATCAAGTTATATAACCCAAATACTTCTGTATCATAATGTACTTAACAATTATCAAGGTCCTAGATATTTAGCATTTTAGTTACAGTAAAAAATAATGTATCTAAAGGGTCCATATTTTGTCTTGTTTCATAAGTACAAAGATATTTAAGATGTATTATTGAAAAAGAAATTATTAGTATAAATTGTCTATCTTTTTACGATATCATAGACTCCTGAACTTCCATATATCTATAATAAACTGCCAAAAATATCACTAAATTTATGTCTTGGGACATCTTTATGTTAATTCTGACAAGAGGCACATTATGAATAGATATTTAGCTGAACTTGGCGGTGCACATCTTTAATCTCAGCACTCAGGGAGCCAGAGACAGGTGGATTACTATGAGTTCAAGGCCAGCCTGGACTACAGAGTAAGGCCAGGATAGCCAAGGCTACACATAGTAACCCTGTCTCAAAAAAAAAAAAAAAAAAAAAAAAAGAAAAAAAAGAAAAAGAAATTGATATTTTACAAAAGTAATTTGAGTTATGTGGTCCACAAATGTGGTTACTGCTTAGACCTATTTTGTTACAAATTTCTTTTGAAAAATGTTTGTTTTTCTAAACTTTTACTGTTTTCATTTGTGTTTACAATGCCTCAAGCTGGGTACAATTGCTCTTTTCTGCTTCAAGAATTATTGAAAACTAATTGATACTGTTGTGTGTAGATGAAGTTTACAGAACAGCTAGAATGAGAAATCATACTGATAACTATTATCATTCATAAAATAAAACTATTAACATTTATTTTTAATTTTTAAAATATAGTTTATTAATATTTTTATTAATTTATTCTTGTTACATCTCAATGTTTATCCCATCCCTTGTATCTTCCCATTCTTCCCTCCCCCCCTCCATTTTCCCATTATTCCCCTCCCCTGGGGGGGATTACCTCCCCCTGTATATTCTCATAGGGTATCAAGTCTCTTCTTGGTAACCTGCTGTCCTTCCTCTGAGTGCCACCAGGTCTCCCCCTTCAGGGGACATGGTCAAATGTGAGGCACCAGAGTACATGAGAAAGTCATATCCCACTATCCTCTCAACTGTGGAGAATGTTCTGACCGTTGGCTAGATCTGGGCAGGGGCTTAAAGTTTACCGCCTGTCTTGTCCTTGGCTGGTGCCTTAGTTTGAGCGGGACCCCTGGGCCCAAATCTGCCTATCATAATGTTCTATTTGTAGGTTTCTAGGACCTTCTGGATCCTTCTACTTTGCTATTCTCCCATGCTTCTCTCATTTAGAGTTCCAATAGGATGTCTTCCCCTCTGTCCCAGTTTCCTGGTAAGTGAAGGCTTTCGTGGGACATGCCCCTTGGGCTAGTATGCAGATATAAGTGAGTATATACCCTTTGACTCTTTCTGCTTCTTGGTTAACTCACTCATTATGACCATTTCTAGCTCAACCCATTTATTCACAAATTTCGGGAATTCCTTGTTTTTAATAGCTGAGTAGTATTCCATAGTGTATATGTTCCACAGTTTCTTTATCCATTCTTCTACTGATGGACACTTAGGCTGTTTCCATGTTCTGGCTATTATGAATAAGGCTGCTATGAACATGGTTGAGCAAATTTCCTTTGGATGCAGAGAAAGCATTTGATAAAATCCAACACCCATTCATGTTTAAAGTTTTAGAGAGATCGGGGATACAAGGCACTTTCCTCAACATAATAAAGCCTGTATACAGCAAGCCAATAGCCAAATTAAAATAAAATGGTGAGATACTCAAGGAAATTTCTCTAAAATTGGGAGCAAGGCAAGGCTGCCCACTCTCTCCATATCTCTTCAATATAGTACTCAAAGTTCCAGCCAGAACAATAAGACAACAAAAGGAGGTCAAGGGTATCCAAATGGGAAAGGAGGAAGTCAAATTATCCCTATTTGCAGATGATATGATAGTGTACCTAAGTGACCCTCAAAATTCCACCAGAGAACTCCTATAGCTGATAAACACCTTCAGCAAATTGGCTGGATACAAAATTAACTCAAAAAAATGTCTGTAGCCTTCCTATACACAAATGACAAGCTTGCAGAGGAAGAAATTAAGAAAGCCACACCCTTCACATAGCCACAAGCAATATAAAATATCTAGGAATTACAAGTGAAGGACTTGTTTGAAAAAAATTTAAAACTCTGAAGAAAGAGATTGAAGATGACCTGAGAAGATGGAATGATCTTCCTTGCTCATGGATCGGGAGAATTAACATAGTAAAAATGGCCATCCTACCAAAAGCAATCTATAGATTCAATGCAATCCCTATCAAAATACCTACACAATTTTTTAAAGACATTGAAAGTTCAAATCTGAACTTCATATGGAAAAACAAAAAACCCAAAATAGCTAAAACAATCTTGTACAATAAAAGGTGCTCCGGAGGACTCTCCATACCTGATCTCAAACTATACTATAAAGCAATAGTAATTAAAACAGCATGGTACTGGCACAGCAACAGGCTGGTTGATCAGTGGAATTGAATAGAGGACTATTAACATTTAATTTTCTCTATTGTTAGACTTATTTTCTAATTTCACTTGTTGCCAATCTGATATTGACCTTTTATTTCTATTTAGAAATACTTATCACCCTTCACAATCAGTTGATTTCTCACTTGGGACATTGTATCTCCAACTCCAATGTAAAAGCAGGCTCTTACATGGAGGTACAATGTAAAATAAGGTTGGTATAAAAAATCTATGTAAATAGAGTCTCAACCTTTATTTATATCGTTGCCTATTTTGAACTATCTGGATAGTTTAGTATTGGTCATCTCTACCTTAAACAGAAATAGAATCACATAAACACTGTCAACGAATTAAAAGACAATACTAATTTTGAGATATTTCCCCTTAGTTAATGATTATATTCATTTTATTACATCGCATCTTTTGTGAGAAAATTCTTTTTCTACATACCATATATTTACTGTATTCAAAAAGTCATATATAAACAAATATGTGTCTAGTAATTTGTTTTGAAAGTAGAACAAACATTGAAATAGTTTTGAATAATTTGTACAACAATAGAAAACATTGTTCCCAAGCAGAAGCTATTTGCAATTGATACCTGTTTCAAAAGGGAAAAAATTCTTCAATGGAGTCTCATTGTGTAACTTCACCATACACCACAGCAGGCTCATGCCTGGAAGTAAGTGGGAAAAAAAAAAAAAAAAAAAAAAAAAAAGGAAGGAATCCATGTTTGTTTTTGTTGATTTTCGGTTTTTGTTAGACTGTTTTGCAAATGTTTTGCTTTATGTTTTGGTTTGGTATGCATTTTCTTACTGATTTTGTTTTTCTTTTTACTCCCATCTTTGAGGAAAAGTAAAGAGCCTGATCTTAGGTGGGTGGAGAGGTAGGGAAATTTTTAGAGGAGTAAGGGGAAAGAAAAAATAACATTATAATATTTTTTATTAAAAAATAAACTTAAATTTAAAAGGAAAAATGAGCAAAAATTTAAAAAATGAGAACAAAATCTTCAGATAAGACTTGGTAATTTATTTCATATTTTATAAAACATGTTAGCATAGTTTGTATTTCAAAAGATCAACAGTATATGAAAAGGAAAATATTTTAAACAATTTACTGAATGATAAAGTCATCTGAACGGCTGACTGAAAAATTATGCCTTGGAATCAGAATAAGGGAGGGAACTTCAGATTGTCATCAGCAGAGAAAGTTATATGTAGGTTATATTTTTCCATTATAAATAATTTTTATTTATCTCACTGAATCTTCATACATTCATTAAATTGGAATCAGTTTGTAAATTGACATTATATATTTAGACAAATATCAAATATCATAACATTTTATTTCTTATCTAATCTGTACAATTTAGGCAATATCTTGAATAAATTAGAAATGGTGAAAAGCATCAATTCTTGAAATTTTATTTTCATGTGCAGCTCCATTACCTTTTTTGCAAAATACTAATGGTTTATATAGTCCATGAAACTTAGTTTAGTGTAGAAAGAATGGATATATTGTGTTGTCATAAAGCTTGATATAAAACTTCAAGTTTCCACTTAGTCACACAATACAAAATCATACATATTCAATATGGCTACTTGGAGTCACAACTTGTTTATATCTATGTCACACTATCATAATTTCTATGGGTGACTTTCAGGCTTCAACATAAAAATGGATAGAAAGACTGTAATATCCCAAATTAACAGTCAACACCTTTAAACACAAACAACTATACACTTCAAGCTTTGTTCTCCTCAGTTGATTGTTCAGGTAAATTATAGCTGTCTACTGTTCAATATAATAAGAATATATGTACATACAGACAAACACACTTGTCTATGTATCTATATACATAAACATACAATGTTTATTACTGCTCTCAATTTTTACTAGATATTACAGTACAATGGTTTTTATTCAAATCAAGTACAACAGTGATAAATAAATATAAAAGCCCTGTTTCTGTGTGGAT
Source organism: Acomys russatus (assembly GCF_903995435.1). NCBI lineage: Eukaryota > Metazoa > Chordata > Mammalia > Rodentia > Muridae > Acomys > Acomys russatus. The sequence goes on along the minus strand of NC_067154.1, from coordinate 36,611,425 downwards.
GTCTAATTATCTCAGGCCCTTTGTTTAGAACACATTTTCTCTTATTGGGCAATGTTTCTGGATATATTATTGCAATGCCTTTTCTGCTGTTAGTTTCTGTGAACCTGCCACCATGTACTGTAGTGTCACATAAATCCTAAGTGAATGGCACATTTAAGGATAATCTAATTTCATATGCTACTGGGGAGCAAGTGGTGTGTGTGTGTGCGTGTGTGTGTGTGTGTGTGTGTGTGTGTGTGTGTGTGTGTGTGTGTGTGTGTGTAATGGATGCAGCACATGTAAACAGCAGAGAACAAATCTGTGGAGTTTTCCCTATCTTCCCTTTTAACCTTCTATCCAGTACTACCTCAGATCAGCACTACATCACAGGACAGAAAGTACCTTTAAGTCATGTATTATCTTACAGGCTTTTAATTTTCTATTTTTTCTCTTCTTTTCTTTTCTGTTCTTATTTTCTTCCTTCCTTCCTTCCTTACGTTTGTATTAACCTTGGTAGTAATTTTACATGATAGTTGCCAAATATACAAAAAATATTCAAGAACATGGAGAAAACTCTAGTTGATATCTATAGCAAATATCAAAAGATACAACACACTGGTGTTTCCTCAAACTTAAGTCATGTTCATCATTCTTTATATTCTGAAATGTACTTCAAGAGTATATTTATGAAGACATTAGTACCTTGTTTTTATGTGATACTGTCCTAAGTTCACCTTACCTGTGCTATATTTAGGTCAATTTTAAAGAGACCACACATCGGGATAGCATAACATTTCAGTGTCATTAAAACTCGGTCATTAGTTTTCTTTTTCTTTCATTTATGTTGAAAATATTTTCCAATTTAGGGGCCAAACCATTTGACAAGCACACTATGAAAATAAATCATTGCTTAGCATTTTGCATTTTATAGTGAAGAAATCCACTCTAGTCACCAAGCTGTGATGCCATTGCATCCTTAAATTTTCTGCAGGCAAACTCACAGAGATTTTGTGGTCATGCAGTGCCTATATTTTCTAAATTCTAAGACTTAATCTTGTGAACTATAGTGTCAAGCTGAAAAATTCCTTACAATTTGAATAGAAATACAATAGTAAATACACTCTATAAATAGTATATTAATAGTTGGTATTTCAAATATTTTAACTTTGGTAAATTTTTCAACCATTGATAAATAGTAGGTAGTTTTTCTAACATAGTTTGAAGTTTTCAGTTGAAATTTCCAAAATTTCTTAACAATATCTTCTGAATGTTAATATATTTTATATCTTTATTTAATTATAATTATTACTATCTTATAGCATTCATATTTGCCAACCTTGAAAGACACTTTTCTATGTTCTATGCACACTAAGCTGGATTTTAAAAAAACGTACAATTTATATTTTACTTAAGTTTTTAAAAAATTTAATTAAAATATAATTACGGGGTTTAGTGTTCCCATTCTCCTTTCCTAACTCACTTGTGTCTGCTCTCTCTATTCACAATTCAATTTTCTCTCTTCTTTAATAATGTTGTTATATGTGCATATAAATTAATATGGACACACAGAACCTGTCGAATCCATCAGTTTTGATTGCCACGTATGATTTTCTAAGGATGACTACTTGGAACTGGAAAACCAGTCAAGGTGATCATTCCTAGGAAAAACTAATTATGCCTTTCTTAGCCATTATCAATTATTTGTAGCTCTTCATCTAGGGCTTTGGTTCTATAACATTTCACTCATATACTTGGAATATTAACTGGCCTTGTAATTGTTCAACTCTTATTCATTTTTCCAAGTTTTGAGACTTTTATTGATGAAATTTCCTTTTCATAGACAGATGGTATAATTTTGCCATGGACTTTTGGTCCTCTGGCTCCTGTACCTCTTGTGCTCCCTTTTCCAAAATGTCTCTTGAGCTTTAGGTCCAAGAGTTGGGTTTGTGTGTGTGTGTGTGTGTGTGTGTATGTGTGTGTGTGTGTGTGTGTATGTGTGTGTGTGTGTTTATGTGTATATGTGTTACACACCACATTTCTCTGAGTTTATTTTAAAAGGAGATTCTGCTCCAGCAATGAAAGGGTTGATAATAACAGTTAAAATGCCAATAATATTAGCCAAAGATAATTTTAAATTAACAATTTAAAAATAACCAAATTTACATATAATTTTAGATATAATGGAATATCTTGGTACAAAAATAGCACTATTAAATATATTTAAGAAGCATATGCATAAAATATTATTCATAGCATGCATTCTTAATAAGCTATACAAGGGTCTTAATGTAAGCTATATGTACAGTCTTATTAAGGTATAAAATAATTAAATGCATTTTATGAAGAGTCAATATGATGAATAAATTCAAGCATTTGCTAAGATATATACTTGGCATAAAAATTACACAAAACAGCAGTATAGGGGAAACCATACGTCCAGTGTGTTAGATGCATGTTACTTGCATTTCATTCACATATTACATGGAATTCATTATTTAAATTTGTTGCAGTAAAGTTATTATTTTGCCAAGATTGTTATTTTCAATGATAACAATCAGCTAAAGGATTCTGAAGCAATTTAAAAAGGTTTATTCAAGTTAGAAAGTAATAATGTAAGTAAATCACTAGTATATACACATCGCAAAATATAAAGTAATAAGTTAAGTATACTAAAGTAATAAGTTTTCAGTCATGATCTGACTAAAAGGAAATACATAATGTCTAATCTCTCAAAAACATATTAATTTTCATGATATGCATTTACTATTTCTCTCCGGTATATAATAACAGAATACAAACACTACAAGATCACAAACAAAAACATATAATATATACCAATATATAAATATTTATAAAGTATCTTTCTATATATAAAAATGATAATAGGAAGACCTATTCATCAGAGTGATGTCTTTGCCAAAATGCACTCTAACTTTGGCAATGGCAGTTGATAGTAACACTCTCAAGATAATGACTTCAAAGCATTATAAAATGAATTGATACCACATTTACTTATCAATATATGATTAATGAGTAGTATTAAAGTTTCAGCTTTGGAATAAATCCATTTGAATTAATGAAAAAAAGTAAGGAGAATGAGATGATGGGTTAGCGAAGGACAAGGCTTTTGGAAAGAAAAATTCAGTACCCTTTGCAAAATACCTGTTGATGATCATTAAAAAAAAAAAAAAAAAGAACAGTAACTGCAAATATTTCAGAGAAAAATCGGTAGAATCTAAGACAAGAAAAAAAAATTCTTTAATGAAATATGTGTCACACCGGGACATAATATTAGTGCCAAGGGCAAGACACTGATCTATAGTTTTAAATGAATGCACCCCCTTTGAACTGACAATTAGAGCTAGATGGCACAATAATTAACTAATGTCAAATTAAACCAGAATATCAGCAATCACCAGCCAAAAATATCAGCTATGCAATGTGGTGAATCAATGATCCCCTTCCTAAAATATTTTCTTTTTAGAATAGTTACGTTTTTGAACAGGACACAGGATATACTTTTAGACGAATCATGTCACTTCACTTTGCTCCAGAGGCTCAGGATAAGTAAGACTAAGACTGGAAATGGAAGTTAAAACCCTAACTTACTGAAAATTTGAGACTGTATTCAAGTGGAGAGAAAAGAGAGTTGTAATGATAAAGACTGCTAATTCTGACGTTACCTAATGAACTGTACAAAATTAGAAAAAATTTTAAGAAGTGAAAAGTTTTAAATAGTATAACATTTGTATTAACTATAAAAGCATCAAAGTCATGTAATACTATTATTCAAATTGAGCCTATATATAAGATGTGGCTTATCTATTGGCACCATACACAATCTAGACTCTAAGGTATTATTTGTCATCCTTTCAATCTTCTGGAAAAGCAGTAGCATGTTGGAGAGATGATGTGTATATGTATGTAGAATAAGTAATAACATTTTTCTTGATTCTAAGATATTTCATGTATATATAAAGGTAATATCAATATCTGTATATTATTGTGAAATTCTCTTTGGATTAAACCCATTTGTAGTTTTATATTGGAAATTTAAATGTGTATAAGTTTAGCAATATGATATATACAGTATTAACTTTCTATTTGAAGGTGTACCATTCCATTGTATCCCATTTATTATCTTTCTAGCCATTTGTATTTTATAAATTATTGGTTGCACAATTTTAAATCAAAAGTAATATGAAAACATATAAAATGCTTCTGTATATTAATGTATCCAGTTGGAATATATAATTATATAAAGAAATGAATAGAAGTCATCAGTAAGAGATTTTGAAGACTTAAATCACTCTTTACGAATTTAATAGACCATGCTTATATTTAAGCTTTATGACATACCAACGAGAAGACACACTATTATTTACATAGTTTTTTAAAGAGTACCAAATTGTAGAGCCCGTACAAAAGAGCTTAGTCACTGTTTCATCCTAGCTGTGACCCAGAACATAACAACAGCTTGCACAGCATAAAAGGGCAAAAAAGGATAAACATCCTCTGCAATTATATAAGAGTAAATGAACCATAGCTGATCAGCATTATGATGAGATGTGTCTTGAGAGAATTATTTAGTCAGTTAGTCATTTAGAGTGATGTGCACAGGGTAAATTCATTGGGCATATGGGCAGCATGTGTTCAAGGACTCCCTGTAGCATTGAGATGACACATTATTATAAAATATAGTGTACCTTTCTGCTATTATCATGATTCTTATGAGAAAAAAACAAATCTATGTTTTATAAACAAAAATTTTCTGGTAATAAAATAACATAACAAAGGAGGTGATGTGGAAAGCATCTAATGATAATTTAAACATGAAAGTAGTGAAATTAGAAAGAAATTTTAATGAAAACACACAAAATATAAACACATATATTTTGAAACTTAGCAGATGTTTCATTTTTTTCTATGTCATTTATTTTCTTTATTTTACACTGAAAGCTTTTAGTAACAATCTAAACTTGATGTTTTCATTTTCACATTCAAAATCTAGACTAATATTCTGAGATAACTAATCCTAGTTCATTCTCTTAAGAATACTATTGTCATAATAATTTTTTATTTTTTCATATATTTTTATAATTTTACATATTTTTATCATATTTTTTTCTACTCTCTCAGGAGAAAAATAAGATGCTACTAAAACCAAAGACTCAAAGTTGTGTTAGTGAACAAATTATGAGCTTGAGTTCTGGTCTGAATGTAGTTAATCAACTTAGTATATAGGTATAAGGTTCTTATGCAGTTTAAATTCTAATTCCTGTTTAAATGTTGTGTAAACTCTGCTCCCCAATTATCATCCTCATGCTTCTATAAAGCAGCTTATAGCCAATCGATGAGCAAGGGAGAGAAGAGGGCAGGACTTCCTGATAGCTAGGGGAGGAGTTAAGAAATTGAGCCAAGGGTATCTGTCCAAGGAAGAAGAGGAGGGAGGAGCTGGAGCCCAGGAAAGCTACCAAGTGCAAGTATCACTGGCATGTTGGCTGGAAGTGAGATAAAATAGCATAAAGGGTTAAGAACAGACATAAATCCCATGAAAGTCTTCATTTACCAGGAAAGCAGGTCAGAGGGGAGGACATCCTATTGGGACTTTAGGTGAGAGAAGCATGGGAGAATGGGGAAATAGAAGGATCCAGAGGGTCCTAGAAACCTACAAGAAGAACATTATGATGCTCGGGTCTGGGTTCAGGGGACCTGCTCAAACTATGGCACCAGCCAAGGACAATATAGGCAGTGAACTTCAAACTCCTACCCAGATCTAGCTGATGGATAGGACATTCTCCACTGTTGAGTGGTGAGTGGGGTCTGACTTTCATGCGAACTCTGGTGTCCCATTTTGACCATGTCCCCTTGTTGGGGAGGCCTGATGGATAACATGTTACTTGATACCCTATGAACATAAATAGGGGTAGGAGGTCCCCCTCAGTCACAGACATAGGGGAGGGGAGTAAGGGGGAAAGCGGGAGGGAGGAGGAATAGGAGGGATACAAGGTTTGGGCTCACAATTGAGATGTAATATGAATAAATTAATAAAACATAAAAAAGAACAGACTTAAAATGCTCACATTGTGTTGGGAAGCCTTGTATTGTAAAAGAGTTTTAATTATTTGTGTGATAGCTGGGTTAGGAATTAATCTAAGAGAAACAAACACTGTTATACAAAAATAACAACTTCATCAGTGTCACTCCTTTGTAGAAACTTATTGATTTCTCCTATCAGCTATCATTTGTGAGTTGCTTCTTGGCTAGAGGCGGTACACTGTTTCCAATTCCTCTGCTAAGTTCTGGAATTCTGTTTGGCTTGAACTCGTGCTGGTATTGTTCATGCTATTCATGCTCTCTTTGGCCTCACATGTGCATCAACCCTGTTGCGTCTAGAAAATACTGTTTCCTTAAAAATCATGCATCACCTCCGGCTCCTAGCATCTTTTCTATCCTTGTTCTACACAGCTTCATAAGCACTGAGAAGAAGATTATAATAAAGACTTTTTTCCTGTTAATAAATTGATAAAATAATGTTATAAAAATGGCAATTTTACCAAAATTCTTTTACAAATTTAAGGCAATCTCTACTACATCAACATGTCATTCTTCACATAAATAGAAATATCTATCATATAATTTATATGGAACCACAGAAAATCCCATATAGCCAAAAATACTGAACACAAAGAACATGCTGCGTGGCTTAAAATATTATAAAGATGCAATGGTTAAAGCACATATGGTACAAGAACAAAAACAGGCATGTAGACCAATATACAAAACCAAAACGCAAATATGAGTTCAGATACCTTCAGCCACTTAATAGTAGATAAAAATGCCAAAACAATATGCTGGACAAAGGAAGCAGCCGATGCTAAGAAAGGTGGTTGTGCAAATGCGGAATGAGAGTAGCCTTGTATCTATCAGCACACATAAAAAGCAACCCTAAATGCATCACAGATCTTACATTGAAACCTTTACCACTGAAATTGCTTCCAGAAACGTAGATAACTGCCAAGGACTATTAAAGCCATTGATCTTGGAAGAGAACCTAAAACTTATACTTACTAAAGCAGAATAGTCCCAAACTGTATTCTAAATATTTTTTCTTATATCTACAGATAAGTGTAGTTCTCAATCTTTGATATATTTTTGGTTATCAACATGACTATATCTGGATTTAACACAAACCCACATAGTTGGTTCTTCTATGAAAGTTTTTTTTTCTTAATTACATAATTTGAAGTGCAATCCACCTTTTATGTGGGCCACCCTTTTTGTTGGCAGACTCTCTAAAGATCTCATTTTATATTATATCCTAACATAATGAAAAACAAATGAAACCTTTAGAAAGGTTCATGAAACTAAACCTACTAGGAAAAGTAAAGCAAAGACTAGAAAAGAGAAAAGCAAAATTGAGACCTCAGATAAAAATTTTAGGTGCTAAACATGGTGTTGTTTCTTTGAAAAGACCAAATGTATAAACATTATTCAGCTTGTCTTATTCGAAAACATTATTATTGACTTAAAAAACTTAGAATTAGTAAAAATCATTAAGTAAAAGTAGAGCATTATGACTGACTTTTGAGGGGAAAAACAGACCTAGGCATGACATCATATAACTTTAATTCCAACATACTGTGAAGTAAACAAAAATTATGATTTTGAGCCAGGCTAGAGTACATAAGAATTCTAGGCTAGCCAGGACAATATTGTGAGTCCCTGTCTGAAATAAACAGAGACAAACCAATATTATAAACAAGATTTTAAAACTTTAATAAAAATGATAAAAAAAAACAAATATAGAAAAATTTAAACTATTATGAACTAGAAAATTACAAAATGAAGAATTTTTAAAAAACTTTATTGAAATAAGTGAATTACCAAAACTGAACATTGGTTGGCCACACCCACATGTTCTGTGCTACCATTGCCCCAGAATCTTTCAGGCAGGAAAAATTGTTGGTAGAGGGTTTTGTGGCTCAGTTACTACCCAAATTTCCCTTTTTGTATCCTGCAGAGTATGTTTTATGCCAAAGTGACTAGCATGGCACATCAAATCAACCAAGGAGTGATCCTATGGGCCCACAGACTGAAAGCACAAACATTAGGGCTACATTTGCTTTCACTATATTCTCTGTTTATATATTATAGCTGCTAGTTGGTGTTCCTGTGAAACTTTTTTTTTTTTTTTGTTCTTCGAGAGGATTTCTGTTATAGTCCTGCTCACCTGGACTTGCCTTGTAGACCAGATTGCCTCGAACACGAACTCAGAGAAATATCTGTCTCTGCTTCCAGAGTGCTGGGATTAAAGGCATATGCCACCACTCCCTGCTCTCCTAACAGTGGGTTGCCTTGCTTATTTTATCTTGTTTAGTCAGTCCTGTTTGGCTGTTGTCTCTTGGAGGCCTCATCTTTTCCGAACAGGAAATGATGGCAGGGTGGAGGATGGATGTACGGAGAGAGGAGAGGTCAAAGGGGGATCTGGGAAGAATGAAAAGAGGGAAATTGTGGAAGGGATATATTATATGTCAGAAGAATCTATTCTCAAAAGGCATGCTTGGATGCAAGCAGATTCAACCACTAAACTCTGGCAAGACAGGGTCAGCAAGTCCTCAATAGTTAATGCCTTATAAATAATGTCTGTCAGATATATTGGGCCAAAATGCTGAAGAGGATGCTCCAACATTATAGAGAGTGTGGGGTGGCTCTTCAGGTAGCAAAACTGTCTCTGTCATCTTCTCATTTGGTAAGCTATTAACCTGAACTCCAAGAAAACTCAGGAATCAATTTTATTCCTTCTCTAGTCTCTGATGGAGTTGAAGACAAGATAGTTTAGTTTTACAATGAAACTTAGTTGTTTAGGGTTAAGGTGGTTTAGGTGTCGATAGTTGGTTTGAGCTGATAATGACAAGATGTGTTGGAGATTGATTTACACTCAAAATTTTAGATGGACCAATTTAGAAAAGAGATTTTCTTCAAGGCTGTGAAATATAAATAGCCAAAAACACTAAGAATGAAACATTTATGTAAAACCGATTGTGTCATCATTCTTCTTACTATAGGTAGTATATACATGTAATAATATAATGTATATGTAAAAAAATAAAAGATGTTTAAAAAAACAAAATGGAACAGAAGAAAAAGCAAATCAAAATTAAAACCAACACTCCTATGCAGGCACACACACGTACATGCATGCACACACACACACACACACACACACACACACACATACACACACACACACATTTCCAAAATTGGCCCAGAAATAAAAAGGTTAAACTGGACCCTAACAAGTAAAATGATTCAATCAGTAATTAAAACATGCTTTTAAAGAAAATTTTTGTCATGTGTTTGCCTGGGCTAAGACTGAAAGTGTTAAAGGAATTAATAGTCACTCTTCTCAACTTATTTTGATAAATCAAAGAGAATAAGAAACTTAATTCATTCTATGAAGCCAGAAAACTATAGCACTGACACCAAGCATAGTAATATTCAGTGAAAATTGCAGACTAGCATTACTTATCCATGTAAGATACTCAAATAACTAAATAAATATTGACCCTTACCACAATCACATAATTATTCCTGATAGTTATAAATGTTCCTTTTAAGAATTCCATTATTTTAACTAAAGCTTTCAATAATGTGATTACCATATTAATAGAATGAAAGTGGGAAAATCACAGGAACAAATACCCTCTCATCATAAAAACAAATTAGAGGGTAAAGTCCTAAATGATGTAAACAGCGATTATGAAAGCTTAACAGTAACATTATGCTCATAGAGTAAATACTGTCAAAACAAATGTAATGACAAGAAAATAGCTCCCATTTGTTCCACTGCTACTCAACAGCTAACTGGAAGCTTCATCCAGTTATAAGGCAAAATAGAAGGCACTTAAATTGCCAATGAAGAAATAAAATAACTCTTATGGTATCAGTTCCTTTCAAATCTCTAAGCACATGGTGGTGGGTCTCTGGTTGCATGTAGTTTCCACCTTCTCTCATAGCTAATGCGTGTAAATGCCCTGTGTGCCTGTGGCTACTAGGGTTTCTCTGTGCATGCTAGCACATAGATACCATTCAGGAGCTGGCTTGAAATCTTTTTGAATGCTTTTTATATATAATTTCCAAATTTCACACAGAAAAAGTAATATTTGTTGAAATTCCATTTTTTGTAATTTATTTGTTTTTTATTTTTTACATAGATGCATCTTAATACACACATATACAATAAATTTAAAAAAAAGAAGAAGAATCAAGAAAAAACCAGGAAGTATATAAATATTACATTCACAGTATATTGGTTATTTGTATTTGACAACCTTGACAAAAACATGTTTCCTGTCTTGATGAGTCTAAAATTCTGCATGTAAATCATTATTATACTTTGCTTTCCCAAAGTGAGTTAGATATCAAGATTCTTGATATGTACATTTTTTTATTGTTAGAAACAAATCAATGTTCTCTATAAGTTAATAGGCCACAGTCATAGCCCCTAATTATATTTTATTACAAATATCTAAGAATATCCTAAATTCAAAGTTTCTATGTAAAAGGTAATAAAGAACAGAATAATATATCATATTTCACTTAACAAAAAAGTAAAACTCAAGAATTAAAAATATTATGTCTATGAGACAACAGTTTGGAGCCATTTAGAGAGTCTAAAACTAAAGAAAATATATAAATATATTTAAAGATTATAATTAAGTTACCTTTTTTCTCTTTTTTTCTTGTTTTTTTTTTTCCTTTTTGACTCAATCATGACTACATATTCCCGATCGGCCGATAATTCATTCTCTAGGTTATGTTGCTTATACTTGAACTTAAGAGTCTAGCCTATGTCTTCAAGTATTAGGATTAAAGACATGGCCATCACAATAATCCTCCAATAATTTTGGAAAATTATTATTAAATTATCAATTATTAATTCCATACTATAAAATAAATATGCCAAAGGAAGTGAATGTATCAAAGTGTAAATCAATCTACATGAATATGGAACATTTTATCTTGCTTTAGTGATCTATGCTCAAATACATACTGTGAGAGGTTCTGTCATATATGTATATATATGATATTATAAAGCAGAGATTTTTACCCATTGGGTCATGGCAGGATGGCCTGAACCCTATCCCATCTCATAATTCTTGTTCCTGGCCGAGGTTCTTGTCCCACAGCGATTTTGTACTGGCCTATAACCATAATAATGATTCAGTTCCCATAAGTTCCCAGTATTAGCTGAGAGAGATAAATGTTTTATTAGGAGATCAGATTGTTAGGTGTAGTGTTTTTGTTTCCTTCATGTTCATGACCGAAAACTTTCCAGATATCTGGATACTGATTTCCGCCCTGGGAACAATTGTACAAAATGAAGGTTTGAAGTTTCTCTTGACATAAAGCTGAGCTCAAAATCCTGAAAATAATGAAATAGGAAATGATCATGTAGGGCAGCAGCAGCTTATGATGAACAGTTCTATGAAGTGAAAACTGAAGATTTTTCTACTAACATGAGTTTGTCAAACAATATAAAATGGCGTAAGTGGAGTTGTCAATGTAATTGAATTTTAACATATTGTAGAAGTTATGTAAGACATTTTAAGGCTTTTTGCACAATTGCATTAAAAGTGATAATTTTTAAAATAAAGGTAGAGTCTGTAATACTTTCACCATCAGAGCAATGTTCACAGGACTAATTAATACAAATGTGTAGTAAACATAAAAATTCTAATGATAAATCATTAAATCAAAGCCATAAAATTAGCATTAGTAAGAATAATGGATTTGAACCATTAAATAGAAATTTCCACTAAAAGATGTTGTTTATATTGTATATTCATTTAGAAATGCTTCAAAAGGCAGAGTTACACCATCACTCTTCAATGTTGTTCATGCTTTAATCATGGGATCTTATAAATATATTGCGTTACAGAAAACAGTGGCGTTCAGACACAACAGGACTTTTAGAGCATGACATTATGGCCATTTCTCAAAAGTGTCTGATCATACAAGAGTCTTTAATTCCAAGACAAATATTAGCTTGTGAAAGAAAAATAAACAGCAATGAGGAAAGTCATGTAATTAAGTGATGCTCACTAAATGTAATTCTGTCCATTTGTGATGGAGGGGCCACCAACTTCACAGTGGAATCCCTGTGACTGAAAAGGCTTAAATCCAGGCTAGAAAATTACTGCATTCGTAAGCACACTTTCCCTCAACATCTCAAGAGCATGGCCCAAGGTGCTGAGCTCACACATGTGCATAGACAGTCACACAGGCCCTACAAAATAAATTATTTTACAACCAAGTAGGTAAGCAAACTGTTGGAGGTATACCCATAATATATGTTTTTTAGACTTTAAAAATTCACATATTCTCTTGCAATAGCAGTAGAGGAAAATGCACAGGAGTCCCCTGTCTTTATAGCATATTTGTCTCAGTCGAGCGAAGGGAGGTTGCCGTAATTGCCTCTTTTTGTTTGCCTGAATCACAACGTCGTAAGCAGACCTGCAAATAGAGGCAAAGGAGCTGACGTAAAACTCTTGCTCTTTTTATTTTTTAGTGCCCTTGGTCTGTTTTGTTTTAATATTATAGGCTGAATGTTCTACTTTAATTATGAAAAGGATGATTGGATGCATTACATTATTAAAAGTATGAAAATGAGCAAATTTATGAGATGATAATTTTAACTTGTAAAACCAATTTCTATGTAAATAAGGACATGTGATCTTAGGCAGTACAGAATATGAGAAATTTAAGAATCATGAGCGGAAGAATTTGTGAATACTTTTAGTTAATCCAATTTTCTATATCTTCCAACATCATATTAAGGATAATCTTACTATGTACATCATTAAATGTAGTCATGAGACTAAAAGTAAAATCTCCTTCTAGATAATTAAAGGCTTTAGAATTCTAGAAGGAAAACTTGACAAATTTATAGGAAGTTCATGAACCTAAGAAATCATGCTGCCCAACAAGATAGAGATAGAATATTATAAAAGCATGCCCCCTATATACTTTTTATTTTTATTATTATAATTATTATTTAATTACCTGCTGACAATACAGAAAAATGAGAACAAGGAAGATATTTTTTATTCTCAGGAATAGACAGAAATTAAGAAGCTGAGTTGCCTTCTTGATATAATCATGTGATCATTACTGTCACCAACCAGGATAGAGGAATTCAAAGAACACAAAAGCTACATGCTTAGTTTTGGTTTTTGTTTCATCTTGCTTTGTTTGTTTGTTTGTTTTTTATTAAATGTTCACTATTCAAAGATTAAAACCACTGACACGTAGTGATATTGATAGGTTTGGTTTACTTCCTCATTCTACTAATGAGTTATTGAATTTCTCTCATTGACCAATGTAATTAAAATAATTAGGTGAAGTATAAGGCTGTACTTGTAGATAATTTGGTAACATCAACTGTCATAAATATGGTGTGAAGATGTTAGCTATCTTGTTTTACCATTTCAATCCTAGACTATATAAATGTAAGTCTCAGACTAAATTCTGTACCTCGTGATACAATTATTTACATAAATTGGCTACCAGCCAAAAAGTTTTACATAAGATGTAATTTATAAACCTATGTCAAAGACTCTGTTCTTTCAGGTATGCTCGGCACACATTTTGCAAATACCGATGGTACTTCAACAACAGAAACAGCATTTTTCCCCAGGCAAGACTGTGTACTTGACACCCTGAAAGCCCAGTCTTCTCAGTTAATGGGTAGTCAGTCAGTCAGCAATCAGTTCTTTGACACAGTCCTTAACAAAACAATTACAAAATTTTATGAAATTTTGCATTCTCACCACAAGTAATAGAGGGTTCTGAAATACTACAACTCCGAAAGAGTTTAGTTCAAATTTGGACTTTTCCCAAGTTCATAAAATTAAAATACTGTTAAATGTACTTCTGAGAAAGTTAATGATATGAGTGTTATTTATTATTATTATTATTATTATTATTATTATTATTATTATTATTATTATGATGAACACAGTGTTAATTATTGATAAATGCTGGTAAATTATTTCATTTCTATTAGCACATTTCAAATCTGATTTTTTAAAGGGAAGTCTTCTATCACACTTGTTAAGTACACAGGGAATTAGGATTAAAGGGCCAGCAGGAAGTCACTTCACGTATGGTATTTTCTAGAAAAGACTGGTGATCTGAATTTAATGCCCTTAAATCACATAAAAGTGAAGTGAGAATGAGCTCTACCAAAGATTTCATATGGAGTTGACACATGCATGCAATATGTATACAATAAATATTAAAAATAATAATTTAGACTAAAGGCTATCTCTACAAATTGATACCTGATTTTCCTGGACAAAGGCTAAAGTACCAATGTATAAAAAATCATTAAGTATGGATGTTATGACTAGTTTTATTTTTTTCATTATTTCATTTTGCAACATTTGTTCTTGTTTCTATTTTAATTTACTAGAAATTGTGACATACTTATAACTATTTAATATGTAAAAATATACTAAAGATATATTACTAGATTGAGTTATATTAAAGATATTGATATAAAAGGACACATATATATTCATATATAATATTTGCGGCTTAAAAAGATTGATTTCTACATTATATTTCATAAGTAATGCAACATAATTCATTTAAAATATAATTAATCATATAATAAATAACAAAAACAATTGTACATATGTCTAGTATCCTAGTACTTGAAAATGAAAGCTCATTATAAAAAATTTATTGCCTACATACATTAAGACCATTCAAATAATAGTGGGCATAATATCGTCCATTAAAATAGATTCCAAGATGGCGCCGAACATTAAGCCACATACTTGATCTACCCCGAGGAGACCAGAGACATAAGTGGAGCAACAGATCGCTGGACTTTGAGAATTGTAGGCTAGAGCAACTGACCTACAATCAGTCATCAATTAACCACTCTCAACCAGCGAAGGTCACTATAAAAATACCTTCCAACATCACAGCCATCAAAATGACAAGAGGACAGCGAAAGAATGCTATCAAAAACCAAAACAGTTTGGCATCTCCAGATCCCAACATTCCCAATGAAGACAACCTAGAGAACCTAACAGCAAGGGATAGGCAAGAAAATGACCTCAAGTCCTTAGTAAAAAAGATGATAATTGAAGAAACAAATAAAATCTGTAAACAAATGCAGGAGGAGGCTAACAAGAGGGCTGATTAGTTAAAAAGAGTCATATAAAGAGGCACTTGAAGAATTTCAGAAAAATATAAATAACCAGATGATGGACATCATTAAAACAGTCCAAGACATGAAGATAAAAATGGAAGCTATGATGCAGGAACACACAGAAGAAAAACATGATCAACAGTCTGCAAAGAAGAAAGCAAGCATCTCAGAGGTGGCCTTATCTAACAGATTGCAAGAAGTGGAAGAACGAATATCGGGACTTGAAGATACAATTGCAGAACTGGAAACAACCATTCAGGGAAATGCTAAATCTAAAAAGTTCCTGACATAGAGCATTCAACAATTAAAAGACAACACGAAAAGAAGAAACTTGAGAATAATAGGGATACAGGAAAGAGTATATAGCTGACTCCACAGCCCAGAACACATCTTTAATCTCCCAGAACACAGCCCAGAACTCCATCTTTAATGGAGGAAAATTTTCCCAATTTGAAGAAAGAGATGCATACGAGCATACAAGAGGCCTACAGAACACCAAATAGAATAGACCTGAAAAGAAAATCTTCCTGCCACATAATAATAACAACACAAAATATACAGAACAAAGAAAAAATATTGAAAGGGGCAAGATAAAAAGGCTGAGTAACATATGAAGGCAAACCTATCAGAATTACTCCTGACTTCTCAGCAGAGACCATGAAAGCCAGAAGGGCTTGGACAGAGGTGCTGCAAATGCTAAGAGGACACAGATACCAGGCAAGACTACTATATCCAGCAAAATTATCAATAACCATTGACGGAGAAGACAAGATATTCCATGACAAAAACAAATTCAAACAGTACCTAGCCACTAATCCGGCTTTACAGAAGTTACTAGAAGGAAAACTCCACGCCAACTGGTCAAACTACAACTATAACTACATAGGAAATAGGTAACTATACCATTGCAAAATCACAACCTCACAAAAATCTTGACTGTTACAAATACCAAAAATGAAGGGTCTTATCAATCACTGGTCATTAATATCTCTCAACATCAATGGTCTCAATTCTCCAATAAAAAGACACAGACTAACGGAGTGGATGCATAAACATGACCCAACATTCTTCTGCATTCAAGAAACACACCTCAACCACAAGGACAGGCAAATGGTCACAAGAAACAAGCTGTGGTAGCCATTCTAATATCTAATAATATAGACTTTCAACCAAAATTAATCAAAAGAGATGAGGATGGACACTTTGTACTCGTCAAAGGTAAAGTCAACCAAGAAGACATCACGATTTTGAACATATATGCTACGAATACAAGGGCTCCCACATTTGTAAAAGACCTATTAACAAAGCTTGCCCCACTCATCGATACCACACATTAATAGTGGCAGATTTCAACAACCCACTTTCACTCAAGGATAGGTCTTTGATTCAAAAACTAAGCCGGGAAATAATCTCATTAACCAATGTCATGAAGCAAATGGATTTAACAGATATCTACAGAACTTTCCACCCAAACGCTAAGGAGTATACCTTTTTCTCAGCACCCCATGGAACATTCTCTAAAATTGATCACATATTTGGTCATGAAACAAACCTCAACAGATACAAGAAGACTGAAATAATACCTTGTATCTTATCAGATCAGCATGGTCTAAGGCTGGACTTCAACAGCAACAGAAATAACAAAAAGCATTCTAACACATGGAAACCAAACAACTTTCTACTTAATGACACATGGGTCATGAAAGAAATAAGGGAAGAAATAAAAGACTTCCTGAAATTCAATGAATATGATGGAACAACATACCCAAATTTGTGGGACACATTGAAAGCGGTGCTGAGGAAAATTCATAGCACTAAGTGCCTTCAAAAAGAAAAAGGAATCATCCCACATAAACAACCTAACAACACATCTGGAAGCTGTAGAAAAAAAAGAAGCAGAAACACCCAAGAGGAATAGACACCTAGAAATAATCAAACTCAGGGCTGAAATAAATAAATTAGAAACAAAGAGAAAAATCCAAAGAAACAACAAAACCAAGAGCTGGTTCTTTGAGAAAATTAACAAGATAGACAAACCGTTAGCCAATCTAACTAAAAAACAGAGAAACACTATCCAAATTAACAAAATCAGAAATGAAAAGGGAGACATAACAACAGACACCGAAGAAATACAAAGAATCATAAGAACCTACTTTAAAGGCATTTACGGAACAAAATTTGAAAATTCAGGGAAATGGACAAATTTCTCAACCGATTCCATTTGCCGACATTGAACCAAGACCAGATAAACAAATTAAATAGCCCTATTTCGCCTATAGAAATAGAAGCAACCATTGATAGTCTCCCAACCAAAAAAAGCCCAGGGCCAAATGGTTTCTGTGCAGAATTATACCAGACCTTCAAAAAGGAGCTAATACCGATACTATTCACGCTATTCCGGAAGATAGAAATGGACGGAATATTACCAAATTCCTTCTATGAGGTCACAGTCACATTGATACCTAACCCTCACAAAGATCCAACAAAAAAAGAGAATTTCAGACCAATTTCTCTTATGAACATTGATGCAAAAATACTCAACAAAAATCTCGCAAGCGAATACAACAGCATATCAAAGACATCATTCACCATGACCATGTAGGATTCATTCCAGGCATGCAGGATGGTTTAACATACGGAAATCCATCAATGTAATCCACCATATAAACAAACTGAAAGAGAAGAACCACATGATCATCTCTTTAGATGCAGAAAAAGCATTTGACAAAATCCAGCACCCATTTATGTTCAAATTTCTGGAGAGATCTGGAATACAAGGCACTTATCTAAACATAATAAAGGCTATATCCAGCAAACCAACAGCCAACATTAAATTAAATGGAGAGATACTCAAGGAAATCCCTCTAAAATCGGGAAACAGACAAGGCTGCCCTCTGTCCCCATATCTCTTCAATATAGTTCTTGAAGTTCTAGCCAGAGCAATAAGACTGCAAAAGGAGATAAAGGGAATCCAAATGGGAAAGGAAGAAGTCAAATTATCCTTATTTGCAGATGATATGATAGTGTATATAGATGACCCGCAAAATTCCACCAAAGAACTCCTACACCTGATAAACACCTCCAGCAAATTGGCAGGATACAAAATAAACTCAAAAAAGTCAGTAGCTTTACTGTATACAAATGACAAACAGGCAGAGGAAGAAATTAGGAAAACTACTCCCTTCACGATAGCCACAAACAATATAAAATATCTAGGAGTAACTCTAACCCAGCAAGCGAAGGACTTATTCGAAAAAAACTTCAAACCTCTGAAGAAAGAGATTGAAGATGACATGAGAAGATGGAGGGATTTACCTTGTTCATGGATCGGGAGAATCAACGTAGTAAAAATAGCCATCCTACCAAAAGCAATTTACAGATTCAACGCAATCCCTATCAAAATACCTACTAAATATTTTGAAGATATTGAAAGATCAATTCTCAAATTCATATGGAGAAATAAAAAACCCAGAATAGCAAAAACAATCCTATACAACAAAAGATCCTCTGGAGGAATCTCCATACCTGATCTCAAGCTGTATACAGAACAACAGTAATTAAAACAGCATGGTACTGGCAAAGCAATAGACTGGCGGATCAATGGAATTGAATTGAAGACCCACAGATGAATCCACACACATTTGCTCACTTGATTTTTGACAAAGAAGCCAAATCTATTCAATGGAAAAAGGATAGCATCTTCAACAAATGGTGCTGGTCTAACTGGATGTCTACATGTAGAAAAACACAATTAGACCCTTTTTTGTCACCATGCACAAAACTCAAGTCCAAGTGGATTAAAGACCTCAACTTAAAACCAGAGACATTAATTCAGTTAGAGGAAAAAGTGGGGAAGAGCCTGGGACACACAGGCACAAGAAACAACTTCCTGAACTGTACACCAACAGCCCAGGCCTTAATGTCAACAATTAATAAATGGGAACTCATGAGGCTGAGAAGCTTCTGTAAGGCAGGAGACACTGTCAAGAGAGCAAAGCGACAGCCTACAGAATGGGAAAAGATCTTCACCAACCCTTCATCTGACAAAGGTTTAATATTCAAAATATATAAAGAACTCAAAAAATTAAACACCACAAAACCAAACAACCCGATTGCAAAATGGGGCTTGGAACTTAACAGAGAATTCTCAACAGAGGAATATCAAATGGCCGAGAAACACTTAAAGAAATGCTTGTCCTCGTTAGTCATCAGAGAAATGCAAATCAAAACGACACTGAGATTCCATCTTACACCCATCAGAATGGCTAAGATCAAAAACTCAAATGACACCACATGTTGGCGAGGATGTGGAGAGGAACACTCCTTCATTGCTGGTGGGAATGCAAACTAGTACAACCACTTTGGAAAGCTATCTGGCGCTTTCTCAGAAAAATGGGAATAGGGCTTCCTCAAGACCCAGCTATCCCACTCCTTGGAATATACCCAGAAAATGCCCTACCACACAACAGGGACATATGCTCAACCATATTCATAGCTGCCTTATACATAATAGCCAGAACATGGAAACAGCCTAAGTGTCCCTCAGTAGAAGAATGAACTAAGAATCTGTGGTATATTTATACGATGGAATACTACTCAGCTATTAAAAACGAGGAATTCCCGAAATTTGTGGACAAATGGATTGATCTAGAAATTATCATAATGAGTGAGTTCATCCAGAAGCAAAAAGAGACAAATGGTATATCCTCACTTATATCAAAACACTAGTCCAAGGGATACGTACCATGAAAATCTTTACTTACCAAGAAAGTGGGTCAGAGGAGAAGACATCCAATTGAGACTTTAGGCAAGAGTAGCATGGAAGAAAGGGGAAATAGTAGGACCCACAGGGTCCTGGAAAACCTACCAGAAGAACTTTATGACAGGCAGATCTGGATCCTGGGGTCCTCCTCAAACTAAGGCACCAGCCAAGGAGAATATAGGCAGTAAGCTTCGAACCCCTACCAAGACCCAGCCGACGAACAGGATATTCTCCACAGTTGAGTGGAGAGTGAGATCTGACTCTCACACGAACTCTGGTGCCCCTTTTCTGACCATGTACCCTGGATGGGGAGGCCTGGCGGCATTCAGAGGAAGGATAGCAAGTTACCAAGAAGAGACTTGATATTCTAAGAGCATATATAGGGGGAGGAGGTCTCCCTCAGTCACAGACATAGGGGAGGGGAGAAGGAGAGAAAGGGAGGGAGGGAATGATGGGAGGAAACAGGGGAAGGTCTAGCAATCAAGATGTGATATGAATAAATTAATAAAAGTAAAGAATGAAAAAATATAAATTTGCACTAAGAGACAGATTTGAATACTTACTTTAGGTACTTAAACTTCTATATAACACATATTTGACAGATAAATTTGTGTGCCATAGAAAAGTTTATTTTAAGAAAAAAATTATTTAGGGGAATAAAAATGTCTATCATATTTTCAGTTTAAATAGGACTAAGTGGAAAGAAATAGGATTGTAAGAAAATGGATTGCGCAACATGACAAATTTCCAACTGATTTGCAATAGGGGGACTAATTATGGGAACTAAAATATTTTCCATGAAACTCAAAAATATAAATTTAAACATACAATTTCTTCAAACAACATTTTACTTAAATGTTGCCTTTTATCCTCTGAAAGCACAGTCTATTGTAAAAATGTCATGATTGTTTACTAAAAATTAGGTCTTTTAAGTTAAATTTTTCTTTTCATGGAATGTTAAAATATATGTCATGTTGTTTATATGCTATTGCATAAAAATTTAGCTATTTTCTTTCATCCATTATTGTTATACAATGTGTTGAATCACTTTATTATAGGTTATTATCTCTGAATTATCATTAAAAATTATTAAATAGAAGTAAAATATTTAAGACATAAAGAAAGAAGTTTTTAGTTATCTGTCTTAAATGTCCACTACAATTGGAAAGAATATAGCACATCTTTTTAAAAATTTTATTTTATTAATTTATTCATATTACATCTAAATGGTTATCCCCTCCCTTATATGCTTCCCTTCCTCCCTCCCTCCCATTTTCTCCTCACTCCCCTCCCCTATGACTGTGACTGAGGGGACTTCCTCCCCCTGTATATGCTTATAGGGTATCAAGTCTCTTCTTGGTAGCCTGCTATCCTCGCTCTGAGTGCCACCTCCAGCTGAGGACAATACAGGCCGTAAACTTCAAACCCCTACCCAGATCTAGCCAATGGACAGGACTTTCTCCATGGTTGAGTGGAGAGTGGGGTATGACTTTCACACGTACTCTGGTGCCTCATATTTGACCACATCCCCTGAATGGGGTGACCTGGTAGTACTCAGAGAAATAGAACATCTTAATCGGAAGAAATTTAAGCCCAAACACCATTATTATGAAATTATGCAATTTATTTTTCAGAACTTTTCATTGTCACAATGCTAATAATACTACTTCCAGGATCTGTTTTTTAACCTTAATTGGATCACTTTGTACATCCAAGTCCCTATTCTCTGCTACGGTGACAGTAAAGCCCACAGAGTTATGTCTACAAATTGATACTATACCCAAACACTACAGTGACTTGTTCAGAGTACTGAATAGTAATCATCTCCTAGAGTAATTTTTTTAATACAAAATTTTCTTCGAGTATTTTTTAGCAACTATTGTTGTTTGTCTTGTTAAATCTACATTCAAGGAACTGTACAAGTAAGACAGGTACTAATTTTCAGAGTACATGCATAAATATATCTCTCCTTCCCTCTTTGTCTTTTCCTGTCTTTCTGCCTTTCTCTGTATTTAGAAAATTATACATTTAACTAAAAATGTTACTCATCCATAGAAAAGGTTTGATTGCATTGACATCCCATTGATTTATAATTGTAATAGTTCACAGTTTGGTTGAGTGCAAATATGTTCAAAATCTATCAAATGATAAACAACTGTAAAGGTATTTCTTTCAATATCTGCATTGGGTTTGTTTGGGATGTTGTATTAAAGAAGACAAATAATGACATAACGGCTTCTCAAAGATGCCCTTGTCTTTGGTAGTATGTAGAGTATCTCCATGTATCATGAAGAGAAAGTCCCTGCAGATGAAGTTTCCATGTAGGTGACAAACAGCTCCATGCTTTTTATTTCCAGATATGTCTCTGTTTGGGTTTTCTTTTGTGATTCTAGTTACACTTTCAAGTCTTTAACAGTTTTCTATCCCTCAGTATATACATGTATTTATTATTTGGAATTTCATACAATCTGTGTTGATCACATTCTCTTCACATTCTTTTCAGGTCCACCCTCCCACTCTTGCCCTCACAACCACCCGCAATGACCCAGCAAGACCAATTCTTCATTTCATTCACCTGTTTCTCTGTATATTTACAGATTCAAATAATAAATGTATTCATATTACTTTTAAAGTCCTTGAGAATATTCATAATAGTTATTCTGATGTCCTTCCCTTCTGTTTCAGCTACATTGAAGTTCTTAGGGTTTACTACAGTACAGTTGATGATCTTTAGTAGAGATATGTTGTCCTGGCTGATTGTGTATTTACACTGGCATCTAGGCATCTGGTTTGTAACTATTGTAATTCCAGGTGCTAAGATCTGATCTTGTTTGTTGGGTGGGTGATCTACTCCTTGGTTTCTGTTGCCCCTTCTGGCTCATAGCAGAGTTTGTGGCTGTGTGTTGTCTGGTAGGAAATGTTTCTGAGATCCATCCTGGTGTGGTCACTGGTACTCCCAAGTAGAACATATTGCTATGTATTGGAAGAAGACACCAAGGAATTGGAACAGAGTAGAAGGGGAGGGTTCTGAGAATGTCTGATGGAGGGAAAATGCCTAAATGTGCCACCAAGATCCTCTTAGAACACTTAGGATGGGGACAGAGATAAAAGAGAGGCTTCTGTTTTGATACAAAGATAGAGATAAAGCTGTTGGGTTGGAATTTGAGGAAAAGAGTGCGAACTGCCTTCCTGGTTCCATTTTGCATGACTTGTGGTTTCTAGGCAATGCCTACCAGAAGTTGGAGCTGAGAAAAAGGGATAGGGAGAGGCAAGAAGCCTCAATTTTATTTTGTAATTTATAACATTAATTTATTAATTAATAAGTAGTCATTCAGCACTTAATAAGAATCTACATTATATCTATGTATTTAGTTGTCTTAGGAAACACCTCATAATCTATCAATGATTGTAATTTAGAGTAAATTTAATTTAAAAAAACAAAACAAAACAAATTGCTGTATTTACTACATGCTGTGGTGGACATAGCCATTACATAGGCACTTCCACTCTTGTCATATTTATAAGAGGTGACTATTATCCTAGGAATTTTGTAACTTTATTTGGTTAAATTTTATATTTTTGTGTTCTAAATTGTAAAATATGCAAATACGCTGATGCTATATGTCATGGCTCATGTAGTCAATTTTATTGATTCATTGTCATCTTGGAGGTGGGATTTTAGCCATGCCTGTGAGATTATATTGTTCGACATTGGAAAATGTACCCACTTTGGGCAGCACTATTTTCTATCGGGTTTCTGGACAAGGTAAGTGGAGCCCAAGGGCTGAGCATCAGTTCTTACTGCATCCATTGTTGTCTGCTTCTTTATTGTGAGTGCTAAGTGACTGGTGACTAGGTACTTTCCAAAGGTCTTGATGTTTGACTTCTCCTATGATGATGGAGTATAATCTTGATATGTGAACTAAAATAAACCCTCTGTCCATGATATTGCTTTTTCTCAGAGCACTTTCCACAGTAACAGTAATAGAGACTGAAATATAAACATTATTTTGTGTCAAAATATTAATCATATATCCAAAAATAAAGACAAAAAATGTTACCATTTCTAGAAAAATATTGAAGATGTTTGATAACTAATGTTACTTTTACTAACATATAAAATATAGAAAGCAAAGGCAAATTTATTCACTATTGATGGAATTGCATATAGTTCAAGAATCTCTAAAAACCAATGTGAAGAATCTTCAAATAGCTAAAATTAAATTTATCATATGATTCAGCTATAACATACCTTTGCAGATACCGAAAAGACTCAGCATCCCACTCAGCAGATATTTACTCAGCCATGTTCATCATTAACTCTATTCACAAGAGCTAGGAAATAAAGTGAAATGGATTAATGTATAATAAAAACATGGTACATATTCACTACAGAGCTTTGTTCAGTTAAAAAAAGAATAAAGAAAATTTCAGGGAAATGAATTCAACTGGAAAATTTCATATTGAGTGAGATGTTCTGGAGCTTGACGGCCAATGGACTGGGGGCACTTCATCCCAGAGTGTCAGAGTGTCAGGAACCATTTTCTGGAGTGCTTAACAGAAGCAGGCCAGAGGATCTTGTAGACTCTTACCCAGTCTTGAGTACTTGGCAAAAAACTTATGTTAGCTAACTTCCTTGAAAAGGGGGCTTGTACTCCAAAAGATAGAAATGAATGGAACATTACCAAATTCATTCTATGAGGCCATAGTCACATTGATACCTAAATCTCACAAAGACTAAACAAAGAAAGAGAATTTCAGACCAATTTTTCTTATGAACATCGATGCAAAAATACTAAATAAAATACTTACAAAATGAATACAAGAACACATCAAAGATATCATTCATCATGACCAAGTATGCTTCATTCCAGGCATGCAGGGTTGGTTTAATATATGGAAATCCATCAATGTAATCCATCACATAAACAAACTGAAAATAAAAAACCACATGATCATCTCTTTAGATGCAGAGAAAGCATTTGATAAAATCCAACACCCATTCATGTTTAAAGTTTTAGAGAGATCAGGGATACAAGGCACTTTCCTCAACATAATAAAGCCTGTATATAGCAAGCCAATAGCCAAAATCAAATTAAATGGTGAGATACTAAAGGAAATTCCTCTAAAATCGGGAACAAGGCAAGGCTGCCCACTCTCGCCATATCTCTTCAATATAGTACTCAAAGTTCTAGCCAGAACAATAAGACAACAAAAGGAGGTCAAGGATATCCACATGGGAAAGGAGGAAGTAAAATTATCCCTATTTGCAGATGATATGATAGTGTACCTAAGTGACCCTCAAAACTCCACCAGAGAACTCCTAAAGCTGATAAACACCTTCAGCAAATTGGCTGGATACAAAATTAACTCAAAAAAGTCTGTAGCCTTCCTATACATAAATGACAAGCTTGCAGAGGAAGAAATTAGGAAAACCACACCCTTCACATTAGCCACAAGCAATATAAAATATTTAGGAGTTACTCTAACTAAGCAAGTGAAGGACTTGTTTGAAAAAAATTTTAATACTCTGAAGAAAGAGATTGAAGATGACATGAGAAGATGGAATGATCTTCCTTGCTCATGGATCAGGAGAATTAACATAGTAAAAATGGCCATGCTACCAAAAGCAATCTACAGATTCAACGCAATCCCTATCAAAATACCTACACATTTTTTTAAAGATATTGAAAGTTCAATTTTGAATTTCATATGGAAAAACAAAAAACCCAGAATAGCTAAAAAAAAAATCATACAATAATAGATCCTCTGGAGGAATTTCCATACCTGATCTCAACCTGTACTATGAAGCAACAGTAATTAAAACAGCATGGTACTAGAACAGCAACAGGCTGGTTTACCAGTGGAATCGAATCGAAGACCCAGATATGAATCCACACACATATGGTCACTTGATTTTTGACAAAGAAGCCAAATCCATTCAATGGAAAAAGGATAGCATCTTCAACAAAGGTGCTGGTCTAACTGGAGGTCTATGTGTAAAAAAAATGCAACTGGACCCATATTTGTCACCTTGCACAAAACTCAAATCCAAGTGGAGCAAAGACCACAACATAAAACCAGAGACACTAAATCAGTTAGAAGAAAAAGTGGGGAAGAGCCTGGAACATATTGGCACAGGAGACAACTTCGTGAAGAACACCAACAGCCCAGACCTTAATGTTAACAATTAATAAATGGTACCTCATGAGGCTGAGAAGCTTCCGTAAGGCAGGAGACACTGTCAAGAGAACAAAGCGACAGCCTACAGACTGGAAAAAGATATTCACCAACCCTACATCTGACAAAGGTCTAATATCCAAAATATATAAGGAACTCAAGAAATTAAACACTACCAAACCAAAGAACCCAATTGAGAAATGGGGCTTGGAACTAAACAGAGAATTCTCAACAGAGGAATATCAAATGGCTGAGAAACACTTAAAGAAATGCTCAACCTCCTTAGTCATCAGGGAAATGCAAATCAAAACAACTCTGAGATTCCATCCTACACCCATCAGAATGGCTAAGATCAAAAATTGAAGAGACACTACATGCTGGCGAGGATGTGGAGACAGAGGAACACTCCTTCATTGCTGGTGGGAATGTAAACTAGTACATCCACTTTGGAAATCTATCTGGCGCTATCTCAGAAAACTGGTAATAGGGCTTCTGCAAGACCCCACTCCTTGGAATATACGCAGAAGATGCTCCAGTACACAACAAGAAAATTTGCTCAACCATGTTCATAGCAGTCTTATTCATAATAGCCAGAACACAGAAACAGCCTAAGTGTCCCTCAGTAGAAGAGTGGATAAAGAAACTGTGGTATATATACACTATGGAATACTACTCAGCTATTAAAAACAAGGAATTCCTGAAATTTGTGGACAAATGGATTGAGCTAGAAATGATCATAATGAGTGAGTTAACCCAGAAGCAGAAAGACTCAGATGGTATATATTCACTTATAACTGCATACTAGACCAAGGGGCATGTCCCATGAAAGCCTTCACTTACCAGGAAACTGGGACAGAGGGGAGGACATCCTATTGGGACTCTAAATGAGAGAAGCATGGGAGAATAGCAAAGTAGAAGGATCCAGAGGGTCCCAGAAACCTACAAGTAGAACACTATGATAGGCAGATTTGGGCACAGGGGTCCCGCTCAAACTAAGGCACCAGCCAAGGACAATGCAGGTGGTAAACTTTAAACCCCTACCCAGATCTAGCCAATGGACAGAACATTCTCCACAGGTGAGTGGAGAGTCAGGTATGACTTTCACAGAAACTCTGGTGCCTCATATTTGACCATGTCCCCTGGAGGGGGAGACCTGGTGGCACTCAGAGGAAGGATAGCCGGTTATCAAGAAGAGACTTGATACCCTATGAGCATATAAAGGCGGAGGAAATCCCCCTCAGGAACAGCCATAGGGGAGGGGAGTAAGGGGAAAATGGGAGGGAGGGAAGAATGGGAGGATACAAGGGATGGGATAACCATTGAGATGTAACAAGAATAAATTAATAAAAAATTTAAAAAAAAAAGAGAAAAAAGAAAAAAGGGGGGGGGGGCTTGTTTGTTAATTCCAGGCCAGATGTGGACTTGATCTATACTCTTTGACCTCAATTTGAAAGCAGTCTAACATATACATAACGTAAAGTAATTTCAGCAAATGTTTTTGTTCCAAATTTCTCTTCCATGTGTTTTCCACTTCACATGCATATATACTATATACAAGGACTGCAAGGAATAAACAAAACAGCAGTATTCACTGTGAGCCCTTCCTGTACTTTTCTTATTTTTTTTCCTTTCTTAATCCTCACCTCCAATTCAGGTACTGTTAGACTTTGCCAGCAAGCTCTGGCACCAGAGCAAGAATGAGGTTGCTCCTCGCTGTCCTGGGCCTGTGTGTCCCTGCGCACACAGCCCTGTGTCCTCAACTGTATACCCTAGAGGAGGTCAAGTAGCCCAGGAGCCAGGTCAAACTTCCTCTCCCCTTAATCAGGTGATGCCTGGCAGCACCTGGAATCTCTCCTTGTGCAAATGAGATATCATTAGCCCCCTGCGTCTGGCCAATAATGCATATACACCCTGAAAGCCCCCTATGCACCTCAATATACTTAACTAGCCTTTATTATCCCCATAAAAAGCTGTGTCATTGGAGCTGCCTCCCAATAGTCTGTTCTCAGCAAGCTCACAGCCACCTGAGGTCTCTCCCGCTCTTGGCTGATCCTACCCATAGCAGTAGCAGCTTTGGGGCAATTTAGCTGTGACAGGTCAGAATAAGGAGCCTGAATGGCAGCTGTACAACAACGTGGGGCTCAGTGACTGACAGAACTTACAGGAGGAAGGTGAGTGTCCCCCCTTTCAAGGGTACATCAATCAGCCCTCATATTTTATCTCACCGGGCAAAGGCTAGAAGTCTTTGCTCTCCTCTCCCTCTCTTACTTGCAGTTTTCACCTTGGTGAGGGGTCAGATGTAGTGGAACACCAATTGATAGCCTCTGGCCAAGGATATTCTTGGCTTGGGTGAAAGGCCACAGCCCTCTGTTTGAAACACAAGTGCCCATATGGGTGAAGAAGTACAACCATTATACGTCTCATAAAATATGCTGACACATCAGCCAATTGAAAAACACTAGGGTAGCTATTCACTTTCTAAAATTGCAGATAGGCTTGAGTCTAGGACTCAATATTAGAACAAAATCATTTTCACAATATTTACACCTGGTGCTGTATTAAGAAGGCAGGAAACACCTGAAGAAGGCCAACAACATTGCAGAAAGCTGGGGACATCTAACAGAAATGTTGCAGAGGACAAGAGATATTTGAAAGAAAGCCAAAGAGGAGAAATCCACCTGCGATCACTTCTAAATGAAGTATCAATCCTTCGCATAGAGCTGGATGCCCAGAAAGACTCAGGAGACTCCAGAGCTAAGGGATCATTAAGTCCAGAACAAGGAATGATGCAGAGCCTTTGACCCACCCAATAACAGAAATAAAAGCAGCAAGGACTTATGTAAGAATGTAGAAACTTTTTTTTTTTTTTTCTAGTTCTGTAACTGTTGGTGGGTTTTCTTCCTTTGCAATCATATTGGGGACCAGATTTAAATGTCACTTTCATTTCCTCAAATGAAGAGTGAGATAAAAAAAAAAAAAACTGTACCAAAGCTGTGATTATACTTGACTTGGGATGAGTCCAGAGCATGTCTATTTAACTGTTTTTTGGCCCAGGCCTGGAAATTTCTAGTCTCCATACAGTCTAATCTTCTGATAACCTTGACTTTGAAAGCTTCTGCTTTCAGCCTCCAGCTGCTAACCTAGCCCTAGAGTATTTCAGCCTTTAAGACTTACTCCTGAACAAGCTTACCTTTTCTGAACTCTGAAGAGCTGAGTTTCCTCACCTCTTCTAGCTGAAGCTCCTCTTCAAGCTGACTGATTCAAATTGGCTTCTCTCAACTTCTTACTGAATGGTTCTTCTTGAAATAAAACTGCCTTTGAACTCCATGAACTGAACTGTACAGAACTGCCTCCACCAAAACCAGCCGAATTGCACTGAACTGCACTGTGCTGACTGCATGAATGCTACTGTATTCTCCTACTGTACTCTACTGTCCTGTACTGTATTGTCTGTTCTTATATGAGTTGGGCATATTCTATCTCTGAATAATTTTGTCAAATGATTCTGATTTGTCACTTTGTCTGCTCCTCAACTAGATGTCATTGGTTAGGATTAAAGTGTGTGCTAAGGGCCTATCTGTACT
Source organism: Acomys russatus (assembly GCF_903995435.1). Classification (NCBI taxonomy): domain Eukaryota; kingdom Metazoa; phylum Chordata; class Mammalia; order Rodentia; family Muridae; genus Acomys; species Acomys russatus. Next base: position 36,581,691 of record NC_067154.1, on the reverse strand, counting down.
CCAGCCAAAGGGATTAAAAGTGTGTGTCTGTGTTCCATCCAGATTCTAGAGACCTAGATGGTGTCTGAATATGATCCCTTGCTAAAACAGTCATGTTGCTGGATTAAAATTCCTCTACAGCTGGGTGTGGTGGCACACTTCTTTGAACCCAACACTTGGGAGGCAGAGGCAGGTGGATCGCTGTGAGTTCGAGGCCAGCCTGGTCTATAAAGCAATTCCAGGACAGTCAAGGCTACACAGAGAAATATTGTCTCGAAAAACCAAAATAAATAAATAAATAATAAAATAAAATAAAAAATTCCTACAAAGTAAAAACTACAAAAGCTCCAGCTGCCATATTTTCAGCCTCCAAAAGCAAAAGATCTCACAAAAACTGTATAGAGAAATGCCTGCAATGCAAGGAATTCTTTATGTTTGGATATCCCTGGTTCAAAATCAATACATTAGAAATACTCCAATACCAAAAATATTATAGCAACTCTTTTCGAAACTTGTTTCATCTCAGAGAAATTCAGAGTGTCCTTTAGAGATACTCAATATATAAAGTGTAAGCATATATTGTAATAGTCAAAAAATAACTGAAATCCAATCTAAATGAAGAGTGGTTCAAAGAATATGAAAAATGCCCAAAACTTAATTTTCAGGGAATAGAAAAAAAAAAAAAAAAAGAAGCAATATTGAATGAAAGGAAAATTAGAATTATACCTGTCTTCCAAGGGTACCCAAATGTTAACCATTATTTTTTTAAAAAATTAGAATTATACCTGTCTTCACAGTGTACCCAAATGTTAACCATTATTTTTTTTAAAAAATGATGTTGTTGGCATTCCAAGCAGACAAACTATCTCACTGAAACAGATTAGGAAACCTGAGAATTTATGTATTCGTAGCCAAGAGATAATGGCTAGTTGTTTTTATCCTTTTTCTTGTCTTCCTTCCTTCCTTCCTTTCTTTCTTTCCTTCTCACCTTCCTTCCTTTCATCCTTTCTTTCTTTCCTTTTGTGTATCCATCTGTGTTGCTATTAATTTAATGGTGGGGGTCTTATAGCCCTATAATTAATACACTGGTATTTTCTAACCAACTATCAATCAGTAAAAATACAGACACCTATTATATTTTAAAATAGCCTTGTTTCATCTGGGGCAAGGCAGATATTAATTCCCTCAACTGCTTTCCATATCTCCCTGCCCCTATCCCAAACCATCTGCTCCTAATAATTTCTATGGAGCTATCTCCCATCCGTAATTCCAAATACTTGCTAATGTTCTTCATCTGGGACAGATTCCCCATCCATGCTGGCCATGTGGTTTTTTTCTCCACCTAACGTATAGTGGCAGCCTCCTTCCTTCTCTTCTTGCTCTAAGGTCTTCACACAAGATCCTTTCTGTCCTGTAAGCCTGTAAGCCTTACACGCCTATCCCAATTGTCCTGCATAGTTGCGTAGGCTTTTTATTGGTCAAACAGTAATAAGTTTTAGACAAAGTTATGAACATTATTTTGGAGTATGAGAGTCCATAATTTGGCAACAAGCAGACAAACCCCCGATATATCCTTCTTCCTTTGTTCCTAGTTCTCCCCCTCTCTTTTCCTCCATGCCTCCCTTTCTGAATTTTTGAGACTAGGGATTTGCTCTGTAACCTTGACTGGCCTAGATTTACTATATAGACCATTTTAAACTGACCATCCTCAGTGTAAATATGGGTTAGGGTGTCATTACCTTCTTGAGAAAACATTAAAAATACTCTACATACTATTGCAGAGATATTTCCAATCATAGCTATTGCTAGATAGATGGTCATGTGGTGAAACTGTATTTTCATTATTCATGTGTTGCATGTGCATGTTCTACATTATGACAGATGTTGTTGTTGCTTGCTTGTTTGTTTGATTTTTTTGGTATTTGGAGACTGGGTTTCTCTGTGTAACTCTGGCTATCCTGGAACTCAAGCTGTGGGGTGGGCTGGCACCAAACTCACAGAGATCCACCTGCCTCTGCCTATCCAAGTGCTGTGATAATCAGTGTGTGCCACCACCATCCTGCTCATTACAACAGTCTCCACCTTCACAGGAGAAAGTTCTTATTACAGTGGGTGGCAGTTTGCAGTAATTCATAACTGGTCAAAGTTTGAAAACTAAGAAATAGAAGATTGTTCATTCCCAACTATCTTCAAGTTTTCCAGTGCTCTGCAAAATGTAACAGAAAAAGAAAAACTAAAGGATGTGGGGATCAGAAAAGTCTTCTGGTTATGACATGACTGTTTCATTCACTAAACCAATACAGCTGAGGATACTTATACAAAATGTGTTCAAGACTGAGGCTGTGAGCTTTTTATTAGGATAAAATGTGAGGAGATTGATGCTTTTTCTTCCTAAGAAGCCTGCATACCACCTGCTGGATCTATGCAAGCTGGCTAGAGCTCTGTGGTAGAGTACTGGCCTTGCATTTGTAATGCTGTCTCCACAGAGCTCCTCATGGCACAAATAGTCCAGGTGTTGTAATTTAAATGGACAAAGTAGAGGCAGGCTCTGCTGCTGAACACATAGGAAACTGGATAGGGAAATTCCCAACAACTGCACCCAGGCAAGAAGTGGCAGAAAAACAAAATCTGTACTACCTACTCTATTCCCAATTCATGATTCATATTCCTTTGTTTACTAAGTGTGTCTTTGTTGATCAGAGTTGTCTTGCCCTATAATCTTTGTGCCAATTATATTTTTATTTCTAATCTACTAAACCTTAGCTCCACCTGATGGCTTTTTTTTTTTTAAAATCATCTTGACTATATTTGGAATTAATTAAAACCCAAGTGTCTATCTTGGTATACCTATGAGATATTTTTCTAACTGAAATGATTTGACATAGAAAACTCACTTCTAATCCTGATCTTTTTGAGGCTGATCCACCTTTAGTCTGGGCCATGTCTTCTGTTAGCACCCTATATAAAATACAAAGCAGGAGGAAGCTTTTGCTCCTTATCTGCTTACCCTCACAGTTGTTGGAAAGCTCGTTCTTGCATTGGCCTATATTCTCAGGATATTGAAGGCCTGCTGAGTTATTCAGCCTCATGGATGGAAATGACATTCTGCTAGTAGAGACCATATGAGTATAAGACACTAAATATGAGATGGGGAACTAGATAGGAACTCCAACTTCTGTTTCAACTTTTCAGTCAATTAAAAAAAACTCAAGTTTTTTAAACAAAAATCTATTTTGTATTTTCAAGCCAAAATTATTTTTGTGAATATACTATCTCTCCACAGTGAGACTATACAATTTCACATTTTTTCCACTAATATATTTTAAGCTAGTTTGATAAGCTTTCTTCTTGAACATTTTCCAGCATATTCACGTTAGGAAATCAATTTAAATATTCTTTTTGATAGTATATTTTTACATATTGAACATGTTTTGATCTTTCAATTTTATAGTCATTACCATACACTTTTAAAAGAATGTCTAAATGATAAACTGATATCCTTGACATCTTTTCATTTAATCAGTCATGTTGAAATGATGTAGATTAATATTCCAAAATGATATAAGCTCTGATATATTAGATATGGTAGATTATTAAGCAAGCAAAAACATAGATAATAAAACATTAAAGGGACTACAGAACACATTTTTTCATTTCTTTTGACAACTATAGTTTAAATTATTTATGACATGCTTCAGAGTATGCTAATGAATAACCACTACTTTGTTACAAAATACTATTTTGAGCTATAAACAAGTACCTAAAATCCACTGTTAATAAATTTTGTCTGAATATACAAGATGTTAGACTTTTGTGGAAAACTTAGGGGAAAAAGCTATATAGGTTGACTTCTACAAATAGAATTCATTTTTAAATATGATAGATCCCTTGGCATATCGGCTTTTTTTAAACATTTCTATGACCCAGAAAAAAACTGATAGGTTTTCTAAACTGCTGTTTGCTATTCTTTTGTAAATGTTGTAAGATAGAGATATACAATATCATCTTAGAAGTTTTACTGACTTCATAGGTAAAACAAAAAATTGCAGTTAATTGCTCTATTTTTCTTTCAAAGTGAGTTTCTTGAAATTTATTATTGTTTAAATGATGAGATTTTTGAGAACAATCAAACCATAAGGAAGATCATACTAGTGCTTGTTTACTGGTTTACACGTAGTAGTACTAACTTCAAAATATATTTTTAAACTCACAGAATACAATATTTTAAATAATTATTGATTTAGTGATGAGGAAAACTATTATTGATAATACTTTTAAAGTTATTAATATTGGCATTTATTCAGTGATACACTTTGAAAATGGTGAGTTTAATCAACATCTAAGGCACAATACTATAACTAGAAATATTTATTTATTTTTTGTTATTTGTCATTAATGTACTCTTTACCCAAAACAATATTTCTTCGACTCACAAACATGTATATCCATTGCAAAGAACTAAAAAGTGAGATACAAAATCAAAATATTTTAAAAACACACAAGGAAATTTAGAGGTTAATGTATGAAAGCACACTGAAATATGAAGTAGTTGAGCACTAGTTTTAATATTGCAAATTATATATTCCATATGAAATTATATTGGAAATATCTTCTGTGCTGAAAACTGTTATATATTTGGAAATATACATTCTGGGTAGGCACACAAAAACAAACAAAAATTATAGGCAAAATATAAACAGTATTCTGGAGCCCAGGATGAAGTTGCTGTCAGCTCCAGCTTCTTTGATGTTGGGTTTAGTGTTTAGACACGTTCATCTTTGTGCTCTGTTCTCATACGGTCTTTGTCAGTATAACCTCATGAATTTTCCTTTGCTCTATATCCACATAGAAATTTTTATTTATTTACTTTTTCTTTTTTATTGAAAATCTTTTGCTCTTATGCAATATATTATGATTACGGTTTCCCCTTTATCAACTCCTCTGAGATCCTCTCCACATCGTCTCCCACCTGGTTTCACAAACAGAAACTAAAGATTAAAAATAAGATAATATAAAATAAGATAAGATACGACAAAACCCAAAAACTCAGAATAGGACATAACAAACTGAAGAAAATGAGTCAAAGAAAAAAACATAACAACAGACTCAGTTACTTCCATGTTTGCACACATAGGAAACATACTGAAGCATAAAAAGAGCTTCTTTCCAAATAGAGTCTTCCCTGGCTAGAAAGAATAGAACCTCATTATGTGAATCTTGAGTGCATACAAATCAAGTCATAGCAATAAGTGCAAATTCATTAAACAAAACTATGAAAAAACATAGAATTAAGATTATTGAAGAAATATTTTTAAAATTTGTATTGCAATGATAATTCTTGAGCTCAAAAGGAGCAATAGATGTCTTCTTAACCCCCTTTGTCAACATCATCATCAGTTTTTTTGTTTCTTTACTTGTTTCTTTTTTACTTTCTTTTATCTCTCAGTTTTCCTTGACCTTTAATAGTTTGGAATTATTGAGTAATTTCAAGGAACTAAACTTGTCTTCAGTGGTAAATATCAAATAATGAGCCAATTAATTATATCATTGGACATGAAGGATCTTATGGAGCATGATATTCATGCTTTCATATATATCACATGCATACACAAATACAGCATATTACTAACATTTTATTAATAGTTAATAAATATCTATAGGTGCTAATTATGATGTAAAACCTTTTTCCAGAAGTAATTTTAAAGTGTAATTTGATGAATGACTTAATGAATAAATGTAAGAAATGAATATTTCCAAAACATCTCAAATAGAAATGAGGAAACATAATAAATTACGCCCAAATTTAAACTGAGGAAAACTGAGTTCATACATTCATAATAGTAAACAGATCACATGAAACACACTTAGGTAACACTAATAACATTCTGTAGTTTATGGAATGAACAATTTTATCATCATTATCTTTTAAAAAGAATATGGATTTCTTTGAAATAAAATTATATCACTGTCTATTCTACTTTCCTATCTTTATAGTTCTACCTCTTTCTAGGCATTTTTGATAGACTACTTTCCCTCTAAAACTGGTATCTATTTTCTTTGGTAACTGTTAAATACACATTTATACATATATACGTAATCTGCTGAGTTCATTTTATAACCTAAACTATCTTCAACTGACACTCAACATAGTTTTGTATGTTTATGGTTCAACATATCACTTTTATTCAAACTCTTTGAGTTTTACATACTATTGATTCTCTGTCAACTGCAGTGCTTCTAAATACCTTAGTCATACTAGCGCTGCTAATTGAACACCTGGATCTTCAGTTGCTGAAGTGGTTCTGAACCCCACAGCTGTTACTGCTCATCAGATGACTGAGGACAAAAAGTCATTCAGGGTCAATTTTCTGGGAGGAACTTGTTGCATAATTCTAGTTCCCCCTGGGTTTCTTCCTTTTTTAAGAGTTTTCCCCAGAAAGGAAAAATTCTTGTCTTATCTATGCAGAAATTGAGTGTTTATATTGAAATCTCACTTCAAAATGTCACAGACATGAGGATAAGCTAAAAGTCATAGGGGCTTGGTTTGACCAAGTTCCAGAGACCTCCAAGTGTCCATGTCCATGTCCAAATCCAGCATGATCTCCAGACATCCAGAATTGCTGTTGAGGCTTTGCTTGACAATGTTCCAAAGATCCCCGCTTGATCACCACTGCATCTAAACAAACTGTATGCTCCAGGTGTAATTTTGTCTAGAAATATGCTTTTTCTCCTAAAACAGTATTTTTCTCTTTATTTCTCAGCCCTAATGAAAATCATACAGGAAAAACTTTTTTCCACAGAGAATGTTGAAAGAGGTCATCTGGCCCAAGGCTTGAGACAATGACAGAGTTTTTTGTTCTGACTGTGAGCACCCAAGCAGAAACTGCATGCAAGAAAGTTAAGACCTTGAAATAACAGTACCTGGCCAGATACTGTTAGATGTAGAAAAGTTTCTTTAGAATCTAATTTGAGAGCAATAGAAGGTGGGCTTGGAACATCACGCTTTACAGATACTTTACAATAAAGGACCTATTGGTACTTAGCCTTGGCTTGGATAGAACACCAGTTGGTTTGCGACTGGGAGTAAGTCAAGCATTTTCTTTATTAGAGAACATTTAGCTCAAACTATGTTTTTATGACAATCTTGTAAACCAATGGTTTTAGCCTAGGGAAAGTTATGATTAAGTTTCCCATGTATTGTTTAAGAAATAATAATCAGGTTATGCTGACCATTGCATAGAAATAGATTGATTTTTGCTGTATGCCTTATTGTAGGTTATACAGAAGATTATGTATGTCCTTGTTAGACTGTTCTCTTACTTTGTTGATTTTTAAATGTCCTATTGATTGTAAAGGATGAAAAAAGTCATGATGTATTCTGTAATGAAAAAAATTGAGCTTCATTTTAATAAAATACTGGGGTTGGCCCAAGGAGAACAGAAAGGAGTCAGACAGACAGCAGGCAAGACAGAGACAGAGACAGAGACAGATAGAGAGCCAAAAAATAAAATTCTCCTGTGATTTAAGACCTTCAGCTTGTAAGGCATGTGCCTGAGTCTCCAAGTATGTCTCTTTCCTCCACTCCTCAGCCTCTCCTCATCAACTAGATCCTTTAGGAAGTTGTTCAACCAATGGTTAGTTTCTCACCACCTGCTCAGTTCTTCCTACCATGGACTCACCTTTCTTCTCTTCTCTTCATTGTTTCTGGAGCTGGTCTGCAGATGTTGTAAAATATATGGCAACTAGGCATGCAATTAATAATGTTGAATAAAAAGTGAAAGCAATTTATTAACCATAGCAATATAAAAATATTGATGTTAAAAGTAACACAGATAACATGTAATCATATTTTACTAAGGGAACATATATAGATATATATTGATATATTTACATTTTCATATACAGTCCAATTAGTCAATGCATTTAATAATGGTATAGAATAATGTAAATAATAAATAAAAAGTGTAAAACTGCTAGAACCTTGGAAGTTGCTATACCTCAAGACCCAGATATACCACTCTTTGGCACATACCCAAAAGCCTGTCCATCCTACCACCAGGGAACTTGCTTAACTTTGTTTATAGCTGTTTTATTCATAATAGCAAGAAATCTTAAACAACATAAATATTCCTCAACCTAAAAATGGATAAAAAGAATGTGGTACTGCACATTTACACAGTAGAATATTATGCTGCTGTTTAAAAATGACATCATGAAAGTCCTGAACAAGACACAGAAAAACAAACATGATATGTACTCATATGTGGATATTAGTTGATTCTTTATTAATGAATGTATTTACTCACTTTACATCCTGATTGTAGCTCCCTCCCCCCTCTCTTCCTAATCCCACTCTTCCTCCCTCTTCCCCCAACCTCTTTCCATTATTCCTCAGAAATGGAGAGCCCTCCCTGTTTGCATTCACCTCAGATGATCAAATAGCATCAGGGCTGAACAGATCTTCTTCCTCTGTGGCCTGTGTAGCAGCCTCTCCAAGGAGAAGTGATCAAAAAGCAGGCAACAAAATAGTTTTCAATTTATATCCCCATGATCTCTTTTAGTTGTTTTATTGCTCTGGCTAGGACTTCCAGTACTATATTGAAGAGATATCGTGAGAGTGGGCAAGAGATGACTTGCCTTGTCGCTGATTTCAGTGAGATTGCTTTAAGTTTATTTCCATTTAATTTGATGTTGACTATAGGTTTGATATTTATTCCCTTTATTGTGTTTAGGTATGTGCCTTGTATCCCTGGTCTCGCCAAGACCTTTATCATGAAAGGTATTGGATTTTATGGAGTGATTTTTTTGGCATCTAATAAAATGATTACACGTTTTTATTTCATTTTGTTTATATGGTGGTTTATGTTGATGGATTTTCATATATTGAACCACCCTCATACACCTGGGATGAATCTTACGTGATAATGATGAATGATATTTTAGCTGTGTTCTTGGGCTTAATTTGTGAGTAGTTTTGTATCAGGTTCATAAGGTAAAATGGTCTAAAATTCTCTTTTTTCTTGGGGCTTTATATCGTTATGGTATCTGGGTGGCTGTGGTCTCATAGAATGAGTTTGGCAATATTCCTTCTGTTTCTATTTTTTGGAATAATTTGAGGAGTGTTTGTATTCACTCTTCTTTGACATTCCAGAAGAATTCTGTACTGAAATTATCTGGCCCTGGACTTTTTTTTTGGATGGGAGGTACCATCCAAGGGCATTGCTAGTAGAGAACCTCGATGCCCCTGTTCAGAGGTAGCCCATGGACAGCTCATGCTCCACATTAGGTGGAGAAGGGGCAAGGAGAGCTGGCAAGCAGTGTGTGTGGGGGGGAACTGCTCTGACATAAACTCTGGAGCCCATGATTTAATCACTGACCCATGGTGATGAGACCCTGTAGGAACACAGAGGAAGAGGATGCAGATTATCCAGATGAGATCTGAAAGGCTGGGGTTACATGGTGTGAGATGAGGACCCCACGTGTCATAGGTCTAGTGGAGGGGACTAGGGCAGAAGAGGAAGGGAGGGTGGGAACAGGAATATAAGAGTGAAGGGATCACAATCTGGATGTAATGTGAATAAATTATTTTTAAAAAAATTTTAATTTTTAATTTGTTCACTTTATATCCCAATTGTATCCCCCTCCCTCACTGCCTCCTGATCCCACCCTTGCTACCTGATACACTCTCCCTCCCTCTCATAGTCCCCAAAGGGGAGACCTCCTCCCCTAATATCTGACCTCAGCTAATCAAGTCTCATCTAGACAACCTGTATTCTCTTCCTCTGTGACCTGTCAAAGCCACCCCAACAGGAGGAAGTGAACAGGTGAAATCCAGAGTCTGTGCCAGAAGTAGTCCATACTCTTCATATTATTCGACCAAGAAAAAGTCTGTGCTCCCTATCTGCTACATCTGAGCAGAAGGTCTAGGTCTTCACCATGCACAGTCCTTGGTTGGTGCATCAGTCTCTGCAGCACTGCCCCCCCCCCCTCCATCCAGGTGTGTTTTCTCCATTGGTCTCCTTGAGAAGCTCCTGACCCTCTGTTCCCCAACCCTTTCGTAAGATTCCCTGTGCTCCACCCTGGAGTTTGGCTGTGTGTCTCAGCATCTGCATGGATCCCCTCCTGGCTGAACTCTTTCAGAGGACCTCTATGGTAAGCTCCTTTTCAGATCCTTCTCTTGAACTGTTTAAAGTGTCTATTCTATATGCTCTTCTGAATGAGAATTCAGCATTCTCCCTAGGGTCCTCCTTGGTATTTTGTTTCTATAGGTCTGTGCATTGTAGTGTGGTTATCCTGTATTAGGTGGCTAGTACCCACTTATAAGTGAGTATATACCATTCATGTCTTCCTAGGACAGGGTTACCTCACTCATAATGATCTTTTCTACCTCCTCTTTTTACCTGCAAATTTTCTGTGCTCTAAAATTCTATGCTCTAAAGTTTTCTATGGTCTATGCTCCTTGTTTTTATTAGCTGAGTAGTATTCAATTGTGTAAATGTACTACAATTTCTTTATCCATTCCTTAGTTGAGGGATATCTAGGTTGTTTCCAGATTATGGCTATTACAAATAAAGTTGAGGAAATGTTCTTGTATAGTAGAGCATCTTTCAGGTATATGCCCAGGAGTGATATGGCTGGGTCGTGAGGTAAAGCTATTCCCAGTTTTCTGAGAAAGCACCATGTTGATTTCTAAAGTGATTGTACAAGTTTTCACTCCCATCAACAATGGAGGAGTGTTTCCCTTTCTCCACATCCTCATCAGCATGTACTATCACCTGAGTTTTTTATCTACCATGCTGATAGGTTTAAGATGGAATCTCAGAGTCATTTTGATTTACATTTTAGAATTGAAAAAAAAAATCATTATCACATTGAACCTGAATACTGAAGGTTTTATATGAAAATTTTCTTTCTTTTTTGGGATTTTCATCGTGATTTATTTTTCAACAGCACATATTGTACCTAAAACATTCATCTTCCAAAAGCAATTTTGTTCTTACTTTTTGGATTATGTTGTTTGTGGTGATAAAGCATATTGCACAGAGCAGGGCACAGGCCTGCAGTCGCAGCACTCAAGGAGGCACAAGCAGGCAGATTTCTGTGAGTTTGAGACCAGTTTGGTCTACAAGAGAGTCCAGGAAGGCCAAAGCTGCATAGAGAAACCCTGTTTTGAAAGACAAAGTAAAGATTTGAGCAGAATTTTATGAACAGCTTAACAACTATTTGTAACTCAATATTGGGAATCCAAGTTTTTTTTTACTCCATTGTTTCCAACCTTACTTCTCATTTTCCATTTGATAAACTCAGCCTATAGTTTAAAATAACTGTTTTTTCTATTCATAACGTTCATCATCCTGTGCTTTTTATTTCTGTATGACGTCTTATGGTTTAGGAAGTAATGTTAGGAAAAAAACAATGTTAAATGTTTTGTTTTAAGTAGATCAGTCTTTCAAGTGCAGATGTTTTGTTGCTTTCACCTCTTCTCAATATGAGCTTTCTTTAAACATTTCTTCATGAAAATCCTTAATATCTTAGAATAAACATAGAATATCTCCACTTCCTTTCTTCCTTCATATTTTACAAACATATTTCAATGTTTCTACAAAGAAAACTGGTAGGCTTTCCATTTTTCTATTACTCTAGAGTATTTAACCATATGTAGAAAAGGAAAGTGAATCAAAGGTATGTATGGAACAAATGGCATGTATTATTTCATTAAAAACAATGAATGTCTGTGACTAGCTGTATAAGTGTCTCTTTTAAATGGCTCAACCTATTGAAAAAGTACATTGGTGTGTCCTTTCTCTTTTAGCCCACTCTTTCATAGTTCTTTTTTTTTTTTTTTTTTTTTTTTTTTTTTTTTTTTATTAATTTATTCTTGTTACATCTCAATGTTTATCCCATCCCTTGTATCCTCCCATTCCTCCCCCCCCCCATTTTCCCATTATTCCCCTCCCCTATGACTGTTCCTGAGGGGGATTACGTCCCCCTATATATTCTCATAGGGTATCAAGTCTCTTCTTGGCTACTTGCTGTCCTTCCTCTGAGTGCCACCAGGTCTCCCCCTCCAGGGGACATGGTCAAATGTGAGGCACCAGAGTATGTGAGAAAGTCGTATCACACTCTCCACTCAACTGTGGAGAATATTCAGAAGTTTGCTTTTATTCTTCTTGTATGGGAGGCTCTGGTCATTATTAGCTTTAAACTGAATTGAAACATTTTCAAAATGATGAGATTACTATGATTAAACAAAAACAGATTTTTGTTATGAAACAAATACTATAAAGTAGATTAACCAATTATTTATGATAAATAAAATCTTCTTTATCTCAAGATGAGTTTATGTTCCATCTCAGTGTTTTCATTCTGTATGAAATAAGTGACATCTAGAAATCATTTAATATGCTATGTGTGTAAATGCTGTAAATGCATAGGTGCTGATGTTAGGTGTCTTTGTAGATAGCATTTAGAGTTATTTGTTTTAGATACATCTCTAATTGAACCGAGATCTGATCAATTCAGTTATCTTTGCTGGCACTAAAGTGTCTGGCATATTTCTGTCTTTGTCTTTCCAACACTTGGACAAGGGGTTCATAGTAGAAAACCTTGCTTCTCGAATGGCTGACAACATTCGCAATACAGGTTCTTCTTATTGTGCGCTAATATTCCTGTTAAACAAGCAAGGTTCTTGGCGCAATAGAAATCTTTTTCATAGGAGATATCCAGAGATTATTTTAAATAAACTTTGAGATTATTTTTATGAGTAATACTTTGTAAAATTTTAGTTCTATTAATAAAATTCTGTGTCATTTAAAAACAAAATTAGACCACATATCGTACAATTAAAATATTTTCTAATGAATAGTTATGTTCTTACTCCATGTCAATAGAACATATTGTGTTCAATATATCCCAAATATAATAACCTTAAAATAAAAGGGGAGACATTTAAAATAGACAAAATTAGATTATATGAAGTTTCAGCAATTAAGTATACTTAACAGTGACCCTAATGATGTGGGTCTATTCTCTGAGTCCTTTGTGCTAAGGGGGATAAATTCACTAAGTTGTTTCTAATCTCTACATATGTGCTGTGTTGTGTGCTGAACACACACACACACACACACACGCATATACAAACATACAATAAAATTGAAAAAATAAGTATAACCTTTAGTGTTTTAACATGTTTAGTACATGGAAAAGGGTATTAAATATTTCTAATATTAAAAGTTTTTCCTCAAAAAGTTCCTTTGTTATGAGTGCAGGAAGTGTCTTCTCAAAAAGCATGCACACATGACTCTAGGTTTTCGAATGACTAAAAAAAGGAAGTAGGTCATTTTGTAAAAATGCTCCTGCTGAATAGACATTTCATAATTTATAGCAGAATCCAAATGTTCAGCAGATGGCAACCTGAATATGGTGCAGCTGGAGTTAACATACATATGTTTAACATAGAAGAAAGTATATACTGGATAGAAAATGGTAATGCAAAAGGAAATATTAACAAGATATCTTGAGACATTAGTGAAACAAGTCAGAGAGGTCACATTATTAAAGCTTCACACAGAGAATAAATAATGGATCTCCACTGGATTAATTTCAGCTTTAATTCACAACATGACCTTTGGGACAAAATGTGACATTATAATAAAGACATGTCTTTAGTTGAAGCCAGAAATAGATCTATAGCAATAGTAACTTGTTTCATAATAAATCTGTAAGACTATTTTACTGTAATGGATATATTCACAAACCTAAGACATTAAGACACACTATTTTATTAGTTTATTCTGTGATATTACTGAGTAAAATTATTCATGTTCTTTTGAAAAATGATTTGCTCTGAATTTTAAATACTTCAGAAACTTACAAATATTATCAGAGCTTATGTAAATTATTTGCTGAAGATTAGTACTTCCCTCTCTTGCTTATGCTATGCTTTTCATTTCCCTAGAAGGGTTTTTAAAAAGACTTTTTTACATTCCCATTCTCTGAATGTTCATACCAACATTTTGTTGACATTTCCTAGTTAATAAATCTGTCTCTATTTTTATGAAGCATAAGGCAGCACCTTTAATACAACCATTACCACTGTCAGTCAAATGAGAAATTATCACCAACTGGATCAAGACATTTTATTTTCTTATAACTATACTAAATGTATAGAAACAGACAAAATAATGTTAATTTTTATGATTATATATTTAAGATGATAACAATCAAATCCATTTTTCTTACTTTTTACCCAATAAACCTGTTCATAAAAGAAAAATATAGAACCAAATATATTTTCTGTGGTCTCAAAATTCCTGAAGTTTCACTGTATTCCTGTAGTAAAATGAAATATAAGTGAAATTGAAATTACAGAGGCAAAGCTGTTTAATTATTATGGTGTTAATGAATAAAATATTAAATGAGTTTTCCCTTTATATATGTCATATTACACAACGTATTTCCAGGCTGATATCTTGGAATTAGATACCCAATTAAGAGACTCATCCTTGGAGATAACCAATTCCCCCTTTCTCAAGTTTTCTCTTTTTTCTGCATTTTTTTTTTTTATTATAGATGTGTTTCTCATGAATTTTTCTAATTCAATGTTCACATGTCTATTAGACTGTAAGTAATTAAATGTTGACAGAATAAGTTTTTGGTGGCCATGGCCTTACTGAAAGCATTTAAAGCATTGGTTATGTGAGTAAGTCATGTTCTTTTTTCCTTATTAGGCCATTCTGTGTTTGGAGATTTTATTTTGAAGTCATTAGTGCATTTTAGATATGTTCTTTTTTGTTCTATATTGGATTTATGGCTTTCCTCCATTGTCAACATGCTAACCTGGCAACTAGAAAACTGCATATAAGAAGATATGTGTGCTTCTGAAACTACATAACTCAAAAAGTCCAAAGTAAAACAAAATGAATACAGATATGCTCTAGTTATATTTGAAATAGTTATTGTGCATAACTACCTACAGATTTATTATAAATATAAGCTATAATTTGGTCTTTAGGTCAAGATAGATAGATAGATGTTTTAAGTTGATAATGACAAGATGTGATGGAGATAGATTTACATTCAGAATTTTAGATGCATCAAGATAGGAAAGATGTTTTCTTCAAGACTGTCAAATACAAATAGCAAAAACACTGAGAATGTAACATTTACATAATTCCTGATTGTGTCATGGTTATTCTTGCTATAGGTAGTTTACCGTATTTACATCTAATAATATAAATGTATATGTAAAAAATAAATGTTTAATTTAAAAAATGGCTAAACCCAGGCCCTCAGTGGGACCCCATCCAGATTTATGCTAATTTTATGTGAAAAGACGGTTGAACAAAAACCTGCCAATCTCTAAACATCACCCCAAGATCAGGACATGAAATCCCATCAATCCTCACTCTGGAAATCTTTGCCCTAGAAAGCTATACCCCCCAAAAAGAAAAAAAACAACAACAACATCAACAACAACAAACTATCTAAAGGCTGTGTTTACCTACTTCTCTGCTATCTCCTGTGAGTAGAGGAAGCCACTCCTGGATTCCTCCCTCCTATCTTGGGTTCTTCCCTCCAATATATCTCTTTTAGTGGCACAGAGGCAGGCAGATCTTTGTGAGTTCAAAGCCAGCCTGGTCTACAAAGGGGAGTCCAGAACAGCCAAGGCTACATAGAGAAACGCTGTCTTAAGAATATATATATATATATGGATGGGGGAGGGAGGGAGGTAGAATGAACAGTTAAAATAAAACAAAAAGTAACTCTAACCAAGCAAGAGGACATTCTTTATGACATATTCAAATGGAATAATAGAACTAGAAAATAAGCATTTTTTACTCTGAAGGAAGCAGTTTTTTTTTTTTTTTTTATAAAGATGATGATAAAACCACTACTGGAAAGTTTTATGTAATTTGTAATAGAGCTATTGGGCTATTAAGAACTGATACATTTTAGAGTCCCATTTAGTGGGTCACTCATGTAGCTATAATTTCTGTTGTGTCACCTCCAGAGCTGTCAAAACTTATTTTTAAAAATGCATGCTTGGAGTTAGGTAAACAATCTCTTGGGAATCATTATTATGTGATACCAGTGCTACTACATGATCTTGAAAAATCTCCTTTCTTGTTTTAATTTACCAAATATCAAGACCAATCATTTATCAACTTTAAGTGTTATGTTGGAATTTCTGTTCTCTTACCCTGTCCTTTTCCCACACACACACACCTGGCTCTCCCTTCAACTGTTACTCACCACAGTCCCACCCAGATCTCTCCCTCCATCTCCTCCAAATGTCTATTTTAATTCCTCTTCTGAGTGAGATTCAAAGAATGTCCCTTGGAAGCTCCTTGGCTTCTTTGGGTCTACCAATTATAGCATGGTTATTCTGTACTTTATGGCTAACATCCACTTTTTTTGTTTGTTTGTTTGTTTGTTTTTTATTTTTATTTTGTTTTTATTTTTTTCTTTTATTTATTAATTTATTCTTGTTACATCTCAATGTTTATCCCATCCCTTGTATCCTCCCCCCCCCATTTTCCCATTATTCCCCTCCCCTATGACTGTTCCTGAGGGGGATTACCTCCCCCTATATATTCTCATAGGGTATCAAGTCTCCTCTTGGCTATCTGCTGTATCAAAAACTCAAGCGACACTACATGCTGGCGAGGATGTGGGGAGAGAGGAACACTCCTTCATTGCTGGTGGGAATGCAAACTAGTACAGCCACTTTGGAAATCTATCTGGTGCTATCTCAGAAAAATGGGAATAGGGCTTACTCAAGACCCAGATATTCCACTCCTTGGAATATACCCAGAAGATGCTCCAGCACACAACAAGAAACTTTGTTCAACCATGTTCATAGCAGCCTTATTCATAATAGCCAGAACATGGAAACAGCCTAAGTGTCCCTCAGTAGAAGAATGGATAAAGAAACTGTGGTACATATACACTATGGAATACTACTCAGCTACTAAAAACAAGGAATTCCCGAAATTTGTGGATAAATGGATTGAGCTAGAAATGATCATAATGAGTGAGTTAACCCAGAAGCAGAAAGAATCAAATGGTATATACTCACTTATATCTGCATACTAACATCCACTTATAAGTATGTACATAACATACTTGTCTTTCTGGGTCTGGTTTATCTCACTCAGGATGACCTTTTCTAGTTCTGTCCATTTGCCTACAAGTGCATGGCGTCTTTTTTAAAATAGGGGAATAATATTCCATTGTGCAAATGTGCCAAATTTTCTTTATCCATTTATCAGTTGAGAAACATCTATCTATGACAAGAACTTCAAGTCATTGAAGAAAGAGATTGAAGGAGATATTAGAAGATGGAAGATCTCTCATGGTCATGTATCAGTAATATTAACATAGAAAAAATGCCATCTTACCAAAAGCAATCTACCGATTCAAAGAAATTCCCATCAAAATTCCAATCCAAGTTGAAAGACCAATCCTCAATTTCATATGGAAAAATAAATAATCCCAGAAAATTAAAACAACAGAACATCAGTTATTCAGGTACTAAAATTAACTATTAATAAATTGGATCTCTTAAAACTGAAAAGGTTCTGCAAGCAAAGTACATTGTTGGTAGGACAAAACTGCAGCCTACATAATGGGAAATGATCTTCACCAACCCTAAATCTGAAAGAAGGCTAATATCCAAAATATAAAAAGAACTCAAAAAAATAGACACACCCAAAACAAATAACCGAATTTAAATATAGGGTACAGAACTAAAATCAGAATTCTCAACAGAGAAGTCTCAAATGGCTGAGAAGTGCTTAAAGAAATGTCCAACATCCCCAGTTATCAGGGAAATGCAAATCAAAATGCCTCTGAGATAACATCTTTCACCTGTTAGGGGCTAAGTCCCAAAACTGAAGTGACTGCAGATGCTGGTGAGGATGTGGAGCAAGGGAAACACTCATCCATTGCTGGTGGTAGTGAAAACTTATACAACCACTGTGGAAAGCAATTCTTCAGTTTCTCAGAAAATTGGGAATAGATCTACCGGAAGACTCAGATATACAACCCCTGAGCATGTACCTAAAGATGTTCCACTATACCACAATGACACTTACTCAACTATGTTCTTTGCAGCTTTTTCCTTAATAGTCAGAAGCTGGAAACAACCTAGAGGAATTTTAATTCAGCAAAATGGCTGTTCTGGCAATGGGTCACATGCAAAATCCTGGGTTCTACATGATTGGGCTGGACATATACATTTAATCTCTCAAGCTGGAGTCTACAACTGGAATGCCTCTTGCTGCAATATTGACTAGACACACCTTTAATCCATCTGGCAGATATAGTGACATTTTTGTAGTACAAACCTTTAATCCCAATCAATAACATCTAATTTCAGGACAGACAAAAATGAATAATCAGAGAAAGTTTTGACAGAAGGAGTTAGAGATAGGATAAACTCATCTATCTGGAGGACAGATAGGAAACAGAAGCTACTTATGAGCATATCAGAGATAGTATTGAGGAGAATACAGAACAGGAATGCAGTAGAGTCCCTGAAGTCAGTACAGTACAATTCAGTTGATTTAAGTGCAGGCAGTTCCATGGAGTTCCGAGGCAGTTTTTGCAGGAGGAGCGATTCAGTGAGAAGTTGAGAGAAGCCAATTTGAGTCAGTCAGCTTGGAAGGACTTTTGAATCAGAATAGCTCAGTTGAACCAGCCACCCAGAGTTCAGAAGGAACTGGAAAGCGTTATTTTATTCAACAGTAAATCTCAGAGCTGAAAACATTTTAGACCTAGTTAGCAGCCAGAGGCCGGAAGCCTTCTACGTCTGGCCTTTCAGAAGATTAGATTGTATGGTGCCTAGAAATTTACAGTACTGGGCCTGGGCATATTTAGATAGAAATTCTATGGGCTCACGCAATGTGTAAAGTTTTGTTATGGCTCTCATTTAATCCTCTCATATGAGGAAATAAAAGCAACATTTACAAATTTTGAATATGAATCTTATTCTTTGATGTAACAGGAATTTACAACAATGAGCTAGGTAATTCTAAGTGAGATTCAGTGCAGTACCCAATTCTCAGTCATTCTATACTTAAAACTATCTTAGATCTTGATACTAAATAAAATACAATTATTCAAACATTACTTCAATAATGAAATTGTTGTAACTTTCAAATTGTGTATTATCTATCTTAAATTTTCATTTAATTGTTCATAAATTAATTTTATGAATATGATTTTTTTACCTCCACTACCTTCAGCAAATCCTAATAGCATGTGCCATTTATATGCCCAATTTTTAAATTAATATATTGTTTTCTCAGAAAATTTGGAATGGATCTACCTCAATATCCAGCTATATTTCTCCTGGGTATATAACCAAAAGACACTCCCTCATCCTACTACAAAGGCACTTGCTCGACAATGTTTATAGCAGTTTTATTTGTTATAGCCAGTAATTGAAACACCTATATGTTTTTCAATCTAAGTATAGATTTTTAAAAGTGGCATATTTATACAATGGAATATTACTCATGATATCATGAAATTTTCAGGTAAATGAATGGAACTAGAAAAAGTGTAACAGAGTAAAGTAACCCAGACTCAGAAAGACCAAAATGGTATGTACTCACTTATATGTGGTTAGTGATTGCAAAATAAAGGATAATCATTATTCAATCCACAGATTCAAAGAGGATATATAAGAAAGAGTGCTCAAGAGGTGATACATGGATCTCCCTGGAAAAGGGAATTAGAGGAGATATTTCAAGGGGACTTAGGACAGGTGGAGAAGGAAACTGGAGGGGTCATGTAGGGAGAGGTTAGAAGGAAAGAGTACTAAGAGACACAGCAGGAGTTGGAGGACACTTTTGGAGCAAGGTAGAAATGTAGTGCAATGGATGCTTGCAGGGATCTATTAGGGTAATTCTAGCGAAGACTCTTAGAAATAGGGGATACACAGAGCCTGCAGTGGCTATCTCCTATAACCAGGCAGGACTTTTGTGTTTCAGACACCCACACAGCCAGAAAATCTTTGATCTACGATATGCCAGCATGATCTGCTTGAATATATAACACATAAATTATAGGAGTGACCAACCAATAACTGATCTAGCTTAAGACCCATGCCACAAGATGGAGCCCACCCTTGACACTGCCTAGAGGACCAGAAAGCAAAGGCTAGGTTGTGCAGAGATCTAGGCTAGCCCGAAACAAAACATGATTAGCATTAAAAAGAGGAAAGAAAGAAAAAGAAGAAGAAAAAATGAAATGAAATAATGCCCAATGATATTTGGTTATATTCACAGATTGGTGCCTAACTCAATTTTTATCTGAGAGTCTTTATCTAGAATCTGAAGGAAAAACATTCAAAGACCCTCAGTCAAACATCAGGTAGAGTTCTGGGAATTCTGCTGAAGAGGTGGAGGAAAGATCTTACAAACAAGAGGGGTCTAAGATGCTACAAAAAATAGCACCACAGAATCAACAAAACTGGATTCATGGTTGCTCAATGGAAGTGAAAAACAGGAAGTCTGCATAGTTCTAACCTAGGCCATATATATATATATATATATTATATGCATAGTTTGGTGTTTGTGTGGGATCCTCACAAAGGGAGCAGGGGCAGTTTCTGATGCTTTTTCCTGCTTTTGTGACCTTTGTTTTCTAACTGCATTGCCTAATATGCCTTAATATAAGAGGGTGGGCTCAGTTTTGTTGCAACATGATATGTTGTGTATGCTTGACATTCCTGGGTAGTCTGCCCTTTTCTTAAGTGAAGTAGAGAAGAAGAGGATGGGAGAGAGGAGGTAGGAGGCAGAAGGAGATGGGTGGTGGAGAGGTGGAGGGGAAACTGCAGACATAATAATTTATGAAAATAAATTAACAATGTTTTTGCATTTAGATTTCCTTTCTATTGCTCCTTATATCTTTAAACATCATCAATATTTTCAACCACAATAGTTAAAAATGCATCCTTTCAGGTATGGACATAGGTAAGGTGGTCAAGGGCTTATCCATCTTGAACAAAGGCCTGTTTTTAGTCATTGTTGCACATAATCTAGGCCTTGTGGCTCAAGTCTCTAGGCATAAGGTTATTGTGTAAGTCTAACGCTGATTTTTGTACCCCCCCATATCCTTGTTCTAAGATTCTCCTGTTTTAATGTTATGTAACACTGCTCCCTAGTTGTCCCTTAGTATGCTAATAAAGAAGCTTACAGCTAATCACTGGGCAAGGGAGAAAATAGGGCTGGATTTCCAGTGGAGGAAGGAGTTAGAGGAGAAAAGAGAGGATTCAGGCACAGGCAGAGGTGCATGAGAGATGAAGAAGATTCAGCTGGAGCAAAGAAAGAACTGAAAAGCAAGTAGCTTGGGGATTTTTAGCAAAGATGGAGTCGTCAGAATAACACAGAAGGTTAAGAACAAATTTAAACTGCCCAAGATTGTGTTGTAAAGCTTTATAAACAAATATAAAAGAGTTTTAATTATTTGTGTGATAGCCAGATTAAGAAATAAAATAAGAGAAACAAAACTGGTTTTATAAAAATAACATCAACACATGTCTATAATTTTATCTTTAATTAGGTATAATCACCGAAGCCAGAAACAACCTGCTGTGTCTTGAGTTTGAGACCAACTTGGGACATACGAGTCTCTGTCTCAGAAAAAATATGCACTCTCTGTTAGAGTAAACATTTGAAAATATAGTGATATCAATGAGCCAATATATGGAAAAGTTATTTAATGTGTTTTTTCTCAGTTGCCCCATCTGTTAATGAAATATAAAAATAATGCTGGTCTGATTCTACTAAGTATGACTAAAGTGTTGACACTAATAGCAAATCGCTTTAGGTAATGACCAGTAAACAATATACATGTGAAAAACAATAAACAATACATATACTTACCTTTGGATTGCCCAATTTAGATATCCTTCAGTGACAATTTGTACTATCAACTCTATAATAACAATAATCATTATCTTTAAATTTCTTGTTCTTCTGAAGACTCAAGGAATCTAAAACATATTTTAAAATACAAAATCCAATCTAACCATAGCAGGTTAGTGGGAGTTGCTGCAATCTAATATTTTTCCTTCTTTTACATTTTGTGTTGCATTGGTTTATTTGAAACATTTAAATAGACATCACAAGTAGATTAACACTAGTTAAAGAACAAATAAGATCCAAATTTCAGTACCTTCATGTAGAAAGTTCTCTGTATTACCCTTATTCTTTTGTGTGATTGCATACAAGGTCAAATTTTATGTGAGTATATATTTTGTTTTCTTTTTAATTGTGAAACAAGGTATAGCTCTCTGTGTTATAATGCCAGGCTTAACAGAAAAAACTCTAGGCCATCAGCATGATTTTCCCACCTCCAATGTGTTGAGATTACAAGTGTTGATCATCATTCTGCCTGTCAAAAATTTCAAGAAATGCATTTTCTTCACTTACCATATTTAGTGTATTATGGATGAAGGTCTTTAAATCTGATAGTAAAAATTGCCTTAATGCTAAATGTAAAGTACATGTAAAGGACACTCTAACTCATGAAAATGTATCAGTGCCAGAAAGATAAATGATATCAAGAATAGGAGAAAACAAAATAATGACACTGCTTAGAGAATCCTTCTTTACATTGCTTAATTATAATAATATAAACTTGATTCAAAACATATCAAAATAATATTTCTTGATAGACATAAAGTGAGCATAGTAATATTGCTCAGTTAATAGTGAATGGTAGGAGATACATTATCAACAAATTGATAGGCTTCTGCTCCCAAACTACGTAGGGTAAATATTATCAGGTAATTTTGAAAAAGTACTGAAATCATAGATGCTTTGAAGAACAGCATATTTTATTTATATTTTAAAATTTGTATCTACAGAGCTCATCAGAAAGATGTGCATTGCAGTCCACACACTTAACATTCTTTCTCAGTACTATTCATCTTAATTTACCATTGCTGCTTACTGATATGCTTCAGTTATATGGGAAGGTCACAGCATCCTCCTCAGGGCATTTCAATCTCTGCCAACAATTTTTATTTGCTGACCATAAATGTACCTTAGATTTCTGCATTGTTATTTTATGTAATAATGTCAAGGACAAACATTCTGAAGCATGTCTAATAACATCAGAACCACTTTCTTCCCTCTGCAATTCAGCACCCTATTAAACTTAAAGATACCTGACTATCTTTAGTTTGGTCGATGGTGTATTTGATTTTATCAGATTTGGATCTTCTATTTATTCTTATTCTTCATAGTTTGAAGAATATTCACTCAAAGGAACATGGTATGACAAAGAAGTTGTGGTAGAAAAAAATTCTACCACATTCTCCATATCACATTTAGTCTTCTTCCTAATCACTTAAAAATCCAGCACCTGGGCTAGAGAGAAGACTCAGCTCTTAAAGGCTAGGCTCACAACCAAAAACCCAGCACCTGATTCCAGGCTGTATAAATTATGCATGCATCAAATGAGAAAAGCTGTACTGAATTAGATTCCGTAACCCATGCCCCATATTCTTGTTGAAAATATTTCTTCTTACAGAAAACACTTTTGAAAAGTCACTTAGAATATACAGAAACAGATCTCTAATTTGCACCCAGAAGCACTTCAGCCTAGCATGCTTAATACTTGGTTGATTTGTAAATAATCAATCAACAGTTTTGTCCTTGATTGCAAAAATTGCGTTGTTTTTAAAATTTTTGCAGCTCACCAATAAAACATCAAAGATATTTCTTGAATTAACAAGAAAAAGAAAAGTTACTTTTGATTTTATTTATCTGAAGAATTTTCTTTTTATATAGCTTCAATTATATTTATGGATTTTGTTTTGCCACACAAAACAAAGTTTTTATATCTTAAAAGATCCAAAAATTAAAACTTTCCTCCTGGATACACAATGTCAGACAAAATCTTTCTTCCCATCATGTTTGATAAAAATACAACTTTAATGTTTTTGAAATATTTTTATAGAGTGTCAAGGTCATATTTTGTTGTTTAATTTCCTGATTGTACAACATTGCTCAGTAAAGTTACAAGTCATATTGGTGAGTGACATCTGCTCAAAACAGGAGGGTAAAGACAACCCATGGATTATTATGAAAAAATCACTGAATAATGTACAAGAAGGAATTTGGGGAACACTAAAACTTGCTATTAATTTGCCCTGTAGGACATATTCGTTACCTCTTATAATACCCAAAAATTTAACTCCTGGATTTTTAAAATATTATGGCCAAATATTTTAAATCTAAACTACAGTTATATACATTTATGGATTATTATATATACTTTATTTTACTTTTCTATGCTTTTTCTATTTTTATTTTATTGCTTTTATACAATATATTTTTCCTTAAATTGTACTTTGATTTTGGTTTTCCTGTCCCAAGCTCCTCTGAGATCCTCCTTTCCATTCCACCTGAATCCACCTCCTTCCTGTTTCCCCTTAAAATAAATAGGCTTCTTTCAAATAATAACCAAAAATAAATGGATAAATCAAATGGAAGCCAACTCGAAAAGAAGAAAACACACTAATAAATGGAAGGAAAAGAGATAAAGGAAAGCATGAGAAACACATATAGATGCAGAGAAAACTATGTTCATATACACAGGAATCCCATAAAAACACAAAACCAGAAGCCATAATATATATAGACACAGTAGCTATAAGGTTAAAAAAAATGACCTGACAAGGTAAGATGAGACAAAGAACCTCCAAAGATCTCATGAGTTCATTTTTTATGGAGCCTGGCTTTAAGAGTGATTTCTATCCCTAGTAAGATTGCAATAAAAAAAACACTATGTTTTCATTCATGAGTGTTTATCAAGTGGAGATAGTGTCTGGTACTGGGTTATGTGTCCAGTTTTCTCACTGTCCTTTAGTGGTGAGACCCCATCTGGTGTAGACCCATGCAAGAACTGCACAAGCTTCCAGTCTCTGTGAATTCATATGTTCATAGGTCTTGCTATGCTTTGAAGGTCTTTTTTTCCTTTGTGTCTGCCATTCCCTCTGGCACTTGCCTTCTTTCTGTGTAGTGCCTCACAAGGTTCCCTGAACCCTCTGGGGAAGAAGTTCATGAAGACATCTCATTTATCAATGAAAGTTTCAACGTATCTCACTATCCAAGCATTGCCCAGCTGTGGATTTTTGTATTTGACATTGTCCTACTGAAGAACAATGCTTCTGTGGTGATGGTTGAGCATGTGCTGATCTATAAATATAGAAGAATGCTAGGAGCCATTTTATCCAAACAGCAAAACTTGGTTTCTTCTAGATACTCGGTCTGTGTAGTCTCAGATTCTTGGTCACCTGAACAGTGTTGGGCATGGGTTCTATTTTACAGACTGGGACTTAAATACAAACAGAGAGTTTGTATTTTTTACTAGCACAAGTGTTCTGCTACTATCAGAGTAGCACATCAGGCAATCAGGTTACCATGGTAGACAAAAGAATTTGTATCCACTTTGGAGTTTGCCTGTCTCTTTTAGCAGTGAGCCAAGTACCTTCCAGTTTGATGAACACTATTTTGAACAGGTGAAGACACTACTTAGGCACCAGTTTAACTTTTACCTGTTCAATGTGTAGGTGTTGCTTCCAGTAATAAGTCTTACCATAATTGTGAACAGCAACCAGTAGAATTAGAAATAGTCTGGGCTGTTTTGTGCTTCCCATGAGTCGCCTGCTGGCTAACTGTATTTTGTGTATTACATTCCCAGTGCTGGAAACTATTTGGTGATGAACTGCCAAGATAAGGATCCATTTCCCCCATTATTTGGTGATTTTATTTAATTCTCTTTAATATACATATATATTTTGGGAAGCTTCTACTCTATAAGGCTTTCCTATGACCCCACAAATGGCTCTTAAACTTAACTGTACCTTCCATATTCCCTTTTTCTCCTAACCTATTCTGTGCTTGTTATTCCTATCCCTGTTCCCATCCTTGTCCATCCCTAATTATCTATTCTATTTGTTCCTCCTAGGAAGATCTCTCCCTCCCTGATAGACCCTTACATTTGCCTAATGTCTTTGGTTATATAGATTGTTGACTGTTTATCCCAGACTTAAGAGTTATTATCTACCTAAGAGTAAAATATGATATTTTACATTCTGCGTCTGGGTTGCCTCACTGATTTCTTTTTGATACAATCATTTACCTACAAATTTTGAATTTTCTTCTGAGATAGCTAAAAAATATTCCTTGTGGGAAGACAACACACTTTTAAAAATCCATTCATTCATTCATTGATAGACATTTAGGCCTTTTCAATGGTTCTGGTTATTATGAATAGAAAAGTAACCAACATGGGTGTGCAAGGGTCTAGGTAGTGGGGACAAAGTTTCCTTTGGCTAAAAGGCTAAGTGTAGCATAGCTATATTGTGAGGTAGTCGTATTCCAATGCTTACAAGGAAACTGCCACAACTCTTATAGTGGCTATACAGTTTGCACTAGTACTGGATGAACATTCCCCTTACTCTGCATCTTCATCACCATGAGCTTTTTTTTTTTTTTTTTAAATGATGTTTGGCTATTTATGTAGGCTCAATTTTCTTAACCAATATATCTTATTCACAACTTAGTGACCGAGCATATGTCACTTATAACCCAACTAATAAAACAATAGGAAATGAGGATTAATGGACACAATAACAAACCTTAAGGTTATCAATTCCGAGGAACAATTCTCTGGGTGTGAGCTGCAGGATTTCTTCTGCTGGAACTTGGAGTAACCAGAACCCAGAACCTCAGAAGGAGCCGGAGTCCCGAAGCCTTCCCTTGAGTGGTTCTCTCTAGGAGCCTCTTGAAGTGCAGCAGTCTCCAAAAAGCCCCGCCTCCAGTTCAGGGCTCATTTATATATCTCCTCCCACAGTCAGTTCACAGGATCGTTTCAGCTGGCAGCAATTAAGCTCCTGCATGAGCTGGTTGCTCTTCTAGTGAATTAACCTCACCTGTTCTCTCATGAGACCGTCCCGATCCCACACTTGGAATCCTAGAAAACAGGTTTATCTCTCCTTCATATTCATATTTGTTTAAGATGAAACCTCAAAATAGTATGATGTGCTTTTCTTTGATGACTAAGGATGTAGTTCATTAAGTGTTTCTTAGTCATTGAATTTAATTTTTGGAGAACCCTCTTTATTTTAACCCTACTTTTAAAATAGGTTATTTGTCTTCTTGATATGCATATTGTTTGTGGTTCTTTATGTATTTTAGATATTACCCTCTATAAAATATGTAGTTCTTGAAACTGCCATCTTCTCTAAATTATGGTTCACTTTGCAATACAGATTCTGTTTCATGAGTTTGTATTTATTAATTGTTGATTATAGTGCCTATGCAAAAGGTGTTCTGTTCAAGAAAACTTCTCCTGTGCTAATGAATTCAACAACATTCTCCATTTTCTCTTCTGTCAGGTTCAGTGTATCTGGTTTTATGTTGAACTCTTTGATCCATTTGTATTTGAGTTTTGTGCAGTATTATCTGTATGGATCTACATGGATTCTTCTACATACACCCATCCATTTGTTGAAAATATTGTCTTTTTTTTGTGTGTATTTCTGGCCTATTCATAAAAAGTCAGGTATCCATAGATACATAAAGATATATCTGGGCATTAATTCAATTACATTGATAATATAAGTTTTTTTTTTTTTTTTTTTTTTTTTTTTTTTTTTTTTTTTTTTTTTTTTTTTTTTTTTTTTTTTTTTTTTTTTTTTTTTTTTTTTACCAACAGAATCCTGGTTTTGTTATTATAGCTGTGTTTCACAACATGAGATTGTGGCTGGTGACCTCTCCAGCAGTTCTTTTATTGCTTTTGTTTGTTTAGTTGTTGTTTTTCAAGCATTCTAGAGTTCTGTGTTTACAAATAAAGTTAAAATTTTCCTTTCTATTTCTCTGAAGTTTGTTAGAATTTTGATGAGGATAGTACAGAATCTGTAGATTGCTATTAGCCATTTTTACAACAGTAATACCAATATATGAGCGTGGGAGATCTTTCAATCTTCTGGCAATTTCTTCAATTTCTTTTTCTCTTCTCTTCTTTCTTTTTTCACAAAAATATTTTATTAGGCTAGTTGTCATTTGCTTGATTACAGTTACCCCAATGTCTTATTTTTTGAGGCTATTATGAAAAGTATAGTTTCTTTGATTCTTTTCTCAGTCTGTCCTTTAAGTATAGACTTTTTTCATTAATTTGGAATACTGCTACTTTTGCTGAAAATATTTATCACCATTAGGAGTTTACAGATGGAGTTTTTAGGGTTATTTATATAGAAAACTATATCAGCAAAGACACTTTAACATATTTACTACTTAATTGTGTGTTCCCTTTATTTCTTTAATTTTAAAGAATCTAATGGTATAATTTTTACTTTCTTTTTTAATTTTCATTTTTACATATACATTTATATTATTACACTTATATAAAATAAATGACCTGCAGCAAGAAGGACCATGAAACAATCAGGAATTATATAAATGTTACATTCTTAGTGTTTTGGCTATTTGTATTAGGCAGCCGTGAAGAAAATGTCTTTTCTATCCTGGTGAGGCTAAAATTGCGAATGTAAATCAATATCTATCATATCTCCTCATTATGAATTTAAAACATCTATGTAGACCTAAAAAATCTTAACCCCTAAACAAGCCAGCTTAATTGTAAAACTAAACTACCTGATCTTCAACCCCATCATAGACTTGAGAATAAGATTCATCCTTCTGTAGCATCCAAGAAATACATCTTAAAATGAGGATAGACATCATATTAAGGTTAAAAAAAATAAAAAAAGATATTCCAGGCAAATGGGCCCAAGAAATTAGCCAGTGCAGCCTTTTTAATGTTTGGTGAAATAGATATCCAACCAAAATTAATGAAGAGAGACATTCATAAATGAAAATATCCACTGAGAACATGTTAAAATTCTTAATGTCTGTGCACCAAACACAAGGTTACGCAGTTTCATAAAAGAAAAACCACTACATCTAAAAATCACATATAGACCCTCACATAGTGCTAGTGAGTGACTCCAATGCCTGATATTCCCCAATATGTTTTGTCATCCAAGCAAAACGTAAACAAACGAAGGTTACATCTAACTGATGTTATAAACAAAATGGACCTATCTGACATATGTACAGAACATTTCATGTGTGTGTGTGCGCGCACACACACACACACACACACACACACACACACACACACACACAAATATACTTTCTTCTCAGAACCTCAAGAAATTGTCTGCAGAGTTAGCCACATGCTTTGATGCTACAGATATAAGGAAATTGAAATAATACCGTGGCTTTTTCCTAACCACCATAATTAAGGCAAGAAATCAACAACAAAACCAAGAATTATGGAAACTGAGCACCTCCTACTGAATGAAAAATGAATTAAGACAGATATTAAGAAAAAACTTTAACTTTTTAGAATAGAAATAAAATAAAAACACAGCATACCCAAATTTATGGGATACAATAAAGTCAGTATTAACAACTAAGTTTATAGAACTAGGTGCTTATACTAAATTATTGGAAAGATAACATATGAGTAATTTAATGGCTTAAGTGAAACTTACAGAATAGAAAAGAAAGAAATCATAGCCAAAAGAAGTAGAAATCAATAAAATAAAAACAAAAAGAACAACCGAGCATGTTGGCACATGCCTTTAATCCCAGCACTCTGGAGGAAGAGGCAGGCTGATTACTGTGAGTTCAAGGCCAGCCTGGTCTACAACGTGAGTCCAGGACAGCCAAGGCTACAGAGAAAAAAAAAAGCAAAAAGACAAAAAAGCTTCAATAAAAGATTAAGAGATATTTATTTGAGAAAATCAAATAATATTGATAAGCTTCTAGCCAAATTAACAAGAAGATGAAAAGAGAAGAAACAAGTTTAGAAATTGGAGACCAAAAGAGATTTATAAAACAGATGCCATAGAATTCCAGGTATTATAAGGTCATGCTTTTAAAACTGTACTCTAGCAAATATGAACATCTAAAATAAATTGATAATTTTCTCAACACATATCACCTATAAAAGTTAAATTACAATTAGATATATACTTTAAACCTACTTATATCCCCCATGTGAAACAGAAGCTATGAGTAAAAGTCTTCTGTCCAAAACATGCTCAAGGTCAGGTTGTTTTATTTCAAAAATCTACCAGACTTAAGATAATTATTGCCATTACTCTCAAATTATTCCACAAAATAGAATCAGCAGGAAGAATGCTGTAGTTAACTTAGAAGTTTGTATTTTTTATCAGGATTTTGGTGCTGCCTTTTACCTATCAATAAGTAGTTTCTGTTGAGTTTTATTATTTTCTTCTTGTAGTGTGGATTGTTCCTTCTATTTTAGTTTGCTAGTTTGAAAGTATGAAATCTTTGTGTTTTCTTGGGTGTTCTTAACCTCTTTGCGTTGAAGTCATTTATTTGTCTGTTTTCGAGACAGGGTCTCTCCGTATAACAGAGGACTGGCTGTCCTGGAACCTACTTTGAAGACCACGCTGGGCTCGAACTCACAGAGATCCTTCTGCCTGTGCCTCTAGAGTGCCAGGATTAAAGGCGTGTAGCACCATGTCCCTCGAAATTTTCTTTCTAGTACCTAGTGTAGAGCTGTATTTGTAGACATATACTGCTTAATTTTATTTTTATCATGGAATGGCCATCTCTAGTGTGATTAATGTGTTTTGATGGATATAGCAATCTCGGCTGGTGTTTGTGATCTCTTAGTTTGTAGAACATCTGTGCAGCCCCCTTTTGATTTTAATGACTTCATTGAGAAGTCAGGCATATTTTGAATAGGTCTGTTTTCATGCTGATTTTAGTCGCCTTTCTTTGTTCTGTGCATAGACTTTTGATTACTGTGTGTCTAGGATAAGTTGAGAATGGGAAAAACATGACCAAAAATATTTCATGAAAGTATTTTTCATTAAAAATTGGTTTGTTTAGGATTAACGTTAGTGATTAAATTTACCATTTTAGGGTTCAGTTAGTGTTAGGGTTAGGTTTAGAAAAAATTGGTTTGTCATCAACAATTCAAAGTGTTTGAAGTAATTAAAAAACACAGTGCATTCTTGGAGTGATCTATATTTTCACAACATTATCAGAATAAAAAATTCAGCCTTAAAAGAAAAATTTGTGGTATACGTGTTGTTTGAGAAGCTGGCAAAGTCAAGGTTGAGTTCGCAAACTACAGAAAACAACTTAATCGCTAAATGTGCTTTGGGTTTACTATTTCAGTATAAAACTTTAGGAACTTTTATGTATTTAAACTAGAACTTTTATTACTAGGATGTACCTAACTTAAGAAAGAATCCTATCCTGTATTTCCTATTTGATGGCCCCTTTAATTTTAATGACAGTATTATATGTTTTACTAGGCCATCGCTAATTGTCATTTGTTTTAGTAAAAAATCTTGGTTAATTACTTTCATAATGAAGTTATATATGTATGTATTTATTATTCACTTATTTCTCTGAGGTGACCTGCATCTATATTTCAGGGCCATTCTTAACCAGATTGCTGAAGAATAAACTCTTCTTATTCCCCTTGAAGTGAGAACTGTATTTTACAGCCATTATAGTTGCTAATAACAAGATCTGAAATCATAATTAAAATCATGATTGACCTGGCATAGACAGGATAAATGACTATAGTCATATATTGATAATTAGAGATAGCTATGCCATTTATCGCACATTCCTGGCATCAGAAAACACCAACTTTTGTGAAATCACTTTTTCTCCTGCAAATGTTTTAGAAATGACTAAAAAATTAAAAGTAGACTGAAAGATTTTATCTGATCTAGGAAATATATGACTCATTATTCCTCAATTCCTTCTTCCCAGAACACTTTCCTTCATGACACTTTGGAAACAAGAATATGAAAAACAGGCAACACATTCTATATAGTTTTAAATTAATTTAAGTACAATTCTATGATTATAGCTTAAAGAATTTTTTGAAAAGCTCTCTTTGATTTTTATTGAAGTTGCTTAGCAAAGTCAGAGGCTATGGAACTGTTCTTTGTGTCTCTCTTTGAATAATAATACACATAATCAAATAAAGTCAGTGAAGTGTGCACAATCATATTATCTAACACTGTTTGTGACGCTTTGTGCTGGTTCTCTGAAAGTAAAAGAAGTATGTGTCCTCATTGTAGGAGTAATAAACATGAGCAATTATGCATGATTATGGAGATTAAGTTCTAATTAAGGCTCAATTTTAGTAATATACTCATCCACAAATCTTTTTAAGTTTTCAGTGACATGAAAAACCATCAAGGTAAGTCAAAGAGCTAATACCTTTTGTGAGTAATGACAAAATAATTTGACCAGTGTTCTGCACATACGACAGTAGTCTGGCAGTGTGGTACATCAAGAGCTTAACTCTGTTTGACTTTATATAAACAGAGTTATCTTTTTGTGACATTTAAACATCAAGAAGTATTTTTACATCTAATGGCCATAGTAACCACTTACAAATATGCTTGTTGTTACTTATATCTATAAAAGTATATTTTTTTATGTTTTCTGAAAAAATTAAGAGCATTTTATGGAAAAACACTGTTTGAATTCTTAAGGAAAACTTCAGTAAAAATAGGTATCATTAATATATTTTTTAATACCTACTGGCACCACCCTTCTTATTGAAAAGTATTATTCATCCCATATCAGCTGGAAGCAATCTTAAAAGAGTGATGTCCCATTTCTTTTAAGTGGAATTGGGTAGGTTTTTAGTTGCTTTCTTAAGCTATAGATGTTTATTTTCACTGGGAGTTGTTTCTAAGTTGCTATTTGTCTTATTTAGAGAGAAAACAACGTTGGACTCAGGGATGTCTCTCGTTTACTTTATCTTTCTTAAGTTTGGAGATACGAGATGAAAAAAGGTGAAATGTAGAAATATATAAGAATGATAGGACAAAAGGTAGATTATTGGATCTACTCCTTTTCTTTCCTATTTGGTGCATCTAAAATTTTGAATGTAAATCAGTATCTATCATATCTCATCATTATCAACTTAAAACATTTATCTAGACATAAAAACATCTTAACCCCTAAACAACTAAGCTTCATTGTAAAAATAATTATCTTTTCTTCAACTCCATCAGAGACTTGAGAAGGAAAAAATTAATCACCTGAGTAAACAGGAAGTGCAGGTTATCTTTGTAATTTCATTGTGTTTCCTAATCATTATAACAAACTTATGAGATGTGCAGTAATTCCTTTAGTCTTTTAAAGAAAGCATACTAAGTTTAAATAGGAAATATTGATGTAGAGACTTAAAATAAATAGATATTTCATATTTCTCTTTGTATATACCAAAACAGAGAAACCTAATTTTTTTATACTCACACAATACTTTTGTTCATTTTGTTATTTGTTTATGTAAGTATATGATATAAAAGTTTCTTGTTTTGCCTTCCTTTAAATCCTTAAAAATCTTTTTTAAAACTTTCTAGATGAAACAAGCATAGTAAATAGTAAATGTTCATAGTAGATATTATTACCTGCTAGTTTAACCAAATGTAGTTATATTCATTCTTCAAAAAGTATGAACTACAAATGATTATATCTCGCAAATATTATTTGTTTTGTAAGTTATATCAGAAATTAGTTCTTAATATTAAACTGTTACCATAATGAAAACACTTCATCTTTCTTATTTATCCTCAAAATATCACCTATGTGTTCTAGACTCTATGTAAAAGCAATGAGTTTTTTAAAATAAGAATAACAAGTATTTATTATAGACATGAGTATGTATCAAATTTAGCAAAGCAAAGAAAGCAACACAAGCCTGACTAAAATCATACATAGAGAATCAGGCTTTCAATTCATCCATGTAATCAACCCTCAGGAACCTGTAGTAAGTGAATATTTCATAGACTCCAGAAAAAAAAAGAGAGTCTATACACCGTTCTACCCATCCCAGATTTATAGTGCTATTACAAGTAAACCTCCAGGATCCATACAAGTTGTTTTAAGTTCCAAAAGGCCAACACTAACATAACTGGTTGAACAACTGTGGTTAGTATTGATGTTTTGAGGAACAAGCAAGAAGATCTTGAAATGTTATTTTTTTTCTTATTCAAATGAAGGAAGCAAGAGGTAGAAAAATAGTCCTTGGAACTTGAACTTAAAAGGAGAGAACACTGTACATATTTTATTTTTAATACCATGGTATCTGCTTACTCCCACATAGGCAATATTGCATCTTGACATCTGGAACTGGTACTGACCCAAACCAAGGTATTCAAGCATCCCACTGTGTCTTATATGGAATATTATGAAATCTGTTATAGAGATAAACCTATTTATAGATATTTGGATAATAACATTGATTTTTACATTTATGAAAATATATTCATTATTGAGGCTTAAAGATTAACAGACTTAGTTCCTAATATATCTGAAAATTTTGCATTATCTTGCTTTAAAACTTAAAGAAAAATTTACTAGAAACCATATTAAAAGTTTTATTAATTATTCATGTAGAATAATATAATATAAATAATAATTCATAGTACTCTTTGCATATTTAATTTAGAAAAACCTCAGGCTATGTCTCTTATAAGAGGGTTTTCAAGAAAACACTACAGTTGTGGACTAACCTCTGTGATCTGTCTGCTTGGCCTCATTTTATTTCAGCAGATGGTTCTATCAATGTGTAGTGAGTTACAAATTTCAAGTTTGCTTCCCTTTTCCTGCTCTTTGACTAAAGATCAGAAATAATTGGATTAGAAGCACAATTCAATCACATCAGACAACTATACTCAATTATTTTATTTGTGACTGTTTTGTAGCAATAATTGTTTGCTGTTGCTAATGCTGAAAAATTTTTCATCATTATACCTTTCATTGGCCTTATCTATTAATTATAATAAATTAATAGAGTAATAGATTAATTATAATCATAGCTGATATTTGGTAGTTTTGTTCAAAATTAAAATAACTAATTTTATATTATATTGCTATAATTCATGGGGTGAAAAAAGTATTACAGACAAGTCATTGATTTACTGAGTTTTTAAGACAGTAAAATTACCACTGAAAAATCTATTATCCTTATGTTTTATTCAGGAGCAGAAGTATACAGATTAGTTTTATGACTTGAAAAGTGTTTCATATTGTGCCATTAATAAAATAGACTTAAGGTTCATTAATACATCTTTGATCTAGCCCTTTCTGTTGCCAAGTATCTGCTTCTTCCTCGCAGTAGCCACTACCATCCGCTTGGACAGGAGGAACGGAGGCTTCGAAGAGCTCAGGTGAGTGCCTAGGCAATGAACACATCTGAAAACAGCTTCAGAGAACTGGTTAAGTTTATTTGTGGTGGTATGTATTTCATAGAGAGTAATAAAGGTCTCTGGGGCAAGGTTTGTGTAGCTGTGTATCACTGGCCAAGGCAGGAGTTTTAGAAATTGCTTCTTCTGCATACTCAGGGCCTATAGAGTGGTGCTGGTGGTGCTGGTGGTGTTGGTGGTGGTGTTGGTGGTGGAGGTGATGGTGGTGGTGGTGGAGGTGGTGGTGGTGGTGGTGGTGGTGGTGGTGGTTGTGGTGGTGGTGGTGGTGCTGCTGCTGCTGCTGGTGGTGGTTGTGGTAGTGGTGCTGGTGATGGTGGTGGTGGTGCTGCTGCTGCTGGTGGTGGTTGTGGTAGTGGTGCTGGTGATGGTGGTGGTGCTGCTGCTGCTGCTGCTGGAAACATGATAAGGTCAAAGAAGAAGTAGTAAAGCCTGGTAACTTTCAAGTTAATAAATACTTACAAGGATTTATGGTGGGGAAGTTGGCTCTGTAGCAACCAGTTAGGAGGGCGACCATAGTCAATTCCTCAGGTTCTCAGATGTGAGATATCCATGGGTTGAAGCTTCCTTGACCCTTCCTCCATTAGGGTCCATTCCTTCCAACCCAGGCTGTTGGGGTCCAACATTATTCTACCTCACAGGAGAATTACTTCTTTAAAGGAGAAAGAACTAAGTAAACCTTCACAATATTAAGAATTAAGTTCATGGCAAATTTCATTTCTAAATATGAGGGACAGCAGACAAAGTATTATTTAATATAAGTTTTGTTACTGGTTTTCACACAACTACAGTTGAATAATATGTGTAATAAATTTGTATTTTTTACATTCTTTACTTATGTGGCACTTCAGTAATAGGTATCTTAAGCAGAGGCAACTTCTCCTATACCCAAACCATGGTCTTTGCCTTTTTCTCATTATTATTTACACCTCATATCAAGGCTTCTTTCAAGCCAAAGAAGCTGAGCAGTGGGGTCTCCCAGGTCTGTAGTTACTGATTCTCCTACTGACAAATCAATATCAAATATACGCCAGAAATCTGATATCATCAACCACTTTTTCTCATTTGCACAGTAGGAGATAAAGTTATTTCAAGTTTCAGGGCATCAAATATACAAGTGTTTATCACAACATAATTTAAACAGACAAAGTACCGAACTGTTATTTTTTGACAATATTATGGCTTGCAATGGCTGATTTAATATTTTTGAAAAAATATGGTGTTAAAAGAAAGTAGTGATGCCATTCATTATACATATACTCTTTCATGATGTCTATTATTTAAATGTGAGTCAGTCTACTCAAAATTGTGAAATAAAATGGGTTTTTTCCAGCGCGGTTTACCTTAACTTCTTTTAATTCTACTTTGATATACTTATAGTTTTGTTTCTCTGGATTCATTGCTTACTCTGGGACTTTCATTTCTCATCTCTTTCCAGGATCTAGACTTAGGAGTTACTTGTATGTATTTGTAGTAATATTTCCATTTATTCTCATTTTGATGAAATGAAAGAAATATTTGGAATCAAGTTGTTACTTGTTATTTTTTCTGTCAATGCAAAATCATAGTATCAAAATATATAACGCATAGCCTAATTTCTTAACTTCATACTAGATTTGATAAAACATGAAAATAATTCTAACACTTTTAAATGGTATCTAAAATTGATATAGCATATATTTTTAAACCAAAAGAGAGCCCTTTTTGCGATTAATATAATTGCGTCACTTTTATCCTCTCTTTCTTCCATTCCCACACACCCATGCATGTCTCCTTTATCTTTTTCAAATTAATGCCTTATTGTTTTCATTATTTATTACTATGTGTGTGTGTGTGTGTGTGTGTGTGTGTGTGTGTGTGTGTGTGTGTGAATGTGTACATTCCAAAGTATAATCATTTCAGTCTGTATGATGTAATGTTTATGTTTGGGCTGGAAATTTGATATTGAATATGGTCATTCAATATTAATATAAATATTGGTGTACTCTTCCCTGGGACAAACTATTTCTACCAAATTCAGCATTCCTTAGTTGCATATATTTCTTTGTGTGAATTTTTCCACACAAAAGGTTTGTGGGCTTTTTTTCCCACCCACTTTGAGCTGTGTATTTCCTCTGTGCTCCTCTCATGTTTGGGCTGATGTTAGTGAGATTTTTATGAACACAGATAAGTCTTAAAGCAAATGCTCTGATCCTTGGGATTCTACAACATTTCTTTTCCCTCTCTGTAATGTTCTCTGAGTCTTATGTACAGGGATGTTTTATAAATGTAGACATTGTGTCTCTTGTTCATTGACAATCTGGAAAGAATCTGAGTAAACAACAGGGTGCTTCTCAGTATTACACTGATTTTTAACATTTTCTCCAAAAACTGGATCCTAATATTATTCATATCACAAGAACATTTTGAAGTAACCTCGAGTGTACTGTGTTTATGAATCCTTGTCTACAACTTTATCCCATGCCCTGCGCTGGAAAACAATTGAGACTCGAAGATCAAAGAGAGAAAAAAAATACATTAATTGCATATATGTCATTCAGTCACTATTTCTTCACAGGCATTTGAACAAAATGGATTATAATTTCAAGCTGTAAGCACATTGTTCTGTGACAGGCATTATGTAGATAAATTGATAATTTTAAACAAAATACCAAGTAACATTACATCTCACTCTCCTTCTGAAAACTGCCACTTAAATTTTTTTATTAGAAAAGCTTTCAGAATTTAGATATTGTGATTTTTTTTAACAAAATGATATGTGGCATTGTAAGATTAAATTGTCTAATACTTATTATTTATTTTATTTATCCATAATATGATACAAAATCCATGATATCCTCATGCACTATTGTGAAAAAAAAAACACTTAAATTTGTTAGTTATAATAGGTCTACATTTAGGTGTACCTTGTAAGTATTACAAGCATTTTGGCATTTATGATATGGGAGAAATTAGTGTCATGCCTACATAAATTGAAGAAAAAAATCAACTTGTGTGGTTTGGTTCTTTATCAGCTAATGGATCTCCAGATGTTTTAAGCACTGTTTTTCTTTAAATAGGGTAAATAAAAATGGTATTCAGTGACAAGGAAGGTTATTCAATAGTGTCAGAAAGAAACTTGAAATGGTATAATCAGCACCAAATAAAACACATGATTCTGCCTTAGAAATTGAACCAAAGTTCATCATTCAAACAGCTCTCAACAGTTTAAGTCTATTCAGACAATGTTTATGTTGTGTTTCAAATTTGAGCATGTTGGAATCAGTCCTTAGACAAGACAGATTTTCACTCAGTAGGAATTGGACTCCATCCAGGTGGCTGGCACAAGGCCTCAAATAAATGCATGTTGAAGAGTGCTGCTCTGCCACTGCAGTGTTAAATTAAACTTGACATTCTTAACAAAAAGATTCATTATTTGCATACTTTCGGGAAATCGGATTTGTTCCCACAGTTCTCTGCCTTTGGTGCTCTGAGCAGCTGGTGTAAAATAAAAATCTGTTTGTGCCACCTACATCTATTACTCATAATTAATTCTTATGAAAATACAAATATTTACAAATCACCATAATCTACTAGTGAAATTAGTTAAATCATTGGCAACATAATTTGAGATCACATTATTATACATTTACCAGCCATCTGAAAAATTCAATAGCTTGTGTTAGGGTGTATCGTGTTTTTGAGATTATTCTCATTCTCCTGTAACAATAATGGCAGCCAATACTGAAGGTTCTTTAATTTACCTCTAGATATATTGCTTGCATTTTGACCTCCTAATTATATTCCAGAATTAAATTTTGGTGTCATCCTGGGGTTGACATTCTTGCAGTATTCCTGCTAGGTGTTTCATGTTCAATGTCACATTTATATTCAACATTGTAAATTGAGAGTGGCTGTGCATACATCCTCAGCAAACATTGATGGGGAGGTGATGACTCAGTGTGGTTACTTAAAAAGGAAGATGAAGGCCTTCTTCCAGATGGTTGCCACTTTCTTCACTGCTTGGTGGTGGTGAGTAAGCACCAGTGTTTGTCCTTTTCTTTTACCAAAATGTAAATTACTGTGTTACTAAAACTATATTTTCTTACAGAAAAATACATCTTCATAATTTTATGGTTTTTCTAAGTGTGTTTAAAGAGTATATTTATTATGTAAAGATGTGTAATAATATTTTTTCATTTTTTTTCTTTTATTGAAAATAGAAATAATCATAATGAGTGAGTTCACCCAGAAGCAGAAAGAGTCAAATGGTATATACTCACTCATATCTGGACACTAGCCCAAGGGGCATGTCCCATGAAAATCTTTAATTATCAGGAAAGTGGAATAGAGAGAACATCCTATTGGGACTCTAGGTGAGAGAAGTAAGGGAGAATGGGGAAATAGAAGGATCCAGAGGGTCCTTGAAACCTATAGAAAGAACATTATGATGGGCGGATCTGGGCCCGGGGTTCCTGCTCACACTACAGCACCAGCCAAGGACAATATGTGCAGTAAATTTCCAACCCCCTACCTAGATCTAGCCAATGGACAGGACATTCTCCACAGTTGAGTGGAGAGTGGGGACTGACTTTCACACGAACTCTGGTGCCCCATATTTTACCATGTCCCTTTGATGGAGAGGCCTGCTGGCACTCAGGGGAAGAATAGCAGGCTACCAAGAAGAGACTTGATACCCTATAAGCATATACAGGGGGAGGAGGTCCCCCTCAGTCACAGTCATAGGGGAAAGCAGAAGGGGAAAAGTGGGAAGGAGGGAGGGAGGAAAAGGAGGATACAAAGGATGGGAAAACTATTGAGATGTAATATGAATGAATTAATAAAAAATAAAAGTAAAATAAGAAAATAGATATTTATTTCACATAATATATCCTAATTACAGCTTCCTCTCTTTAAACTCCACTTAGTGTCTCATCATCTCCCCTTCCATCCTGATCCACCCCTGCCCCCACCACCTTCTCTCATTATAAAACAAACAAACTTTTAATCTGGGTTTGTGTTTACATCTTTCCTTTGGTAGTCTGTAAAGTACTTTCCTATACCAAAGATAGTAGAACATAGATGTAAAAGATCCTCTATAGGCACCCATTCCACTTGTCCATATTCAATAAAGTCTATAGGCATTGTCTTCAGCAACAGTGTTTTGCTTTCAGTATGTGGAGTGTAACCTGTAGACTTGGCAACACCCTGAGTTGTTTCGGTGTTTCAATAAGACTCCTTTGGCAAAAAATTCAATTAGATGTAACTAAATCCTGCTATTGGCAGCTGGATATGATAACAAGAGATGGACAGCTGAGGCTTTGCCCTCCAATTATTAGACAATTTCATTTATATTCCCTTCACATACTACAACTTGACTGCCTTGTAATTTTAGCTATCTCTTACCATATTCTCCCATGCCACCTTTCTTTTATCTGCACTTGATCCTTCCATTCCAGATACCCAAATTTATCCATAAATATGTGTTCTGTATCCCTTTGCTAGAAATATCTAACTGTTACATATTAGTTCATCATTCTATAATTAACCTCTGTGGTACTATGGATTAAATACTGTTTATTGACTTAACAGCCAATATCCACATATAAGGAACATACTATATTTTTCTTTCTGAGTTTGAGTTTTCCCACTCAGGATTTTTTTCCTAATTTCATAGATTTAATTGTGAATTTCATGACTATGTTTTTTTAATTGCTGAGTAATAATCTACTCTGTAAACACAATACATTTTTAATTCTATTCTTCTGTTGAAGGACATGTGGGTTATTCCCAGTGTCTAATTATTATGAATAAAGCAGAGATGGATATTGTTGTGCAAGTGACCCTATGGTAGAACAAATTGACTGTTGGGTATACGCCCAAGAGTGGTATAGCTGACTTTTCAGATATGTCAAGTCTCAGCTGGGCGATGGTGGCTTACGCCTTTAAGCCCATCACTTAGAAGGCCGAGGCCAATGGATCGCTGTGAGTTTGAGGCCATCCTGGTCTACAAAGGGAGTCCAGGACAGCCAAAGTACACAAGAAAACCTGTCTTGAAAAACAATGGGAAGATACAAGGGATGGGATAACCATTGAGATGTAATAAGAATAAATTAATAAAAAAACACAAATGTCAAGTCTCACCTTTCTTAGGAACCACAGCACTGATTTACATAGTAGCTGTACAAGTGTGCATTCCCACCATAAATGGATGGGTTGTGCCCTTACTCCACATCCTTACCAGTATGAGCTGTTACATGTTGCATTGATCCTAGCAATTCTGAGTAGTAAAAAGATAAAAATCTCAAAGTAGCTTTGATTTGAGTATCTCTGACTAATTATATAAAACATTTCTTTATTTCTCAACTATTTCAGTTTCTTTCTTTCTTTTTTTTTTTTTTTGAGAATTCTCTGTTTAGAATTCCACTTTATAATTACATTATTTATTTTCTTGATATCTAGACTTTTAGGTTTTTTAAAATATATTTTAGACAATAGCCCATTACTGCATGTGTCGTTAGTAAAAAATCTTTTCCCTTTCTGTATGCTGCTGCTTTATTCAATGGACAATGTCCATTGCCATGCAGAATATTTTCAGTTTCATTAGGACATATTTTTATTTGTTAAGCTTAGTCCCTGTGCTGATGGTGTTCTGCTCAGAAAGTCTTTTCCTGTCCCAATAAGTTCAATACTAATTTTTTTTCTTTCCTATTAGATTCAGGAAATCTGGCTTTACATTTTTTGAGAGTTTGTTCCATTTTTAGCTGGGTTTTCTGCAGGGTAATAAGTATAGATCTGTACAGATTCTTTTACACACTGCCATCCAGCTTGACAAAATCATTTGTTGAAGATGTTGGTTTTTTTTTTCAGTGTGTATTCTTGGCATCTTCATTAAAATTCAGATGTTTATATAACTATGGACATGTGTCTGGCTTGAATTTGATACTATTGAAACACTTCTCTCTCTTTGTGCCAATGGCATGGTGTTTTTATTACTATTGTTTTGCAATATGATTTGCGTTCAGATATAGTGAATTTTTATCTATCCTAAGTTTTTGTGTTTCTATATAAAGGTAAAAATTGTTTTTTTCAAGATCTGTGAAGAACTGACTGTATTTAGATTCGGATTACATTGAATATGTGGATATATTTTGGGTAGGCTGTCAGTTTTTACTATATTAATCCTAACAAGCCTGAACGTGGAATATCTTTGCATCTTCTGATACCGTCTTCAATTTCTTTCTTTAATATCTTGATGTTTTCATCATACAATTCTTTCAGTTGTTTTGGCTAGAGTTAGCCCAAGATATTTTATATTACTTGTGGAAATTGT
This sequence comes from Acomys russatus, assembly GCF_903995435.1. Taxonomy (NCBI): domain Eukaryota; kingdom Metazoa; phylum Chordata; class Mammalia; order Rodentia; family Muridae; genus Acomys; species Acomys russatus. The sequence goes on along the minus strand of NC_067154.1, from coordinate 36,539,086 downwards.
AAAAGGTACTGTTTCACGGATTTTTTTTCTCTATCCATATATAATTTGTATATAGAAAGATTACTGAATTTTTAGCCACTTTGCTTAGAGTACTTATCAGTTTAGGAGTTCCCCAGTGGGATTTTATTTTCTGTATAAAGTTGAGAATTATCCTTTCAGAGTCTGTAAAATATTGTGTTGGAATTTAATGGATAATATATTGAATCTGTAGATTGCTTTTGGAAGGATGGCCGTTTTTACCATTCTAACTCTAGTGATCTGTAAGCTTGGGAGTTTTCCCCCATCTTTTGGTATCTTCAATTTCTTTCTTCAAAAAACTTGAAATTATTGTTATACAAGTCTTTTACTTGCTTGGTTACAGTTATTCCAAGTTGTTTTCTATTATTTGTGGAAGTTGTAAAGGGTATTGTTTCTATGGTTTCTTTCTCAGTCCATTCCTCATTGTATGTAGAAGTGCTACTGATTTTTTCAGTTAATCTTGTATCCACCTACTTTGCTGAAGATATTTATTAGCTGTAGAAGTTCCCTGGTGGAAATTTTAGCTTCACATATGTATGTTATCATATCAGCTGCAAATAAAGATACTTTGACTTCTTCCTTTCCAATTTTTATCCCTTTGATCTATTTCACTTGCCTTTCGACTCTAGCTAAGAGTACAAACACTGTTTTACTAGTTGTGGATAGAATGGATCACATTTTCCTGTTTCTGATTTTAGTGGGACTTCTTTGATTTTTTTCTTCATTTGAGTTGATGTTGCCTATGAGCTTTCTGTAACATGCCTTATGATACGGATGTGTGTTCCTGATATCCTTAAATTCTTCAAGACTTTTAAATAAAAGAGGTGCTGAATTTTATCAAAGGCCTTTTCTGCATCTAATGAGATGATCATGTTGTTTTTGTCTTTTTGCTTGTTTATAGGATAAATTACATTTATTATTTATGTATGTTGCATTATCTCTGAATCTCTGGAATTGAGCCTATTTGATCATGGTGGTTAAACATTTTTATGCATCAGTAGATTCAATTTGAAAATGTTTATTTAATTGTTTGTTTATTTATTCATTTATTTATTTAGAGACTTTATTTTATTTTTGGCAAATAAGTTTATATTATTACACATAACAAATTATACAGCAAGAAGAACCATGAAATAATCAGGGATCATATGATTGTTACATTCATGGTGTTTTGGCTACTTGTATTTGGGAACCTTGTAGATCTTTCCTATCTTGGTGATTGTAAATTTCTGAATGAGAATCAATGTATATCATTTCTAATCTCTGTCAACTTAAAACATCTATAGAGACCTAAATACACCTTAACCCCTAAACAACTAAGACTAATTATAAGACAAAACTATTTGATCTCCAACCCAATGAGAGACTTGAGAAAAATACAAGACTAGACCAGAAGAGAAAGTCTCCTTTTTACAATGTATTCAATATAATAAATGTAGAGAAGAAGGAACACTGGAAAAACAAGTAACATATAAAAGAGCAAAAACAGTAACATATAAAGGTAGACCCATTATAGTAGCACCTGTAGACATTATCAGTGAAGACTTTAAAGTTAAAAATGATTCAATTAGATGTGATACAGAATCTAAAGAAATCACATACCTGCCCCCTTTTTTTTTTTTTTTACTAATGAAGAGTATTTTAATGGAGTTGAAATTTTTCCTTCTTTTTTTATTAATTTATTCATATTACATCTCGATGGTTACCCCATATCTGGTATCCTCCCTTTCTTCCCTCCCTCCAATTTTTCCCTTACTCCCCTCACCTATGACTGTGACTCAGAGGGACCTCCTCCCCCTGTATATGCTCATCGGGTATCAAGTCTCTTCTTAGTAGCCTGCTATCTTTCCTCCGAGTGCTACTAGGTCTCCTCATCCAGGGGATGTGGACATACAAGCCTACAGAACACCAAACTTTCAATTATTCTTTGTGTGTAAAAGTGTGAAATCACAAAAATAAAGAAAAATATAGAAAATTATTATTGTAGTTGAACAAAGCTTCCTATTAATATATTATATGCCAAATTATATAAAAATAAGACATAGGATAACCATTAATTCTAGTGCATAAATACTAGCTTGTAGTGGATGTAAAAATGATTTTTGTTTGGAGGCAAAGTGTAGGATGTGAAACTGCTTTGTTTGAGGGTGTGTGATGTTTGTCTGCTAGAAAATGAACTGCTTCTTGTAGGGTCATGATCTTTGTCAGTTGAAAAACATCCTGTATGGACTATAGAAGAGTATAAATAATTCAAATAACAAAGATCAGTTGCTTTTGAATAGCTTAACATTGTTTGCCTGTGATTCTCTCCTCTTTGAGATGCTCCTAGAGACAAGTGCTCCAGAGCATGCCTCTAGGTTCTGGTTTCTGTAGTTGTGGTAGCCTTTGCTGAATTGCAGGTATAATGTTTAACAGGTCTTCTGGAATCCTGACAATGATGAGTGGAATTGCCTCAAGGAACTGTATCTATACAGGTCTACTTCCACTGCCCTTTAAACTGCCTTTCTCTCCTATCTAGGATAAATGGGCTGGAAGGGAGGTGGAAGCATTATAAACCTCAAGTAAAGTAGCTTTTAAAAAGATCAAAACCTAAACTTGCTGCTGATACACTGAAACTGAAAAATAAAGATGATAAAACAGTAAATTATATATTTTAAAAAAACTCATCACACTAAATTTTAGTAGAAAAGTATTCAAATTAACTGCTTCTGTTTAAGAAAGCCATATAAATATAGAAAGTTACAAGTTTACTTTATGTTTGCACAATTATTTTTACTATAGATGATACACAAAGACTACTTTTCCTAAATTTATGCCAGTAATTTAATATAGATACACAGCAATTTCCTTTCCATATATTCAACTTTAAATGAAGTGGAAATGATTTTAGGAAACTGGAAAGAAAAAAACTGTATGGATGGAACTATTTTTATTCTAAAATCTTTACCTGGGTATTGTACATTTTGATGGAACTTAAATGCTTGCTTTTAAAATTCACTGGGAAATGGATGGAAAGAAAAGGATATAATAATCCTCCCTTCACTAGGTGCATAAAGGCCTAGATTAATAAAGTTATTGAGGATATATAAGTGATAATTGGAAACGTACTGGTCTTCTCCTCAAGATTTGCTGGTGAAATTATCATGAAAAAAAAATAATATTGGAAACTGAATGGGGTAGGAGTACATACAATTATGTTCATATTTATGTGATCAAAATCTTAATTATAGTACAGTAACTCAAATTAATAAAACTAAACGGTAAAGTTTACAACAATCCACCATATTTATCCAAGACCTTTTTGTATCGCCCATGGACCAATAGAAGTCAAGTGAGGTTATAATTGGGCTAATTAACCCATCATACTTCAAATTATGGTGGCAGAAACTTCCTGAGTTGTTTCTAAAATTTGATAATATTTTGCATTTTTATATCCTAGCTGTATACAACATTAATATGTCAATTTCTTCTTCCATGTAATCATTTTTGGGGTCTCTTAGAGCAAATATCAATTCATAGACAGTATATAATATTCCTTGAAATGTCCTTTTTTCCATGCCTTTATTCTGGAAAGTCATCATGGCTTCTTGGGAGATTGATATAAAATACTTATAGTATAGCTTTTAGCTATTTGTCAATTTTTTTTCTCAAGAATATCTGGACTCCTGTCTGTTTAAAAGAACTGATGGTCTATGAGTTAGCTTATTTTGAAATGCACTAACAAATTATATATATATTTTTAAATTCAAGTTGAACTTATGTTCACTTGGCAAAAAATGGTTTGTACCTATACATATTAAGAGGTTCAGTAGATGGCAATCTATTTATATTCTATAAATACTCTGACAAATAATTCAGTGACACAGGTCTGGATGAATCACTTCATTCTCATTGTTGCTTTGTTTCTGCTTCCTATTAAAATAAATACACCAATATTGCCTTTGTTAGATGTGATGCTACTTGACCCTTGAAAACTGAGGATTGATTTATTGACAAAATAAACACACTAGAATCAGTGTTCTTGACCTCACAAACATCCTCTAGCATAGCACATACCATTTTACAGGATTTCATTATTTCCAGATCAATGCTCTCAATTTAATTATAGATACCAAAATTGGTTTTTTAGCTTGGTTTAGCTTTGTTTATTTTCATAAAGATTATAAAGTGTACCTCAGGGTACACTTTGAATTTTTTAGGTTACATAGGTCCACCTGGAGCTTGGCATGTGAATTTTTCAGCCTTTCATTCCTATGGATTCTTTGTCTGACAATAATAGGAAAAATAGATAACATTACAATGTTTCTTGTTTTTCATAAAATATTCAAATTTGTTATGTGATTTTATCCTTAATAGAAGATCCAGATATGAAAGGCTTGTTCCCCAGTCCTTAGCACTGATAAGTGAGGCTAGAACCATTAGGAGGTAATTAGACAGAGTATTTCCCAACAAAGTAGTATGTACTAAGCACAACTATCAGAGAATTTAAATGAAGGAAACTTGATTATAAATGGTCAGAACAGTCTCCACACTTGAGTGGAGAGTGGGATGTGACTTTCACACGTACTCTGGTGCCTCACATTTGACCATGTCCCCTGGAGGGGGAGACCTGGTGGCACTCAGAGGAAGGACAGCAGGTTACTGAGAAGAGACTTGATACCCTATGAGCATATACATGGGGAGGTAATCTCCCTCAGGAACAGTCATAGGGGAGGGGAATAAGGGGAAAATGGGAGGGAGGGAAGAATGGGAGGACACAAGGGATGGGATAACCATTGAGATGTAACAAGAATAAATTAATAATAAAAAATTTAAAAAATTGTTTTAGTTAGATTGTGTATTGTAGAGTCCATATATTAGTACCACAAGTAACTTGGAAATGAATAAGTTTTTGTCACATTAAAGTCCACAATAGAGTATCTCACTTAAGGAAATGAGGACAGGGATTCAGGTATGCACCTTGAGAGAAGAACTGAAGCAGAGTCTATGAAGGAAGGCCTTCTCTTCATTGCTTGTTCAGCCTGTTTTTTTACTTCTCACAGGAATAGCCAAGGAATAGCACTGTTTGCTGTAAGCTAGTTCATCAACATCAATTGCCAATCTTGGGTGCAGCACATGTGGGCCAACAGGGCAATCTATTGGGAACTTTAACATTTAAGAAATCCTCATCCAAAATGACTTTATCTTGTATTGAGTTGACACTACACATGCTAGCATATGTTTAAAGCTGGTGTTGATTATTCATTTGGCATAATTTGTAATAGCACTATATGTAGTACAGTGTTGCTGGAGAAAATATCTGACTGGATATGAGATTTTGGCATTTATAACCTAAATTTATTTACTCTTTGTTGTTCCTTTTTATGCCAGTAGTTAGAGAAGTGATCTCCTAGCTTCCAGCTCCTACCACCTGCTGTTATGTCTTACTCAGCATTTGAAATTCTGCCTGTGTAATATTAAGCAGGTAAATTATTGTATAAGCTGCTTTGGTCATGGTCTTTTATCACAGCAAACTAACTACCACAGAATGTCTGTTATATTTATAAAGACAGCATTATGTCAAAAAATAATTTCAGAAGGAAAAATCCAATCCAATGTTGTCAACTACACCCAAGAAAATACAGAATATAGACAATCCTACAACTGAAAAAAAAACAAAAACAAAAACAAAAAACAAAAGAAAGTAGGCACAGCCATATACTATCACCCCCAGCACAACAATAAAAACAACTAAGAATCATTGGTCACCAATATCTCTCAACATCAATGGCCTCAACTTTCCAAGAAAAACACATAGACTAACATAATGACAGCATAAAGAAGATTCAGCAACAAAGATAAAAATTTCCTGAGAGTGAAGGTCTGGAAACTGGTTTTCAAAGCAAACAAATGAAAGAAGCAAGTTGTTGTAGCCATTCTAATACACAATAAAATATACTTTCAACTGAAATTGTTCATGAAACATGGAGAATGACACTTCACTCTGGTCAAAGGAAGAACCCACGAAGAGGACATCACAATCCTGAATATCTATGCCACAATACAAATGCACCAATATTTGTTAAAGAAACACTTTTAAAACTTAAATCACACATTGATACAAACACGATAATAATGGGAGACTTCAACACCCTATTCTCTCCAATGGACATATTGTCAAAGCAGAATCAAATGGATCTAACAAATTTCCACAGAATTTTTCACCAAAACACAAAAGAATATACCTTCTTCTCAGCACCTCATAGAACCTTCTCAAAAATTGAAGAAATAGTAGGACACAAAGCAAGCCTCAACAGATATAAGAAATTACAAATAATCTGATGTATTTTATAAGACCTCCATGGAATAAAGCTGAACTTCAACAACAATATAAATAACAAAAATTCTATGCACATGTAAAGTGAACAGTGTTCCACTCAATTACAACTGCGTCAGAGATGAAATAAAGAAGGAAATCAAAGACTTCATAGAATTAAAGGAAAATGAACATATCCAAACCTTTGGGACACAATGAAAGCAGTGCTAAAAGGAAAATTCATAGTACTAACTGACTTCATAAAGAAATTGGAGACATCTCATACAAGCAACTTAACACCTGAAATTCCTAGGGAAAAAAGAAGCAGACACACTCAAGAGGAGTAGAATGATTTAAATTATCAAACCCAGGGCTGAAATCAATAAATGAGAAACAAAGGCAACAATTAAAAGAACTAACATAACAAAGATCTGATTCATTAAGTCAATCAAAAAGATAGATAAACCCTTAGCCAAACTAACTAAAAGCCAAAGGGAGAGTATCCAAATCTGCAATATCAGAAATAAAAAGGGAGACATAACAACAGATACTAAGGCAATCCAAAGAATCATTAGGTCTTACTTCAATAACCTATATGTCACAAAATTGAAAATGTAAATGATATGGACAATTTTCTGGATAAATTCCACTTACCAAGGTTGAATCAAGATAAGAAACACAAATTAAATTGTCCTATATTCCCTAAGTAAACAGAAGCAATCACTGAAAGTCTCCCAACCAAAAATAAATGCCAGGGCCCAATGGATTTGGCACAGAATTCTACCAGACATTCAAAGAAGAACTGATATGAATACTCCTCAAACTATTCCACAAAATAGAAACAGAAGGATTAGTATGGAACTCCTTTTACGAAGCCAAACTCACCTTAATATTTAAGCCACACAAAAAGAGAATTTCAGGCCAATTTTCCTTATGAACACTGAAGCAAAAATACTCAATAAAATACTCACAAACTTAATCTAAGAACAAATAAAAAAAAATCTAATCCACCATGACAAGTAGGCTTCATCTCAGGCATTCAAGGATGGTTCAATATATAGCAATCCATCAATTTAATCAATCATATAAACAAACTGAAATAAAAAGCCACATGATCATCTTCTTTAGATGCCAAAAAAGCATGTGACAAAATACAACACCTTTTCATGTTAAAATTCTTAGAGACTGGGAATACAAGGCATATAGCTAAACACAGTAAAGGCAATTTACAGCAAGCTTATACCCAATATCAAACTAATGGAGAGAATCTTAAATCAATTGCACAGAAATCAATGACAAGACAAGGCTATCCACTCCCTCCGTATTTCTCCAACAGAGTACTTGAAATCCAAGATAGAGCAATAAGAGTCCTACAAGAGATTAAGGGGATACAAATTGGAAAGTAAGAAGTCAAAGTATTGCTTTTCATTGATGATAAGATAGTATACTTGAGGGTATCCAAAAAATCTGCCAAAGATCTTTTATAGCCAATAAATACCTTCAGCAAAGTGCCTGGATACAAAGTCTATTCAAAAAAGTCAATAGCCCTTCTGTATACAAAAAAGAGGAGGGACTGAAATAGAAATTAGGGAGACTATACTCTTCACAATAGCCACAAAGAACATGTATCTTGGTGTAACTCTTACCAAGCAAGTGAAAGACTTGTATGAAAAAACCTCAAGTCTTTGAAGAAAATATCAGACAATGAAAAGATCTCCCATACTCATGGATCAGTAGGATTAATATAGTAAATATGACCATCTGACCAAAAACCAATTTACACATTCAATGCAATCTGTATCAAAATACCTACACAATTCTTTAGAAACCTTGAAAGATCACTCTCAACTTCATATGGATAATCAAAAAGCCTCAACTTAAAACAATCCTGTCCAATAAAAGATATTACAGAGGAATCTCTATCCCTGATCTCAAGCTATACTATAGGGCAACAGTAACAAAAATGGCATGGTACTGGCATAGAAATAGGCTAGTTGATCAATGGAATTGAATAGATCCACACACTAAATCCACACACCTATGGGCACTTGATTTTTTACAAAAGAGGCAAATATGTACATTTAACAAGAAAGCATTTTCAACAAATGGTGCTGGCCTGACTGTATTCTACATGTAGAAAATGCAAAAAGGTCCACATTTATTACCATGCTCAAAACTTAAGTCAAAATAGCTTAAAGACCTAAATACACAACCATACATAGTAAATCTGTTACAAGAGAAAGTGGAAAAGAGCCTTGAACTCATTGGCACAGGAGGCAACTTCCTGAACAGAATACCAATAGTTCAGGCTATAAGATCCACAATTAATAAACGGTACTTCATGAAACTTATAAGCTACTGTAAGACAAAGGATACTGTCAATGGAATAAAAAAAAACTGCTTATAGCCCGGGAAAATATCTTCAACAACCCTACATCTGACAAAGGGCTAATATCCAAAAAAAAAAAAAAAAAAAAAAACCCTCAAGAACTGAAGCAGCACCAAACCAAAAAATCCAATTAAAAAATGGTGTACAGTACTGAAAGAGAATTCTCAACAGAGGAATATTGAATGAGTAAGAAACACATAAAGAAATGATCAATGTTCTTAGTCAACAGGGGATTGTGAATCAAAATGGCTCTTGAGTTTCCATCTTACACCTATCAGAATAGCTAATATCAAACACCACATGCTGGCAAAGATGTGGAAAAAGGGGAACACTCTCCCATTGCTGGTGGGAGTGCAGACTTGTACAACCACTTTGGTAATCAATTTGGCACATTCTCTGAAAATTGGGTATAGTGCTACATCCCAGCTACTGAGCATATACAGGAAAGATACTGTATAATACAGCAAGAATATTTGCTCAACTTTGTTCATTGCACCTTTATTCGTAATAGTCAGAATCTGGAAATAACCTAGATGTAGTCAACGAGGAATAGATAAAGAAATTGTGGTACATTTACACAATTGAATACTATCCAGCTATTAAAAACAAGGTAATTTTGAAATTTTCAGGAAAATGGATCTATCTAGAAAAAATCATCCTGAGTGAGGTAATCTAGACCCATAAAGACACACATTACACTTATAAGTGGATATTAGCCCAACATAGATGTCTTCTAAGAAACTCCACCTAGTGGTGGATGAGGATAAATACTGGGACTCAAAGCAGGACTCTGGGAAGGGTGCTGAGAGTTGTAGGGATGAGTCAGGGAATGGAAGAACCTGGATGGGTCAAGAGCTCTGCAGGGAGACTGTCAAGACTGGTGGATCTGGACCTGGGGCCTGTACAAACCGATGCACTAACTAAGGACAAATAATTCAGAGAATGTAGACAGCCTGTTCAGATGTAACTGATGGACAGCTCATTCTCCTAGCAGGGTTGTGGGGGACTGTCACTAAACTTCTAACATGCATTCTGTTACCCAAGATTTGTTCACTCCCGTTTGGTAGCATGGCCTTGTAAGCACACAGAAGAAGGGGAAGGAGGATATCCTGATGAGATCTGATAAGCTGTGGCCAGACAGTTGAGTAGGAGGACTCCCCTGTCAGAGGTCTAGGGAGGAAAATAGGGCAGTAAAGGAAGGGAAGGTGGGAACAGGAAGATAAGAGTGAGGGGATAATGTAATGTGTGAATAAATTATAAAAACTGAATATATAAAAAATATTAATCCACTATAATCTCACCAAAAACATTATTCAACTAAAAAAATTTCAATAATTAAATAAACTCAAAAATCATTTAAAGTTTTGTCTTATGGTTCATTAACTCTGGGTCAAAGTCCTGTTGAATCTGTGGGCTTGAAATTAATAATATGTGGCTTCAAAATATAAGAACAAGACTATTTATAAGTAGAAAATATAAGTACAAGAGTACATCAACTCATTGAAAAATCACATGGAATGGTGAGAGAAATTTTCAAGTTTACCAATATTTACATATATACATTCTTTTGCAGACTTATTGATAGAAATTGTCTTTAAAAATATCAGGAATAACATGAATATCGATATGCTTATTTATTTATGTTTAATTTACATAAAAACAGGATTGCACAAGGAACATTCATAGATAGTTTTGAATGATCTTTTCTCATAACCACACATTCCATCTCTCTGTCACCCACTATACTCTTTACCACCAGGCCCACTATTTCCAAAAGGCTTATTTCTATATTTGAATTTTCTTTTATCCTAGACACATAATCCCTGACTATTTGGCCCTTCTTTTGTTATTGTCATTATTCTCAGCCAGAGATTTATTTAGTTTCTAAAGGTCTTTGTAAAGAAACTCATTTCACTTACAACCTCTGATTTATCAGTCCTTGTAATCAAATGGGAATTACTGTGCATTATGTATCTTTTCTTGTTATTTTGTCAAAGTCTATTGTCAAAATAATAGGAGCTCTTTGTCAAAGCAATTGATTAGTACTTTCTAATTACTCTTTGTGTTTATTACTGACACCGGAGACCACCCTGTCAATACCACCAAGTTTAAACTTAAGTATGTCCCTTGCTACTATATAGTCTCCTTATCTATGGTGGAGCAATGTGCTAAGTAACCAAGATATTATTCTTATAGCCATCTTCAGGATTTCCAAACACCCAAATTAAAAATTGATGCTTATACATTTTCAAAGGTTCCTGGGAAATATCAAACACTGCCTCTATTAAGATGGTCAACTTTCATGCAAACATTTGTCTTACTAAACATATTCTCATGAAGTGCCTTTTAAAAAATTGTTTTAATGAAAAGTTATTTTAAACAATATATTCTAAACATAGTCCCCACCCTATACTCCTCTGAGAATCCTGACCTCTATCATGTCCAAATCCACACACTTCCTGTCTCTCCTTTGAAAAACAGGCATGTAAAGAGTAAAGTATATAAAAATTAAACAAAAAAACAACCATTCCAGCATAGGAAAAATCAAGCAAGCAGATGAAAATGAATAAAAGAAAAGTAAGAGTAGCATACTGAAAGAGAGACACAATACAAACAAATACATTAGCTCACAAAGATAATGGCCACATGCACAGGACTGCACCAGATGGAGTCTCAGGACTGAATAAAGTTAACAGAAATCCCATACCTAACCCCGAAGCTCTGTCCATTTAACAATCACTCACAAATAATATAATTGTAGTATTTGAAACTTAATATTGTCTTTTTCTAAAAGCATGATATATTCTTCCACAGTTAGATATAACTTTGTTTTTCTCCCCCCCCCCCTTTGTTGAAAATGGATTCTTTTCTCTTACAGTACATCTTGATTATAGTTTTCCCTCTCTCTACTCCTTCCATTTCCTCTCTACCTCCCTTTCCTCAGGATGTACTCCTTTTCTGTCTCTCAGTAGAAAATAACAGGCTTCTACAAGATAAGAACCAAACATGACAAAATAAAATATAATAAGGTGAAGCAAAAGCTATCATATCAAACTTGGACATGGCAAAGAAACAGGTACAAAATTATGCCCAAATCAGGCAGAAAAGTCAATGATCCATTCATTCTCATAGCTATAAATTCTGAATAATATTAAACTAATTACTGTGGTACATACACAGAGGACCTGGAATAGACCCACGTAGGCCCTGTGGTGGTTGTTTCAGTCTCTGTGATCTCATATGTGCCTTGCTTGGTTGATTCAGACAGCTTTGTAATATTTGCATCCTTCATTGCCTTTACCTCTTACAGTTTTTCTCCCTCCTCTTTCACAGGGTTCCCTGAGCTCTAAACAAGGGATGTAATGAAGACTTCCCATGTAGACTCTCTTTCCAATAATGTCTGGCTGTGAGTCTCTTCAGCTGTCCCCATTTGCTGCCATAAACTTCTCTCATGATGACTGGATAATGCTGTGATTTGATCTATGAGTATAGCAAAATATTGTTAGGAGTTGTCTCATTGATATATGAAGTTTCTTCTTTTCCCCTCTTTCTTTCTTTCTTTCTTTCCTTCTTTCTTTCTTTCTTTCCTTCCCTCTTTCTTTCTTTTTTATTTTTTCTTTTTTCTAGAGTGGCAGTTTTTGTTTTTACCCTATGTTACTGGACCATCTAGTTTCTGATTCTTGAGTATTCAAGCAAGGTAGAATGCGACTTCTCTCTCACAGAGTGGACATTAAGTCAAATCAGACATTGACTACCTACTCCCACAAATTCTGTGCCTACCAGATTTTGCCCTAGCATATTTTGAATGCAGGACTGAATGTAGGTTAAAGGTTTTGTGACAAGCTTGGTGCCCATATTTTTCTCTTGATAGACTTCAGAGTACCTTCTCATACCAGAGACTCTAGAGTGTAGGCTCCATGTAGGCACCAGCATGACTTCTGCATATTCAATGAGTGATGTGTGGATGTTGTCTTTGGCATGCAGCTCTGCTATAAGTTTGCAGAGTGCAACACTTTATCTTATTTAGAACTTGGATTGTTTGAAATTTCTATGGATTTAAAGTTTACCGCCTGTATTGTCCTTGGTTGGTGTCTTAGTTTGAGCAGGACCCCTGGGCCCAAATCTGCCTATCATAATGTTCTACTTGTAGGTTTCTAGGACCCTCTGGATCCTTCTACTTTGCCATTCTCCCGTGCTTCTCTCATCTAGAGTCCCAATAGGATGTCTTCCCCTCTGTCCCAGTTTCCTGGTAAGTGAAGGCTTTCGTGGGATGTGCCCCTTGGGCTAGTATGCAGATACAAGTGAGTATATACCCTTTAAGTCTTTCTGCTTCTGGGTTAACAGGTGGCACTCAGAGGAAGGATAGCAGGTTACCTAGAAGAGACTTGATACCCTATGAGCATATACAGGGTGAGGTAATCCTCCTCAGGAACAGTCATAGGGGAGGGGAATAAGGGGAAAAGGGGAGGGAGGGAAGAATGGGATGACACAAGGGATAGGATAACCATTGAGTTGTAACAAGAAATAAATTAATAATAAAAAATTAAAAAAAAAAAAAGAAATTTCTATGGAACCACATCGGCCAACAACTCAATTTAATTGAAGCCGGTCATGTAACTAGAAGCTTTTACTGTCAACAAGAGATAACCAGATGAGACTCCTTATCCCCACTCACTAGGATCATTTTCATTTGCTTCAGGAATTTTCCATTGGACTAGGTTGCCACACATCCCCTAAAGTGTCCTCAAATTCTAGCCTTCTGTCTCTGTACTCTCTCTTTCCACCTCATTCCCTCAATGTGATGCCCCACTTTGTCTCCATCTGCCCTAGTCTGACCATAGAATCTATTCTGTCTCCCACTCCCTGGGAAATCAGTAAGTTCTCCGTTTGAACATTTCTTTTTACCAAATCATTTACTTAACTGTTAATATTCACTTATCCACTTGTAAGAAAATTCATACCATATTTATCTTACTGAGTCTGAGTCACTTCCCTTTGGATATTTTTTCTAGTTCCATTCATTTGCCTGCAAATTTCATGATGTCATTTTTTCCATAGCTGAGGAAATATACCACATTTTTAAATTCATTTACTGTTGACAGACATCTGGATTGTTTCCAGGTTCTGGTTATTGTGAGTAAAAATGCCATGTACATGTTAGAGCAATTATCCTTTGGTATGATTGCATGTCTTTTGGGTATAGGCTCAAGAGCTATGTAGCTAGATCTTGAGATGATCTCAATTGTGAACTTTCTGAGGAATTGGCATATTGATTTGCTAAGTGGCTGTACAAGTTTGCACTCCCACTGGCAATTGAAGACTGTTTCCTTTGATCCACATCATTGCCAGCATGAGCTGTCACTTGTGCTATTGATATTAGCCATTCTGGCAGGTATAAGATAAATTTTCAAAGTAATTTTGCTTTGCATTTCCTTGATGGCTAAGGATATTGAACATTTCTTCAGGTGTTTCTCAACCATTAAAATTGATAATTCTCTTTGGGTAGCTCTGTACCAGGTTTAAATTTAATTTTTTGTATTTTTGTTATCTAATTCCTTGAGTTCTTTATATATTAAGGATATTAGTCCTCTATCAGTTGTGGAATTGGTAAAAATATTTTCCAAACTCTTCAGGTTGTTGCTTTGTCCAACTGCTGATGTCCATTGTTTTGATTTCACAAGGTCCCCTTTATTAGTTCTTGATCTTAGTATTTGCACTATTGGTGTTCTGTTCAGAAAAATCACTTCTTGTGCTAATGCTTTAAAGGCCATTCCCCACTTTCTCTCTAACATTTTGAAGAGTCTGGCTTTATTTTGTAGTCTTTGGTCCACTTGTATTTGAGATTTGTTTAGGGTGATAAGTATGGATCTATATACATTCTTCTTCTGGCAGACATCCAGGTTGATTAGTGTCATCTGTTAAAGATGTTTCCACTGTGTATTTCTGGCTTCTTTAGCAAAAATCAGGTGTCTGTATGTGTGGAGTTTTTTTCTTTCTTTCTGAGTATTCAATACAAATCCATTGACCAACAAGTGTGTTTTTATGTCAACACCATAATATAATTTTTACAACTATAGCTCTGTAATTCAACTTGAAATTAGGAATGGCAAGACCTCCAGCAGTTAATTTATTCTTCAGAATTGTTTAGCTAACCTGTTTTGTTTTTGTTTTCCATGTGGAGTTGAGATTTGTCTTCCTAGAGTTGTAAATATTAATGTCAGAATTTCCATGGGGATTTCATTTAATCTGTAGGCTGAACAGGTAGGATGGCAATTTCTATTATATTAATTCTATAGTTTCATGAATATGGCAGATCTTCCCATATTCTAATATCTTCTTTTATTTCTTTCTGTTTTTAACAAATGAGTTATTCACTTGCTTGTTTAAAGCTACCTTAAGATATTTTGTTATTATTTGAAGCATGTTTATAAAAAAACTGTTCTGGAATGTTATGCAGAATTATAACCATAATATATGTTAATTTATTTTCTAAAAAACTATTTTGATTCTTTAATGCATGAAGATCCACAATTCAGAATAATCAGAACAGAAAAAAAGGAGGTAAGAATGATACATTGAGCAACTTAGAACAAAAAAAGAAATCATTTCAGTTTATTCAAACTTTTGACACTAATAAATATTATGAGAACTCATATTTGTGGTATAAAACATTTTTAATCATACTACACTGCAGATAGGCATTGTTTGTGAGTCATACCAAGAATATATTTATATGCTAGAGATTGGTCTGATGTATTGTGAATACTAACTGCTGAACCATGCCTCTCTGATTGGCTGGATAAATATACCTGGGCAAGGCAGAAGGAAGGAGTGGAGTGATGAGTTCATGGGCTTTTGGCAGAGAAAATCTTGGGAAGGAGGAGAGACAGGACTGAGGTAGCAGAAGGAGGAGAATCGCCTTGGGATAAGAATATAGCCATGTAGCTCAAAGAAGCGAAGCTGAAGTTCTACATGGAAAGAAATGCAGAATATTAGCAAGGTTTTAGGGGGATTATGGATGGGAATTAGCCCAAATAGATATTATTAGAAGCACATGGAATGGATGTAGACTGAGAGTTATTGGAATATCTGCCTTGCCCTAAGTAAAGTCTTATTATAAAATACATCTGGTGTCTATGTTTTCATTGGTTTCCAGTGGGTTAAAAAATATCTTTGTAATAATAATTATAGGGCTAACAATAAATATTTATTAGATCTTAGTCTTAAATTATCAGCAACCCATATGTCCTATAACATTTAGAAGAAAAAATGTGTCTGCTACTTTTATTGGTAACATTAGAATAATTTTTTTGTTCCAATATTATAGAGAGTTTTGCTTGACTGCTCAGGTTGCAAACTGTCTCTGTCATCTCATTTGGGAAGCTGCTAACTTGCGCTTCCTGTATATTCAGGTCATTAATTTTATTCATTCTCATGTCTCTGATGGGGTTGAAGACTAGATAGTTAAGTTTTATAATTAAGCTTAGTTGTTTAGGGGTTAAGATGTTTTTAGGTCTATATAGATGTTTTAAGTTGATAATGATGGGATATGATAGATATTGATTTACATTCAGAACGTTAGGTGTACCAAGATATGAAAGATGCTTTCTTCAAGGCTGCCAAATACAAGTACTCAAAACACTAAGAATGTAACATTTATATAATTCCTGATAATTTTATGGTTCTTCTTGATGTAGGTAGTTTATTTTTTATACATTTATTGTATATCTGTGTAATAATATGATATATGTAAAAAAATCAAAAAATATTTAATAAAAAATGTGAAAACAAAAACTGCGAGTCTTACAATACATGTGTATACTGAGATACACCTCAATGTTTTTCTGGAAGGAGAAAACATAGTCTGGATGCCAATGGTTAGTATTCTCAGGAGATTAAAATTTGCAACTCTCAAAAAATTGTATATGTTCACAAATTATGCTCCTTTAGCAAATAGCTAAAATTATATTCTTATAAATATATTTTAATGCATAATTTTGTAAGGTTTCAGTAATTTGTTCTAATTGTTAGTACTTAGTAACATAATAATTACAAATAAGAATATACATGCCCAAAATTAGTAGAAGGCAGATTAACAGGTGTTTCTTATAGAGCTGAAATGTTTGAGATATACAGATTTCAAATTATATAAATAGAAATAGAAATAAAAAAGGTAAAAGAAATGTTAAAAAAAATTAGTAAAGTTTAAATGATAATGATTGGGGTAAGATAATTTCAATAACTATGGTAGCCTTATAATATGAAGCTGTGCTTTGATGACGAATTCATTTATGGCTACATATTATAGTATGTAGGGAGGCCTTCCTGATGGAAATGTCTTTTCTTAAACTAGTGTGAAGTTTATTCTATCAAGAAAGAATTTAGTTTAGTATTGTCTATTTTTACCATACACGTATTGATAATACTTCTTCCCTTCATGTTTTTCTTACTAGTTATACATTCAGGTACAGTAGTAACACTACATTGAAAATGAACTTTACCATGAATGTCTGGATTTTGTAATAATGAGGAAAACTAATGTTGACTAGCTTTAAAAAATGATAGATTATATAGTGTTAGCTATGCATGTTCCAAACATTTCCTTAAAAACTCTTTCTGTATTACCAGTTACCACAGTTAATATGTAAGAATAAATATATCTTCTAAGTGCTGTATTCTGGAAACTAAAAAATTATATTGTAGGCAATACCTAAGAGTCTATTTTACCTATTGTTAGCTATTTGGGTGATATAACAATATTGCCAGGCCATTCTTCCAATTCTTTTTTAGTTGAGTAATTTCCACATTTGGAGCAAGCAAATAGGCTAGTATAATGTTTGTGCTGTACCTTATATCTTCCTTTCAGTATTCTCTTAATATTTCCAAAGGCTTATCTAAATAGAAAAACAATACAATCAAAGCCTTCTGTTAGTCACAATATCTTAGGAGCTATGTAATACATTTAAGTAGATTTGTCTTTAGGAAAGAGATGAACTTTATTGGATTATTGAATGAAATACTTTTTATAAGTGAAATATTTTATAATGTGGCAGTATAATGGAAAATGAAAAACAAAATAATTACATGATCTAATATATATATATATATATATTTACTATATATATATTCCATGTATATATATTTATTTATTCATTGTTTACTCTGTGATTCCAGAAGCAGTGGTGGAGATTAATTACCAATATATTAGGAATATCACATCAAATAATAAAGATTTGCCTGCATATTGTGTTGACAATACCTATTAGCATGGATTCAAACACTGAAGTAATAATAAGTAAATCTTATCATTATGTGTCATGTTTCAAATAAATTTGATAATAGTAATATAATGGGGCAGTTTAAACCTTTTCTATTCGATTAAAATGAAAATGTTTTTTTCTAAATTTTCTTCCAATTATCACATAATAATGTATAAGTGTGCTATTTTTTTTATTTCAGAATTTCATGTTCAATGTAACAGAGTGTTGATCCTATTACAATAGATAGAATATAACAATTTTAAACTATGGATGTGAAAAGTGGTTATATATCATGATGATGCAGTGTTAAATTGTAATGAAATAATGATAAATGAAGAAAGGAGTGGTGAGTTATAAATGACATGATGGAGGATCCAAGATGGCGGCGAGCAGTGTGGACCACGTTTGGACGCTCCAGTGAACAATTCAGGGAATTGCACAGATTTCTGAGCCAGGAACACCGAGGTCCGAACATCACGGCAGCGGGAGTGCTCCATGGTTCGGAGGGACCAGGGTGAGGAGGACCTGCGTGCCCCTGCACACGGGAGGAGCGTGGTTTTTCTGTGATCGGAGCGGCAGCGGCAGAGGCAGCAGCACCAGCGGCACCAGCAGTGGCGGCTGAGGTTTGCAGCTCATAGCCTTCCGGTGGAGGCGATTGGTGTGGTGACTGGTGGGAGTTGCTGCGGGAGAGGGGACTCGGGGCAGGATTTGGGTCGAGTGGAGCCTTCGGACCCAGACTGGACTCAGCGGACAGTTCGGCCCCAGAGTCCCGGGTACTGGCCCGGCCCAGCAAGCAATTCTGCCTGAGGCACTAACTCAGCGTGGCCACAGCTCCCCTGCTGTGGTGCAGGCTTAGTTGAGCACGCAGATCCACACTAGGCAGCACCTCAGCTCAGCAGCAGCTCCCCTGTAGTGACACAGTCTGGGCGGAGCACTTGGTTTCACCACAGGCGCTAACTCAGAGCAGCTGCAGTTCTCCTGCTGTGGTGCAGGCTTGGCCAAGCACTCAGTTCCACGCTAGGCGCCACCTCAGCTCAGTGGCAGCTCCCCTGCAGTGACACAGTCTGGGCAGAGCACTTGGTTCCACCATTGGTGCTAACTCAGAGCAGCCGCAGTTCTCCTGCTGTGGCGCAGGCTTGGTGACGTGCTCAGTTCCATCCTAGGCACCACCTCAGCTCAGCAGCAGCTCCCCTGCAGTGACACAGTGTGGGCGGAGCACTTGTTCCACCACTGGCGCTAACTCAGAGCAGCCGCAGTTCTCCTGCTGTGGCACAGGCTGGACAGAGCACTCAGTTCCACCAGCTCTAAGACTCTGGTTGGACACAGTGTGCAGTTTAAATCCAGAATTCCTGGCTGAGATTGGTGGTCAGTTCGGGCCCTGAGTCAATAACTGACCACAGCACGCACTTTGGACCAAAAGGCCCTAGTGGAGCTTGGTGCGTAGTCCCAGCCCAAAAATTCTGGCTGGACCCTGTGTGCATTTTGGGCCCAAAATCCCTAGCTGAGCTTGGCAGACGGTTCAGGCCCTGAGAATCTAGCTGAGTTCAGCCCGTGGTTCAGTCCCAGTGCTCCTGGCTGGACTTGGCAGGGAACACAGAAGGCTGTGGATACCTTCGCCTGACCCAACGCTCATTCAGAGACCCAGAACAATTGAAGGATCCACAACAGAGAGGGGCTGAGGATCACTGGCTGTGAGAGACCAGAACAACAGGGCTAACCTCCTAACATCCACACCAGTGAAGCTTTGAGCTCGCAGCCTAGGGAAATCATGAGAAAACAAGTGAATCTATCGTCAGACACCCTCCATCCAACTCTGGAAGCTACCCAACAAAAACAAAGACGGCAAGATGTCTAAAGGACAACGAAAAAGCATACGTAAAAAACCCCAAAACAACATGGCGTCTCCGGTTTCCAGCTATCCCAAAGAAAACAACCCAGAGAACTCAAATACAATGGAAATACAAGAAAATGACCTCAAATACTTAGTAATGAGGATGATAATGGAGGAAACAAATAGAATTCATAATCAAATGCAGGAAGACGCAGACAAACAGGTGAGAGACATAAAAGAAGCACATAGAGTGGAACTGGAAAAATTGCAGGAAAATGCAAACAACCAGATGAAAGAAATAAATAAAACGGTTCACGCTCTAAAGACCTATAAAGAGGCAATGGAAGAAACTCAGGAATATACAAAAAATCAGATGAAAGAAATCAAAAAATCAGTTCAAGATCTGAAAATGAAAATGGATTCAATGATAAACACACAAACAGAAGAAAAACGAGAACGTGAGACCTCAGAGAAGAAGGTGAGCAACACAGAGGTGAGCTTTTCTAACAGAATCCAAGAGATGGAAGAACGAATCTCAGGGCTAGAAGATACAATCACAGATATTGAATCAAACATTAAAGAAAATGCCAAATCTGGAAAACTCCTGACACAAAACATCCAAGAAATTAAGGACACCATGAAAAGAAGAAATCTGCGGATAATAGGCATTGAAGAAAGAGAAGACATCAAACTCCAGGGCCCAGAAACTATTCTCAACAAAATCATAGAAGAAAATTTCCCCAATCTAAAGAAAGAAATGCCTATAAACATACAAGAGGCCTACAGAACACCAAATAGAATTGACCAGAAAAGAAAAACTGCCCGCCACATAATAATCAAAACACAAAACATGCAGAACAAAGAAAAAATATTAAAAGCTGCAAGGGAAAAGGGCCAAATAACATTTAATGGTAAACCTATCAGAATTACACCTGACTTCTCAGCAGAGACCATAAAAGCCAGAAGGGCCTGGACAGAGATCCTGCAAACCCTAAGAGACAACAGATGCCAGGCCAGACTACTTTACCCAGCAAAATTATCAATAACCATTGATGGAGAAAACAAAATATTCCGACAAAAACAAATTCAAACAGTACCTATCCACAAACCCAGCTTTACAGAAGGTACTAGAAGAAAAACTCCATCCCAAAGGGTCAAGCTACAACCAAAACTACCCAGGAAATAGATAACTATCCCATGGCAAAAACACAACTACACAAACGCTCGACTGGAAACAACATCAAAATTAAGACTCTTAACAGTCACTGGTCATTAATATCTCTCAACATCAATGGCCTCAATTCTCCAATAAAAAGACACAGACTAACTGAATGGGTACATAAACAAGATCCAACATTCTTCTGCATCCAAGAAACACATCTCACCCATAATGAAAGGCATTACCTCAGGGTAAAAGGTTGGAAAAAAATATTCCAAGCAAATGGTCACAAGAAGCAAGCATTTTAGTTTCGAACAAAATAGACTTTCAACCAAAATTAATCAAAAGGGATGAGGAAGGACACTTCATATTCATCAAAGGTAAAGTCAACCAAGATGACATCACAATTCTGAACATCTATGCTCCCAATACAAGGGCACCCACATTTGTAAAAGATCTCCTAAAAAAGCTTAAACCACACATCGATCCCCACACAATAATAGTGGGAGACTTCAACTCCCCACTCTCACTGAAGGATAAGTCATTGAAACAGAAACTAAGCCGAGAAATAACATCATTAACCAATGCCATGGGTCAAATGGATCTAACAGATATCTATAGAACCTTTCACCCAAACAAGAAAGAATACACCTTCTTCTCTGCACCCCATGGAACCTTCTCCAAAATTGATCACATCGTAGGTCACAAAGCAAGCCTCAATAGATAAAAGAGGATTGAAATAATATCTTGTATCCTATCAGATTATCATGCTCTTAGGCTGCAATTCAACAACAACAGAAATAACAAAAAGCCTACACGTACGTGGAAACTAAACAACTCTCTGCCAAATGACACCTGGGTCAGGGAAGAAATAAAGAAAGAAATCAAGGAGTTTCTGAAATTCAATGAAAATGAAGAAACAACATACCCAAATTTGTGGGATACATTGAAAGCAGTGCTAAGAGGAAAATTCATAGCACTAAGTGCCTTTAAAAAGAACTTGGAAACATCGCACATAAGCATCTTAACAACACAACAGGAAGCCCTAGAAAAAAAAGAAGCAGAAACACCTAAGAGGAGTAGACACCTGGAAATAATCAAACTCAGGGCTGAAATTAACAAATTAGAAACTAAGAAAACAGTCCAAAGAATCAACAAAACCAAAAGCTGGTTTTTTGAGAAAATCAACAAGATAGACAGACCATTAGCCAAACTAACTAAAAGGCAGAGAGACAGTATTGAAATCAACAAAATCAGAAATGAAAAGGGAGACATAACAACAGACACTGAAGAAATTCAAAGAATCATAAGATCCTACTTTGAAGGCATATATGCCACAAAATTTGAAAATCTAAGGGAAATGGACGATTTTCTTGAACAATTTCACTTGCCAAAGTTGAATGAAGAACAGATAAACAAGCTAAATAGTCCCATTTCCCCTACAGAAATAGAAGCAATCATCGATGGTCTCCCAACCAAAAAAAGCCCAGGGCCAGATGGTTTCAGTGCAGAATTCTACCATACCTTTAAGGGTGAGCTAATACCGATACTCTTCAAGCTACTCCAAAAGATAGAAATGGATGGAAAAATTACCAAATTCATTCTATGAGGCCATAGTCTCATTGATACCTAAACCTCACAAAGACTCAACAAAGAAAGAGAATTTCAGACCAATTTCTCTTATGAACATAGATGCAAAAATACTAAATAAAATACTTGCAAAACGAATACAGGAGCACATCAAAGATATCATTCATCATGACCAAGTAGGCTTCATTCCAGGCATGCAGGGATGGTTTAATATACGGAAATCCATCAATGTAATCCACCATATAAACAAACTGAAAATAAAAAACCACATGATCATCTCCTTGGATGCAGAGAAAGCATTTGATAAAATTCAACACCCATTCATGTTTAAAGTTTTAGAGAGATCGGGGTTACAAGGCACTTTCCTCAACATAATAAAGGCTATATACAGCAAGCCAATAGCCAAAATCAAAGTAAATGGTGAGATACTCAAGGAAATTCCTCTAAAATCGGGAACAAGGCAAGGCTGCCCACTCTCTCCATATCTCTTCAATATAGTACTCGAAGTTCTAGCCAGAGCAATAAGACAACAAAAGGAGATCAAGGGTAACCAAATGGGAAAGGAGGAAGTCAAATTATCCCTCTTTGCAGATGATATGATAATGTACATAAGTGACCCTCAAAACTCCACCAGAAACTCCTAAAGCTGATAAACACCTTCAGCAAATTGGCTGGATACAAAATTAACTCAAAAAAGTCTGTAGCCTTCCTATACACAAATGACAAGCTTGCAGAGGAAGAAATTAGGAAAACCACACCCTTCACATTAGCCACAAGCAATATAAAATATCTAGGAGTTACCCTAACTAAGCAAGTGAAGGACTTGAATGAAAAAAATTTCAAAACTCTGAAGAAAGAGATTGAAGATGACCTGAGAAGATGGCATGATCTTCCTTGCTCATGGATCAGGAGAATTAACATAGTAAAAATGGCCATCCTACCGAAAGCAATCTACAGATTCAATGCAATCCCTATCAAAATAACTACACAATTTTTAAAGACATTGAAAGTTCAATTCTGAACTTCATATGGAAAAACAAAAAACCCAGAATAGCTAAAACAATCTTGTACAATAAAAGGTGCTCCGGAGGAATCTCCATACCTGATCTCAAACTCTACTATAAAGCAATAGTAATTAAAACAGCATGGTACTGGTACAGCAACAGGCTGCTTGATCAGTGGAATCGAATCGAAGACCCAGATATGAATCCACACACATATGGTCACTTGATTTTTGACAAAGAAGCCAAATCCATTCAATGGAAAAAGGATAGCATCTTCAACAAATGGTGCTGGTCTAACTGGAGGTCTATGTGTAAAAAAATGAAACTGGACCCATATTTGTCACCTTGCACAAAACTCAAATCCAAGTGGATTAAAGACCTCAACATAAAACCAGAGACACTAAGCCACTTAGAGGAAAAAGTGGGAAAGAGCCTGGAACATATTGGCACAGGAGACAACTTCCTGAACAGAACACCAACGGCCCAGGCCTTAATGTCAACCATTAATAAATGGGACCTCATGAGGCTGAGAAGCTTCTGTAAGGCAGGAGACACTGTCAAGAGAACAAAGCGACAGCCTACAGACTGGGAAAAAATCTTCACCAACCCTACATCTGACAAAGGTCTAATATCCAAAATATACAAAGAACTCAAGAAATTAAACACCACCAAACCGAATAACCCAATTGAGAAATGGGGCTTGGAACTAAACAGAGAATTCTCAACAGAGGAGTATCAAATGGCTGAGAAACACTTAAAGAAATGCTCAACCTCCTTAGTCATCAGGGAAATGCAAATCAAAACAACTCTGAGATTCCATCTTACACCCATCAGAATGGCTAAGATCAAAAACTCAAGCGACACCACATGCTGGCGAGGATGTGGGGAGAGAGGAACACTCCTTCATTGCTGGTGGGAATGCAAAACTAGTACAGCCACTTTGGAAATCTATCTGGTGCTATCTCAGAAAACTGGGAATAGGGCTTCCTCAAGACCCAGCTATTCCACTCCTTGGAATATACCCAGAAGATGCTCCAGCACACAACAAGAAAATTTGCTCAACCATGTTCATAGCAGCCTTATTCATAATAGCCAGAACATGGAGACAGCCTAAGTGTCCCTCAGTAGAAGAGTGGATAAAGAAACTGTGGTACATATACACTATGGAATACTACTCAGCTATTAAAAACAAGGAATCCCCGAAATTTGTGGATAAATGGATTGAGCTAGAAATGATCATAATGAGTGAGTTAACCCAGAAGCAGAAAGAATTCAATGGTATATACTCACTTATATCTGCATACTAGCCCAAGGGGCATGTCCCACAAAAGCCTTCACTTACCAGGAAACTGGGACAGAGGGGAAGGAATCCTATTGGGACTCTAAATGAGAGACGCATGGGAGAATAGCAAAATAAAAGGATACAGAGGGTCCTAGAGATATACAAGTAGAACAATATGATAGGCAGATTTGGGCCCAGGGGCCCCGCTCAAACTAAGGCACCAGCCAAGGACAATACAGGAGGTAAACTTTAAACCCCTTCCCAGATCTAGCCAATGGTCAGAATATTCTCCACAGTTGAGTGGAGAGTGTGATACGACTTTCTCACGTACTCTGGTGCCTCATATTTGACCATGTCCCCTGGAGGGGGAGACCTGGTGGCACTCAGAGGAAGGACAGCAAGTAGCCAAGAAGAGACTTGATACCCTATGAGAATATATAGGGGGACGTAATCCCCCTCAGGAACAGTCATAGGGGAGGGGAATAATGGGAAAATGGGGGGGGGGGGAGGAATGGGAGGATACAAGGGATGGGATAAACATTGAGATGTAACAAGAATAAATTAATTAAAAAAAAAAGGAAAAAATAAATAAATAAATAAATAAATAAATGATTCATGCATCCGTTAATACAGATCCACATTATCAGATAGGATTTTTTTTTTAAATAAAGGAAAACATGTTTCGAAAGTATTTGAGAAATTTAACTATAAATTCAAATAAAAATGATATAAAACTTGTACAATTGTTAGAATTTTCATAATGCTTTTTAAAATATAATTTCTAAGTAGCGCTAAAAGGTTTACAATTAAACCATTAAAGTTGTTTACAGGGTGAGAAATTCTGCTAACATTTATTTGAGGTAATCTTTTTGTTGCTACAGAAAGTTGATTAATTTAAGAGTGAATTGCAGAGAAAATGTTAAACAATTTTGTTAATTCTTAAAAAGTCTTTTTAGAAAAAAAAATAAATAATAGGTACTTATAGTAGACATTTAGAAAAACCACATTGTCTCTCATGACTTTATAGAATGATAATTAATACAGTGTGATTTTTCTTATATTAATAATGTATTTCACTATACCAAAGATTTTTAAAATAAAGTATAATGATTTTAAAAACAAAATGCTCTAAAAAGAGAAAGTCTCAATAATACAAACATGTATTACGCTCTATTCTTCCTTTCCTTAGTCATGACCTTATGGCAGTAAAAAAGATAGGATGAGTCAGATCATATGTAATATATATAGATGTTATAAGTTTAGTTTAATTTCATAATATTTCTTTATGCGTATCAGCAAAGAGTCTCTGCTAGAAAACTGTATCCATTTTACTTATGAGGCTTTATATCAGGCTGCCTTCATTCACTAGATAAATATGACTATATTTAGTATGTTGACCAAATGGACTGTCATAGAAAAATAATTCCACTTCAGGGTGGACTGCAAAGGCTGAATTTAGAACATGTGGCTCATTATTGAGGTACATGATGTGCTTCCACACATTTTCTCAACAGGTAATTGAACAGAGATGTTGGTTTTAACACACAACTTAGAATATCTAGATCTTAGGAATTTTTCAGCACTGCAGCCAGACTATTCTTTATCTGTTGGGATGGAATATCTCCTGTAATATTATTTGGAAGTGAAGACATGGCAGAAAAGGCTTATGCTGAGTATAGAAAAGATAAGCCTAGATCAAATTAAAATGCCAGAATCAACAATATACACACAATGAAGGACAGAATATTATTTCAAGCTCCACATACATGACTTGGTTATCAAGATTGATGCCAATGCTGCTGTTGTTTATGATTTAATCTAAGGGCTTAAGAGACAGAAACAAGGATTTTTTTTCTGAGAGTTTGAGGCTACTCTGGTCTATTTAAAGACTTCCTGGCAGGCACAGAAATGAATGACAGGGCCTAGTCACCAAAAACAAAAGAAGACAAAGCAAAATGAAACAAAATACCAAAACCAAGACTAACCAATCATGAAATAGTATGTAACTTTGATATGATTTGTTGGAAACATCTCTACTATTGTGATTTATTTGCGAAATTCAGATATAATATCCTAGTAATTTTCCCTTTAATGTTGTGATGACATGAATAAGAAAGGCCTCAATAGGCTCATTTATATGAATGCTTGGTCATCAGGGAGTGACACTATCTGGAAATGGTTAGACAGTATGGCCTTGATAGAGTACATGAGGTACTGTTAGAGGAAGTACATTACTAGGTGTGGACTTTGAGGTTTCAAAAGCCCTTGCTAGGACCAGTATCTTTTTTCTTTCTTCTGCTTGCAGTTCCAGATAAAGAACTCTCAGCTGCTTATCCAGCACCAGGCCTGTCTGCCTGCTACCATGATTCCACTGTGATGTGAACGGACTGAAACCCTGAACTTTTAAGCAAGCCTGAATTAAATGCTTTTTCTTTCTTTCTTTTTTAATAATAAGAGTTGCTGTCTTCATGATGTCTCCTCACAACAATAGAACAGTGACTAAGACCACAGTTATAAACACTGTTCCCAAACGTGCCTTGAGGAAGAAATGTCCATCTGAACGTATATTTCCACAGAATAGCCTATCATCTATGGATATTAGGATAGGAATTCGAGGCGCATAATTGACAGAAAATTCTGTGAAGCACACCTTACTACCTCTCTCTTCATAGCTTACTCAGCTTGTGTCTTAATATAGCTGCCACTGCCCACAGAGGCCAGGACTCTCTATACGAATCATTAATCAAGAAAGTGTCCCAGCAGACATACATATAGGCAAATCATGTGGAAGTAATTTTTCAACTGAGGTTCCCTCTTCCCTAGTTTGTGTCAAGTTGACAAAAGCTAGCCACCATATCCAACAAAGCAAAATATAAAGAGAATTCAAAGTTAAAGAAATATGAAAAGTGTGGTCTTTCTCTAATGGTATTTTACTAATACTTCATTCAAAGTAACTCTATACTATCAAGTATTGCTAATAAAGAAAATTAAAATGGGGGCCTAGAGAGATAGCTCAGAGATTAAGAGCATGGACTGTTCTTCCAGAGGTCCTGAGTTCAATTTCCAGCACCCACATGGTGGCTCACAACCATCTACAATGTGAAATGATGCCCTCTTCTAGCATGCAGGAGTACATGCAGGCAGAGTACTGTATACATAATACATAAATAAATCTTTTTTTTAAAAGAAAACTAAAATGTGAATACTACTGTCATGTACACTGTAATTGTTCCATCATTCTAAATTTGTATTAAAATAGTAACATATATTTAAAATATGAGGTAAGTAAACATTAATAATGAGCAATCACTAGGGAGACAAATGATAGCAAGGGAAATGTATGAAGCAAGGCACATTGAGAAGAACATGGAATAAATATTGAGAACTGAATATTTAAGAGAATGGAAGCAGGATAGTCTAGGAGTTATAGGTAAGGGCCTATAGGTGCCTGTTAACTAATACTGAGAATCTATTTAGAAACTTTATAAAATCATATAGTTTGTTAGCTAATTAAAATTGTTTTCTAAACGGACTTTGAAAAAAGTATGACATATATGGTGGTGCCCATAGACTCATGTATCTGCATTCTTACTTCCCTGTTGAGGAACTGTAAAGGAAGGATTAGGAGGGCTTACCTTGTTGGAGGAGGTGTGTTCTTGCTTGAGGTGTGTTTCTGGGGGCAGGCTTTGAAATTCAAAACTTCAAGTCAGGCACAATCTCTTGTCTCTTTCCTTCTTCTTCTTCTTCTTCTTCTTCTTCTTCTTCTTCTTCTTCTTCTTCTTCTTCTTCTTCTTCTTCTTCTTCTTTCTCTCTGTCTCCTCTTCTCCTCACTTCCCTCTCCCTTTCTTTCTCTTCCTCCTCCTCTCCTCCCCCATCTCATTCTCTCCCTCTCCTTATTTCTCTTTCTCAGTTTCTCTGTCTCTGCCTCTCTCCCCTTCCCTTCCCTCTTTCTGTGTTTAATGTCTACAGATCAGAAGGTAAAGCTCTCAGCTACTACATTTATACCATGCCTTACAGTTTGCTTTCCTGTAGTTATCTTCCATTATTATATTGTATATTTTGAAACTGTGAGAAATTAATTGTTTTCTTTTTCTATTTTCCAATTTGCCTTATCTAAGTAATCACTGCCACATGGGCAAACTCTCAGTGATCAGATCTTTAAATAGAACTGGGTCCTTCCCTCCGACATTCCCAGTGGAAGCCATCAAATATAGTTTCCTTATTTCACTTTCTGAGACTACTCTTCAATGTCACTGAGGGCACCACAGACACAGACAGCAACATGGCTTAAGTAGCAGTGCAGGTCACTCACATCAATATGGGCCCTGAAATTAGCACAGATCATGGAAGTCAACGTTGATTCTGGCTACAGCACAAAATATGGACATATGCATAGTCTTCAGTGATAACACTGGCCAGAAACATCAACACAGATCCTGGCTATGGTAGGACCACAGACCCAGATATTGCCTTCTGCTTGAGCAAGGATGCATACATCACTGTGGTCTCAGGCTGCAGCATAGACCACTCAGTACCATATGGCCCAAGGGGGCAGAATGGCCTGAAGTGGTCCATTAAAGTGATCCAATGTAGGAAATGAGCCTGTTTCTCATCTCAGATCTCTGTCTTTGCTGAGAGCCAGGACAATCCAGTACCAAGGCTGTTTGGAACTGAGTCTGTCTGTGTCTGCATAAGCTGCTACACATCACTCTACTAAATCCACTGGGAAACGACATTTTTTCACCTTCAATTTCAGTCCTCTTCTATACCTGTAACCAACCTTACTTCTTCAGTTCTCCCTCTCTCTACAGTGAATACATTGTTCCACTCTTCCATCTCTTCCACCATTCCGTCATCCATTGAGGCCAGGCTGGTCTATAGAATAAGTTCCAGGATAGCTATGGCTACACAGATATACCCTGTCTTAAAAAATAAACAAAAGTTTTTGCATATACTCTTCAGGAAGGGTTCTTGATGATCCACACGAAGCTGAGAAGTTAAGGGAAATTGATGGAACTGAGAGGGTGGAGAGTCACATTGTTTAGAAATGTGGCTACCGTTATGTTCCCTGTGTCCAAATCCATGAGCATATTATCAGCAGTAAACACACACAGTAGGTTAAAAATGAAAAAAAAAAAAAGGGTAGAAATAAACTTCATTGAGAAATATGTTGGACAACTGGAGGGAGAAAGAGGATGGAGTTCAAGGGTGATTATAGCAAATAGAAATAGTTTACATAAAAAATTCAATTTAAATTATTAAAAAAAACTGAGAACAAGAGATTAAAATATTCTACATAATTATAGATCAGGAAGGTAACCATAATGTGCTTTCTAAATGATTAATACTCAGGACTTTAAAATCGGAAGATAAGAAAATAATACTTCAGTTTATATGTTATAATGTTAAGTTGGAAAAATCATACTTAAATGACCAAAGAACAGAATATGTACCTATAATGTTCAATCCAATATAATTATGATAGTTAATAGTCCTTGTCAACTCAACTCTATGACATGTATAATTACCAGGAAGACAATCTTCTAGATGTGCCAATGAGGATGTTTCGAGAAGTTTTTAACTGAACATGGAAATGTCAGTTTGGATTGTACCATCCAAGAGCTATATTCAAGTCTGAATAAAAAGAAGAAAACAAGATCAGAAACAGCTTGTGTCTCTTTGCTTCCTGAGGACACACAGTGAACATCATTTTGCCTTTTCTACCATGAGAAACTGTGTCTTTAAGCTGTTGAGTCTCAATAATCCTTCTTTCCTTAAGTTGCTGTAATTGTTCATTCTGTATCAATATATTGGCCAAAAATAAACTCAAGGTAGAATGGCTTTCAGACATACTCAGAGTTTGTTTCAAATGTGTAAGGAAATTCCAAGGTTAACCACTACAGTTGCTTTCACCAAGTCTTTGCCATGGGAAATAGAATAACTAATACAAGGATGAAACACACTTTTTAAAGAAGTAAATATTTTACATTTTTATTATATTTCTTATATATATATATATATTATTACATATATATAAAATAAAGTACATATAGCAAAAAGAGCCACAAAACAATCAAGAATTATATGAATGTTACATTCATAGTGTTTTGGCTATTTGCATTTGGCAACCTTGATGAAAACATCTTTCCTATCTTAGTGAATCTAAAATTCTTAATGTAAATCAATATATATCATATCTCATCTCTATCAACTTAAAACATCTATCTAGATCTAAAAACATTTTAATCCCTAAACAACTAAGCTTGATTGTAAGTCTAAACTATCTTGTCTTCAACACCATCAGAGAATTGAGAAGTAATAAAAGTTTATTACCTGAGTAAACTGGAAGTTCAGGTGAGCAGCTTCAAAAATGAAAAAATGACAGAGACAGTTTGCTGCCTGAACAGTCACCCAAAACTCTATAATGTTGGAGCTTCATATTCAGTCTTCTGGCTCAATATATCTGAAAGACATATTTGTGAGGCAGGAACTGTGGAGGACTTGCTTACCCTGTCTTGGCAGAGTTGTCCGTCAAAATTGCCTGCAGAAATTTAGGCAGAATTTAGGCAGAAATCTGTCTGTGGAAGAATCAAGAACATTCTCCCATTGAGTAGTTTGCCACATTGGAAGCTATCTCCATAAGGAGGTTCTTTGATGCTCATTATCTTCTTGAGGTAGTCTGAGTGTTGCCAGGAGTTAACCTGGTTTGTTGTCAAAGAATCTTTACAGTAATAAAAATACATCTAAATATCATATTTTGTAGGTGTCTGAAGATTTTGAAGACCTTATCTATTTTACCTTATATATCTATAGAATAATATATATGTCTATTAAACCTATGATTTATATTCTTGTGATTAAAAATAGACTAGTAATTTACATGAACATGACTTTACCAACTAACAATTAACATGTATTACTTAATTATCTTAAGCAGCCTGTAATAGCACTTTCAAGGTATTGGAAGTAAATTTTGTATTATAATTGAGTTGTATACCTCATATTAGAGTATGTATATTGTGTGTGTGTAAAAAATAATCTTATATTTGAATTCTATAACAGTGCATCAAAATTAAACTTATTTTGCATCAATATACAAAATTCTGTACCAATGAATTAAAAATAATCTTATTTGTCACTAACAATTAAGGACTTAAGGTGAGGAGTAGATTCACTAATCTACCTTTTGTCCTAGCATCCCTCTATATTTCAGTATCCCCTCTTCTTTCTTTTCAACCCCGATCTCCATACGTGTAAAAGAAAGATAAAGGAAAAGAGAGACATCCCTTAGTCCAACCTTGTTTTCTCCCTGCATAAGACCAATAATAACTTATAAGGATTTCCCAATGAAAATAATATCCGTAGCCCAAGAGAGCAAACAAAAAACTCCCTTATTGGAAATGGTACATCATTCTTTTAAGGTTTCTTCTTGATGATTTGGGATGAATAATACCTTCACATGGGCACAAATGAAATTGGAGAAAATGATTAAACAAGCCAGGAACCACACTTGTGTTCCAATGTCTAAATGTGGAGAAATTCCAGGCTTAAAAGGAGTCCTGTGTGGGACAGTCTGTAATGCTGGATAACTAGAATAGGAGGCTTTCTTCGAAGCTGTCTTAGGAGCTTTCCTGTTCTGATGAGTAACAGCAACTGAAGCGCCTGGGGCTGGAACATGAAGGATGCAGGATGTCAGTGTCAAGCATGCTGAGAGGAATGAATCCTCTCAGGTCTGATCCAATGTCAGTGTCCAGTTCTTTTGTTCTGTAAACATAATTTCTCACAAGCATTATACTGTCTGAAAATTATAAATGTATAAGGTATGTGTGATGCACAGAACAATTAAGACTGGTTCTCTCCTCCTTGTATGAGCAGAAGAAAGACATCTGCAAATCTTCATTCATGGCATATGTATAATGGCATCTAGGAATAAGTTACAGGGATTCTGTGACCAATACGAAAATTCAAAATAGAAATCATAACTAATTTATAATTAAAGTATACACAAATATTATACATGAAATCTTAACATAGGCATTTACCTTTTCTATTTTTCTCAAATATGTTTAAGTTGCATCTTATAAATATATTGAATATAGGCAATTAAATTCAGAAAAATAAAAAACATATTTGAAGAATAAACAAGCCTTCAGGCACCTAAACATTAGCAAATATAGGTGCTTTTCATGGTTATCTTTCAGAACTTGATAGTAAGACTCCACTGCTGACAATACCATATACTTGAGCATGGAACATGGAGAAATCAAGCTGGTCCTTAGATGGAAGCTTCATCACTAGTGGTTAGCTTTTATAGACTTGGAAGTTGATAGCCACACCACCAAAATATAAAAGCAATCAGTCTTCTTCAGGTGCCAAAACTGAAGGCTATAGTAATGACAGGAATAGCAAGACTTGCCCATTGTACAAAGATGTTATCAGAATAGCTAAACATTCTTCTGATTAGACTTGAGATCTGGTCTACAAATAAAACTTTTAACAAGCCCCACTTAATAAACTCCTGAGGAATAAAGAAATGGTTATAAAATGTTCTAAATATTGTAGTACAGAAGACAGATCCTACTCTTTCATCTAGGAGTCAATAACTTTCCTATAATAGTCTCAATAGTACACTTATATGCTTATGACCTTATTTGCTAGTGTAACATTCAACTCTCAAAAGTCCATAAAATCACTGTAAGATGTGGTAAAATTGGGGAACAACTGTAACCCAATTTCAATATAAAAATCTGGAGACAAACTTTCTAGGGTGCTCACTAAACGAAATTAGTGTTTATTTTGGAGTGTAAGTCACATCTTCATGTATAACCTCCAGAAAAAGGTGTGTAATTTAGGAACTGAGGAATAAAAGGAATCTCTCTTCTGGGACTGCTGTCCAAACAACTGAAGATTAGCCAAGGACAAGGACTGTTTACTTCAGAGTGATTGTCCCACATTCCTTAACCAGTATCTACCTCCTGTACTCACCATAATTCCATCCCTCAAGAGGCTGAGAAAGAATATTCATGAGTTTAAGACAAGCAAGGGCTCCAAAATGAACCATCTCTGGAAATTCAAAAACAAAAATGAGAACTCTTGTTCATTTATTCATTTGTTCAGTGGGCTTTTATTTCTACACAGCTAGTACTACATATTTGTAACAATGAGCATACAAACCACAAATGCATAAATGTTACCACCTTTCAGCACAAAAGTGCGATCAATCCTGAGTTTAAAAACAATACAAGTCAGATCCACATGAAATAACTGAAGAAATACTCCTCCAGGGCCAACTGAGAAAAATAAATATATTTTACTCATATTTAAAAGATTTTAAGTTTATGAATTTTAGATGTAGAAGATGTTAATACATGTAAAATTATATATGTGGCATATATATATAAATATATATTTATAGTGCAGGCAATATAATTTATATTTTTTGTCAATGAGGCAAAACAGAATGAAAAATTTAAATGGTTAAATATTTTATACACAGCACAGGATTAATATTATATTTCTAATTTTGATTGAAGAAGAAATAAAAGAATCAATATTTCCCAGATATTACTTATATTATTTCCCCAGATGTTACATGTAGAAGAAAGCTGACAATATAAGTCCTATTTTATAAATTTTTGAGCATAATGCTTACTAACTGAAAGATTTCAATAATACTAAAATAAATACCAAAAAGGAGAGATAGTTATCATGATTTACTAACACAGTAATTTTAAATCTATTTAAAATTTTAACACATCTAGCATGAAACTCTTACACTAGTTTAATTGGAAGTTGGCAACTTATGTGCAAGATCTTGAGGGAGTCAACACCCCAAAGGGGATATCCTGAAATGCATGTCTAGTATGCATTTTTTCCAATAAGTAACTTTTCAGACTTACTTCACTTGGAGTGGCTGATCATTTGACCACATGGTTAGTGTTTTATAAAGAATAATATTGAAGAAGTGAATGAGTTGAAATCATGGAAAATGCATATTAAGTTGTTAGAAGGATATAATTTATAGTATAATAGTATTTACATTTTATGTTAAATCTCAGCAAATAATGATAAGACTCTGGATAGTCAAACAGAAGAAATGACATTTTGAAAAGCTATGTTCTTTCAAAGCCGTGTTGGTATGTGTTTAATAAGTTCATAAACAAAATACATAAAATATTCAGTATGAAGGTGTTACATAGTATCTCACATATGAGCTTTTCCTGTGTAAATTATACATAGCTCTAATATACAAAACCAGTTATCAATACTGACATCTAGAATGCCACAATTTTTAAGTAAAGGTTTTCCAATTTGAGATCTGATTTCATCATAAGATATATCTTTCTATTGATAAAGTTAACTTGTATATGAATATTCTTCCTGCAAAAAAGTGCTTATACACTTTTCCAGACTCCAGAAAATGTTATTCCATAAGATGACCAGAGGCATGCTGTCTGAAGTGGATTCTTCACAGCTCTTAGAATGATCCAACCATGTTAAATACTGATCTGAAAATTTTAGTCTCTAGAACTAACTAAGAGACAAATATCTGTTCTTTAAGCTAACTAGTTTGTGGCACCTCAGTGCAAGAATCTTATGAAAGTTGAGCAATTAGAGAAATTATGATATATAACAAATTCTTTTAAATATGAATGGAACAATATTTAGAAGTACTAGGTAGCACGTTATTGTGTATTGGTACTTATCATAGTTTATTCATTAGTAAATTATCTCAAACTAAGAGGGTAGAAATTTTATGTACAGTCCTGATGTTAAAAGGCATGTGTGCAACAATTGAACTTCAAATTTCAACCCAAAATTACCCCTTTTAGAAATAATGAGAAGGCTAATGGGCTGGAGTGACAGATTCAAGATTATGCAGGTATCTTACCAATTATTTCAGATCTGCCCCTAACCCCAGCTGGAAACTATAGATATCTTCACCTATCCATAGTAGCTGCTGGTAATATCTGTGCTTCCTAATTGCTTGAAGAGAAGTTATGAATTTCTTGGCTTTTGTACCCAAGCCTTCTAACATTATTTTAAGATTCATTTTCCTTGTATTACATTCTTTGCAGTTTTCAATACCTAAAGCCATCTCAGTATTAGAAATCAAATATACATTCTCTCAAACTTAATAAAAAAATTACTATTTAGAAATAAGGATCCTTACCTAATCCAAAACTAATGAAAAACTAAAGAATATAAAACCAAAGCACAATTGTATGACCTTTATAATGAAAGCCCTAGTTTATTTGCCCAAGATCCACACTAATTGCTATGTTTCTTACTCCAAACTCATATTGCATCAAAAAATGTATAAATGATGAATGGCTAAAATAATAGTCTTTTATTGACTGTGGATTGACAGTTCATGGAGCCTAATGTACTAAGATCAATGACAAGAATTTCTCTGCTTCTATAGTCATGATGAGTTATAAGTGAGGAAGTTAAAAAGGGTCATGAAGATTACTAGAAAATATTTTACATCTTAGATTATTTTATGTGAAATAAAATGAGATTACTGTCAAACTTAATTTATCTTATAGAAAATCATGTTACATTTTTCTATCACAAATCAGACAGGTATTAAGAGACACAATGTGAAAATGTAGTGCACAGCTGTCATAAGGTAATAACTGTTCTAGGGATTTATAGGTGCTTTTTTAAGCTCAGCATCTCTTCCCACCTTAGAATATGGATAGATTATGACAGGAATAAACCTCTTTATTTCTTCTTAAAAATACTCTTATTAGTATAGAATTTTAGAACCACCCAAAGTTATTTCATATTTCTGCTATGAAGATTGTGCTGTTCAGACATTTAGGCCTGTTCTTTCTACTGTGCCATTCACGAGTGCTCTGTTATTCTAAAATTTCAGAGCACAGAGTAATTGTGTTTTCAATGACTTCTTGGTGCTAAGGTTGGGTTTTATTTGGGTATGTGTGTGTTGATGCTCAATAATAGACCATTCATGTAGCCATCATTATAAATAGCTGTTATTAAAAACTGATTTCTAAATAATATCAAAATGACAGTACTGAGACAGACCATGTTGAACCTGCATCCTGCAATGTTAGAGCACCAATAAGTCTGTAGTCTCCTGGAAACAGGTACTCAGTTATTCGTAGGATTCTGAATCATGCCTAGAAATCCCCTGGACATACTAGCTAATGTGTGTAATTTTCTGGCATAGATATCCCAATATCATGCTATTATTTTATGTAGAAAACATATAATTTGGCAGTTCAAAATTCAGTAACCTTGAAGATTATATGGGCACAATGCAGTATGCCTCCACTGATCAATGTAAATATAAAAGCAAAACAAAATTCTTGTAGATGCTATGCAAGGGTCTGAAGTTCAGAAAACAAATAATGACTGAGCGGTTGTGGTCGGAAATCTTTCTGAACAGGCTTGAGCTTCTCTGTTTCTCTCAGGACTTGCAACCAGATCTCCAAGGCAGTCCAAAATTCCAGAATTTGACATCACCACAGCCTGAACAAATATTAGAAGATTTGGAAAATGTTTTTTTTTTTTTCTGGAAAAAAAGTAACTATCACAGTAAAACACCAGAGGATGCAAAAGTTGTATTATGGGGAATGATCTCTAAATCTAAGAACCTAAAAATTAGCTAAATTGCCAAGAACAACAGCAACAAAAAAAAAACTTAAAACAAAAACTACGAGTCGATTTTCTTTGCTTCTTTTTTTCTGACGTTTTTCCAGAGTGGAAATGGCGAAGTAATCTGCAAAGTTTTATGGAAGATGGTTATTAGCATATGATATTCCTGCAAAAAACAAATAAACAAACAAACAAAATACCAAAAATTCCAGAAGGTGTTGATATTGGGAATGAAAGAGATGAAGTTTAGGATACCAGTGCACTCTATTGGAGATTGTGTAAATCAAACCTGAGGAAATCATGGTTTATTTATTTACTAAAGCACATATTTGATACATGAGGCTGAGAAACAAGCCACCACTCAGCTCCCAGTTTAATTTTATATAGGGTTGTATGTTAAATGGTTTGGAAGTCTTTAACATTTAGTCAATAGTGAAGACATTAAAAACAAAAGCACAATATCCTGGACCAAATATATCATCTGAACTCAGATGCATTATTTTCCTGCTAACAGAAAAGTATTGATACTTTCCATAGAAATTAAACATTTAATACCTTAGTTAGTAATAGTGCTCATGTTAAAAGAAAAAATATTCACCAAACTGATTCTATAGAGATTATCACAAATATCTATATAACAATAAACAGAGGCCAACTATAAAAAGGCAATAATGTGGGCATTATGTAAAAATGTAATTTAAAATATTTAAATTAACCTTGATAATAACCAAATATATATTTAGAAGTAAAGATAAAATACTTATTTTAGCATATATATTATATAGTAAAAATGTAGTAAACATGTATTA
Organism: Acomys russatus; assembly: GCF_903995435.1. Lineage (NCBI taxonomy): Eukaryota > Metazoa > Chordata > Mammalia > Rodentia > Muridae > Acomys > Acomys russatus. The sequence goes on along the minus strand of NC_067154.1, from coordinate 36,500,825 downwards.
AAATATAATATAATAATATATTATTTCACATTCTTCTTCTGATTTTTTTTTTTTTTTTTTTTTTTTTTGGTTTTTTGAGACAGGCTTTCTCTGTGTAGTTTTGCCTGTCCTGGACTGTCATTGAAGACCAGGGTTGCTATGAACTCAGAGAGATCCCCCTGCCTCTGCCTCTGGAGTGCTGGTATTAAAGGCGTGCAACACCACACCCAGCTCACATTCGTCTTTGTGTGAAGAAATTGAAATATATATATATATATGTATATAAAAATATATATACACATGAAAAAATAACTTGTAAAAAAAATTGGCCATGTAGTTTTAAGAAACAAAAAGGATGGAATAAATGTTTAAATTAAGTTGTAATCTCACAAAATGTTAATGAAGGGAAAGGGGATGACTATGGCTCAGATTTCCTGGCATTACAACTTATTAGTTCAAGCAATGGATACACAACAGCAGCAGCTGCACTGACTAATCACTCTGCATCTGCAGATAAAAAGCAGGGAGAAATAAATGTGGCTCAATTGGCTTTCTCTGTTAACCATAGACCTGGAATCCAGCCCATGAAATGATGGTGAATTTAAGGTAGGTGCTCTCATTTGACATAGGTATTTATACTTCATTTAATACAATATACAAACCACCTCCTAAGCATGCTCTGAATGTTTGTATCCTTTGTGCTTCAAGCACCTGAGAAGTTGATAATAAATATTAGCTATCACAGCTATAGATATGTGTAGTAGGAGTTGAACAATGGTATCGGATAAATGAAGAACACTTTGCATTGATATTACAATGAAAATATTTAAATAAGTAGAACAGAAAAGGTTGAACAACTGTACAAAGCATTGAGGGCGTGAAGGAGCAATAATCAAAACAAATAACCAGAACAAATCTGACAGTAACAATAAAATTCGACAAAGGAGGAATAATTGTGACACATAAAAGATGGTGGAAAATAATGTTTGGTAAGAAACATAATCTTACTAGGGAAAATTTATCCAAACACTTGGAATAAAGCAAACAATTGAAATAAACAAACACTTGGAATAAAAACTACTCATTTTAGAGTAAAAATAAAAATGTTGTTTTAGGAGGACTTTAAAGAATACTTTACGTAGAATGAAAATAACATTACAATACACACAATTTTATAGAATCATGCTTTACCAGTGCTTTAAGAAAATTGTGTGCCAGAAATTCATTAAAACAAAGGAGATACAAGGTTTCATGTGAGCAATATGATGTTTAGTTTTAAGAAGTTCCAGAAAACGTAATTAAAATGGAAGTGAAAATAAGTGAAGTAAAAAAAAAAAAAGTTATAGATAAAAATAAAAGCAATTAAATGAAATCTACTGAATCAGTTGATAAATTCTTGAAAGAACTAAAGAGCAATGAAATGACACGCATAGTGAATATAAAGAAGGAGAGTGGAGGTACCACTACAGACAATCCAAGAATTAAAGTCATTAACATATTCGACACATAGCTCATGAGGTGTGCGTTTGACAATTTTGATGAAATGAATAAACCACTCATCAATACCACTTATGTTTTGCTGAAAATAAATGTCAAAAAGTAGATTTAAAGGGTATGGATAAAACGTTGGTGGTTAAAATTTTTTCACATTAATAAATGTTTGTATTATCTAAATAAAATTACCTAAATAAAGATGATAAAAGGCAAAGGCAATATATACATTTGCATATATACATTTATACATATACACATACATATACATGTACATTAAATGACTATCTTTTTTTCTGTAGTTGGCTTTTTTAAGGGGAAAATACCTTGCACAAATAATCCTACAGCTACATTTAATTAGTGTTATAGAGCAGGTTGCATTCTTTGTACTCTACCCTGTAGAAGAAACTCTGCCTAGCAACCACTTGCATAATGTACATAAACACAACTCAATTTTCAAAGATTTTATCCTTTTAAAAGAATAAGATGTATTAAATTCTCACTAAACTGCACCATTTCTGGAGCTGATCCTTGAGCATTTGAGATGGCTATTGATTCTTTAGTACCATAAACTGGCAATGCAGGGTAGCAGCTATTTGCCTTAAAAGTCTGCAGATGTTGGCCTCACATATTTTTTAGAATTGTTGCTATAGCAATCTCTACAAGGAAAGCAAAATAAGAAGAGGAAAATTAATCTGCCTTACACTTAGGTTCCTAGAGTGAACCCCTGTGTAGTGAGTGAGGTAATTAAGTCTTGTTTACTGTGTTTTCTTTAAAACCTTTGATAGACATGATGATATCATCACTGCTTGATTGATTTTTCAGGTAAGGAAACAACCAAAATTAATTGCCCTAATCTTCACTCAAGGACAACACATACATTCAGAGCTAAAGCAAATTGCTTCTTTGTGGCTTTTAAACAGCTGGACACTTTGAATTTCTTTTTTCATTTTCTTTCTGTATTATAGGAAAGCACATTCTCAGGGAGGGAAAAATTGTTGTACTCCACAGGTTAAGGTTTGGATGTGGAGCATGAAATGGAGAGAACAAAAAGATCTGCTCTTAAATTAATGCAGCTCCCTCCGTGCTCCGAAACGACAGCAGGAAACGAAATCTCTTCATACCTAAGAGCTTGTTCAAAGGAAGATGCAGCTTAAATTAGGTCCAACATACTGAATTTTAGGAGGAAATTATGATTTTAAAATATGGTATCCTCTCCAATTTCGTTCAAGAGAATAAAGGCTTATATTTGTAATTTATAAATCATTATATAGGGTGATTCCAGAACAATGGAATGAAAATATTTTGATACACAAATGTCTCTTTGCATATATCTATTGCTTATTCAAATCAAAATGAATAAATTCTGCCTTTAGGAAATAACCTCAACCTCAAGTAGCCAGTGCCAGGACAAGCTGGCATTTGCTTTGATGGTTCTAACATTCATAATATATTCCTTGAAGTTTACCATTATTTTTCTCTGTATGTTCTCAGTTTCAGGATTGCTTCTATGTTCTCATTCATGCACTTGTTTATTTTGACTTGTTTTTTTGCAAACAGAAGACCATGTCTCATAAAAACAGAAAACATGATTCTTCACTTTATAAACAAATTGAAGATCATTACTCCTGACTTCCTGTAATCCACTCTGGTGAAATAACAGGGAGTGTGTAACTGTCTATTCTGCAACTGTTTTCTCCTTATCATAAGAGGAACTCTCTCCTGTTTTGAAGTCAATGCCACACTCATGTCTGTTACTTTTAAACATATTAGATAGTCGAAGAATAGTATCAGTGTTTCTGATGCTGAGTGCCATTCAATGCTAATTCTTTCTGACTTAACACATAGGGTTCTGCATCTTCATTACCCACATTTCCAAAAAGGTAGTGATTACCTACTACCAATGCACTGATAAAAGTGATTGTCCCAGTTTTTTATTTTCTTTTTCTTAGCAATAGATTCTGAGGAGGTAAGAGATACTTACGCTTCAAATATTCTTTGAAAATCTCTGTAATCACATACTGTGTCTCTCAATTTGTTGGAAAGTTAAATGAAGTTTTATATAAAACAATTATTTTTATTTTCATTTCTCTTACATAGAGTCAGAGCCAGATGTCACCATCTCCTTTGATTAATTTTTATCCAACTCTAGTCTTTGCTTCTAATTTCTGTCTTTGAGTTCTTTCAGCAGGAAGGATAATTTTCTCATCTGTCACCTACAGAGAAAAATATAACTTCTGCAAATCATCATCTCTAATATCTCAAAATAGTTTGCATAGTCGATTGAATAATTTTTGATAATGTCTTCTCGTCTGTCTTTCCTATCTAAGAAAAGACAGGAGAGATGAGGACAATCACAGAAGGTACTCTTCAAATTACCACCACTTTAATATAAAACAGACTCAGCAATCATGTCACAATCCAGGAAATGTCTTCTTATAATGCTTATCATAACTTCTTTCAAGATTTCAATTGAGTGACATGTGTTCCATATTATCTTAGTTAATAATATCTGTACTGTTATAATTCTAGTGAAGTGTCACTGCTTATTACAGGTTAATGTCATTTGTAACACTTCAATTTAAACAATTTGAGTTCACTATGAAAATAGTAATGCAACCTCAATAAGTTTATCTGAGATATAACGAGAGTAATTGTGTAACGTGTTTACAAGATCACAGGAGACACAATGTGATGGCTCTTTTACTTTGTATTTGCTTATTGAGGTTTGTAATGTGTGTATGAGCCAGCATGCGTGCTTTAGAACTCATTGTCAAGTATGGGCTTCAACTTGTGGAGTGAGCCTAATGTCACGTCTGATATTAATTGGATACTCCCACAAGCTTTGTGCCACCATTGTCTTAGAATATCTTGCAGATAGGAGACCATTGTAAGTAAAAGACTTAATGTTTACTGTGTTTCTCTTTTGGTAGTATGTAGAGTACCTTCCTGTACCAAAAGTGCCAAAAATTAGTGGGTAAAGCGTCTGTGTCAGCACCCTGTTTCATGATTTGTCCAGGTGTTGTCTTACTCGCTGTTTGTGGAAAGCAAGCTATAGTCTCGGCAACAGCCTGAGTTTGGCAGATTCTCTTGGGGCTCCTTTAGCCAACAACTCAGTTACATGTAACACAATTCTACTGTTAACCACTTCATTTGGTAGTAAAAGATTTCCAATTGGGGCTCTGCCTCGCTCGTTATTTGATGAATTCATTTAGATCTGCTTCTTCTATGAATAAATTTTAGGAAGCTTCTGCTCTGTTATATTTCCGCACTACCTTTCCAATGACCTTTACCTTTAGCTACCTTCCCTGTATCGTCTCCATTCTCTCAGGGTCTTCCCTTTTCCTCACTTGATCCTAAGGTTCCAACATAGAGCCCACCCCATCTATGTCTATCTATTCTGTTTTTCTTTCCTATGGAGATTGTTTGTCCCCCTTACTCTCTTAAAACCTGTTATCTTCCATGGGTCGGTGCTTAGTTGTCATCAACTTAACAGCTAATTGTACCTATAAGCAAATATATATATGTGTGTGTATATATATATATATATATATACATATATATATATATATGTATATATATATATATGTATATATATATATATTTGTCTTTCTGTGTCTTGGAGATCTAGCTTTGGATATTTTTTCTACTTACATCCATTTTCCTGAGAATGGTATCATTTCTTTAAATGGCTGAGTAATATTCCATTGTGCAAATGCATCATTTTTTTTTACTCATTTTTCTGATGAGGGACATAGAGGTTATTTCCAAACTTTGAATATTGTGACTAGAACAACAATGAACATGGATGAAAAAGTGTTTTTGTGGTAGGATGAAGTATTATTTTGATATATGACCAAGAGGTGTATAGCTGAATATTGAAGAAGATTGATTTCCACCTTTCTGAGCAACTACCACGCTTATTGCCATAGTGGTTGCATGAATTTGCACTCACCCTAACAATGGTTGATTATTTCCTTTACGCCAAATTCTTTACATCATGCGTTCTATGTTATTTTAATGACTTTGCCATTCTAACTGATGTGACTTAAAATCTCAAAGTAGTTTTGATGTGCATTTTATTGATGATAAAAAATGTAGAACATTTTTAAAGTGTTTCTCATGAGCCATTTGCTTTTTCTTTTTTGAGAATTCCATGTTTAGATCTGTACCCCCATTTTTAGATAGGTTATTTGTTTTCTTGATATCTAGTTTTTCTGTGTTTTAAAATTTGAATATTAGCCTTTTATCAGATGTGTAGTTGGTAAAAATATAGTTTCTCATTCTGTAAGATGTTGCTTTGTCTGAATGATGGTGTCATTTCTCTGAAAGAAGCTTGTCAGATTCATTGCTGATCTCATTGCCTGTATAAATGGTGTCCTGTGCAAAAAGTCTTCTGTGCCTACAAATTCAGGGTTATTCACCATATTCTCTTCTATTGTGTAGAATGTTCTTTCACGATGAAATCTTTGATCTATTTGGAGTTTAACTTTATGTAGGTCGATAGATATATGTATGTTGTCTTTATTCCAATGTATATTCCTGACTTTATTTAAAAACACAAGTTTCCATAGCGTTTGGTTTAAATATGCATATACAGTCATATTATATTTAACATGTCAGTTTTTGTGACAATTCCGTGCTTTTTTTTTTATTTATTATTACTGTAGCTTTATAGTAGAATTCGAGGTCAGAATAGGTGATATTTCCAACAGTTATTTGTTACTCAGAATTATCTTAGGTATTCTGAGTTTGATTGTGTTTCCCTACAAAGATGAAAAATTTCCAATGAAGATCTGTGAAGAACTATGATGAGATTTTCATTGAGAGTATATTAAACTTCGGTAGGATGGCAATTTTTATTATATTAATACTATCTATTCGTGAGTATGAGAGAACTTTTGCTATCTTCTTTAACTTCTTTCTACAAAGATTTTATAAACAAATATTTCACTTGCATGGAAAAAAATTACCCTTACATATTTTAAATCATTTGTGGATATTGTGATAAATGTTGTTTCGCTAATTTCTTTCTTGATCCATTTGTCATTTTCATATAGGAAGACTACTGATTCTTTTGAAAGTTAATTTTCTATCTAACTGTTTTACTGACACTGTTTCTCAATTGTAGAAATTCTTTTGTGGGATTTTTCAGGTTATTTATGTATATTAGCAGATTGTCTCCAAAAAGATACGTTGCAGTCTTCTTGTCCATTTCATGTCTTTGTTTTCCTTCAGTTATCTTATTGACAAACTAAGACATCAAGTCCTCTATTAGTAGTACGAAAAATTTTGGTGAGATTGCGTGAGTTTCTATCATTTAAGTTCATGTTAGTCATGGATTTCCTGTGAACGAAGCTTTATTATGGTTGATGTATTCCCCTTGTATACCTGACCTCAAGATGAACTTTATCATGAAGCAGTTTTGGATTTTGATGAAGATCTTTTCTACTTCTAATGGAATAATTATCTAGTTTTTTTTAAGTGTGTTTATCCTGTGGATTATATTTATTGAGTTTAATATATTTTACCATCCCTGGATCTCTATGATAAAGCCTATTTGATTGTGAAAATGTTTTTTACTATGCACTTGAATTTTGTTTGCAAGTATTTTATTGAGAATATTTGCACATACATCATATGGAAAATTGTTCTGTACATGCCTTTCTTTGTTGTGTCATTGTGTATTGATTATCAGAGTAACTGTGGTCCCATAAAATGTATTGTGCAATATTCTTCCTGTATCAATGTTGGTTTATATTTTGTGTAGGAATTTGTGAGGTGTATTGTCATTATTTCTTCTTTGAAAGTCTGAAGAAACTCTGTTCTAAAACCATCTCTCCCAGTGTTTTTTTATGGAGAGAATTTTAATGGTTGCTTCTATTGCCTATAGGTCTGTGTAAATTTCCTACCTTATCTTGCTTTGACTTTGGTAAGTAGTAGTTATTAAGAAAAGTTGCCATTTCTTTTATATGTTCTCCTATTGTGAACTATAAATTTTTATTGAATGTCCTTATAATTCTCTGTACTCCTTATTGTCTGTTGTTATGTCTCTACTTTCAATTCTGATTTTGTTAGCTTGGATAGTTTCTCTCAGCCTTTTTGTTAATTACGCTAAGAATGTTCTAACTTATTCCTTTCCTTAAGAATAAGCTTGGTTTCATTGATTATTTGTATTATTATTATTATTATTATTATTATTGATGCTTTTGTTTTATTTTTAATTTTTTATGTTTTTGCTTTTATTTCAATGATATCTAAAGATCCTCTTTACTCTAACTCAGTATGAAAAAGTAAAAGTACCTTTGGTACCTTCTGTTAATTGTTGCTTTGGAGGTGCATAATTACTAAAGAATACATTTTTACTTCAAGGACATCCAAATCATTTAGAAAATATTAATATTTACTTATTAAGATATATTTATAGGTTTTCTTAGTAGCTTTGCAATAACCAGTTAACTTAAGGTATGTATACAAATTAGACATGGACATACAAAGTGATATTCTTAGCTTTTAATTTACATGTATATAAAGTTACACAGAATCTATGGTTTTATATGCCTATCAATATTTATGAACTTATATGAACTTCCTTCATATATAGTAAAAATGAAGTATTAGAACCTGAAATGATATTTTTTTTTTTGCATTATAACCACAATGTGTTACATTTTCTGGAGGAGACATATAATTTATTCACTGCCTAGATTAAGGGTCCATCAGTGATATAACATTTTATAAGATTCATTAAACACTATTAGTGAATTGACATTAAGAAATGCTGCACATAAAGAATAAATAAAATACTTATTTTTTCAAAATATTTATTAAATTAGTTAAATTTATCAAATAAAATTATTTAACAGTGTTCAGAAATTTATATATTTCTTAATTATAACAAAAAATTCTTTTTATTTTAAGAACAGAAAATCTGGACTGGAACATATACCAGTCGTAAACAATTGCATAGTGTTCTCAAAGCATCAGCTTTCATTCCTATCATGCAAAAAAGTTAATAAATTCTAATTAATTAAGAGAGAATTTATTGGAAAAACAGAATTTAATATTTAGGCAAAAAGTACTCAAAATCCTTATTCCATCTGCCCAAACACATCACATTTGTTCAAAAACATTATAGTCTCATGAACCTTGAAAAAAGTCATAACATTATCTTCAGCTACTGAAATATCAGAGGATAGTCACAACTTTATGAAATGAAGTATTGTACTAATTTAAAGTAACCACGAGTTTCATGTGTTTGAAAGTAACAATGGTAAAAATCCCTGTGCCTTGCTTTTAGCACTCTGTGGATTATACAGATTGCATGCATCCGCTCTGCAGCTGGTATAATATGAACTAATTCCCTAGCAAATGTGTATTCATTAGCATCATGAAAACACTTATTAATTCCCTACATACCTTACATTAATTCCTAATTAGAGACTAAAATGCCAAAGCCAAATGGGAAAAGCTGTATAAATTAAAAATAAATGAATCACTTGCATTAGTAACCAATGGGGAAAAAAAAACCTAGAAATGTTTCTTATTATATGGTAAAGAAATCTGTTACCATCCATAATCTCTTTAATTATGTTTTTATTATTAAATTTATGATAATTAGATTAATGGTTAATTATACTTATGCATGAACTGGTCTCAAATAAGAATAATTTTTTTGTATGTAAACGTATCTATCTGCATATTATCTTATATATATATATATATATATATATATATATATATATATAATTTTCTAATGGAAGATCTTAGGGAAAAGAACTTTTTAATTAAAATCACATTTCTGAGGAAGAATCTAGGGAAGATATCATTCTACAAATTTAACCTGATTTATCTAAATTATAATATACTATAAATGATTTGGATATATTATACTCACTCACTAGGTTAAATCTATAAGCTGAATAATTTAAGTATTTTCTTAAGAACAGTAGAGAGATGAAATGACCAGATGTCATTTAGAAAAAGCATTAGGTGTAAATTTGGGGGAAAAGCAAAAAAGATAAATAACAACAAAGCAAAATAATACGTCTTGAAAATATTAATGTACTTTAGGTTCCCCAAATAAAAAAACATATGAATATAATTTTTACAAGCAATTAATAGCAATGAATGAAAGTTTATGCGGTTTAGCAAAGCTTTTGGGTAGCTGACATAAAATGCAAGAAAAATATTCTCAAAATGAAACATAAATAGATACTGAATATTTCATGTGTGTGACATAGTGCTGCATCCCAAGTACAGGAGGGGAGTAGTAGCTGATGCTATGCACAAGTCATCAATTTTAGTAAGAAAGCTCAGAAATGGTAAAGAATATAAATTATTTGTGACTAAATGCCCCAAACTATCTAATTTTAGTTATATGTTATATACGTATATATGTATATACATGTATATATACATACATACAAAAATTGCAAAAGAGAATTTTCATATTTTACATAGAATTAAATAATAAATTATCACAGCTCAAAAATCTCAGAATAATTTTAAATTGAAATGTTGAATATTAGCGTTTTCTTTTAAAATTAATTTATAAACATTTGTTGTTAAAAATATTCTTCTATCATTTCGCATGGAATTGTATTACATAAACTTTCTACTGTTATTAGGTATGTCAATGATTGTGTTTAGGATATTATATATACAATCTTTACAGCATACTTCAAGAAATACTCAATTTGCTCTGAATGTATGACACATCTATATTCAACATTTTACTACTTAATTGTTCTTTGACAATGTCATGCATATAGGTAATTCATTCTAATTGGATTTGCAACATCTATTATAACCTAGTAGTATTACAAATGACCATGTGACTGAAAACCAAGACCCTCTTCTGGGGCTGGAGATATGGTCCAGCATTTAAAAGTACAGGATGCTCTTGCAGAAGATCCAGGCCCAATTCCAGTATCTGTATGGAGGCTTAGAACCTTCTTTAACTCTTTTTTGGAGTATTTGATGTTCCCCTTTGGTCACCATGAGCACATGTATTTTATGACAGACATGCATACAGACAAGACATTGACTTAACACACATAAACGAAAATCAGGGACTTCATGACTTAGTTAGGCAGTGAGAGGTATGGTTTTATGGGGTCCAGCTCCATCAAGTAAAAACCTAATTTAGGTAACAACAGATGTCATGAATTGGTGTCTTGTCACTTTTCTTTATCTCAGATCACAACTAGTTTAAAAGGTCTATTTGCTGAAAATGCTATAAATTTATAAACTTTCATCACAAAATACAGATAAATCAAATTGGAACTAGTCTTGAAACCTCTTTTATGGATAGCTTTCCTAATGTAGGCTACTAGGGTAGAAAAGGCATCAAGCATCTGTTATGACACCCGCAGACTACACCACCAACATACACAGTAAGATTCTGGAATAGTGGCACAGCTCTTATGGAGATTAAATGCCAGCTCTATGATTAGATTTAAGTTCTTCACAAAAGAATTAAATCCATGGCTGATACTGTAAAGCTGGTCAAAATGTAAGCCTGGGGAAATCATAGGTTCTAATGGAAACACTAATTATTTTATTAATTTTATGTGCATGTACCAACATAATGGAAAGCAAAGCCATGACACTGAGAAATATTAAGAATTATTTAGATGAAGAAAAAGGAAGGGGGAAATGATCTGTGTCATGATATTTTTTATTGGTTTGGGGTACAATTCTTTTTTAAAATTTTATATATTAATGTATTCAGATTACAACTCAATTGTTATTCATCATTTGTATCCTCCTGTTCCTCCCTCCCTCCTGCTTTCACTCTATTACTCTCCCCTCGGTCTTTGACCAAAGGGGACCCCTTCCCCCATTATATGGTCATAGGCTATCAAGTCTCATCTTAGTAGTCTGCTTATTCTTTCTTTGAGTGCCCTCAGGCCTCCCCACCCAGGGGAGTTGGTCAAATATAGGGCACCTGTGTTATATTTTTAAAAAGAAGAAATATCTATAAAAAACCAAAAATGCTCTCTTTCACTTGCTATGTAAGAGAGAGGTTTAAGTAACTACATTAAAATAATCTCATTCTCATCAACAGTATAATCAACAAAAACAGCAACAACAAAACCTTAAAAACAAAAACAAAAGCCTTGTGGGTGGCTTGTGATTCTGAGACCCTTGACTTTGCTTGGCACATTCTGTTGGCATCTAACATTAGTATATTAGATGGAAACTGTAAACAAGAAATGATCTCCTGGTGTGTTAATATCCACGTATTATGGACTTGTTTTCTGCTGCGGCTTTAATTACCAACAAGGTTTGTTTCTTCAGGTGTACATATCTGGCCTCTGTCATTCTTTTTAATGACAAAGAAATAGGAATGTAATACCTACACTTAACTAGTCTACAAATAGATTTCTAATTTTCCATTTCTTATTATATTTTTTCAAGTAATTTTGTGCATATCTGTATGAAAACAAGCACATTTTACACATGGCATCCTATATCAATTCATTTTCCAAAGTTTCTCAATGAAAAAATTTCTAAAAGTCTATATCCTAGGTAAGAGTGCAAATATCAGACAGATGCTGCCAATTACCACCCCCCCCATGATGAATTAATTTATAGCTCAAATACTTAAATGTTTGCTATTCATCATAACTATCTGGAGATAGAGCAATAAATTGTTTTACATGGTGGGAGTAAGCTGGAGTAGTGGCATACACCCATAGTTCAATAGATATAAAACATTGAGGCAGGAGGGTCATTGGAGCCAAAAAGCAAAAGGCAGACTACGGTGTAAAGCAAAGCCTTCTCTTTAAAAATATATTTATAATAATGGCAACATTGGTGAATATATTATTACAGTTTCAAAAATATTTGCACAGGTTGTGTTTATTTTGTGAATTTTCTCCTCTTCTCTTTGACATTTTAAATTTTGTTATTTGTTATAGAGTTGTATGGTTTTTGGTTGGTTTTTTGTTTGGTTGTTTTTTGTTTTTGTTTTTGTATAGAAGTCCCTAAAGCCAATCTCTCAGCATATAACCAGAGACACTGAACCTGAGAAAAGGGAAAGTGGAGAATAACCTTGAACAAATTAGCACAGGAGAGAACTTCCAGAACAGAACACCACTAGATCAGGCACTAAGACTGACAATTAGTAATGGAACAGCTTTTGTCGTACATATGACATCATCAATAGTAGAAAACAGCAGCGTACAGTATGGGAAAATATATCCAACAATCACACATCTGACAGAGGGTTAATTTCCCAAATATATAAAGAACTCAAGAAATTAGACATCAGAAAACAAAATAAAACAATTTAAGCAATGGGTCATGTGCAGTGGCAAACACCTATAATCCCAGAACTTGGGGAGGCAGAGGCAGGAGGATCTCTTTGAATCTGAGGCCAGACCAGTCTACAAAGGAAGTCTAGCACAGCCAGGACTACACAGAGAAGCCTTGTCTCTAAAGAGCAAAATATTAAAAAAGAAAGAATATAAAAAAAGAAAACAAAGAAAAGAAACAAAAGAAAACAAAGAAAAGAAAGGAATGGTGTGCCTATCTAAGCAGAGAGTTCTCAACAGAGGGATCTTAAATTACTGAAAAGCAGTTAAAGAAATGTTTAGAAACCTAAACCATCAAGGGAATTCATATCAAAACGACTCTGAAATTCCATTTTACTCCCTTCAGAATAACTAAGACCAAAACTGCAGTGACAGTTCATGCTAGTGAGGATGTGGAGTAAGGAGAACACTTCTCCGTGTGGGTGGGAGTGTGAACATGTTCAGCCACTTTGGAAATCAATTTGTGGCATACCGAAAAATTGACAATGATTCTATGTTAAGATAAATATATACCTTTGCATAAACACCTAGTGTGCGCTATTCTACCATAAGGACACTTGCTATAGCTGCTTTATTTGTAATTGCCAGAACTCAAAAAAACCTAGATGTCCTTCAATGGAAGAATGGATGAAAAATTACAATGGAGCATTACTCAGCTGTTAAAAACATAATGAAATTTGCAGGCTCATTGAACAAGATGGAACCAGAAAAAATCATTCCGAGTTAGATAACCCAATCCCAGAAAGACAAACATGATATGTTGTAGGCTTTAAATTTGTTAAAACCTACTTTACTTGGGGTTCCTTAATAATTATACCTTCTTTTCAACCCACCTACCCTAGATAGTAAAGATAATATGTTAATGGAAACAGGAGAAGTAGCCCATTTAGACTCAATTCTTTGGAGTAATTCCACTGGTATAGTCAGCAGGATTCCAGCAGATCCACTTGTTTTGGACATATATATGATTATATAAACTCTTCTCAGAGTCCATACTAGGATGTTTATCAGTTGGCAAAGACCATGTACCCACAAGAGGTGGTTCCTCTTCCAGTGAACAAACATCACCTGTTATCCCACAAGTCTGTTTTCGGTGTAAGAATACTGCACACCCTCACAGAAATCTGCTTCACACTCCACACTTGTCATCAAAACAAAATCATCTACTACAAGATGTTCTTCGTTTATAAGTGCATATTAGATGTAAAATAAATGCACAGACCTGAGAACCTAGGTAGTAAGGAGGGCTCAAGCAGGTGATGCACGAATTTCTCAGGCAAGGTGAAATAGAATACATATCCCTGATGGACTCAGGGTAACTGGGAGACCCATCCATTTGAAAACAAATAGACTCAGGGACACCTATAGGAAGAGCTAGAGCTTAGGCAACTCTCCAGAATCTGACAGTGATACTAAAACTCATAGAAATGGGGGCTATGGTTGCTGAATTGTCCATTCCCTCCAGCCAGGCAAGACTTCACCTGGTTGGGACATGAAACCAGACACAAACCCTACAACCCACAATTTTTCCTGCCTATTAGATATGAGTAAAGGTAGCATAGAAATTGTAGAAGTGGCCAACCAGTGACTGTTCTAGATACGGAGCCCATGTCCCCCGACATTGCCTAGAGGGCCAGAACCGAGAGACTTTGGATAGAACAAAACAATACTGCCCAAAACAAAAGTGTTAATAAAACAAAGTCTAATAATTTTCTGCTACACTAATAGATTGGCACCTAACCAGTCAGTGAAGCTTCTTCCAGCATCTTATGCAAACAGATGCGGAGACCAACAGCCAAGCATTAGGCGGAGTTCCAGGAATCTTGCTAAACAGTAGGAGGAAGGATTGTAGGAGCTGGAGTGGTGACGAACACCGAACACCTTAAGAGAACTCACAGAACCAACAATCCGGACTCTTCAGGGCTGAGACTGAAACAACAAGCAGGAGCCTGCACGGATCTAACATTGGCCCTCTTATGGCCCGCTTTTTAGTGAGATTCTCACATAGGGAATACGGGTTATTTCTGATGCTTCTGCCTGAGTTTGTGACCCTTCTCCAACTTGCTTACTCTGTCCACCTTCATGTAAGGGAGGGTACCTACTCTTCTTTTGTTGTTGTTGCTGTCTCTAGGAAGCCTGCTCTTTTCTGAAGTAAAAGAAAAGAGATGTGGATCTGAGGAAGGGCCAGCATGTGGAGTGGAGGAAGAGGAAACTGGAGTCAGATTGTCGTGTTTAGGAAAAGAGTCTACTTTCAATAAATTTTTCAAAAAGTTTTAAAAAAGAAATTGTTTAACTAAAAAATAAAACCCAAAACAAACAATCAAACAAACAAAAAAGAAAGAGTTTAAGAGAATAAATTTACTATATCACCTAGCAATTTTCCTGACCACAGTAACTGGTGATTATCTCCATTATAAATACTGTATACTTATTTTTAAAGATGAAAACAGAAAAATGAAGAAAGTGAAATATACTTTTGCAATGCTACGTAAAATATTTCAGTGTATATTATATTGGAACATAAAATAAAACTTATTAAAATATAAATTTATCATAGAACAAAAATTTGTAGTACCCAATAAGAAAATTTTATTAATTAAAATTATTTTATTAATTATAATGCTAGAAAAAAACATAAAATGTGGTCTTTAAGGTTACTCATTATTTAAAGTCACTGGATACTGAATCCAGTGCCCTTAATTTGATTCATAGGGCCCACAGTGTGAAACAAGTGACTTGACCCCAGTAAGCCTACCTCTGGTATCCTTTTAAACACTGTATCGTGTGTCTGTATGTAATCAATCAATGAAACAATATACATCTGAAATATTTTAAGTCATCTTATATACTTGTGAGTATTTGTGTTAATATTAATAATGTTTCTCTGACACGTTTGTGTCAATTGTTTCTTAGAAAGCAAGTCTAATATGAAATCAAGCACTTGAATTAAAAATTGAAGAATGCAAATAAAAAAAAGAATTTGTTGAGGCCTGATATTTATTCTACAGAAATTTGAAGATTTAAAATTATGAATTACTTCTATTATTTACATCATTAAAATCTGAGGTAAGCTAGAAACTTTGCTGAGAGGCCTTCATAAAATACAATGGTTTTATATAATTGTCAAGAATAACAAACACATTTTTTATATTAACCAAAATTGATACACTGCCAAAATTTTGTGAAAGCTTTATTAATAGTCTATAAGTGAGTTTCCATTGTCACAAAAGAATCATTTTATAATTTTCCAAAAGTTAACAAAAATACAAGTTAAAAACTCCCTGTGAATATTAAACTCAAAAGGACAAAAGCAAAGAATAATAATCTTGATTGCATCAAGAAAGAAGCAATTCTATCATATGAGAAATGTGTTTACTTCTGTGGATTATTCAAGGAAGAAAACGTAAATTATGTGTGAGAAAGAAGAAGGTTCTCTCTTTAAGGGAGCTGTTTGACCTTGTACATTAAAAAAAAAAAAATTCTGTGCACACTGTCACCTGGCCTTTGATCTGTTTCTGCTTTCTATGCTCAGCATGGCCTAGCACTAGAGAAAGAAAGAACATTTCTGATGGAAAAGTTAAAATTGGTTCCAGACTGAGAAAAGATCTTGGATTTTATGACAAAAATGTAGAAAATAAAAACAATGCAACAAATATTAAACATCTGTGGCTTATATATTTAAGCAAAAAATACTATTGAATAATAGTCAACATTGCTGGTATATTTTCCAAAAAAACATGTGTGTTAGCTGCCTCCATACCCTTCACCCATCTCTCACTGGACTCAATGACTTCTCACTCATCATTACAGATCTCTTGGAAATAAATCCTCCTTTTATGGGGGACGTATTAAACTATTCACTATTTACTGTGTTCTTCCATTACACAAAAAAATTGAAAATAGAAATTGCAGGAAAAACATTGTGTTTTCATCTGGGGGAAATCTTATCTCACATTATTCCCAAATTACTGCTGCTCATGTTTTAATCCACCTAAAGGCATTAAAATCCACAAAACATCTACCTTTATTATAGTGAGAGATATTTTCAATAAATTTCCCTAATCTGAGAAGAATATTTTGCAGTATAAAATCCTGTACTTTTTAAATAAATGTGGCTCATATATTTTAATAAGATCACATAATGACATGGAGAAATGATTATTTATATAATTAGCCCTAATTAGATCACATGACTATTACATCAAAGGTTTGTATTCAAAGTATTCTTATAATAAGCTGTTTCCATATAGTGCGACAGTATTTACTAGTAGTTTGACATTTAAGAATGAAGTGGAAGATGTCTGACAATTTATTTAATTTGAGCTTACTACAACTTGGAGCAGCACATACTAACCCTCAGAGAATCACCTGTCTCATCCATTAGCTTTCTATAGACGACAGTGCTTTTACAGGATGATGATCAGCTCACTGAACTGTAACTGAATTAATTAGTTTCATTTTTCATTCATTAAAAATTAAACTCCACATGTTCTATAACATCATGAATGAATGACCCCTTTGTCTTTTACTCCACCCTCTTTTTAGTCTAGATGTCATTATACAAGTTCGTTGAGGTATTAATAGTATGTTCAATTTCTAAGTGAAAATACTTATTTTATATTTTGTATCCCAATAAGGCCTACCAATTA
Organism: Acomys russatus; assembly: GCF_903995435.1. Lineage (NCBI taxonomy): Eukaryota > Metazoa > Chordata > Mammalia > Rodentia > Muridae > Acomys > Acomys russatus. The sequence goes on along the minus strand of NC_067154.1, from coordinate 36,483,382 downwards.
CAATTCAGAATAATGAAAATACCAGTGGGCCTATGAATAAATACAAGTGCATTCATCTATTCAAGGATATATGAACATCCAGAACATACATTATAGATTACATGAATACTATGTTTCAAAGAGTTGTCTAAGTGAGATTATTATTATAAGACCCTGTGAACAGTTTTGTTTTCCTTAGAGAAATACTAAGAATAAAAACTAAGCTAATGCAAACATATAAATGTGTGAATTTTGGAATATTTCTGAAAATACAATTTATTGCTACATAGATATTAATTTCAATGGTGTTTAAGTGTCTCTATAAATTGAATGTAAGATATCACATCATGTTTGAATTATTCTGGAAATTTGCCCAACTCAATTAGTAGGTAAAATTTTATATTTTTGTACTCTGAGAATGAGATAACCATTGCCTGTTTGAACATTCAGTGGCTATAATTATTGTTGGAGCTTTGTCTACCATTGGGCTTACTGGAATTCCCTTATGAAATGGACAATATTTCAATATGTCATAAAGACATCAAAAGATGTGGGCTGTGAGCAAGTGCTTGGGAGAGATTCTCCCCAGTAGTAAAATGTTTGTAAATTTCACATGTCCCTGCAAGAAATCCTAAATAAACTCATTGGCCTATCAAGCTGGACTAGGTTGAAATAATTTCATGGGTCTATCTTTAGTGCCCTACTTTAGTCCCACACACTTTTTTTCATCATCATGGGAAATTTTACACAACATGTAAAAGTAAGTTTAGAAAGAATTATAACAATATATTTATAAACCTGTTAATATTTCTGGGAAAAATATTTTCATAAGTAATATTCATTTCATAAAACTAATGCATTCAAGTATTTATACATATTTTCTGCAAAAAACTTGACTCTAAGTTTCATAGTTATTTATTAGAAATAGAGATAAAGCTCAACATACATTGAAAATAAGTTTTCTCTAAAGTAATGGTGAAGCCATAGCTATATTAAGGAATGTATCTGAAAGCTAAGAAGAAAGTATTAGTATATATATGTATACATATGTGTGTATGAATATTTTTAAAATTTACATTCAATAGTGGCAAGAAATTAATATAAAATTATATTGTTCAATAAGTAAGAAGCTAAATTTATTTATTTTTGTTTCAAAAATTGTTTCTTTCAAAACATTAGTTTTGTCACATTTAGTTTCATACACTTAATTTATCTTTAATCTGAGGGGAAATTAAATGAAAAAAAAAAGACATCCTTTAAAGCTAGTATTTTTTATTTTAGTCTGTGTTTTAAATAATTTTATAAGTAGTGTCATCTGATCTTTTATTGTGAGCGTGCAGCAGTTTTGAGTAGTAAAAACGGTGTAGAGTTGAGTTTGATTTCAGAACAATAGCTTTAAACTTGACACAAATTGATAGCAGCACACACAGAAAGCATACTATTTAATCCACTTACATAATTCAGATGTAACTTCAAAGGAACTCAAGGCTACATCAACAGGCAGGAAGGGAAATGCTTCATAATTATCAATTATATTCAGTATAAAATTTATGGATCATGGAAATTAATCATTTCAATAGCATTAAAAGATCTGGGCAAAATAAAAAATAATACATTAAAACTATCAATACTACAGTTTAAGAAAAAAAATAAAATAAAACATGGTCTAAGTGCTCATTATTCATTACTGATATGTGAATCCACATTTGCATATACAGCTTTTTATAAGATGTCAGTTTGTTTTCTACTATAGCTGCTATTATGTTTTATTCAAGAACTCTTCAGTTCACATACTTCTTTTTGCCAAAATTTGCCAGGTATTTCTCTGTAAAATGAAAATAATACACTTTGAAGCTCATCTGAAACGTGCATTATATATTTTATAAATATGCATATGAAATTATATTTTTTTTTGGTTTAAAATTTCTCATCTGTAGCAAATGGTTCTCTTTTTTCCACATTTTATTTATTTTTATTTTTTTCAAGACTGGGTTTCTCTATGTAGCCTTGGCTGTCCTGGACTCACTTTGTAGGCCAGGGTGGCCTTGAACTCATATTGATCCTCCTGCTTTTGCCTCCAGAGAGCTGGGATTAATAAATGTTTATTCAAACAGAATTATTTCAAAATATTTTTAATGTTGAAAAAAGTTTTCACATGAAATGTGTCTACTTGTCTATGATGTAAGCATTATTTGTAATTATATAATTAAATATTCCATTTTACAATGCAATATATGTATATATGTTAGTATTATGCCGATAGTAGATATAATGAATACTATAAAGATTAAATTTTATTGACTATTTTAAAACAATACTTTATTTTTAATCATCTTTATTCCCTATTATTGACTCTGTCACTCATAAAGTTATTTTTTTCTGATAAATGTATGTGTCTATTATAATTATCATAGTTTACTAAACCAAATACTGGAAGCAACACAATAAAATCATGCTGAAGCACATCCATTTATATTTGTATAACAATAACTCTACATCAAAATATTATTATAATTACATGTAACTTCTTACAAGGAATAAAATAATATGATTTCTAAATTAGGTATTAGCAGAATTTCTGCTAATGAGAAAATTTGTTTCTTAACTAAAATATAACCAAGATTCAGGAGAAAATTGCTGTTGGGGCTTCTTATGTGCTTGGAAATTAAGAATATCTTGCTTATTCTTGGTAATTCACTATAGTACACTGCCATTACATTATTCTTACATGTTATTGTCATATAAGTTCTATGACATGAGTCTCAGTTTAACATTTTCAGTTTCTTTTCTATATATACTTAATTCTTAAGTTTGAAAACATACATCATTATTTTTAGAGAAATGTATTTGGATCATAACAAAAATCTTACATTCATAAGTCCTTTGGTTAATAGTTAATGGCAAAGTGCTAGAAAGAAGCCTCAGACATTAATTTTGGTTCAGTTCCTACCACCTCATGGTGATTATAACAGTTCATAACCAAAACTAAAAAGAACTGACACCTTCTCAGAGCTACATGTGCACCTAACAGAAACCACCTAAAGTCCACATGCATGCAACAGGCATTCATACAACATACATACATGCATGTACTCACACAGAAAATTAAATAGGTAAATCTTTTTACAAATAACAGGGGTCCTGTTCAAACTCTGGCACCAGCCAAGAACAATACATGCAGTAAACTTCGAACCCCTACCCAGATCTAGCCAATGGACAGAACATTCTCCACAGTTGAGTGGAGAGTGGGGTCTGACTTTCACACGAACTCTGGTTCCTCACATTTGACCACGTCCCCTGGATGAGGAAACCTGGTGTCACTCAGAGGAAGGATAGCAGGCTACCAAGAAGAGACTTGATACCCTATGAGCATATACAGGAGGAGGAGGTCCCCCTCAGTCACAGTCATAGGGGAGGGGAGTAAGGGGAAAATGGGAGGGAGGGAGGAATGGGAAGATACAAGGGATGGGCTAACAATTGAGATGTAATATGAATAAATTAATAACGTGTATTAAAAATAATAAATGTGTAAAATGTTTCAAATCCATGTTTAAATGAATGGATAGATCTCTCAATGGAAGAGCACTTGCTTTATATTTCCAAGGAAAAGAGTTGAGCCCTAGCAACATAAAAATTTTAACATGGAATAATCTGTAATATTTTCAATGACACTTATTCCATTTATAAAATGGGTAGCTAGTTCCTTAGGGAAGAGATTATATAACACATTTGTTCTTATTTGAAAAGTCCTAGCGTATATAGATATATTTACAATTTATTTATTCATTCACTTTATTATCTAATGCATTTTAAATGAATGTATCATATGTAAACATTTCTTTTCATTTCAGTTTGATTATTAAATTTAATTATGACATATCTGACAGAAATACTTCCACAATATTATGGATGGACTATTTTTAAAGTTGAAATAAATATTTTTCCAAAGTAACTCTTGGTTTTATATTGGGATTATATATTTTTAAGAGTAAATTCATGAAACTGAGAGATATTAGGCAGGATATATTTAAACACTATTGATCTAGAGTACTTAAAATAAAATTCAATTAATGCTTTTCTTTTATTGGTTGTAAACACAGGAGGCAGAGGAAAAAGCATTTAGATATGTAGAGTAACAGAAATTTATCAGTTATATCTGGTATTAAAATGATCTACTTTACTGCCATGTAACTAGCAACCTTGAATTGCTGCTCAGGTTTCTTGTAGTTAATAATCCTGAGTGTTATAGGGTCATCTTTGAAACATATTAACTGTGCTACACTATTAAATGTCTATACATGAAATGTGTGTCATTATGAATGAAGAATATAAGTCTATGGGTATTTGAGGATAATTTGATTTTTCTGCATGACTTATAGGTATATGCTGAGATAAGTTAATCCTCGAGAGATGTGCTAGCAATATATTTTAAACCACTGGAGTAAAACAGGATAATAATTTATATGCCTTTTAATGTGGCACTGCAGCCAAGGTAAATAGGACATTGAATAGCACAGATATGTCACTGTGCTGTTTATCTTAGGCCCTTTTTAGTTGCAGCATTAAGTTATTTCACTTTAATGCATGTAGAAACACGACTCACAGATACAGAGCATTCCATACACTATTCTTAGTGCAGTTTACATAGATATTACACAATTAATATTCAGTGATGAATATTTTTATTTAAAAGGACTACTTGCCATGAATCAATCAAATATATTGCTAAATTATCTTATTAAACACATAAAGATTTATAAGATTATGAATATTCATTATTACACACATTTGTACAAAACATGAAAATATATTTCATTCAATAAAAGGTATAATATTTTATTCCTTTTTAACTTACATCATTTCAGAAATTTCCTGAATAATATATAATTATTCCTTGTGATTATATTATTGCTTTCTTCTTCCTTCCTTCTTCCCTTTTTTTTCCTCTTTACAGTCCTGACTGATCAGGCTAGCCTTGAACGCAAAGATATGTCTACCTCTGCTTTCGAAGTCCTAGGACTTAAAGCAAATGACATCACTTTTTATTACATTTTTATTGGAAATGTTATTGATTTTTTTATTAATTGAGTTTTTGAAATATTTTATTTTATTTTATTTTATTTTTATTAATTTATTCTTGTTACATCTCAATGTTTATCCCATCCCTTGTATCCTCCCATTTCCCCCCTCCCATTTTCCCATTATTCCCCTCCCCTATGACTGTTCCTGAGGGGGATTACGTCCCCCTATATATTCTCATAGGGTATCAAGTCTCTTCTTGGCTACTTGCTGTCCTTCCTCTGAGTGCCACCAGGTCTCCCCCTCCAGGGGACATGGTCAAATGTGAGGCACCAGAGTACGTATGGAATACTACTCAGCTATTAAAAACAAGGAATTCCCGAAATTTGTGGATAAATGGATTGAGCTAGAAATGATCATAATGAGTGAGTTAACCCAGAAGCAGAAAGAATCAAATGGTATATACTCACTTATATCTGCATACTAGCCCAAGGGGCATGTCCCACAAAAGCCTTCACTTACCAGGAAACTGGGACAGAGGGGAAGGCATCCTATTGGGACTCTAAATGAGAGACGCATGGGAGAACAGCAAAATAAAAGGATCCAGAGTTTTTGAAATATTTTAAGGGTCCAAATTACATATTAATTATATATTTTAATAAATTCATACTGAAATAGTCAAATAATGCACAATGATTAATTGCTAGCATAAATAATATATTGACTCTCCTAGTACAATGAAGTGTTTTTACTTAATTTTAAAATAATATGTAATTATACTATCTCCTGAAAAATAAACTAGTCACAGAGCTCGTTTTAACCCAATATAATTAATTTTATATGAAATATAATTTTCCCTTGTCAGCATTTATTTCTAAAATGCTGGCCTTTCCTTCCAATATTTGCAGAAATATTTTCCTACTATGTAATGCAAATTACTTTTTATTGATTAAATGATGCAAAATTCTGGTACTGTAAGGTGATGTATACCCATTAGAGATCAGTTTTCCCATAGCCTACAAATGAAATTTTTGAGTGAATTTCTCAGAGCAACTCTCAAAGGACTATGAAAAATGCACAAGGGCAGAAAGATTGCCAAGTAATAAAAAAACTTGAAGAAGAACTATAGGCAGTAAAGTAATTTGTTTGCTCTTGTTTTATCTTCTTAAGACTTTTATCTAAGAATTGTTTAGAATGCTGGAACTACTTAGTATGTAGAACTTGAAAAGTCTACAGAAGAAACAAACTCTTTCTAATAAAAGTATTTTTAAAATCACATTTATTAATAGCTGGAAACTGTGAACAGAATGAAAATTAGGTTCTATGGAAAGATTATTATTTAATCCTTTTTATTTACCTGCTGTCCCATAGCATTAGAATACCACTTGAACAATTATCATATATTCCATGAAGAAATGTCATCTGAAATTCCTAGTAAGCCAGGAAAATTAACTACTATTGAAGGTCTTTGTCTAGGGGAGGGGAATAGGGTGAAAGAGGGAGGGAGGAGGGAAAGGGAAGATACAAGTGAGGAAAAAACAACTGGAATGTAAACTGAATAAATTATTTAAAACATAAAATTTAAAAAAGAAATATGGCAAAATAAATATTTATTTTTTCCATTGTGAAAAACTTTTCACGGCTTAACTACAGGAAATAAGGAAATGTTTAGCATTGCACATAGAGAATTTAAAATATTTATACTAAGACAATGAAGTTTTATGAAAAAATTAACTTTTTCAATTAATACAAATATGTACACACATATTAGTGTATTCCATTAACATATATGTGTACATATATACATACTGTATATCAAAATATTTTCTGCTGATATGTATGTGTGTGTAACCTCATGTATATATCAGTAGAAAATTATGAATTGCTTTAGCTTTATTATACTTGTAACACAACATTTGTATAAACTGTCTATATAACGGATCAATGGTAAAGTTAAGGGAAAAGTTTTAGTTTAGATATTATAGGGAGAAGATCCAGAGTCAACCAGAAGCACATAGTACAGACAAGGAATTAGGTAGAGTGAATATTGGTGTGGTCTGTAGACTGTACTTGGCTATGAGAGAAGCAGGAGGAGAGAGAGAGAGAGAGAGAGAGAGAGAGAGAGAGAGAGAGAGAGGAGAGAGAGAGAGAGAGAGAGAGAAAGAAGAAGAAGAAGAAGAAGAAGAAGAAGAAGAAGAAGAAGAAGAAGAAGAAGAAGAAGAAGGAAGACAGTGAGAAAAGGAAAAGAAAAAAAGAAGAAAAAGTACAAAAAAAAGAGCACAAAAAGAGAGCATATCCAAAACTGAAGAGTGATATGAAGAATGAGTGGCTGTGGGAAGGGAAGCGTGTGAGCTAGGGAAGATTGGATGTGGGTCAGAAGAGCAGAGAACAGCCAGAAGAGCAGTATGGAAGGTGAAATCACAGGTAATGGTGATACTGAGGGAGCTTAGGGGCCGCATGGTCTTTGGTATGCTAATAGGCAACACAGATAACTATTTCTTTCTTCTGTCAGTGATAAGGAAAATGGCTCTTTCCATATAGAGGAAGATGCTTTATAACTTCCTGAGATATGCTGGGTTCTGTCTAATTGAGAGAATGTTGTTTCCTATCTATATTGATTTTACTTATGTAAATAATATTATCAATATTTTGGCACCTTGTTTTTGTCTCTTTGGTTGGTTGATTTATTGATTTTCTTTTGTTGTTCTAGTCTTCCTCTTATTACTTCACAAAATTGCTATTTTATAACTTACTTATACATTACCAACATTTCATAATTAAAATACTGAGTGTGTGTGTGTGTGTGTGTGTGTGTGTGTGTGTGTGTGTGTGTGTGATGACATGGGTTGCTTAATTTGTCATGTTAGGTTCTCAAATTTCTAACATCTCAGAACCTTCAATATATGATAAACCAGCCTTCCTCCACCTTAATTTTAGGCCTAAAAGCTATCATGAGGACTAGGTTCAGTCCTGTAACATATTTCTTAAGTTTTGACTATGCTCCACCTGTAACCTTAACTAAGACTTGTTCTGTACTGCCTGTTCCAGGAAATGACAGCCATGTCTTTGTTTCAGTCAGAGTGCAGAGTATTGTGGAAGAGATCGGCAAAGTATAGAAGGACCCATAGAGACAGGAGCTCCACAGTAAAACCAAATTAGCCAACTAACTAAGGCCCAGCAGGGGTTGCAGAGACTAAAGCACCAATCAAGGACCATGCGTGGACTGGACCTAGTCTCCCTACATAGATGTAGCTTAGCTGATGGATCTTCATGTGGGTTCCCTAATAAGAGGAGGAGTGGAGGCTTTCTCTGACATAGACTCTGTTGCCTGCTTTTTGATCACTTCTTCCTGGTGGGACTGCCTTCCTAGGCCACAGGGGAAAAGACTGCACCCAGTTTTGATGTAACTTGATCTGTTGGATGGATTGGTGAGGAGGGTCCCCTTTTAGGAGGAGTCGGGGAAAGGAGGGGGCCAGGAGGAGAGGTTGAAGGAGTCTACCATCAGGATGCAAAAAGAACAGTAAATGAATACATAATTTTTTAAAGTGAAAACAACCTTTCAACCATACCTTTTCTTCAAATGGTTGCTATGAATACCTTGTTATAACCACCTTTAATCATGTCACTGTTTCTGGAGGCCATTATGACTAACTTGCTATGGTTACTTTTTCAATTTTTTAATTTTTATTTATTTATTTATTTATTTTGTTCCTGCAACCCTGACTATTTTGCCTGCCAAACACCCCACTTAGAAAATGCCTACCCTTGAGCTATAAAAAATGTGTCTTCCTCATGTCTAATAGTTATATCTTGAACTACAATTTTAGAGCGACTCAGTCTATGACCGTCATTAAACCAAGCCCTTTTTTAAATTAGCTACTTGCTTTAGTTAATTGGACCATGATGAATTGGGCCAGTGTTCATTTTCCTTGCATCTGTGAGATTAACACATGGTCTTGTGTTGTGTGGCTTATCTGGGAGGACATTAACAAATGTTTATTCACATGAGTTATATGAGGAATATATCCTAATGCAATGAAAACATCCACATTTTTGAGATTGTAAGGATATGAGTGACAAGACACCTACAAAGGTATGGGTTACTCAAAACATAGATGCCTTGGTTAAAGCTTAGGCCAGTAAGAGTGACAACTAAGAATATCCAGTTCACTACAGATTCTTGCACAATGTGCAAGCAGCATGTACAGTTTTCAGTCTCCTCTCCAGTAATCACTAGTGCTTTTATAGCCCTGGGTATGAGTTTTACAAATCTGGTAGGTTTTCTGAAGTTATGAAACCTTATAATCAGACTCTTCCTCCTTGGAGAAAAAAATAAATTTTTTCCAAACCTTATATTCTCCTTGCCTTTTGATTTCTTTCTTTTTTGAAATAGTAACTATTCAAAGCCTACTTTATGACAGAACCCACATACATATATATGGGTGGTGTAAAAAATAATGTAACATAAATTAATATATTTTAACTGCAAAACTAATTTAGGTTTCTGTTTGTTGAGGTGTTACTACATTTCCTAGACAGATTACTTTTCTATTTCTATTTCCTACTCTGGTTATTTTCACTATTTCAATCTTCAGGTTATTATTATTTAAGGATTTTAGTTGATTGTTAAAGTACATCAATGTTTTTACATCTAAAATTTCTACTAATACAGTTTTCTACCTGAATTCAAAATGAAATGACAGAATGAAATATCTGATATCACCATTCAAATCAAATGTGCACAAACAACTAAGGCTATATTTGAAATACTTTTTACTGTATATTTTCCAAATTATGTTTCTTATAAATGTCTTAGGCATAATTTTTCAATAAAGTACATCACATCATATTTTCAAACTAAATATCTCTTTGTAAAGTCTTTGTGTAAGGTTAATCTTCACTGTAATCAGGTCTTGTAGGGTGAAGCACTACTTACTTTTTGTTGCTGTGATAAAATGTCACGTCTAAAAACAACTTACAGAAAAATGAATTTGTTTAAGCTTAGGAATCTATGCTTTCCCCTTCAAAGCTTTACAATCAACAGGTTCCATAACTTCTCAAATTGTAATCAGTGGGGAAGAGGTAATCAAATATGCAAATCTAAAGTGAGGCATTTCTTTCATAAACCACAGCAGAGGGTTAACAGAAATAGAAGCTTTAGCTCACTGATCTTCTGCTCTTCTATGGCCAATATAATGTGTGATAGGTTTTACTGAACCACATGCTTCTCCTTAATACCCTATTTCGTCATAGACACAAACCAAATACCAACCTTCCCTGTACTGCAGTCTCTGAATCTATAAGCCAAATAATCCTGTTGTCTTCATAAAACAATAACCTAAGATAAATATTATAGTAACAAAGGCCCACCTAACACAATTAGTTTCTTTAACTCAAGTATTTTGATACTTCTGCTCTCCAGTTCTTCTCCTGTGAGGTCATTTCTTCATCTTCTAGAAACATTTTATTTTATTCAATAAAAGGTTGTTTATATTTTAGTCTTTAAAAGTGAAGACACTTCCATGGCCAGTTCTGTCTTTTACGTTCCTAATATTGCAAAAATTAAATAGCGATGTAGCTTCATCATCACAGCACAAATCACTGAAAACAATATATCTAAAATATGTCATTCAGTCTTATATAATGATATTTTTATTCATTATTCAACCAATACAAAGGAGGCTGGCTTACTATTTCATGGCTTTTGATCTTAGGAAGTTAGACATACATTATAAAGAAACTCCTGGCAAAGAATCAGTAGTTCTTGTTGACTTATTATCTTTCTTTACCATGGAGGAAATATAATATTGAAGCTATCTTGAGAGTAGCTCTAAATTATGCTGTCATCAGTTAATTATTTGGCCATGTTTCTACCATCTAAAATACATGTTTTCTTTTTTGAGTTATAAAAATATCAAAATTAATATTGCTTGAAATAGCCTTGAGACAAAAGTTTAGATTGTACAAAGATGCTTTTGATGTGTTCCTGTTATCAGCCAAGGCATTAATGGATAACTATATGCTATTTAAATATTATCAATTGGATGACCCTTTACACTTAGTTAATAAAATGGTCATTAAAACCCCATAAAAAAGAATTTTTATATTTCTCTTCGTGAACTTTTACATATACTTAATTATCATATAATTTTTAAATGAATTAATTTGATATACCAAGAGGTCTTGCAAGGAGATATTCTAAATTGAGTGTGAAAATTAGATTAGACCAATTTAAATTAAGCTTATCTTTAAGCTTTAATAAGTACAAGCATCATCATATATTAGAAGTCTCTGAAGAACTCACCTACTGAACCATAGCCATACTGATGCTTCTGGAAATCTTCCCACAATATAGACTTTTAGTCTGGCCTATGTAATGTTTATGCTGTTATTACTTGTCAAATAATAAACGCTCTAGATCTCAATGGTATCGTATAAGAATTTTAAGTTTTCATTGTGCTTAACATTCCAAAACCATAAATGACTGCCATATGTAAAATAAATTATACATTATCTCTGCAAATAAAATCACATTACAGCATAGATATTTTACTCTACTATTTCTCAATGTTAATACAAAATCATAATTCATTATCTAACAAAGAAAAGTTATAAAGTGTCTATACAATTATTGTCTAAGAAATGTTTTATCACATAACAGAAAAATGTCATTAAACCATAAAATATGGGGATACTTAAATCAAATATATATTCTAATTTATATTTTTTTAAACCTAATACTAAATTATAATAGCACAAAATGTAAGGGACAAATTTTAAAAAGATAAAAAATATTAAATTCAATGAAAAATAAAATGTGTATAGACATAGAATTTCTTGTAGTAGTTTAAATAGGAATGGCCCTATGGGCTCATAGATGTAAATGCTTATATATTAGGGAATAGTGCCACATGAAAGAATTTGTAGGTGTGGTATCATTGGACTAGGTGTGGACTTGAGAAAGGAAGTGTTTCACTGGCAATAGGCTTATGGTTTCCAAATCTCCAGTCAGGTCCCATGTCTGTCTCTTTCTATTGCCTGTGAATCACGATGTAGAACTTTCAACTTCTCTAGCACCATGATGTTTATTTTCATAATGCCATTTTCCACCATGCTAACAATGTACTAAATGTATAACACCATGAGCAAAACATTAAATACTTTTCTATGTAATCATTGTTATGATCCTGGTGTCTCTTCACAGCAATCGAACATTGACCAAGACACTTCCAAATTGATATTATTATTTAATAAAACATATACGATAATAGATAAATTTGCAATATATTGAGAAATGAAGAACAATGCAATGGTAATGATTAATATTATAATGAATGAAATGCTTAAAAGCTAGGAATACAGCTGAATTTTCTGGAATAGATTAGACTCTTCAAACAAACTTCATAAGTTAAATTTTCTTAAATAAAATATTTGTCTGCTGGAATAAAATTGAAAAATTAATATAGGAATTATTGCATATCTTTTGAAATGTAGAATTAATCCAAACACTATTGATAACAAAATTAAGTATTTGTGACTTACTGATATCTTAGTTAACACCATGATGAAGTCAAGAACTGTTTTTCATATAGATAACTAGTCTGGGGATTATGGATGGATCAATTAAGTTGAGTCAATAAAATGATAAAAATAACACAAAGAAAAATTAGTATTTATCTTTAAAAGTTTTGCATATGTTTATTTCACAAATTTAAAAATAATGAATATTATTTGTCATGAAGTCTGGCAGCTATATATTCCAAATTGATAATAAAACAGACTATGTCAACTTAAATTTATCTAAATATCTGAGATAGTCTGTCATACAAATGTTCTTCTCAACCTTTTTGAAAACTAGGAAAACAAATTGTATTTCATTAATCATAATAGTATAAAACATATCTTAAATAAGTAAATATAAGGAATGAGAACGAAAAGATGTTTATCATGTGTAAATGTAGCTGAATAACTTTTATCCTAAACAATGAAAGTTTTTCTTAGAGATGGTGTTTGCCTTTCTGAGCCAATAGTATTAAAACTATATTATAACTCATTTTATTCATTCAATTACTTGTACAATAAAATTATTTCAGTGTCTTACATGTAATATGATATCTCATAGATTATACCAATTAAATAAACCTAAAATAATTTATGCATTCTTTAATTGCAAAGGGATTTAGTCTCATGTATTATGCTAGTTTAAAAAACCCTGTCATTAGACTTTTTATAAATCTGAGCCATTATGTATTTTTAAAACGTCATCAGACACAGAAAAACATTAATTTGCAGTCTTTTTCTATTTTCCTCTTTTTATTATAATACTCTAACCTTCCTACACAGGTCTTGAGTTTTAAATAAGAAGATATGTCTACTAGGTGTATTAATTAATGCAGATTATATTTTTAATTTTTTCTTCACCTGATAATTATTACAGTAGAAAGATGATGTATGTGAAATCTACCTCATATTGATTTTTAGTATCAAATATATGCTAATAATAAAAAAGTGAAAATTATGTGTGTGCATAAGAACATATTTAAAGAAAAAAAGAATAAGTAATCAAAGTGAAATTAAGAAGTGGCCTGTAATATTAAACAATAATCGCACTCAGAGGAAGGATAGCAGGTCACCAAGAAGAGACTTGATACCCTATGAGCATATACAGGGGGAGGTAATCCCCCTCAGGAACAGTCATAGGGGAGGGGAGTAAGGGGAAAATGGGAGGGAGGGAAGAATGGGAGGATTCAAGGGATGGGGTAACCATTGAGATGTAACAAAAATAAATTAATAAAAAAATTTTTTTAAATCTTTTATAAAGAATGAGCATTCTACCAAGAAGAGACTTGATAGCCTATCACCATATAGTTGGGGAGGAGGTCCCCCACTGTCTTAGAACCTAGTGGAGGGGAATAGGGTGAAAGCAGGAGAGAGGGAGGAATGGGAGGATACAAGTGATGGGATGACAACTGAGTTGTAATCTGAATAAATAACTAAATAATAAAACAAAAACAAACAAACAAAAAAAGAGTTTCTAACAAAGATATACTGGATTCTGAATGTATGTGTGAGTTTGATAATATAATAGAATCTACATATTTTATCTTATAACAATTTTAATGTGACTTTCTAGACAAAAGTTTATCATCCTTCTTCAAACGTTTCTTAGAAGCCAGAAACCGTTATCGAGTTGAAATTATGTGTTTTAGCTACGTAAACTTTTTAAATTTTGGTTATTTGTATTGTTAATTTTTAATTTGTATAAATTTTGCCTAATTTTAAGGCTGTGCACCATGTGCATGCCTGGTGACAGCAGAGACCAATGTAGGGTGATTTCGATCCCCTGGGAGCATTATTGACAAACAGTTGTTAGTCACCATGTGGATGCTGGAGATTGAAGATGTCCAGATGAGCAGACAGGGACCTCAACTAATAAGCCATCTCTCCAGTCTTTTTTTAACCTTCAAACCAAAATATACTTAGAACATTTTCCCCTTTACATTTCCTTCTTTCAACACCTTCCATGTACAGCCTACATGCCTCTCTCTATTTTTCTAATATCTATATATCCGCTATAGATGTATAGATATGTATGTAATATATTATTAATATTATGTTAATCATATGTTCCATCTATATCTAAACTCAATAGACTAACAAAAACTCAAGTGTCAGAAATGAGAAAACTTCTGATGAGTTGTTGGTGGAAAGACTTCCCAAATATTAAAGGCAAAATTCTTTTTTGGTTGTCTTCCAGAGGTTGAAGTTAAGTACACATTGTTCAAGATCCAGCAGACACTGGATCCAGATCTGCACTGAATTTGACTTGGAAACTACTTCCATGTCTACTAGTGCTGATGGTATGGTTCCCTGCTAGCTTCTGAGTAGCCAATGCTTCTAGAATCTTACAATAAAAAAAAAATGATTTGCTTGCTCTTAAAATTTATTGCAAAGCAGATAAAAGATTCAAATTAAAGAGTTTCCATTTATAATACAAAAAATGAAGAAAAACTGGTAAAACTGTGATATTGATGAATTAGGAGAAAACAAAAACATGCCTGACAGAAGATAAATTATTTTATGTATTGATATTAATATATGATCAAGAGATAAGAACAGGAAGTCAGAAGTTCACAGTTCACTCAGAAGGGAGAACACATAGGGATATTTGACTGTCTCAATTGGTCCACAATTTTTAGACTTCACATTTTTAAGGGTGATTTTTTTAATTACTTCATAAAGAAAAAGCTAGATGTGACTTCAATTTGTATTTCAAACATCTACTAAATGTCCACTGAACTATGAAATACTTTTGGAGGTAACAGCTCCACAAAATATTGTCCCACCTGAAGGTGGTCAGAGAGAGCTCCATAAAAAATTTTAACTTCTTCTAAGCATTCCAGGCTTTAATTTTTTTTATTTTATTTTTTTTATTTTTTATTAATTTATTCTTGTTACATCTCAATGTTTATCCCATCCCTTGTATCCTCCCATTCCTCCCCCCCCCCATTTTCCCATTATTCCCCTCCCCTATGACTGTTCCTGAGGGGGATTACCTCCCCCTGTATCATCTCATAGGGTATCAATTCTCTTCGTGGCTACCAGCTGTCCTTCCTCTGAGTGCCACCAGGTCTCCCTCTCCAGGGGACATGGTCAAATGTGAGGCACCAGAGTACGTGAGAAAGTCATAATTTTTATCTGTTTTAAAATTATTATAATTTATTCAGATTACACATCGAGTGTTATCCCCTCACTTGTATCTTCCCATTCCTGCTCTCCTTCCCTCTTATACCCTATTAACTCTTCAGGCATTCCAGGTTTTTAAATGATAGAAGACTAAATATTCTGTTGCTAAATCAATGTACTATTATATATGGTCTTTTCATTTTGTACACAGACCAGGCCAGTGGTTTTCTTCCTCATTTTACACTATACATGTAGAGATAAATGGTGCAGTAAGGACAGGTCTCTTTCAAATTATTCTATTATTCCGCTGCAGAGAAGTATGGAAAACATATACATAGCTCTCCCATGCAGAGATAGTAGTTCATCCAGACCTTTCTATCTGACGCTTGTATCATATGTCACATGCTTAAAAACAATGTAGGGGTGGAGTTAGTCAGTTATAATCTGATAAATATATTTTAACTGAAATGACTTTTAATGTTTGAATCTAGACATTTTATCATTTAATAGTTAATATGATAGATATTTTGCAAAACAAAACAATTTGTATATTTATTGGGAGTGTGATCCAAATAGTATATTATGAATATTAATAGAAATTCAGTACAATTTCATGATATAATTTTAGAAATATAAAATTAGCGGGTGCTTAACAACAACAATTCATTGTCCTTATTTATGTTACTATGTTTTTATTGTTATTAACCAAGCTATTGTACATGTAAAATTACTAAAATATGATAAATTTAAAATTCCACTAAAATGTCTTAATTTTAGAGCCTTCTGATTTAACTTCTAATTTGCTTCATTTCCAGTAGATTTGTCAAAACTCTCATCTACTCTTAAATTCTGAGTTTTCCCAACTTAAACCTAGAAGTCTTTGTTATTTTTGCTTTCCTCTTTCATCAGACTCATCCTTTAGAAAAAAAAGTTAGATTGGCAATCATTTATATGTCTTTCTCAACCCTGCCTGTAAGTATTAGGTCATGATTTCTATCACATTTGGACTTGTCAAACATGTCAGTCCTGAGTGCAAGAGGTCATGTGAATCTGATTGTTACTGATTTTAGTAAAACCAACAGAGAAGAGGTGAAGCAAACAGCCACCCATAGTCATGACATTTACATAACCTTCAACCAAAGTCTGTCATTTTTGGATGATAAAATACATTTTGTCATGTTTAAGATTCGTGCTATGTATTCTAAAATTATACCTGGTATTTAATTTATGAAAATAGGATTTAGTCATTGCACAGGGAGGTTACCACTACTTTAAAAAGTTACTTTTTACTATTTCAATTGCTGTTTTCTAAAATAATGGGAAATGATATGGTACATAGGGCTCCAAGAGAAGCAAAAGGGTGGTTAGGATACAGATTACAGGAGTGAGAAAGGTTTTTAAACCACATGGTGTTGATTAATTTTGTTCTTATTTCTGTAGGGAAAGAAAGAAGAGGAAGAGTGGTCATATTAGGATTGGTTATTCAAAGTATTCCAAGTGGCTAGAGAGATAGAGGAGACAACTTCCACATAGGGTACATGTGTTAGTCAGGGTACCTAAAGGATAGGTATTTGAAATCACACAAAGAGGAGTAATAAGCTTTTATACAAAATTCTACCACTAACACTTTGTTCTCTTAAGGTAATTTCTAAGCACAAACTGGGTTACAAATACAGACAGATTTTGTTCTTATCATATCAAAACCAAAGACTGAATTAGACATTTCAAAGTGAAAAATACAATTATAAACAACATGAATATTTCTCCGGTGGGATTGGTCTTTAAATGCACAATAAACATATCATTTGACAAGTCATCAATTTCCACTTCTTTATCACAGAGGCTAACTAAGCTACACCATAGTTTGAAGTTGATTTTGTCCATGTGACTATTTTTTTTTTGTATTCAAATATTGGTATTGAAATTGGTTTTACTAAATCTATATAGTATATAAATCAAAATATTTTTACCAAATTATAAATAGCCATTTTTCTATCTAAATCTATTTGACACCTTTGGTAAAGAGCTTGTATTTGTCAACATGCATACCATTTACTTAGGTTGTTACATTTGTATTCTTGCTATTCTGAGCAAAATACTAGGAAAATTATTCACTTTTATGTTTTTCCTTCATAATTTTAAGCAAACACTACATGATGTATTCACTGAGTGAACAGTGGTGAGTACTTCATTTTTATTTTGAATATTTCTTTTGGTTTGTTGGAATGTCATACACATATTCAATGAAATATAATTTCATCCGCAGGCCCTCATTCCACTGCTTCTGTTCTTCTCATGATGCCACAAACAAGTTCTTCACTGCAACTTCATGATTTATTTTTTGTTTTAACTTTACAGATCTCACTAAACCCATGAAGTGTGGGCCTGTATGATGTGGACATGTGATGATCTTCGGGAGCATGAAACCTGTCAGATGCCATTCACTCAACCAATGTGTTAATGCTGCACATTACATCATGGCATTTTGTTTTTAACCCACTATCCTGTTTATAACCGGCATAAATGCTTTAAGTAATTTTATTCTTAATACATTTAAATTTTTCTCATGATTTCTTTCTGAAGATTATATGTGTATATACACACATGTGCACTTGCACACACAAACAAACACGCACACATACTTAAAATTTCCCTTTCCATTTTATTTCTTTGTATTCCTGATGCATACTATCAGCTCATGTGCATACTTAGCACCTTTTCATGTTCACTGATTAGTACATTTTTGTTCTTTATTATGCCATCCTATTGAGTGATTAGCAGAAGATATGATAAAAACAATTATGAAAACATGTATAAATTGTAACGAAAATAAATTGTATCCCTGAAGAATTCCCAAGAATCAGTGACCATCAAGCTGTTTCACTTTCTTAATAATTTCATCTAAGTGCTGCATGTATTCATCCTGTAAATATTAGTGTTGGTTTCAAATGCAAATGTTGGATAGCTAAAAAGTGTATGTTCACCCATTCCCAAACAGGATCTACAATACAATGACAGTGAAGCTCATCATCCTTTGCTTTGACTTTTTTCAATCATTTATTTTCCAGATTTGCTGCATATATATGTTACAACAGATAAGTATCAAAATTAAAGAGAATTTTGCATATTAACACTCTCATTGTAATTAGTAGTGAAGTCAATGTTTTTTTTCTGATATACATAGTGGCTCCAGGAAGATGTAGCTGAAACATCAGACATTATTGTAAACTATACAGTATTCTTGGAAAGAGATTTTCTTTTATAAATGGAAGCAAGTAACATTTTTTCTTTCATAAAAAATATGATACATAGTCCAGTATGCTGCGAGGAATGCATCCTGTCAGGTCTGACGCAATGTCAGTGTTTGTTTCTAGTTTCTCACAAGCATTATACACTCCTAAAATTATAAGTGTATAAAAGGTGTGCATGGTGCATGGAGCAATTAAGGCTGGATTTCTTCTCTTTGTAAGAGCAGGGAAAGAAGACATCTGTAAAGCTTCATTCATGCCATATGAAGAATAACATCTAATAGTAATTCATAGGGGTTCATTCATGGAGGTTCTTTAGTCAACAAGCATTGTCTATGGCTAGACATTCATGTTTCAGAAAGTTTCAGAGCTAGTTACCTGTTTGTTCTGCAGTTTAAACTCTTCATATCCTGATTGTAGCCCCCTCCCTCATTCCCTCTCAATGTCTTCTCCCTCCCTCCCTTAGTACTCAGACAGGGGAGCCCTCTCTCCCTATATCTGACCTCAACCTATCAAGTCTCATCAGTATTAATTGTAACCTCTACCTCTGTAGCCTGGCATGGCTCTCTTGCCAGGGGCAGTGATCTAAGTTCGGTGGCCAGAAAGCATGTCTGAAGTAGTCCTTACTGTCCAGACATGGGATCCACGAGGAGACTGTGCTACCACATGCAAACATTAGGTCTAGGTGCACATCATACATGGTCCTTGGCTGATGTTTCTGACTCCTTTTTGTAGTGTAGTTATAGTGTATTATGTGGCTTATGTCCGATTATGAGTGAGTATATACCATGCATGTCTTTCTGGGTCTGGGTTACCTCACTCAGGATGATCTTTTCCAGTTCCATCCATTTGCCTGCAAATTTCAAGATTTCCTTGTTTTTAAAAGCTGAACAGTATTCCATTGTGTAGATGTACAAGTTTCTTTATCCATACTTCGGCTGAGGGACATCTAGGTTGTTTCCAGATATATCTTAGTGTTTTGTTAAATAAAGTTTTATTATTAATTTAGTCAATAATATTATGGTTTATAACAGACATCTATAATGATAAATTTCTAATGCTATTACCACATGAAAACAAGCCATCCCATTTTAGAATATGTATGTCAAAATATGTATGTATGTCAAAGAAACAAAAATAACCACACTTAAGAGATAATTCATGACAATAGGAACTAGGGCAGAGTTCAAAATTGATAAGCTATGACATCAATATAGATGCACCCAAATGAATCAATAAAAAATTAATCTGTGGCAAATAAATGTGTATATATATGTGTGTGTGTATATATATATATATATGTATATATATATATATATATACATATATATATATATATAATTTATTTATTGCTTTTGGTTTCTCTTTCTGTAATGAATCACCATGACCATAAACAACTTAAAGAGGAAGGGTTTGTTTCAGTTTACAATTTTCATGTCATACTCCATCAGTAAGTGAGATATAGAAATGAAAGAAGTGAAGTTGAAAAGTTAGAGAAAAAGAGCTATGTCCAAGAAAGCATTGCATGATTACTTTAGACAATACCCGAATTTCAGTTCAACATGAAAAATACTGACCCATGAATATTTTATGATGTTCAGACATAAAACAGCAAGTCTTTGGAGACTACTGTATATCTAAATGAAAGATTTCAAAATCAAATGAGGAGAAATTTAAAGGTTATTTATAGTATGCTATTATAATTTCATAGCTCAGAAGAAAATATGAGGACATAACCAGTCATATTTTTATTTAAAAATTGTATGTCTTAATCAATTATGATTTTGACCTTATTACATTGTGACATGGCATGTATCTTGATTAGTTGTCTAGTGTACTCTGTTATGCAAGTAAATTGTAACCAACATAGGACATTGTACTGAGTGCTACTTATTTTTCAACTGACAAAGCATGTTTTATATAGGATTCAGCAAAATTGATTATTTAACTGTAGCACTACTGTTATCACCTACAAGTTAAAATAACTCCATATAAACAGCATTACTCATTTACTTTGAAAGAAACATGAAACAGTTGTTCCACTTTAAAAATGAGACAAGTCAAGGTTCCACCCTGAGCGTTGTAAATGTGAAGGAACAGGTAAATCTCAGTGGAGAAAATTTTCACTTCAAAAACGAAGTTCATCACATTAGAAAGACGGTGCTTTAGAAATACTTTGCCTGGGTCATTAAGTCTGTAAAGTAAATTATACACTTGGAAAATGAGAAGCAAAGTCTGCTTTGTTTAAAAAGTAAATTGGAGTGAGTAGATTTGATTTAAGAAAAACAGACAGTAGCAGTGGAGTAGGAAGTCTTACCCTTCAGCTGATAACTAAGTCTCTTAGAAATATCATCAGTGGATAATAAGGATGTGTGTGTGTGTGTGTGTGTGTGTGTGTGTGAGAGAGAGAGAGAGAGAGAGAGAGAGAGAGAGAGAGAGAGAGAGAGAGACAGAGAGACAGAGACAGAGACACAGAGACAGAGACACAGAGAGAGACAAAGATACAGAGAGAGACACAGAGAAAGACACAGAGAGAGAAAGAGAGAGAGACACAGAGAGAGAAAGAGAAAGAGAGACAGAGATACAGAGAGAGAGAGAGACAAAGAGAGACAGAGACAGAGACAGAGAGACAGAGACAGAGAGACAGAGACAGAGAGAGGTGTCATTTTCTTAATTCATGATTGATATGGGAGGGCCAAGACTATTGTATGTAGTGCCATCTCTGTACAGGTCATCCTGGATGGTATAAAAAAGAAGACCAAGCCATTCTCTCTCTTTTTTTTTTTAAATTTTTTTTTTTTTTTTTTTTTATTTTTTTTATTTTTTTATTTTTTATTAATTTATTCTTGTTACATCTCAATGTTTATCCCATCCCTTGTATCCTCCCATTCCTCCCCCCCCCCCTTTTCCCATTATTCCCCTCCCCTATGACTGTTCCTGAGGGGGATTACGTCCCCCTATATAGTCTCATAGGGTATCAAGTCTCTTCTTGGCTACTTGCTGTCCTTCCTCTGAGTGCCACCAGGTCTCCCCCTCCAGGGGACATGGTCAAATGTGAGGCACCAGAGTATGTGAGAAAGTCGTATCACACTCTCCACTCAACTGTGGAGAATATTCTGACCATTGGCTAGATCTGGGAAGGGGTTTAAAGTTTACCTCCTGTATTGTCCTTGGCTGGTGCCTTAGTTTGCGCGGGACCCCTGGGCCCAAATCTGCCTATCATATTGTTCTACTTGTAGATTTCTAGGACCCTCTGGATCCTTTTATTTTGCTGTTCTCCCATGCGTCTCTCATTTAGAGTCCCAATAGGATGCTTTCCCCTCTGTCCCAGTTTCCTGGTAAGTGAAGGCTTTCGTGGGACATGCCCCTTGGGCTAGTATGCAGATATAAGTGAGTATATACCATTTGATTCTTTCTGCTTCTGGGTTAACTCACTCATTATGATCATTTCTAGCTCAATCCATTTATTAATTTATTCTTGTTACATCTCAATGGTTAATCCTCCCTTGTGTCCTCCCATTCTTCTTCTTATTCCCCTCCCCTATGACTGTTCCTGAGGGGGATTTCCTCCCCCTGTATATGCACATAGAGTATCAAGTCTCTTCTTGGTAACCTGCTATCCTTCCTCTGAGTGCCGCCAGGTCATGTACTCTGGTGCCTCATATTTGACCAAGCCATTCTCTTGCCTCAAAGTTTTTTCCTTGGTTTTCAGAGATAATGTAGTATAACCTATGAGCCAAACAAAGAAACAAAGATAAAGCCCTTTCCTCCCTAATTTATTTTGGTCAGTGTTTTATCATATCAGAAACCTAAATAGTACAGTGACTTTACTTTCTGTTTGTAGGCTTTTCGTAAAATTACCTAGCACTTAACCTTAACCATAAAACCAGTCTATCTTCAGAAATAATCAGAATCAATAAGATTGTATTTGTATTTTAATTAGAAATTAATATTTTATGTATTATAAATTTAGTCCTATGTTACACTCTGTACATAAATATATAAGTAATTAGACATTTTTAAAACCATATTTTATTCTGTGTACAATCACATGCATACAAAATATATTTTTCATAATTCTCCTATGATCCCGAAATATTTTATTAAACATTTTTTCTGTCTTATTTCTATGTGCAAATGTTCAATATAAAAGAAATGTTTAGTAAGACAAATAAAGAAAGTGGATTTCTAAGTCTCTTGATCAGTAGATGGGCCTTATCTGAATTTAAATTTGCTATGATACCACATGGTAATGCTTACTGTATGTTTATATTTAGATTTCATTTGCATATCATCAATTTTTCTACAAAACAAAATAACACTGACATGTCTTGTCTGTTCTATAAATGATTCATATTTTAAAATTCAGTTTAGTGAAAAGTTCTTTAATTTTTAAGTATTTTGTGGGGAAATGTATAAAACACATTCTGTCATATGTCCATTTTGTTTTGTTTTTCATATGAATGTGAATTTAATAAAATATTGAATAGATAGACCAATAAGCACACAATTACATATCAAATAAAATAAATACGTTTCTCAAACTTCTAGAAAATTTAATTATTTTTTATTTACTTATGGTTCAAGATAGGTCCCAGCTATGATTTCCTTTTCTCAGTGATCTTGGCGGTCTTAAAAAGATATATTTCCTATTGTCTCCTGCATCATGTATGTTCTTCATTCTTATACTAGAGATCAACTTCTTTATTAAAATTTTGAATATTCTACACAGTTTACAAATTGAAGCTCTTTGTTCTTAAATCCATGTTTGTCTTCCCCAGCACACACAAGGAAGAATTTCTCACTGCATTAAATTATGTGTCCTAGGCTGGGATTACTGTAATATGAACATTGACATTTTTCTTCTATATTTTATATCTCGGTTTTCTCATAAAAATCTTATTTCTAATATATTTCTAAGGAGTTTTGGGAAACAAACTTTGACCTGAATTTTTAAGTTTATAAAATTATCTTTTGGCAGAATCAGTTTTGTTATTACATACATCCATGAAACTTTATTTCACTCTACACATTTTCTCATATCTAGTCGTTTTACTCTCCTGGTATCTTTTCTTGTTTCTTTCGAGATGTTTATTTCATTTACATGTAAATTGTTTTCTTCTCTCAAGAATTATACACAGAATGAGAGCGTAATAAGACTTGAGTTGGTCTATATCACCTGATAATGTACCTATATCTATAAAAGTCCTCTTGTAGATTCCCTTTGCTTATATTGTTTTTCTTTCTTTTATTCTATGTTAGAAACTTTTAACCTCAATTTTCTCATTTCAGCTTAATCTTAAAGTATATATGAGGAATTAAAGTCTCACTGGGCACTAAAATTAGGGTTTATTGTAATACTCACACTGTAGCAAGCCCCACAACCGATCATGGTCACTGCCAGTCAGGCACTGTAGCTAAGAACTACTAAATTGTGCAACTAAAATTTGTGCTATTTCTGAACTAAAACATTTTATTTTTATATAAATCCTTTCTTGCCTTCATTACTTTGGTCTTTACTTTTTAAATGTTTTGCCCACAACAGGGATCAAAAGACAGAGCAGGTTAACCTGACAGAAAATATATTATTGTTCTCACTACTGTTTTTATAGAAGAGTATTTATGCGAAGTTTTTCTTATAGTGTTATTGTGATGTGTTTGAAAAATAAAATGTGTATACATCTTTAAAATATAAGACTGTTGCATCGCCGAATGTATTTTAAAATCATTACCAAACTCTGACTAAATAATGTATCTATCAGCTTATAAAATTGCCCATAAATCTGTGTAAGAACTTATGAGGAATTTGAATTACTGTATAAATGCTCAAAAGCATTTTCTTGTATTTCGAATCAATAATTGCAAACTTTTACTTAAGATTTTGTTTTTATTTATAACTATGTATTATATACATACATTTTCATATTTGTGTGTATGTAACCATATGTACAGTGTTTGTCTAAGGCATGTACTACTCTCTGGGAGTTTGAGTTACATGCAATTGTGAATTCCTACATGGGAATTAGAAATGACTTAAAGATATCTGAGGGTGATGTGATATTTGTTAATAATTACTATGAACACATTACTTGAAGCACTCATTTTCATGTGATGTCACAAACTAGTGTTATAAAATATTCAATTCCAGTATTTTATGGATAATATACTCTTATAATTGAATACATACTGTATGTATCTTTTTGTTGTTGTTGTTGTTGTTTGTTTTGTTTTGTTTTGTTTTTGTTTTTCAAGACAGAGTTTCTCTGTGTAGCCTTGGCCACCCTGGACTCACTTTGTAGACCAGGCTCACAGCGATCCGCCTGCATCTGACTCCCGAGTGCTGGGATTAAAGGCGTGTGCCACCACGCCCAGCCTACCTTATGTATCTTTCTGGCTCTTGGTTACCTCTCTCAGGATGATCTCTTCTAGTTCTATCCATTTGCATGCAAATTGCATGATGTCTTTGTTTTTTAATAGCTGAGTAGTATTTCATTGTGTAAATGTACCACAGTTTCTGTATCCATTCTTCATTTGCCGGACATCTAAGTTGTTTCCAGTCTTTTGCTATTACAAATACAGCTTCTATGAATATAGCTGAGCAAGTGTCCTTGTGGTTGGGGAGCACTTTATGAGTATATGCCAAGGAGTGGTACACCTGTGTGTTGGGGTATATCTATTCCCAATTTTCTGAGAAAGTGCCGGATTGATTTCCACTGGGTAAGCATGCTACAATCCTCATACCCAGGGAAGCCAAGGAGGGCCCAAGAGAGGATGCTTGAATCTCACTCAGAAGAGAGAATAAAATAGAAATCTGAAATTTAAGGAGGGAACTGGGTGGGAGAAGAGCCTGGGAGGATAACACGGTTGGGTATCAGGTGTGGGGATGGGGGAGAAGAGGACAGAAATCATCTGTAGGGAGCATCTCTGGTACGGGGAAGGCTCCTGGTACTCTATAAGGGAGACCCTAGCTGAGAATCCTAATACCAGTGGTTAAGAAGACTGAAGAGGCCACCTCCTGGACCCAGGTTGTACTTCCAATGGAGGGAGGGGGACGCTAAACCACCTATAAAACCTTCAGCCCCAAATTTGTATTGCCTACTAGAAGTTTTGGGATAAAGATGAATCAGAATTAGCAAATTAGAAACCAATGAGTACCCCAACTTGAGACTTACCCCATGGGAGAGACCCAACCTCTAACACTCTTAATGATATGTTGTTATGCTTGCAGACAGAAGCCTAGCATAACTATATTCTGTGAGGCTTCATCGAACGGCTGATGGAAACAGATGCGGAGACCCACACCCAAACCATATGCTGAGTTTTACTGAAGAGTTGGAAGGTTTGGTGGAGCAAGACAGGTCAAAGACTCCATAAGATCTACAGAGTAATCTAAGCTAGGCACATGGAAACACACAGAGACTGAACCACTAACCAAAAAAATGTATACATGGGCTGGAACTACAACCACTACACATAAGTAGCCTATGTTCAGCGGATGGTCAACATGTGGATCCCCTGAATATGGGAGTGTGGGCTGTCTCCGTCTCTGACTGTATTGTCTGACTCTGGATCCCTTTCCCCTAGCTGGTCTGCCTCTTCAGGCTTCAATAGGGAAGGATATATTTAGGACTGCTGTAAGTTGAGATACCTGGGTGGGATGGCACATTTTGGGGTATCCTCTGAGAAGAAGGATATGGGGGAATATGGGGTCAGGGACATGAGGGTGGGGCTGGGAGGAGAGGAGGAAGGGGCCTGGAATCAGCCAGTAAAGTGATTAAATAAATAAAGCAAAAAAATGTGGGGCACCAGAGTACGTGAGAAAGTCATAGTCCACTCTCCACTCAACTGTGGAGAATTTTCTGACCATTGGCTAGATCTGGGTAGGGGTTTAAAGTTTACCACCTGTATTGTCCTTGGCTGGTCCCTTAGTTTGAGCGGGACCCCTGGACCCAAATCTGCCTGTCATAATGTTCTACTTGTAGGTTTCTAGGACCCTCTGGATCCTTCTACTTTGTTATTCTCCCATGCTTCTTTCTTTCTCATGTACTCTGGTGCCTCACATTGGATCATGTCTCCTGGAGGGGGAGACCTGGTGGCACTCAAAGGAAGGACAGCAGGTTACCAAGGAGAGCCTTGATACACTATGAGCATATACAGGGGGAGGTAATCCCCCTCAGGAACAGTCATAGGGGAGGGGAATAAGGGGAAAATGGGAGGGAGGGAAGAATGGGAGGATACAAGGATGGGATAACCATTGAGATGTAACAAGAATAAATTAATAAAAAAAATAAATAGGAAAAAAAATAAAAAGATGACTCAAAAATATTCAATTCCAGTGATTTACTTGTACTTGATATTTGTTATTTTCATGCATATTAACAGAAATAAATGAATACAATAATATTAAATTTAAAAAAGGACTCAACATGTTGCAAAAATAGTAAAAAATAATTTTTTAAGAAAGGGTACAGATTAATGTGTTTTTAGATCCATTTCAGTGTTCTCCTTTCATTCATAGTTCTTTTTTACTTGTATGAATACAAGAGTATATGCCATAAAGCACATATGTCTCATGATAACTTACTGCTGACAGTCTACAGATAGTTCAGAAAGTGACAGGGAGAATATGAGTTTGATCTTTCTCTTCCTTATGAACATGAGCCAACCCAATAAAGGATCCTAATCATTTTCCAAAGACCAATATATACACCAGAGTTTCTATTCTTCTTCCTTTTTAATAACTTAAAATAGAAAATTTTTAATTGATCGATTCCTTCTGGAAAAAATCATCCCCTTACAATTTGTTAAAAAACATTACTTTCCATTATTCAGAAAGTATTGTGTTTTAACAAATTGTAAGGGAATAATGGGAAAATGGGGGGGGGGAGGAAGGGATGGGAGGATACAAGGGATGGGATAAACATTGAGATGTAACAAGAATAAATTTAATAAAAAAAAAGGAAAAAAACACACATTACTTTCTTGTTTGTGAGTTCTGATTCATTTTTAGGACTTAGATTTCTTTCTGAATTCCTCATCTGAGATACATTTTTCAGAGGCCTGTCTGGCAAAGAAACAAATTCAAACCTTATAGGACAATGAAATAAGACACCACTACTTTGAGTCTGCCTTCCAAGAGTCTATATCTTCCTTGCTGATAACAAGGTAGAATTTGTATTTCTCTATTGCCTTACCAAATTAAATAAGAACATCTGCCACTTATAAAAACCATTTTGTTTAACAACAAACATGGAATTGAGAGTAAAAATTATTACTACATTTCCAGGATATTAGTATGAACTGGAGTCCATTAATGTGCCTTCTAAACACATTTGTCTAAATAAACACTCCACTTCTATCTTATTTAGTACATTAAATTTATTGTAATTTTATACCATTTTGTGGTTCATTTATTTCACTTTACACATTATATTATAAAACTTAAGGATAATGTTGGATTATTCAATATCAACTCAATCTATTTTACTACTTATACAAAAAAATTAACTGTTCTTTAGATATAGGATATTTAGCTAGAATGTTTTAATATTTAATATTTATGTTTTTCTTCATCACAATGTTTATAAGAAATGAACATTTCACCAAAATAAAATATAATCTACATGATACTTTGACTTCTCCCACAAAAGCATCATCTTAGCAAACTTGCGTTTTAAGAAATAATTCCAAATTCATTTCTCTAGGTCTCAAATATTATCTCTTTTTCAGATCTGGTAAATAGTAGCTTTCTAGGCAGCCATTAATCTCTCATTGATCAGTGAACTGATGTAGAAGTAAGTAAAGATATTTTATGTGTGAAGTTGCTGTCTTCCTCACACAAACTCAAACAGGGAGTGCTTGGTGGTTCCCCTAGTAAGTAAGAAGGAGAAGTGAAATCATAAAAGTGTCTTTCAAACATTCTTTTCAGAATGCCTCAGATTGAGTTTCCTTAATGGGAAAGCAAGTTTTTTACAGATTAACAATGTACATGGCATGCGCCTTTCTCTGCACACTAGTGATTATTTTTTTAATTATTTTATTAATTTATTCTTGTTACATCTCAATGTTTATCCCATCCCTTGTATCCTCCCATTCTTCCCTCCCTCCCATTTTCCCATTATTCCCCTCCCCTATGACTGTTCCTGAGGGGGATTTCCTCCCCCTGTATATTCTCATAGGGTATCAAGTCTCTTCTTGGTAACTTGCTGTCCTTCCTCTGAGTGCCACCAGGTCTCCCCCTCCAGGGGACATGGTCAAATGTGATTATTTATAGACACAACAGAACTGGTTGAACTTAAATGTGTATTCGCCAGTGTCACCGTTAGAACAGAATCAAGGGAGAACTTTAGCTAAAGTCTGAAGAGCATTTCTAGTCAAATTACCCCTAGGGACAAACACTGAGAGAGCTCCAAGGTGACAAAATATAAATCACACAGAGGCAATTAGGCTTCTACTCATATCTTATTAAGCACATCAAGATTAAAACTCTAAGTAACATGTTTAATTAATTGTTTTAATTGGATTTCTGAATTACTTTCAGATTTATCATCAAATCCATGTAAATAAGAAATGCTTTAATATAGCATAGAAAGCTAATGACAATTTAAGTCAACTAACTTAACTTTAAATCTCAGCAATTCATTATTTTAAAAAGTTGTAAGTCACTTTTATTATTAGTATTAATAATTGTTATATTTATTGCTCTAAGCCACAATAATTAAATGGCTTACCATATGTATACCTTTTATAACAATGAAGAATATAAATATAATCTGACTTTGAAAACATGAGGGAATGGACTTGTTTTTGTAGTACAACCTTAAAAAACTGTGCCATCTAAAAAAACATATATCATAGATTAATACTACAGTACTAATTCAGTAAGAATCACCACCAATTAACTATCTGCCAAACATCAAATCCAATGAGACTTGAGAATGAGATTCTCTGTTCACTTTGTTCATAGATAATGTTCCCAGCATGACCTGTGACACACTGCGCCTACTGAAAACATCTCAGTTCTAATGAAACCTGGAGAGAGCAGTTGTCCCCTGAGATCTCAGAGGATCAAGGTTCCTTGGTTCTTCTGACAGTCTTAGCATTCACCAGGAAAGGTGAAGGTGAACCACACACTAAAAATGAGTTCTCACCACAGGTCACTGTACCAAATGTGTTAAAGTCTTTATTACTGTGGAGAGACTATTCGTACAGAAACTTTAAACCTTTGTACTGAGTCTTGCAGTTGTATCATTGAAGAAACACTGCATTTTCACAAGGCCATCAAGTTAAATATTTGCTTCCATGCTTCTTGTTTCAAAGTCTAACTTTATCGTCAGTCATTCTTGTGTGGTAGGAATTGGTGAAAGCCACAGAATTAACCAAAGATTCACTAACATGTTTTTCCACTTAACTGCATGTAAAATATAGCTGTTTTTCTGAAGCACATTCAACTCAAGAAAATTTAACTGAATTTTACTTTCATATACTACAAACATAAATGTATATTATTTTTCCTGATTTTAAATTTGTCAGACACAAAATTTTATACCTAAACATGTTAATAAATATATTCTAAATTAGATAAATAAAATAAATGAACTTTACCAGTGTGTAGCTTGTAATTTACATAAAGCAGGTATACAATTATATTAACAATCAATTGTATGAGAATTCAATGTGTATTTCTCACATGTAGAATGCTAAAAAATATATTATTACTGTGTACTCACTTGTCCTACTTTGCTCCCACATCTGCTGATATCATACTTAAATCATTGGTTCTTTGTTTTTACCTGTCTTCAACTTTGTACACAACAACAAAATGTTCAGTATTAATGAAAAATCAGTGGTGGTCTTCCATGACTTAGATAGACTATCTGCAGTAAGTTTCTATGGTGTTGTACTGTTTAACGAGGAAAGGCCATGAGCTTCCAGACACCTAGGCAGCACCAGATGAGCATTGCATGCTGACATTTAAAATGTATGTTTCAAACACTATACACTTTTACTCAGTATTTTACTCCATCAAGGTCATTTTTTGGGGAGTGCATTTTAGACAAAGTCTTTTTTTTTCTGTAATGATTAAATTGGAACCCATTCAATAAATATTTTGTAATTAAAATCAACTTTCATTTTGAAGAATGTCTACCCTTATGAGCACTCAGAGTATAAAACAAAGATTTATTGTATCATTGTCTCCATTAATAGTTAATGATAGCTGGGAAAGTTAATTTAGGAAACTTTTTGTTTGTTTACATTTAGATTTCTACCTTTTTAAATATACACATCACAATACTTATTATTTGAAGTGCTTTGAGTTTATAGTTTATTGATGTTAAGTTCACTCATTGTAAAATAATCACTGACACCCATCACCAGAATACCTTTGCCCTAATACACCTGAAACTCTGCATCAATTAACAACAGGTCTGCTTTCCTTCCTCCTCAAAAGCCTTCTGCCTCTGTCAATGTTAATTACGATATTTTTGTAACACAGGTTTAGCAATACATTATGTTTGCTATTGTGTGTTGTTTATTTTAATTCAAATGTTACCCGCAGGACTCATCTGTATGTATTGACTTAGGTATCCGAATTTCTTTCCAAGTTTAACAGTAAATAGTTGTGTTTGTTTGTTTGTAGACCAGGCTGACCTCTAATTCACAGAGAATCTTGCCTCTGCCCGCCAAGTGCTGGGATTAAAGGGCATGGTGCACCACACATGGCTCAGTGAATAGTTTTTAAAGGCTGAATGCCTCTCTCCTCTCTCTCTCTCTCTCTCTCTCTCTCTCTCTCTCTCTCTCTCTCTCTCTCTCTCCTCTTCTCTCGCCCTCCTCCCCTCTCTCTGTCTCTCTCTCTCCTCTCTCTCTCTCTCTCTCCTCTCTCTCTCTCTCTCTCTCTCTCTCTCTCTCTCTCTCTCTCTCTCTCTCTCTCTCTCTCTTTCTCAGTTTATGTGCATATTCTCACTGATTGTGAATTTTGTCTTCAGTTTGATCATTGAAAATTATAATGCTATGAACATGGAAACACAAATATGGTTTTAGGTTTCTGTTTCTCATAGTTGGGAGAAACTGGTGTGAAGCAGAATTGTTAGAGGATATGATAACTTTCTTACTAACGTTTTAAGGAAAGCACTTTCTAAGATAGTTGCAACAAGTCCTATTGTTGGCTCTGACATATAAAGATGAGGCACATTTGAGCTTTACGTGAGAACTGAATTTCGTTTACTTCAGCATGCTTTGGGACATTAAATAGAAATGTCTTATGATCGTGCTGGAAAACTCTGTTAGGCTGTGCATTTCTAATAACAAATATTAATTCACTGTAATATCCCAACTGCTTTACTTTTCCTGTCTCTTCTTTCTGTGTTCCTCCCATCTCTATACCATTTATTGTAGATATCAAATATATTTTCTCTTCAAGAATTGCATCAAGATATGAATACTATCTCTAGTAGCATCAAAGTGAGTTAAATATTCAATACACTTACTTTTATAGGCCTCAAAGGAAATAACATTCCAACTTTAGTATGAACACAAGTCAGGTATTCCATATAATTCTCTAATTTCAAACAGCATTAGAAAAATCCACAGCCTACATTGCTTTTCAGTTGCTCTTACTAAATTCAAAGCACTGTTTATGACAACTTAGAGAGCTGAGTCACACTTATCACTCAATATTTATTTTTTCCAATAATTGATACATCCACAAAGGATGGTTTAAACAACCAAAATATAGCTTTCAATTTATCAGAAGGGTCCAATTTTTAAAAAACTTGTCTCTTAGAAACATTAGAAGCTGTACCCATAAAGTTTCTCTAAATAAGAACAGAACAAGGACTCAATTAACAAAGAAGTAGAGGCAACCATAAATTTCCTGGTGAAAGAGTACACCAACTGGCTATGTAATATTAAATGCTCAGCTCTGAAAACACACATATTAACATCATTTTATAGATGGAATATAGCTTATAATTATTCATTTAAGAATACATACATGGATGTATATATATGTGTGACCAATTAATAAAAAATAAGGCTATGAATCTGATAGAGAGCAAGGAAGAGAAGCAGACTGTCATTTCTCATTTTGGAATCTGCTAACTTACACTTCCTGTTTTATCACATAATCAGTTTTATTCCCTCACAATTTTCTCTTGGAGTTGAAGACTAGATAGTTTAGTTTTGCACTGATGCTTAGTTGTTTAGGGGTTAAGATGTTTCTAGGTCTCGATAGATGTTTTAAGTTGATAGAGATAAGATATGACATATATTAATTTACATTCAGAACTTTGGACTTACAAAGACGGAAAGATATTTTCTTCAAGGTGGCCAAATACAAATAGGCAAAACGTTATGATCATAACATTTATATATCTCCTGATTGTTCCGTGGTTCTTCTTGCTTTATGGAGTTTATTATATATATATATATATATATATATATATATATATATATATATATATATATATGTGTGTGTGTGTGTGTGTGTGTGTGTGTGTGTGTGTGTGTGATAATATAAATGTATATGTAAAAAAGAAAATAATAAAAATGGGAAGAAAATGAAATAGTGTAATTTATTATTATGTCAAAACCCAAAAAAGTAAACATGCTTTTCTGATTTTCAAGTGTATCAGGCAGGAACTGAAGAGATAGCTAATCAGTTATGAGTGAGTATGTGTTACTAGTACTGAGAACCTGGGTTTTATGTGAAGCTTCTATTTGGTGGTTCACAACCATCCATAATTCCATTTCCAGGGAACCCACCGTCCCATTCATTTCTTTACAGGAACCAATCACACATAGGTTGCACATACATCCATGCAGACAAAAAATTCACAAATAATAAAATGAGCACATATATTATATAAATAGGAAGTGGTATATGTTGTTTTCATCTATTGCCTTTGAGTAATTGTCTCCCTGGGTTTACTGTTACAGTGACTCATGATTTAGGGAATTTTAGTTAAAGAGATTATGCACACATACCTGGAAGAGCATCTGTTATTTTGTGAGCATCATTGAAACAATAATGTATCATAATATCATAGCTTTATAAATTCAAGTATATATTTTCAAATTATAGAAAGAAATGTTTGGTCGCAATGCAGTAAATGTAGGGGAAGAGCATAAGCGTGAAAGACTCCTGAGGTGACTTGACCTTAACAGAAAAGTAACAAGAGTGTAACCAGCGTTCTAGGATCCCAAAACATAGTCAAGCAATAGTCCAAAGAATGAATAAGTACAATGCTGTTAATAAAACAACAAGAACAAATTAGTAACTATTATATAAACTCTAAGCATTATTTTCTTGAATTTATAAAATATCTCAAACAAACAATAAAAAGAAATAAAAATGTATTTTAATGCTCTGCAATTCACTTGGGGAAAAAGTAGTTCTATATTCAGTATGAACTTAGCCGATTAAACATTTTTACTGTATATGACTCAGAATATATTTTAAGATGTACTCAAAATTATGTTTCACTTTTCTCTCTTCTTTCACAACTTTCTAAATTTTAAATCAGTATAATTCATACTGTTTTCTATATAAAATGTAAATGCATTCTATATTAAGGCATAAACAAATTTTAATAAACTACTTTGCAAATTTTAAGTGAGTGGTTTACAAATAAATATGCTTTACATTCATCCATGAGGGCACTTGTTTCTCATGTTGCTCCTTTTGGGGGGGAATGGCTTTTTACTCCTTTTAAATCATGCTCACTATATAGAATTGTGATTTATGAGTTAAGTTTTTGATCATTAAGAGTTATATTTAAACTGTAGTCAATGCTCTTTTTTATCTTCTCTTAACTCACCTATTTTGCACATATGCAAGAGTTTTTCAATGTTGCATTCCAAAAAATTCAATTATTGGTAATGAGGTAAAACATATTAGATGTAGTTTCCCATAAATGTGTTCAGCTCATTTATAATTTTCTATGTAGGTATCAGATGGTTTGTCACTATATTTTAAAGACACAATTTCAGTATCTGTGATCTTTAGTTAATAGATACTTATCGACAGTGACAAGATAATCATTGAAACTTAAACCTTCTTTTTCTCCTGAATATTGTAAATAATTCAAAGTATTAAAAGTCTCTTTGTTCACATTTCTTAGATCATGTGCTTAACTGTAGTGAAATCATTATATTTCTTGCTGAGTTTAAGTTCATGTTTTATACTGTAGGCTATTTGGTAAAGCATACTAGTATTTTTGAGAGGGCTTAGCTAGAAAGAGTGTCTGCGCTTAGCACACCCATCATAAATACATAATTTTTATTTATTAGCTATAATTATACACCTTGATGAAATCTAATAACACAGCCCTTCTCTTAGATACAGTTAAGACTAAAGAAGTTTCATGTTTTTCCACAGCAAAGTACAGCATTCTATATAGATTCTGCATTCGTGAGATTTGTATTTTCAATGTACATAACTTGTTCTGAGCCTGCCTACTTTGTCATGCTCACTTTTTGATCCTGTTGAATTTTCTTGGTGATTTTTAAAAGAAATCTACAAGTGTATGCAAATAAACATGTGAGTGGTACTTAAAATTTAACTAGCTTTCAAATGATATCATAATTGACTTAGTATATGATTGGAGGACCATTAAGTATGGAGTATACAAATATATGTGTGTGTGTGTGTGTGTGTGTGTGTGTATTCTAAGAAAGATAATGTAACACATATAATATATATATGATATTGTGTGTATATATATATGATATATACATATATATTAAGAAAGATAATGAAAAATATCTGTACATATTGAGATGTCACCAACACAAGCAAAACTACCTCTGTGCAAAGCCATTCACTCTGCAGAGCTTCTTTGACTTGATCCAGTTTTTACAGAAAAGGCTTGTTCTCATGTCTGTGTTTAAGAAGGCTTAGTAGGTGACCCTTCCTCTCTAAAACACTTATACTCAAAGGCAATAGATATGCCTATATATTCCCAATTACTCAAAGTCTTTTGATAGCATCATAGGATTAACTCATTATTGTTTACATGTAAAATTTAGGCCCTATGTTTTAGTAACTCACTAAGTAGTTCAGTGCATTTTTTATGAATTTACTTAGATGATGTTCAATTTTGTATTCAAATCTAATATTTTAGAAGAATTTGAAAAAGGCTTAGACTATGTCTAGTTGTGTTTTATTTTGTTACAACAACTAAACTGTCAAGTTGAAATATAGGCTGAAGTAAATGTAACTTTATATATAATTTTGATAAAAGATCAATATGCTATTTATTAGCATTCTCTTGAGTTATTCATTATTATAGGTTTCTATTTTATTATCAGATTGTAAACTCTTTTCCTTGTGATTCTTTTCTTCCTATGGATTTGGTTACATTTGAGCACAGTACGTGTTTTAAAGGGATATTGCGCATTATACAGTATTAATTAAACGCTTTGTATTCAAAATGAAGATAGTTTTATCAGAACTTATAACTGTTTCTAGAAGACATTTAAAATATTTATGCTCTGAAGTTGTTGTTACATGCAAGGTCTTTAGTAAGTGGTGTAAGCCATACAGCTTTGGCATGGCATGACTACATGATACCTATGTATTCCTGTGTTCTCATGAATTGATTATCAGTAGCTTCATATTTGTGTTTCCTTCCATATCTTTATTTTTCCTACAACATAGCTCAGTTACAATCTCAGGGCCAGCCAATGTGATTTTTCTGTTTTCTATAGAAAGAGGTGATAAGTATGAACGACTCAGGGGATGTATGAAACATTATAGTGGATGTTTTGGAAAGAAAATTATATTTGAACTGACATTGGCTCTCTAACTGGAGTATGCAAATGGATTAGAATTTTTTGGGAATTAAATCGCAAAGGTAGATTCTCAATTTCTAGTTTCTGAGAGTTGAAGTCAAATGGTTTTGGCTAAGAAGCTTCAACGTTTGATAACTTCTCACAGGCACTCAGTTAGAGACTTGTAAGCCTTAGAGCATGTTTGAACAGCAGTCTTCAACCTATTGGTTGTGACAACAGGGAAATATACTTCCAATGGTCTTAGAAACCCACAAAAATAAATTTGCATTAATTGTTATTTCATAACTGCAATTTTGCTTTTGAGTGGTTTTTCTCCATTCCTCAGATCATCTGAAATATGTATTTTGTGATGGTTGAGGCCCACAGACTGAGAACCACTGCAATAGAGAACCACAGCTGCATCCACAGTTTCCTCATACCATTGTAATCTGTTCTCTGTGGTGACCATTATTATGGGCAGTTTCATATTTGTATTTTGAGTGAGCCATTGTAACATTTTTGCATCAAGAAAAATAGAAAACTTACATATTTAAGCTCAATTGTATCGTTGTATGATTATCAGTGTTAATCCTGGAAATAATAATTAAATGTTGGTGACATTTTTAGAATGTATACAGTGACTATAACCATAATTATTTAAAGATTTTAAATTAGCATCAAGTAAAAATAATGAATTCTCTTTTCCAATTAATTTCAGGGTACTATAACATATTTGATAGACTTCGAGAATGGCACAACTTATCACATTCTCACTGTTGCATGAACATATGCAGCTTGGATAAGTAAAGGATTAATGGATAAAGTGAATTATTTCAGGCATTTTCCTAACCCCCATATTATTGTTAGATGTCCTTGTTTTTATAAGCTGAGTAGTATTCCACTTTTTAAATTTACCACAGTTTCTTTATCATTCTTTGGTTGAATGACATCTTAAAGCAGCTATAAATATAATTGAGCAATTATTCCAACCAACCAACCAAACAAACAAACAAAAAACCAATTGCGTTGTATTCTGAATAAATTATTAAAATTTTAAAAAGCCAAAGAAAATAAAAAATAAATAAAATAAAATGAAAAGAAGAAGGCAGTGATATGCTGAGACTCGCAAATTTCATCAGTATACGTCCTGAGGCCTGGAGGATCAGTTTGCAGTAAATTATTGGTACACTTTGTCCCTCAAGGCCTACTTCTAATTAATAGGCTCACTTTGTTTAACTTGTTGAATATCCATGTTTTCTGTCACAAGCTCCACATTGCTTGTTAGAGGCAAATAGTTAGTCTGTTCTGTACCAAGGAATGGTTTCAGGAACTAAACAAATTGAAATCAAGCAAAGCCTAATGGTGGAAGCATTGCCATAGAAACAGATAGCACTCATTTTCATGATATCTTTCTTCAAGTAACAGTTAATAATATCTACAAATAGTTCTGATTGTCAAAGGAGGCTTGAAAATGCCACTGTCACTTGCATATGAAATTAAGTGCTCCTAAACTTCAGGTAATACATATGCAGTACTTAAGCACACTGCTCTTACACACAACCAACAGCAATGCAATGTAAAAGGAAATATGATTGAGATTCAAAAAGTCAAGTATAGATACATATGATAAACTATGTAAATTAAAATAGCAAAGGGTTATAGAAAGTAGTGAGGCAATGGGGGAACTCACAAACTGAAAACCAAGAAGAGTGAGTAATGTTGTAATAAAAGCACGAAAGTAAGTAAGCAATTCTGAGATGTAGTTCAAAGCATTGCCAAAGCAGATAACAAAACCAGGGAAGAATCATAGGTCAAAACTACTCATGAATCATTTACAGATATGGACATTTATATAACTTTTGACTTGTATACTATATGATAGTTGCCTTAACATACAATAGGTAAATAGCTATATGCTTGGATATAAAAGAATGATTCACTGAACATGGTAGTACATGTTCTTAATCCCAGCACTCAAGAGGCAGAGGCAGATGGATCACTATGAGTTTGAGGCCAGCCTGGTCTACAAAGTGAGTCTAGGGCAGCTGAGGCTACACAGAGAAACCCTGTCTTGGGGAAAAAAAAAAAGAATGATTCACCACTCAAGTAAAAGAGTATACTGAGAAAGATCTTTTATTGTCTCTACTGAACAGTATGAAAATGTTCATAAGTACATTGTAATTTTTTTTAGTAATTAAATATTTTGGTGTGTTATATTACTGTTGAAACTAAATATAGATATCAAATTCTCTGGAGTTTTTGGAAGTTATCAGTTGTTCCACAGGAGTGGTAGAAAGTCAAGTCTGGTCCTGTGTAAGAGCAGCAAGTGCTTTTTGCTGGCATCTCTCTAGTCTCGGATTTTTAGGTTTTTAATATAATTATGAGTTGTAATGGAAGACTGTCAGTAATACATGTGGTTCATTTACATACTGTAAAAGGATATGATCTAAAAGTATGTCTGTATAAATTAAGTATATTTTTATCAAACATACATTTTCAACGTGGACTTAAAAATAATTATTTTAGAGGTAAAACATCATTAGATTATTAATGTAATTAGCATGATAAGTGCACATATTCAATAGAAAAGTTGATTTCACACAGGTAAATACGATAGAATTCTCTAAAGAAATAAAGTCTTACAATTTAAGTATTCAATGAAAGTACTGTTTGACTTTCAAAATAAAGCACTTACAACACAAAAATCTCTTGAATCAATCATAATTGTGGTACAGAACATAATAACTCTGTCATTAAATCAATTTTACATTGCAATTCACTATTATTTCTAAGTAAATTGAATGCAGCATATTCATTGTAATATTACATTTTGTATAATAAAATACATGAGATTCAAAACACAATGAAATTGATTTTAAAATTAGTATGAGCATGCAACGCAATGAATGATGCATATGTTGATGCTGAAATATTTTTGAAGCTCAAATGCTGTTACTAAAGACATTTAAGTGTTTTAGGAAGCCAGTGATGTTTTGATAAGGTAATGGCTGATGCTGTGGGACAATTACATTTGGATGTATAACAAAAATATACAATTTATCAGGGTATATTTTTCATTCAGACATGTCTTTTAATCAGGAGAATAAATTGTACAGAAATTAGCTGTGCAAAGATTTTTGATAAATTGCATGTTCTTAATGAAAAATCAGTGTGTCATACCCTTGGGTCACATACCAGGAGGTCAAAAATAGATGTAAAATGAAAATTTGTTTTGTTATTTCTACATTAAAGAGATATAATATTCATACACATATCCTGTTCCTTAAGTCCCTTAAGCATCATAGATATGACTGAAACATAGAAATTTTACAAAGAAATATTTCTTTCACATTTGATTTCACATTTGAACATGCCAAATGGGGATATAGCATGCAGATAGAAAACAAAATCGAGGTAATGATTATACAAAACCAACTATCTGATAGGATTTAAGACCCAATCCATGACCTGGAACTTATGCCTAACACTGCTAGGGATGCCAATATCCTGACATTAGATAGACCACGTGTCTATGAAAAAACAAAATGCTGTGATTCCACTAAAGGAAAACAAAAGTCTCCTAGTGATGTTCTCACAATACTCATGAATCAATATCTTACTCAGTCCTCATTGGAGAAGCTTCCTCCTTCAGTACATTGTAACAAACTCATAGACCCACTTTTGGGCAATGTGTAAGGAGTAAGAGACTGAAATACTCAGAACAAAAATGGAAGTCTTTATCAATCCCTGTCCTTCAAGGCTCACGGAGCCATAAGAAGGAGGAGGCAGAAAGCTTTCAAGACTCAGAGGGGATGAATGATATCAAGGAAACAGTGTTTTCCAGATTTAACAGGACTAAATTACATATGAATTGAGCGACTGTGGCAACATAAATAGAGCATGCATAGGATCAAGCCAGATAGGGTTCAAGCATCAGGGGTGGACAGGGACAGCAGCATCCATCACTAAGAGGTTATACCCAAATGACAACTACTTAGAAAGGAAAAACGTTTTCTCCAATGAAGTTTTATTAGATAGAAAACACCACTCTTAAGAGCAAGTCCATTGATGGCCACTATTACATGAACTTAGTCATATTTCTGTAGATTTGAGGAGGAGGCTATGAGATATCATATAGCACTTTCTCGATTTTTTTTTTTTTTTTTTTACTTCTCTTTTTCTTGCCTATTATGGTTTCTGACTTTTTGTTTTTACGGGTTACGGGTTTTGTGTGTATGTGTGCCTGTGTGTTTGTGTGAAATTATTTGAAATTAAAATTTGTTTCATTTAGTAAGGAATAATAATAAAATATATTATATGATGTGGAAAAGTATTTAGTTTAAAAGAAAAAGTAGTAAGAATTGTAATAACAGTCAAAGTACCATGGTAGAAAAACCAAGAACTCACCTGTTTTTTCATTAATTTAAAACAAGAATTAGGTGAAAAGCTACAAGAAAATGTGAGTAGTTTAAAATGTAAACAGAGCCGGGCGTAGTGGTGCACGCCTTTAATCCCAGCACTCGGGAGGCAGAGGCAGGCGGATCGCTGTGAGTTCAAAGCCAGCCTGGTCTACAAAGTGAGTTCAGGATGGCCAAGGCTACACAGAGAAACCCTGTCTCAAAAAACCAAAAAATTAATTAATTAATTAATTAATTAATAAAATGTAAACAGAAAGCAACCATAAATAGTAGGCACAGACTATGAGAATGTTACAAATACATAACTTTGAGTTTATGAAAAAAGGAGGATCACAATTAGACACTAACCTTGACAGCCAGTCCTTTGTTCTCCCTCTCCCAGAAAAAAAAAAATGACGGTAAGTAGAATGAAAATAGAATATTGGTTACAATGGGATTCTACTTAAAGAAAAATAGAAAAGGCTCTGAGTCTCATAAGTATGCCATCTACAGGAATACTGCTAAATTATCGTATACCACAGAAGCCCTGGGACTCACCTAGTGAAGAAATGAGGATGAGAACCCACTATCTCCTATTGTTCTCACTGTGTCATGGCAGATAGATGCTGAAAAGAACCACATTGTCAAATTTTAATGAAGAAAGAGGAATAACCCATTCACTTTATCCACCCATGATTCATGGAATTTCCCTGGTACACCTTAGATAAGCAAGCTATGGCCTCAAGTGTTAAAGTCGTCTAGCCCTATGAAGAAAAACGAAACAAGTGTTAGAAAGAGTATGTACATAAGGCAATTAAATGAAACAGCTTTCTATCTGACAAAGAGATTAATGGTAAGAAACCTTAAGTAACTTAAAAACAAGAATGACTAATGAAAAATCATACGGGCTAAGAAAATTTTAAAAATATATTTTCTAGAAAAAATGAAAAAGTCAACAAATTCTGGCAAACAAACATTCAATGTCACCATCTATCAGACTTATTAAGATTCTATCACATCGCAATTAAAATGGCTATAGTATACAAAGAACAAAGATTTCCAAGAATTGAATGAAAAGAGAAGCCATATGGCCTCATGGTAGAAACAGTACTTCCATTATGGTGATTAAATAGAGTTTCCTTAAAAAGAAAACTCAACTATAATTTTATACAGCTATACCATCTTAGAGAATCTACTGAAGGAAAGCGAAGCCATTTACTATAGAAGTGAATTTCATTTGTAGTCTTCATGGCCATATGATTTTGGAGTAATCTTAGATACCCATAAATTAAAGAATAAATAAAGCTATTGTTCTATAAATCCAGAATCAATTATTTTTAGTAATAAATAGAACAAAATTGGACCATTTTTAAAAATTCAGTGGGATTGTAAATGGACAAATTTAATAAAATATGTATATATCACACAAAAAAGTAAACTATTATTTGTATATAGAATCTACAAGGATCATAGAGGACATAGAAATAATACACACCTCACTCTCATTTCATTACAATTCTGTAAGGTATCTAGCTGGTGCATACTGCACTCTCATTTCATTAAGATTCTGTATGATCCCTATCTGAATATTACTGAGAAGTAATAAATATCTTGTTGGGGCTTCAGGAATCTTAGATCTTCACATTCAGAAAAGCAAATACATTTAACTCAGGGCTTTCACACGTATTTTGAATGGCTTTGCTATTTTATCCTTATTTTTTAATTATTATTTATCTCTTAAGTGTGAAATCCTTAAGGGAAAGTACATTGTTAAGATTTAGATACTACTAATGGTTTCTTTCAATTTAATTTACTTTGATAATTGTTAAGAATAGTAAAATATAATATTGTTTAGATAGGTTATTTTTGTACTTGGCATAATTACCTTTCTATCATTCCATTAAATGTACTTTAATACAATGTAATCAAAACAGAAGGCTTTACTCTGCCACATGATACAATTTAGAAAAATGTTAAATGTATATTTACAAATAAATAAATAAAAATGGATGTCTATTTGTGACATAAGTAGACATTTAAAACAACCCATTAAGTCACATTACGATTAATATTTACTATTATAATGAGATGTTGATTATATTTTGTATAATAGGGTTTAATTTTGAACATTTTGATTCTGATTTCTTTCATATTATAAATGAGAAAGATTCATCAAGAAAGCAGTTTGACAATACTAATTACTGAGTCCTTTATTGTTCATTATAATACTACACAACAACCAAAATATTAACAGAAAAATAAAAGCCAAAGTGAAATCACATAAAACAGATATAGACACAGAGACACACACATTAGGAAACACACAAATGCCATGAAAACAAAAACCAGAAACCATAAATTTTGTGCAAAGTCCTGTAAAGTTAAAAAAAAATTCTGCAAATCATTACAGAACAAATCTCCTACAAAATGCTACTGAGTTCACTATGTGTTGCCCATCTATTGCTGGATAGGAGGTCTATACTTGAAGGGTTGTTTGTATACCAAGTGATACATCATTGGAGAAAACTAAATTTTTATTTTCAAGCAGTTATCAATT
This sequence comes from Acomys russatus, assembly GCF_903995435.1. Classification (NCBI taxonomy): domain Eukaryota; kingdom Metazoa; phylum Chordata; class Mammalia; order Rodentia; family Muridae; genus Acomys; species Acomys russatus. The sequence goes on along the minus strand of NC_067154.1, from coordinate 36,439,724 downwards.
GCAGATAGCTTATTTGTTATGGCAGGATCTTGTATCCATTTCTGTCAGTACTGTGACCCTGTCTAGCCCAGACACAGTCAGAATTGTGCATGCTATTTCAGTCTCTGTGAGTTCATAAGTTGTGTTGGTTCTGCTGATTTTATAAGGCTTGTATCATTGGTTTCCTCCACACTCTCTGATCTTAAAAATCTCACCGCCTTTCTTTCATAAAGCTTCTTGGCTTTTATGTGACTGAGTGTTCCAAGGTCTCATGTTCTCTGTTCATTGTGCAGCTGTGGGTCTCTGTAAATACTTCCATGCACTGTATGAGGAAGCTTCTCTGATTGTGGCTGAGCAAGACACTGATCTATCAGGATAGCAGAATGTCCTTAAGAGTCATTTTATGGATATGAACCTTTAGCAGAATAATAATAGCTCACTCTCTTTCATATCTCTGGCATACTTAGTCTCAGGTTCTCGATTACTCTAGCAGTATCAGTGATGGGTTCCATTTCATGGAGTGAGTCTTCAATCTAACCTCCTATCGGCTACTTAATTCCATAAGCTTTGTGCCACTATTAATCAAACATTACATTCAGTCAAGTCATCATTGTAGGTTGCAGAATTTGTATCTCAGTTGGTGTTTACCTTTCTCTTTTTGTAGCTTGCAAACCACCTTCAAGTAAAAACTGCTCATTAGAGATTAAGTCTCTAGGTAGGCACTAGCACAGCTTCTCCCTGTTCAATGAGTTGTGTATGTTTTATCTTCAGAACTCTGCGAATTCTCCCAGATTATAGAGAGCAGCCAGTAGCCTTGGCAGTATCCTGGCTTGTTTGGGTGTGTCAACAGCATTTCAGTTTAAGTGTGCCCATTCCCAGAAAGGGAGGCTTCATTTAGTGATGAGATACAGCCCCACATGGTTCCATTTCTCCCATTACTTCATGATTCCATTTATTTCTCTTAGTCCATGTTTTATTGCTGTGGAGAGCATGGCAACTTTGACAAAGGAAAATATTTACTTGGGGCTGGATTTTAGCTCAGAGCTTTAGTCCATTTTCCTCAGGGAAGGAAACAAGGCAGCATGAAGGCAGATAAAGTGCTGGAGAAAGAGTTGAGAGTTCTACATCTTGATCTACAGGCACTAAGGATAAACCTGACTTGAGATTCAGAGACCTCAAAGCCTACACCCAGAGTGACACACTTCATCCTACAATGCCATACCTGTTTCAATAATACTATACCTCCTAATAGCGCCATGACCTATGGGCCGAGAATTAAAACACATAAGCTTATGGGTGCCATTCTTATTCAAATGGACATATTCCACTCCCTGGCTCCCATACGCTTATAGACAAAAACAATATGAAGACCCATTTAGTCCACCTTATAAGTCTCCATAGTTTATAGCAATCTCAAACTTGTTTAAAGTTCAAAATCTCTTCTAAGACTCATGCAATCTCTTAACTGCAATCCCTTTTAAAATAAAACCCAGAAACCAAGTCATATGCTTCCAACACGTGACAACACAGGATATACATTATGGTTCCAAATGGAAGCAAATGGTAAATAATGAGGAAATACTTACCAAAGCAAGACCAAAATCTAGGTACTCAAACTCCAAACTCTGCATCTTCATGTCTAATGTCAAAGCATTCTTCAGATTCCCAACTTCTTTCGTCTGTATTAACTGCAACACACTACTTTCCCTTGGGTTAGTTCCACTCCCTGTTAGAAGCTTTCCTCAGCAGGCATCCCAGGAGTCTGGCATCTCCAAGATCTTGAGGTTTCCAAGGTAATTCATGCTTCACATTCACAGCTTTGCACAATGGCCTTTCTAGGCCTCCATCCAGAAATCTCTCTGACACCTGCGTGCTTGACCTTATTGCCTATCCTTAGCACTGTGGAAGTTGATGGGTTATCTCTACCTACAAATTAAGCCAATTGAAGCCAGATTGAATGTATAAAAAGGCAGGTTTACTTCAGAACTGAAGACCCTGGCCAAGTTCAGCAGCCTCAGGGGAGGAGGCCAGAAGAATTCCCACCCCAGCTATGACAGGTGGAGTTTTTAAGAATTGAAGGTGAAGGAAGATGACAGGTATGTCACCTGCTGGGTGGTTCTATGGGAGGGATTGGGGCATTCCCAGGAACCCCAAGAATGCATAGAGGCTTTCCTTCAAGGGGACAGGGTTGGAGAAAGCTGTGGGATTTAACAGATCATGTGGAGGAGGGGGAGGACAACCGGAGATGCCAATGGAGCAGAGGGTGCCACATTTCACTGGTTACTGGGTCTGGAGTATGGTCCCATCATTCAACTACATCTTTACCAACTTTCTGTTTTCACTGCCTACATGTGGCTGTCCTGGAACTCAATCTGTAGATAAGGCTAGCTTTGAACTGAGACATCCACCAGCCTTTGCATTTGGAATGCTGAGATTGAACATAGGTACCACCACACCTGAACCTAAACTCTCTTTAATTCCTTTTTATAAATTGGGAGTTTAGCTGAGTGATATCTTACCCTGAGGTCATCATTCCCCTTTATTCCAGTTCCTTTTTTTTTTCTTTTTTCTTTTTCCCTCAAGACATGGTTTCTCTGTGTAGCCTTGGCCGTCCTGGACTTGCTTTGTAGACCAAGCTGCTCTGGAACTCTGGGTAATCTGCCTAGTCTGTCTTCTTGGGTACTGCGATTAAAAGTGTGTAACATTTGACTCTTTCTGCTTCTGCTTCTGGGTTAAGTACTTCATTATGATCATTTCTAGTTCAATCCACTTGTCCCATGAAAGTCTTCACTTACCAGCAAAGTGGGACAGATGGGTGGACATCCTATTGGAACTTTAGGTGAGAGAAGCATGGGAAAATGAGGAAATACAAGAATCCAGAGGGTTCTAGAAACCTACAAGAAGAACACTATGACAGGCAGATCTGGGCCCAGGCATCCTGCTCAAACCATGGCACTAGCCAAAGTCAGTATGTACAGTAAACTTTGAATCCCTACCCAGATCTAGCCAATGGACAGGACGTTCTCCACGGTTGTGTGGAGAGTGGGGTCTGACTTTCACACGAACTCTGGTGCCCCATATTTGACCAAGTCCCCTGGATGGGAAGGCCTGATGGCACTCAGAGGAAGGATAGCAGGCTACCAAGAAAAGATTTGATACCCTATGAGCATACACAGGGGGAGGAGGTTCCCCTCAGTCACAGTCATAGGGGAGGGAACTAGGGGAAAGCGGGAGGGAGGGAGGAATGGGAGGATACAAGTAAAGGGGTAACAATTGAGATGTAATATGAATATATTAACAAAGTATTTTTAAAACTGTGTACCGCCATGCCCAGGTATTATTCTATTTCTTAATCTGTTTTTCTTCTTGATTCCAGGATTTAGCTCCATTTCACTTCCTGCTGCCTCCTTTCTCCTCAATCTGAACATTTTATACTTCTACTGGCTCTGCTTACTCCTTTTTATTTCAAATCTTCATAAGAGTGAACACTAATAACCACAGGACAGACCCACTTCTAGGATGCTTTGACATTTCCCCTGGCAATGTAATAAATCCAAAACTATTCAGTCTATCCTCAGGCCAACTTTTTGGACAAAGGCAAAACTTTAGGCCACATACTAACTTTTTTTCCCCTCTTAAACTTCTTGATCCAGGCCGCCACCACTCAAAACACAGCTACTATCACTGTCTTCCATGCTCCTATTAGGATGGTTCACGAAACATCACTTAAGCATTTCACTCTCTTTCTAACCCAGAGTCCTTAAGTTCACGTTCCTCCAAACAAAAGCATGGTTTGGACTATCACAGGAATATATAAGTCTCTGGTACTAAATACTTTCTCTGGGTTTCATTGCTGTGAAGAGACACCATGATGATGACAACTCTAATAAAGGATAATATTTAATTGGACTGGCATACAGTTCAAAGGTTTAGTTCATCATCATAGAAAGAAACATGGCAATGTATAGGCGGATTACGGTGCTGGAGAAGGAGATGAGACTTCTACATCTTCACCTACAGGTAAGAAGAAGAAAACTGACTCAACTTCTGGGACTTCAAAGCCCTCCTGAACTATGACACACTTCCTCTAGCTGTTGAGGTACATCAACATTAGAACAAGTCCAGACATGTCTAACCTTACTGCCTAACACAACTACAGCCATTTTGTTTTTAAGCCTCCATTTGGGCATATGGTGAAATTAAGGTCAGGTTCTCAGGCTTTGCCTGACTGACAACTTTTACTTACAATTCAATACTTGTTGAATGTTCTGCATGAATTACAAAACTACAGTGTCCTGTTATGTCCCTTTCATGAAGAAAGGTGGTGAACTGGAAGGTTCCCAAGCCTTTATCCTAACCAATCAGCTAAAAATTCTTTGTCTAGCTATGTAGATACATGTACTTGGAAGAAACTCAGTTATGTTTAGCTAGTCAAAATGATGTAATGCTGCCTGAGCTCTTGCTTCCCTCCTGGTTACCTCATTGTTACTCTGTTACAGTTTTTCTTGCAAAATAAAATAAAATAAACATGCCTTAGAAACAGACCAGTGTTACAATCTGGCTCCTGAGCCCAGATATTGTCTTGGACTGTTCAGTCTTTGTTCAATGTTCAGTAAGTTTCCATCAATCTGAATGTGATGTTTGAAAAGTCAGGGTGTGGCTATTCCTGAACCTACAACAGAGTAAAGGCATACCTACCCCAACAGACCCACATTTCCAATAGTGCCAATCCCCATGGGTCAAACATTCAAACAAATGAGTTTATGGGGCCCATTGTTATTCAAAACACCACAGTATCCTTTAGTGCTGACACTTTCTTATAGATAACCAGTCTTAGGGCTCATCATCAAGGAACGCTAATTATTTAGCTCTCAGAATTACAGAGTTTTCTTCAAATTTTAAGAGGAGAACCTATTTTCACGGTGTGTTATCACTTGTTTTACTGTGATAAAACATCATGGCTTAGGTAACTTATAGAAAGGTTTATTTAGGGCTGCAGTTTCAGAGGGATAAAAGTCCACCACCATCAAAGTGGGGAGCAAGGTGGTAGGAAGGCAGGTTGTCATGTCATTGGAGCAACAGTGTAGATTTTACATCTTGATCCAAAATCGGAAGTCAGGGAGAGCTAACTGGAAATAGAGGAGTCTTCTGTAACTTCATAGTCTGCCCACAGTGTCATATTTCCTTTACAGTGGTGTATCTCTTAGTTCCTCCCAAAACAGCCATCAACTGGGGAACAAGTACTCACAATCCTGAAACAAATTATGGCATGACACTCAGACTACCACAGCACATTTTTACTAAATCAGATAGTACCAAACTGCATTCTAAACACAGAACATGTATAGTTATAACCCCAGATAAATGTAGCTGTCACCTCTCATCAAAGAAGCTTCTCTCTGCTTTAGATAAATAAATGAATAAATAAATAAATAAATAAGTAGGAAAAAGAAAAGAAAAAAAGAGAAATGGAAAAAAAGGAAATTCAAAATAACTATTAACAGAAAAATTTAGATGTTTGTTTCTCAGCAGCTTTTGACCCAGTTTTTGATGGAAAAGGCTGAACGGTGTCCTTGATCAACTCAGAACTTTCCCAAGTGTCAAGCATAACCCATCTAACACAGATTTGTTAGTGACTTATCCTGATACTAGAATGTAAATCACTGTATAAGCTTATCAAAAAGTTTGAAACTGTTGGAATAAATAAGCACATTTAAAAACATATAGAAAAAAATAGGCCAAAGAAAAATTTAAAGACAACAACTGAGAAAAACATATAATTCCCTCACCTGGATCCCATAAATGCTTGACATATAGGAAGGCAAAGTGTGGATCACATATACCATCTGGTAATTGGTATGTTTATCAAAGTACTTGACTTTTTTCCTGCTATATATATAGCCTACTTGACTATTTGTCCATACATCTATTTACCCATCTAGACGTAGATATGACCAGATGTTTCTTACTTCTGCCCCATATCTTTTTTCTGTCTTGGTTCAGAATTTCTTCTCCAAGCTGAACTCTAGACTTTGACTCTCAAACATTACTCATGCAGGCAAAATAACTGATTGCCCTGGCAACCCTACCTGCAGTCCCACTAGGTGTCCCACCTGCAGCTCCACCTGCATCACCATCAACAGCTTCATCTGATGTCCCAACATCAGTCCCAATTGCAGCCCTACATGGAGCCCCATCAGCAGCCCCATCAACAACCCCATCAGCAGCACCACCTGACTTTCTTTCCTGCACTCAGTCAGCAGTGGCACTGGTCTAGCTTGTTATCAGTATGAACTCCTCCTCAATCCTCTTGAATTCTCTTGAGCTCTATGCAGTCTCTTTTGTTTAATTTATTTACATTTTTAAAAAATACATTTTATTAATGTATTCACATTACATCTCAATTGTTATCCCATCCATTGTATCCTCCCATTCCTCCCTCCCTCCCGTTTCCTCCTACCCTGCTCCCCTATAACTAACTTAGGGGGACCTCTTCCCCCTGCATATGCTCATAGGGTATCAAATCTCTCCTTGATAGCCATGCATTCACATATAGATATATTTTGTGATTTTTCTGTGATGTATAGTATGAGTTAGCTTGCATTTGCTTGGGCCAAGTTGCCATGGGAAGCAGATTTTTAAGACAAATGTGTAACTGAAATTGCAAAATCTTGTGCATTTATCATTATTCAATGAATTAAAATATTGGGGAAAGAATCAAGCCACTTACAAGCTATATATATATATATATATATATATATATATATATATATATATATATATATATATATATTCATTCCAATAATGACTGAATGAATACACATATTATCATGTAGAAATATTTGTTTAAAAATATATGGGCATTTTCATTGTACTTAGCTATTTTTTCCACATAATATTTTTATTATTTGTGAATTTCATGTCATGAACCTTAATCACAGTCATTTTCCAGTCTTCTTATATCTGTCCCAACAACTTTGTAACCCCTTCCATCAATAGAAAGAAAAGTAGGAAGGAAGGAAGGAAAGAAGAAGGAAGGAAAAAGAGAGAAAGAAAAGAAAGAGAGAGAAAAGTCTAACTGGTGTTGGAGTATGGTCTACCTCACAGTAGCCAGCCCTCCACCAAAGAAAACTGAGTCCTCCTCTACCATCACCCCCACCAGACTCTATCAACTATGAATAGCTACACTTCAGCATCCTTACAACAATTTTTCAGTATTCTCTTTGATGGAATTTTAGGGAGGGCATGAAAGGTCAGTGTAGGATTTGTCACAAAAAACATTTGTTTTGTTGTTTTTCTTTTTCAAGACAGAGTTTCTCTGTGTAGCCTTGGCTGTCCTGGACTGACTTTGTAGACCAGGCTGGCCTCGAACTTACAGTGATCCTCCTTCCTCTGCATCCTGAGTGCTGGGATTAAAGGTGTGTGTCACCACTGCTTGGCACTTTATGTCCCTCTTTCTCAACGATGCATCTGTAGTTATCAATACCACTATAAAAGTAGCGTCCTTGCTTTTTACAGTCCTGAGATTCTACGTGGTTTCTGGCAACAACACTGACCATAAACATCCACATGGTCACCAGCATCAGTATGTGACAAGGACCACCTCTTGGTCTCCAGATGCAGTATGTACCATGGACATGAACAAGGTCTCCTTACAATGCTTGGGCAATGGACACCATCTTAGCCTCTGGGGACAGCACAGACCAAATACAGGTTTAATGATTTCATTCAGACAACCATTGTACTACAATATATAAACACTTTCTTTAACAAATACTTTAAACTAGTACTGAATTTCCAAATTACATATTTAAATATCCACATAAGTGTACTAAATGTTAGTCCTAATTGTCCTTATTACATATGAATTTTAAATATCAAAGCATATTGTTTTATAAGGTCTATACATATCAAAATGCATGTGGTAAACCTTAAATGTACAAAGTTTAACGTGAAGATAAGATGCATATTTAATAAACAGAACAATTCACTTACAAATGTGCATCCATCTGATATGTTTTAATCGTTTGCAATTTATGGTTTTTTTGTGCATATAATCTTTACTTCCTGGCAAAATCCTCTTAAGGCTGTTACTGATTGATCAGAGTTATATTGGACAATATTGTCTAATTTGTAGTTTCAATTTATCTAAGAATTAGGACATGCTAAATTTGAGTGTTTTTTCTTTTTTTTTTTTTTTTTCCTTTTTAATAAATAACCTTTTTTGTACGCCATTACCTGCCCTATGCTCTTGCAAACTTTCTTGAGTGTTGATATTGACATGGACTTTGGTTTAAAAGTGTTTTCATATTGATTGATAGCAGTTTAGATTTACTTCCCATTGCTGTGTGAAAATACTTGTTAAAAAAAATCAGAAAGCAGTATTGCTGACTTTTTGGTTTGCAGGATTTAGTTACAGTTCACCTTTTTGTTGCTGCAAGAGAGAAAGAGAAAGAGAGACAGACAGACAGACAGACAGACAGAGGGGGGTGGAGAGGAGAGAGAGGGAGGGAGAAGGGGAGAGAAAGAGAAGAGAGAAGACAAAGGGAAAGATGCATTTCCAATATTCTTTTTAAACCCATTTCTTAGATGAACTCTCTTCTTTCTCCCAGTTCCTCCCTGCTAAACCTCCACTCACTAACAGAATAGAGTGGCAACAAAGACGTTATACACCAGAACAAATGATACCATTTCCTAATCATAATAGATTACTAATACTTTTAAGAAACGAATATTTTTACCAATTTTAATAATTTATATTTAAAACATTACAGTTATTAGAGTATATTTAATTATTGGTTAGATGTTTATTATGCTAATGCAGTTTTAGTAATGTGAAACCTAAAGATACTATTTTTTTCACCTTTTTAAAACTTAATTAATTAAGCCATTTGAATTATAACATCTTTCAAGGTTATGTGTATTTCACCTGTGAGCCATCTGGTCCTGATAAATATTTATATGTACATTTCTGTTTTCTAATCTTTATTTTAATTGGTATCTTTTGGCTTCCCCTTTAGTACAAGACAATTTGAACAATTCAATATGGTCTTGGAAATTGAACATTAGCCATGATAAGTACTAGAAAACTTTTGGCCATGTATTTAGCTGGTGTTAGTTTTTCAAAGAAGCACAAGTATAATCGTTATCAATTTAATGACATCCTTTTCATTAAAAAATATTTTATATCGACTAGCTCATTATAGTCTCAAAATCATGTTAAATTTGCAGGAATAAATATAGTATTTACTTCTTAAAATAGTTACCAAATATTTAGCACACTCAAAAAACTATAGTTTTAATATTGTATTCACTATTGATTTTTGTTTATCTAGGCTAATAGTTCGTATTTTTATTTAAAAACATTTTAAAAGTGAAGTGATTTGAGCGTATGTTCAAATAAAGGTTTGATATGTATATTTTTCAACAAATTGACCTTTTTAGCAAGAACCAATAAAATGATTGGTATAAAGACTAACAATTTAAATCTTTATTTCTTTTTCTATACATTTGAAAACTCTTAATAGTTATTTTGGAAGCACATTACTATTTTCATATTTTGTTGAAAAAAAGGATTCTTTATTTTTACTTGTTTCTGTACATACCTCTAATATAATTTGGTGGGAGAGCAGTATATTTTTTGAATGTAGCTCTCACTCTCCTGGAACTTACCATGTAGACTAGATTAACTCACAGTGATCCCACCTGCCTCTACCACCCAAGTGTTGGGATTCACTAAAACATCTGCCTCTTACCACTGATAAAAATTTGCATTTAGAAAGTCATATCCCACTCTCCACTATGAGCATATACAGGGGGGAGGTAATCCCCCTCAGGAACAGTCATAGGGGATGGAAATAAGGGGAAAATGGGAGGGAGGGAAGAATGGGAGGAATCAAGGGATGGGATAAACATTGAGGTGTAACAAGAATAAATTAATAAAAAATGCCAAAAAATTGCTATCAAAATAAAAAAAATTGCATTTAGGATTAACTGTCCTTTTTGATTATTCATAAGAGTGCCTCAGTTCTTATTTTCTTTTCTGTTTGCTTTTTTTGTTGTTCTTGTTTTGTTTGTTTGTTTGTTTTTGTCTCTTTGTTTGATGTTTTATAGGCTTAATAGTCATCACTTTTCGGTTAAGATGCCCTGAGTCTCCCACAGAAATACTTGATCTATGTGCTTTATCCTTATAAGTTTGTTTATATGAGACAAACAAGTTAGAACATCAATGTTTACCACAAGCACACATTTTTTCTGAGCCTGTATTAACTAGAGGTTTATTTCTTACAGAAATTGTAGTTTCAATTACTCCTCTCCAGGTTTCAGTTTTTCAAATAAGAAATCAGATTCTATATAATAAACTATAATATTATAGGTGTCTTGACAGTTTTCTTCAATACACTATTTTATTTGTTTCTTTGTTTGTTCTCTATGAGTTGGAGAATTCCATGTCTTAGTACATTTTCTGACCTGTCTCTACAATCATAATTATAACGCCCAATTTCATAATAAAAACTGTTCTCAGTGGCAGATTTTCTTTTCAAATTTTGGCATTGTCATTTAATTTTCTGTTAAAAATTCATATATTAATTTGTTATATACTTTCCCTAATTATTTTTGGTTTTGAGGTTATAATTTAAGTCCAATACATAACCCTTCCCTTTCTTCCATCCAAACCCTCCCACGAATGCTTCCCCATGTTCATTCCAACTCATGGTCTCTTGTCAATAACTAATTGTTATTGCACATATATATAATATCCATATCCTACCTGTATGTATGTTTGCAGAGATAATTCCTTGACATTGAACGACGTTTGGTTTGTTCTTAGTTGGAGAAGAATATTTCCCCTGCATCCAGCTTTCCTCAATGGACTGTAGTTGTTTGTGTAGGGTTAAGGCCTTGCTGTCTCTTTTCCACACAGTTTGGCATGTTCAATTTTGTTGTCATTGTTCAGCTCACATCTGGTCAATCACATCGAAACTGTGTTTAATGATTTCTTTAAAAAGTATATTCTATAATTTTTCTTAATCTTTGCATCTTATTGTAATTGTATCCATTATCTAAAATTGCTTTCCCCTTTCACTAATGTGTAAGCAGTGAAGTAACGTTATTTTAGCTTATTTATTCATTCACAGAAAATACTATAAACCCAAACGCACAGGCACATACACACACACACGCACAAACACACACACAGAGACAGATGATAGACAGTGGGAATTTGTTTCTGAAGTAATTTGTTCTCTTCAGTTTCATTCATTTTAATGTTTCCTTTTATCTTAGGCTGTTTATGTTATATCTATCATTCTAGCACTTCGGACATAAAGAAAGATTATACTTTAAGCAACTTTTGACTTGATATTTTCAAAGCAATATAGGGTAAGTGTGATACTCTCTCAAACAACAACTCCCCTACTCCACAAAACAATATGTAATCCTAAAACACATTTATAAAAAAATTACCAAGTTTCTTGTACTTTGACAGCTCAGCTCACAGAGAATGAATCAACAGTCAGGAAGCCAGCCTGAGATTGATCTAGAACCAATGCCCATATGTTTTATTTGTTTGTTTCCTTGCTTGCTTGTTTTGAGACAAGGTCTTTCTGTGTATTCTTGGCTGTCCTGGACTCATTTTGTAGATTAGGCTGGCCTTAAACTCACAGCAATCCTCCAGCCTCTGCCTCCTGAGTACTGGGATTAAAAGCATGCACCACCATGCCCATCTCCAATGCCCAGATGTTACAGTTTTTCAGCTTGGTTTTGTTGTGGAACTTCTAATAATGGAAACAGGGGCTACCCTGAATCTTTTGCCTGCTTTTGATATCCTTTCCTCCTACTGGGTTGCCTTTTCTAGCCTTAATAGGAGAGAAGGTAACTAGTTTTACTTCAACTTGATATGCCAAGTCTAGCATGCCTGGGAGGCCTGAGGAGGAGTGGAGGTGTGATGAGTGGTTATGGGAGAAAGTGATATACGAGACAGGGACTGGGTGGAGAGGAGAGAGGGGAAACTGAAGTCCCAATCATGGGAAACTGAAGTCCCAATCACAAGTGTTCTTGAAAATTACTCCCCTTGTTGGGCCTGTTGTAGAGCCAGGTACTGCAACTTCATGACCATTTGCTGGACAGCGCCCAATCTTTGCTTGGTATAAGGGAGACATAAAGCATGATTGGTTTAAACAGAACTAAGATCCTATTTTCTTGTAACCATTTGTTCCTCTTGCAAGAGAGTTGCCCTTGGCTTAGCATTTCAGCCTATCAAGTGGGAAAATGGTGAGGTCAATTTCCTCTGTAACTTCTTCCTGCTGACAATAGGGACACTGTTATCAGGGCCTAGAAAGGCTGAAGAGCTAGTCAAAGGCTAGGTAATGGGGCACTTATAAAAAGCATCTGTTTAGCTGATCCATTTGAAGACAGAGGGAGTAGTCATATCTGTGGGACTGGTTTATATCAGCTTCCAACATGTCCAGATCAAAGCAGTTTTGCATGGAGTCTGTTAGCTAGGTAAAAATCTGCTAAGACAAATACAGACTAGAGACAGAAGTTAAAATTGTTTCTATAAGACGGATGGAGTAGGCTTTTTCTTTTGAAACCCAATAAAAGCATGAACATCCAGAAGACTTGATATCAGGTTGGACATCTCACTTTTAGCATGATAAGAAGTACCCTTAAATATATATTCAGAATACAAACAAAGACAAGTTAAAATCTTGAGCTTGGTACTGATTAATAAGCCACTAGTACTCTATACACTATGATAACTCTATTGATATCATTTTTCATAGCTTTTAAATCTGTAGCTTGCATTTATGTACCTTAAAATTTCTCTTAAGATCAAATAACTTTTATAACTTGCACTTACCAACATTTAAACACTTTCTTATAACCTCAAATATTTCTTTTATGACTTGCATTTATCAACCCTAAATACTTTCTCAGACCCTCAAATATTTTAGATTCACATAACTTAAACTTTTATATCCTCAGACCTTGTATAAACTATACCTTCTTATTCTCCAGTTATTTACCAAGACACAGGCATTTGAATAATGAGTGCAGTCATTCAAATGAAGGATTAACAAAAAGTTACACGGAAAACTGTTTATCATTTAACATGAAGCCTGTGAGCAAGGCAAGCCTGTTTGCCTTCTTAAATAAAAGAGACCTAGTATCTAGTAGTTTTAACTAGCTAATAAATTGACCAGTGTCCTAATAGTGGATCTAATTGTCCTCTAGCTGTCAAGGTACCATTAGTACAGCCATCAATATAATCAGAGACTTGAGGAGGATAAAATGTAACCTAGACAAATTTATGCATCAATTAAAATGACAGACATGAACAGCCATATCCTGGTACCGAAACAGTTGTCCCAGGTGTCTCCTGTGGTAACATGGAAGTATGGACAGTCTGGCCATCAGGCACAGCAGCACAGAAGATGAGAGCATGTTCCTGTTGAAGAACATGGAAGAGATTGACCTCACCTTGTATTCAGCAATGTGAGAAAATAACTTTCCAGGTGTCCAGTGTCCACAGTTAGGCTAATCCCTAGCAGAGTTGAGATGGTGGGAGCAGTTTTGATCAGTTCAGCTACCACAATCCAATGTTGAAGTCACCTGTCATTTTACCAAAATCGCCTGAGACCTTGGGTTGATGTAGGATTTTTTGTCATAATTAGTTTAATGTCATATTCAGAAGATCTCTGTCAAGCTTGAGGACCAGCATATCTGTTCTCAATCTTTATCTATATCTAATATGTGCTTTAAACTACATCTTACAAACATTAAAACACAATGCTATAATGTATAATTTGCAGATAAGTGTTAGAGGACCACATCTATCTAATTTTAGTATACCTTAAATGCTTTTTTTCTATCTATATATTGGCTGATTAATTTAGGAAACACCCTTGATTAATGGAACTAGTACCTAACAAAACCATAAGCTTTAATTATCCTAAACAGTTTGTGATAGTAGCTTTTAAAAGGACTGGAACTGAAAATAGCATTTTTAAGAATTATATAGGCACAATACCTTAAAAGAGTTGATACATAGTATGCTGTAATCATAATATAACCTTAATTTTGTATCAATATATACAAAAATTAGAATAACCAAAAACCATCCACCCCACCTTGGGAATGGAGCATCATTCTCTTAGAATTGTTTCATTGACTATCCGGCAACTGATTCTGCGATATAGCTGACCATAAACTACATCAGTTATTAGTATAACTTTAAGTATATTTCTGAACTAATATCATAGCAAAACTTTTAATCATAGGTACAGTTCATTGACGGACTAGCCATCTTGCTGATTCTTCCACGTTTCAACATTAAGACCTGACAGCAAAAGATAGTTTAAGGAACAGAGTTTGCTCTTGATGCTGAGCAAGGCAACTGAATGTGACCATGCTTGGGGGCCAGGCTTGAGACCAGAGTGCAAGCTGGAAAAAATTTTTACCAAGGCTAAACAGTGTCCGCCCAAAAGCTCTGCAGTTCCTGGATTATCCTGTTGCTTCTTCATTGGAATTTGTAGGACATTTTAAAAGGCACGGATGGAGTAGGCGTCTTATACTGAAGGAACCAGTCCCCTCTCCTTAAGTCCCTCCATTAAGGCCAAAGTCTGGGAAAAATCATCCTACCTAGTCCTCCCTTAAGGACCCCCCATTAAGGCCAAAGCATGTAAATTTCTGGAGGGTCCAGCTTGACTCAAGGACAGCCATATTGTGGAGGGTCCAGCTTGACTCTTGGACAGCCAACTTATGTAGGGTTTAGCAAGAACCAGGATAGTCAGTGATATCATATCACTCTCTCTGTGTGTGGGAGTTTGTGTGGGTGTGGGTGTGTGTGGGTGTGGGGTGTGTGTGTGTGGGTGTCAGGGACAGGAGAAACCTTGAAAAGTCCAGATTGACTCAAGAACAGCCAGTTTGTGTTACTGTTTGTGTTTAAAAATGTCCACTATCCCAAAATTGTACTTACCATTCCCCAACTAAAAATGTCCCAATGCTACTCTATTAACCAATCAAGTTTCTTGGCTAAGTTCTGTTTCTGTAAAGGGTGTAAAAAGCCCATGCTTCTGCTCCTCAGGGTCTCCAGCTTGAAAGATCTTGCCAGACCCTGTCACATCAGCTCAATAAATTCCTATTCGTTTGCATTGACAACAGACCCTGTCTCTTAGTGTGGACTCCAGGAATAGACTGCAAAAGATACAGAAGTTCCAGGATTCCTGAAAATGAGAGTAACAGACAGAACTGCAGCAAAGACACAAACAAATAGTACACTTACCAGATGATGTAGAATCCCCCAGTTCGGGTTCCTGGGGGAGGGTCAGAGGGATCCAAAATGGGTCCCCAAATGTTGTGTCCAGATCACAAGACCCTCCTCCCCAAAGACAACCAGGACTCAATCTCAATGCAAGCACAAGAGGATCTTTAATTTTTGACTCTAGCTGGGCTCTGACCATCACCAACACAGTGGTATCCAGAAAGGGCCTTAACTCTGAGCTGAGGGTAAATTTATAAGTTCCTTTCCTTCCCAGAGTGTCCAAAGCTGTTGACTTCCAGCCTGTAAAGCACCTATTGGTTGAGATATGAAAGGGGTATTTTATCTTAAATAATTGGTTGTGAGACCGGAACCAAAATCACAAAGGGTGCTGGTTTTCTTTGTTTTCTGTCTTTGTCTCTCTCTGTTTCTTGTGTCTCTTTCTCTCTCTCTCTCTCTCTCTCTCTCTCTCTCTCTCTCTCTCTCTCTCTCTCTCTCTCTCTCTCTCTCTCTTTTACTCTTTCCATCTCTCTCCCTCTCTCTGGGCTGGTTTCTTAGCAGCCTTTTATCCTGTGGGTGGAAAGGAATAGTGCAACAATACTGATTGTTGGTTCCCTCCTGCAGCTGGCCAAATTATCTCCTGTAGGCCTATTTTTTAACCTTTGCCCCAGTGTCCCTGAAATCCAAGTTTTCTGGTAACACTTCTTAATTATCCTATGTGAGTGGGAATTACTTCTATGTACAATTAAAGGTCATTTGCTAGAGGCTAGGATCTGTTCAGCATAGGATGGGGTATTTTTAAGAATTCATTGTGCTGCTTGGTAAAATTCCTTATTAGGAAAGGGCTAGGCTTGTAATCTTCCCTGAGAGCTATGTGGTACTCCTTACAAGAACTGGGGTTACCAGATATGGTAGTGTGAGAATCCTGCTAAGAAAAGGGAGTCTTGCTTCATAGACCTTGCTCAAACCACTATCTAGAGAAGTCAGATATTAATTTTATCCAACAAAAGTCCCACACTGGTGGCACAGTCCACATTCTCAACACACAATCAAAAATTGAATGATCCATGACAGAATAAAACAATTAACATTATATCCTCTTTGTACATAATTGTGACCTTTACATTCAATTCATATCATAACCCTTTCTTGGTCTCTTTTATTCATGTTATACTGTATCCACATGTACATTTGTTTATAATCACACACACAGGCACACACACACACACACACACACACACACACATGCATCTTACACATCTTGTTTCTTCTTATGAATTAGAACACAATTTTTTTTTCTGTACAGCAATGATAATTCTTAGACAGTTTAGGTATAGTTATGAAGTTAACCTTCAGAACTTACTCTTTTAATGAAATTGTTCCAAAGACATCACTAGCATGACTAAGAACTTTGGTTGTTGCCTCCTGTTGTCTTCCCCTCCCTGACAAGGTCTGGTAAATCCCACTCCTATCCCCAACCCAGGCTCCTAGAAAGAAACTCTCCATATTCCTGGCATACCCGAGGACTGCCCCAACCCCTTCACCTGGTTCCACGGGCTCTACAAGCCCAGAAGGTGCAGACATATTCTCTTCCTTTACCTGCAATCCGTAGAAACCCCAACCACCTGCTCCCTTGAGGCTGCTGAGCTCATCCTGGGGTCTCAGTTCCCAAATGAACTTGCCCTTTTAATACTTCTAATCTGACTGCAATTGGCTTATCAGAGATAACACATCAAACTTATTTTTAATTTGGTGTTTCTAATAGCTACTTTTCTAACTCTTTGATAAAAGAAGATGGCGAACACAAGGAACACAAAAAGAGTTTGGCTGGCTTATGATTTCAGATGGTTGGAGTCCATATTCTGGATTATAAAACAAAAGAAAAAACAAAACAAAACAAAAACCAGGAAGCTTAAGATTTTGATCTTCTCCTTAAGAACAAAAATGAAAGAAAACTGAGGAGTCTCAAGTGGCTTTGACACTTCAAAGCTCATGTCTAATGAAATGCTTTGTTCAGGAAGGCCACAATTCTCAAACGTGCTCAAACAGCGCTAAGCCTGGACACTAGTATTCAAGTACTTTAGTCTATGGAAACAATGTTATTTTTTTTAAGAGGCCCAATAAATAGTACAAATGACAGGATCTGCATAGCCAAGAAATGCTGTATATTTTTACAATAAATTAATCTCTTTGGTCTACATTTAATTTTAATTCCTATGGTCAAATGTTAATTTATTTTATTATTTTGAATGCAATTAAAACAACTATTCCATTCATCAAAAGTATATTTATTTAGAGAAGATCTTTCCTCCATATTTGGCTATTTATATATCGAATTGTTAAGTTCTTACTCATTAGGCGATTAGCAAATAAACTTCCCATGCTCAAAAAGTAAGTCATCCATTGTTATATAATACTAGATTCTTTCACAATTCACACAGAACATCTCTCTGAAGAGAAGCTTGATTTTGAGGAACGAGTGGAGTGAGACAAGCAGCCATGGTAATCCTATTATTCATTGTAACCCTCATTACCTCTCCTAAGGAGTCTAGGGATAAGCAAATTTGAAAGTGGTTTAAAGTATTCAAGTGAAACCAATAGACATGTATCTTTTCAGAAGAATATCTAGGAAATGAAAATCATTCTAACTCCAAGCAGAGAAATACGTTGTTGCAGAACATAGTGCTGCTTTGTTGACTCACCACTTCCAAATAGTGCCAATAAAACTCCATAGCTCAAGCAAAGCTTTTAGAGAAAAGGAAATTTCCTTTCATATCATACCATTCTAGTATTTTATATAAAAAAAAGAATTAAGAAAGTTTTTGCTTATATATTTAAAAAGAAGTAAGTTGAGGGCTACCACTAATTCTTCTGTGTTTAAACCTCTACCATTCAGTTACAAACTTTTGAAGGAGAAACAAAACACTTAAAAAAAAAAACTTTCAATTTTCAGAATTTAGGTTAACCCAATCTTAAAACCATCATCAAGATTATGAAAATGTTACATCAAATGGTTTATATAGCACACAGTACATAGGCATCATAACTATGTTTATCGAAGGGTAAATGCTATTTTAAAAAGTGATGTGTCTGTAGGCTAAGCAGATATTCCCTTTTTCAGAATGCACTATCTTTCAGGGAGGGTTAAAGGTTTCTCCTGAGTAGGTGCAGAGAACTGAGAGAGTACTTGCTTTTCGCTTTTGTTTTTGTTTTTGTTTTGTCCAGGGTCTCTCTGTGTAGCCCTGGCTGTCCTGAACTCGCTTCGAGACTGGCTTCAAACTCACAGTGATCCATCTGACTCTGCCTCCTGACTGCTGGGATTAAAGGCATGTACTATCATGACAAGCTTGTAATATGCTATATATTTTTTGTAACAATTTAATATTGGAGAGATAATACAAGACTAATATTTGAGGAATTGGCTTCAAGATATTCTTTCTGTTTAATAAAGTTTAAGGAAAATAGGAAGATGTGGAGAAGTACATAAAATAGAATGCTGGTTGTGGCTCTTTAGGGAAAACACTATATTATTTTTATGCAAAGCCACAGGAAATATAGAATAGCAGTAAAATAGCAATATGTTATCTCAATATATTATCTTTCAGTTAAAATTCTGTTATTTACTATAGATGAACAACAGATTTTTAAAGATTCAGGAATAACTTCTAAAAAGTAAGCTAAACCAAATATGAGAGAAAGAATGGATGATACCTATATGAGCTAAGATAAAATGTTTAGCATATTGTGGTAGATGACAAAGAAAAGAAATCATCACATTTTATTAATCCATACATTTTGAATTTCAGGGATTAATTGTATAGTACAAATGTTAAACATTTTGACAATGCTGGAAACTCTATTGTCCACTCAGTCATTTCTTCATTAACTGGTAATGTTCACTCTGTGTCAGAGAAAAATTGCTATTTTGGCAATTATGTTACTGCAAAGAAGCTGTGATTACAGCCCTAGAGTTCAGAAAAATATTTCTGTCCTGACTTGTGGAAAAATTTCTTTGGGAAAACTTCAGTAAAATGCTAATTATCCATGGTTCATAATTTACTGGGAAATTTTTTGCATCACATTGTTGAATTCTACATTCTGTACTTCTATGCAGTTAGAATAAACAACTTATCCTGGTGCTTTTTTTTTTCATAACCTATCTAAATATAGTCAAATGTCTTTTTACAATCAATGAAATGTTTTGGGTTCATCATCTAACCTGAGGAAGACAAAAGGAGAAATCAAAAGCACAGCTAATTAGAAAATTCCACCATTGTAGCTTACCTATATAGTTTACATATTTCATATCAGTAACCATAGACTTTTTTTTTTACAGTCAATAACATTCAAGATCTCTTTAATTTTATTTTTAGTTTACTATACTAGGGTACTATTTACTGGACTGGCAGGATAAAATAGTGAGTAAAAGTACTATCTACACAAGCCTACGGACCTGTGTTAGATACCAAGAGGTCACATGAACATAAAGAGAGCTTACTATACGAAATTATTCTCTTGCCATTACATGTGTGACATGGCATGCAAACACACAAAAATCAACTATCATTATATAAAAAAATATTTGTTTATACCTAATACATAGCTCAAGGATATTTAAAAATACTAATATAAATTATGACTCGTTAAAATATATTTTGGTAACAGTTACTGATTATATGAATTTCTATGTGTAAAGGTATCTAACAGAGTTAGAGAAAAAATTGTTTTTAGTGAAGTAGCAGTAATGGAATCTAATTGAAAAATCAAAGACTTCACTAGCCATGAAGAGTCAAGTAAGTTTCTAGTCATGATTAATTTTTTTCTGGCTTTTTAAAATTTAATTAATTTATTCAGATTATAATTCAACTATTATCCCATCACTGGTATTTTCCAGTTGCTCCCTCCCTCCCACTTATAGCCTATTCCCCTCCCCTAGGTCTAAGACCAAGGGGGACCCCATCCCCCACTATATAGTCATAGGCTATCAAGTCTCATCTTGGTAGCCTGCTTATTCTTTCTTTGAGTGCCATCAGGCCTCCCCACCAAGGGGAGGTGGTCAAAGAGCTGTTTGTTACCAGTAAGGAGTGATTGATGTTATTGCTCTCTATGCCTGTGATGTCATGCTTGTCTTTGTTGTGATTTCTAGGTGTCATAGCTAGGTCGGACGGTTGATTGCTTCCTTCCTTTCAAAACTTTTCTTGTGCCTTCTGGTACAATAAATGGTGTTCCTAAAGGACAAGGCAAAACACTGTTCTTATTCAACTCACCCCTTTTAAGTAGATCTGATACTTCTAAACATCTGGGGTACTTATTAGAAAAAAATTTAAGACATGATACAAAATGTGGCTTTATCAATTCAACACCTTAATGCTGTTATTCTAGCTTTTAGTTTCCATAAAAAAATATTGTATCTTAATCTATGGAATCTGTTATAACAGTGCACCTTAACCTTTTTATAAATTATAATTGTCATTCTTATAGACTTATAATCACAAATTTCCATCACAATATTACTCACTATCCCAATGAAATATTAATTAAATGACAGCTTATATAACTTTACAGATTCTTTTATATCACATCTTCTTTAAAACATAGTCTTACATCACATGCTTTTTACTAATTGACTGGAATGTGCTTTAGTGTTTACTATCCCCATGCAGCACACTGCACAGCTAGTTACAAATGCTGCTCTTCTCAACATGGACCCTCTATGCATACTGCTTTTTCTGAGAGAAATAGCCCTTTCTTTGCTTGACTCCAGCCCTTAATTTCCCAGTTTTAATTTCCTAAAGCTTTTGTTGCTCTTCCTGTTGTTTTATTGAAGACTGATTAGGTTCTTAATTTTAGACTCATACTGTACCTAATTTCATATTTACATATAAGTATGGCATTTTAATAAAATGTTTACTATAGTTTTAATTAAAATTTGGCATCTCTCTAGCTGTGATAGAAACTGTTCTCAGAACCCTGTGATAACTACCAAGTATAGAGTTCCTTGTTCATTTGCATAGACAGTAGGAAGCATGAAGTCAGTCTTCTACTTTACAGGGAATTGTTTCTTTTCACTGCACAGTGAATATCATAAAAGTGTATCGATGATATGTAATTTTCAAAAGATCACAAAATTTACAGAGCTCATACATCAAATGGGTTCAACAATAAGTGTTAAATTGGCACTGTTAGTTTGTCATTAATGAGTAAAGTCATTGAGATGGTTCTCAGAATATCCATGTGATATCTACTCAAAGACTTGGCAAACATTAGCTGGCAATGTACTACACATGTGGGGCCTTGTTTGTAGTAAAGCACATGCTTAGGATGCATTCAGCATTGGGATGACGACTGAGTACAGCTAGAAATACATATTGTATATGCACATTGTTTTTTTTTTTTTTTTTTTTTTTTTTTTTTTTTTTTTTTTTTAGTTTCTTTTTTTTTTTTTTTTTTTTTTTATTAATTTATTCTTGTTACATCTCAATGTTTATCCCATCCCTTGTATCCTTCCATTCCTCCCCCCCCCATTTTCCCATTATTCCCCTCCCCTATGACTGTTCCTGAGGGGGATTACGTTCCCCCTATATATTCTCATAGGGTATCAAGTCTCTTCTTGGCTACTTGCTGTCCTTCCTCTGAGTGCCACCAGGTCTCCCCCTCCAGGGGACATGGTCAAATGTGAGGCACCAGAGTATGTGAGAAAGTCGTATCACACTCTCCACTCAACTGTGGAGAATATTCTGACCATTGGCTAGATCTGGGAAGGGGTTTTAAAGTTTACCTCCTGTATTGTCCTTGGCTGGTGCCTTAGTTTGAGCGGGACCCCTGGGCCCAAATCTGCCTATCATATTGTTCTACTTGTAGATTTCTAGGACCCTCTGGATCCTTTTATTTTGCTGTTCTCCCATGCGTCTCTCATTTAGAGTCCCAATAGGATGCCTTCCCCTCTGTCGAGATGGCTCAGCCGTTAAAGGCTAGGCTCACAACCATAAATGCACATTGTTTTTACTCCATACAAATGCTGCTTATAAACATTCTTTTTTTTTTTTTTTTTTGTTCAGTGAGAAAATAAGATATATGCTTAAAATCATTGCCCACATACAATGAATAAGAAGGTAAATGATCAAGTCTGACAAGGTATCTATCCAATATGACAACATAGTTCACTCTTATTTCCTTAATATGGCATTAGTTAACTACAATTCACTACGGCAAATAAAATTATGAGAGTGACTATTCTTTTTAATTTTAATAAAATAATTTATTTCTTTTTTATTTTGAGTCTTAAATATATCACTGATCTCTGATATGTTCCTTGATTATTTACATTTTCAAATATATAATATCCTCATGGGTAATAATGAAGTATAGTTTCAAGAGCCCCCACCTGTCCTTCCCCAAAAGGATAACTTTTATTCTATGACGTATGTTTCTCATGCAGTCATTTCAACAACATCCATATATGTAAATTCCAATCATCTCTTTGCAATTCAAGGAAATGTCCATAATTCTCAGCATATTTTGTTCTAGAATTCACATATCACTATTTCATCATATAATACCATTTTTACATAATGAGATACAATGATTCTTTTGGTCCAACACAACTGTCAAAATATGTTTGTGTTAATCTTTGTCCTGTGTACAAATATGCCAGTAAGTGACTGGTGTTTTATTTACCTACTGCTATATGAAAAATTATTCTGATATTTAATATCCAAAACACTAAAAATGCTTAAGTTCCTCAGTTTCATTTTCACAATATAGAGGTATAGCATGTCACCATGTTTGATACTACCAGTTATAAAATTAGTAATGTTTCAATTAAAATATAATTTCTATAATATCCTAATTGAATATATATGTCTCAGACTCCCTTATAATAGAATAAAGTCAGGTTGCCTCATGAAGACACACTATCATAGAAGAAATGCCATTAGAAGGCTGCCTTGTGTGGCAGCAACAATTTTGCTCCATACATCAGCAGACCAATAAACTTTTCTAGACTATGAAAAAATACTTGCATAAGTTCTAATGAGCTGAAATAAAAATCAAAAGATGCGTCATTTTATATACGATTTTGAATGATGGTCATGTGACATTGTGTCTATTCAAATTCTATCATAATTATTAGAAATGATCCAGGTCATCTATCTCAAATCTGTGGTTGCTAAGTTTATATTTTTGAGGGAAAATGCAAGAGTACTATAAACAGAGTTCAAAATCTCAATGTTTTTGCCCTGACAATAATTTGTTTATAGATCTCTTACTTGATAATCTATTCATTTCCTATAACAGGAGAAATCTCACTTTTGTAAATCATAAATTTGAATTTTTCCATTTGTCTTTTAACCCAGACTTAAGTTTATGATAAGATTTTTGAGCACAAATTCCTCAGTTATAATATGATGAGTATATTTCATGGGAAAAGGAATAGAGTAGACCCAAAGGGAAGTATTATTGGGCCTCAAATTCTTATGGGAAATGGCAGTATTTCCACTTAGTTTTACTATAACTTCTATAAGACAGGAGATATGTGGGTTCATAACAATCTTGAAATATAGCTTGACACCAACAGGTCAATCTTTGAGTGGTACAGAAGCCCTTGAAATACTTCATACATCTTATCATTTTCTTTGGTATTTTTCTCTTGCTTTTTATGTCTTCTATGTGTATTTTCACTTGCTTATGTATTTCTCACTGTTTTATATCTATGAGTTTGTGGATATATGCACTTCTTCTTCTTCTGATTTTGTTGTTTTTTGTTCATTAGTATTCTGTGACTCTGCATCGATATTATTAAATCAAAAAGTATAAATTTCTTTAAAAACATGGCCCTATATTTCTCTGAAATTCATTGAAACTAAGATACTATTATTAAGCTGAAATATTCTATTGTTGACTAGTATGGTCTTTAATAGTTTGCAGTGTGTTTTTAAATTTTTTCTGGATATCTATATGATACCTTTTTAATGTTCAAGATGTGATATTCATCTGAAAGTTACCTCTTTTTTAATTCATTAATTGATTAATTCATTTTATGTACTGGTCAATGCCCCATCCCAGCTCACTTCTCAGTTCCACCCTCTCTTCTTCCCTCTTTTGCCCCCTCCCTCCTCCCTTCCTATACCCCAAGAAACCATCCCAGCTCATCAAGTCTCATCATGACTGAGTGCTTACTCTTCCTCTGTGCTTGGCAAGGGATTCCCATCAAGGCAAAGTGATCAAGATTCAGGCAACAGAGTCCATGTCAGAGACAGCCCCAGGTCCCCTAACTAGAAGGAACCTGAGCTGCACATCAGGTACATCTTAGCAGAGGACTCAGAAGGCGAAATAGAATGGAGAGGGGTAGTCCTTGAAGTGAGGGAACAGATAGGAGAGGGAACACAGAGAGATATGAGTTGAGATCAGACCTGGGGAGAACAGGGACAGGAGGACAAAAGGCCTGTAGAGAAAAGAGAAACTGTGGTCAGGGACATCTCTGTGACAAACTGGAGAATGAAGTCAGCGCAGCGTACTGGGAGGAAACAAGAGGACCTCTAGCAGAGACTCCTAGGAGCAGGGGACAAAGATACTGAAGAAGAAACCCTCTAACTAGAAAAGTCTGCCAGTAGAGGGAGGAGAACATCAATGCACCCACAAAAACTTCAACTCAAAATTCACCCTGCCTACAAGACATCCAAAGATAAAGATAGAGTATATAGAACAGAGATTGAGATAAAGTCCAACCACTGCTTGGCTCAGCTCAACGTCTAAACTATGATAGAAAACCAACCCCTGATACTATTAATGATACTCTGCTATACTTACAGACAGGAGCCTAGCAGAGTGGTCCTCTGCTCACAGAGCAGCACCTCAAAAGAGATGCTGAGATTCACAGCCAAATATTAGAGAATCTTGTGCCAAAGTATGGGGGAGTAGAAAACA
The DNA here is from genome assembly GCF_903995435.1 of Acomys russatus. Taxonomy (NCBI): domain Eukaryota; kingdom Metazoa; phylum Chordata; class Mammalia; order Rodentia; family Muridae; genus Acomys; species Acomys russatus. The sequence continues at coordinate 36,414,559 of NC_067154.1, read as the reverse complement.
ACCTGGAGGTGACAAGAGCTTCATAAGAAGACCAGCAGAGCCAAATAACCAGGGGATGGGGGTGGACAGCAACTGAGAAAAATGTGTGTCATTCACACACATTCATTCACACTGGCACGTCCTCTACCCAGATGTGCGGCAGTTTCCAACAAGATTGAAACGTTTCATCCCTCAGGGAAACATTTTCATAAAGATCTTAAACAATTCAAAACAGGCCTTAGGAAGTATCACAAACTGACAAAATTTACTAGGCCTCTTCCACCTAGAAATAAACAATAAAGAAAACAGAGAATCGATCTCAGAAAACCCAAGCTGCAAAGAAGACTTTGTGACCAGCTGAGCTTCTAGGAAGAACTTTAGACAAATCCAGTCAATTGAAAAAGGACACTTTCCAATCTGTAGAGCTGTCTGTATGCTGTGCAGTGTACTCTGTGCTTCCGGATCTTGTAATCCATTACAAATGCTGGGGAAGGATTTGGTGAGGCAGGTATCTCTGAGTAATTTCTGCTCCTCTAAGTAACCTCTAACCTATATTTCTGTAAGTAACCTCACTATACCTCATCGGCTCACCACAATAAACTTTGGTTATTTTTGTACTGGGTCATGAGCTCCCTATCTCGAAAAAGTAAACGTAAACAATGTGTTTCCCTAGGAAAAGTTGTGAACAATTCCCTAACATGCACAAAGCATTAAAATACAGGCAAAATGTAAAACTATAGTGATCCCACTTAAGTAACCAATCAAGTATTTTTAAAAAGGCACAGGCTACTTTCTCATTAAAGCTGGCATTTTATGTGAATGGAAGTAAAACTTTAAAAAAACAAAACAAAAAACAACAATTGCACAGAGTGCAATGAAGAAAAGTTACAACAATTATCAGAGGTTTGGGCATGTGTTATACTATGATTTGTGGGCAAAACGGACAAGTATGAGTTTACAGATACACAAAGTGTTATGTCTGTGTACATTTTAATACTCAACAAAGAACAATTGCCATATGAGAAAATTCTCAGAAAAGCTGATTTCTGCTTTATACCATAATGAGGTGGCCTCAACGTTAGTGTTAAAAAGTCTTTGTAAATCTATTGTGACAAAATAAGCTCATCTGTATCAGAGGGGATCCATTTGCTATAGCCAACACTCAATAAGTGTGAAAACCTAAGTGAGATATGAAGAGTGAATGTAATTTTTAATAACACTGCAGTGCTTCCTTTACAATCTACAGTAGGTACTTACTGGTATTGCCTACAGGCTCTCAGACAACCTCACTCTACAAAGGCACAGGGTGGGCTTTTAATTACTCATTTAATGAATCCCTCAGTAAGTTGCATCAGACTAACCCAACTGTATTGTTCCACAGAAACGTTATGAGTAAGTACACTGTTGTGAATGCTGGGTTATTACAATTTGTCATACAATGTCATAGAGGAACTATCAGTAGTACAGAAGAGTTTATGAACTTATTGAAGTCTTAAGTATTACACTGGTTCAGAGAAACCAGTAAAGTGAGCTGTCATTGTCTGTGGAAAACATATAAATTGTATACGATAATAGAAGTAAATGTGTAATTTCATATACACTATAGTTTACAATAATTACATATTAATGTGTCTATATATTTTCACATATTCATTCAAGTTAACAACATATTTGGTTTTCCAATTCTAGTGAGAATTCTATGAACGCAGTAAATAGAGAATGAGAAGAAGTAGCTATATTAATCCTTATTTAAACTACATAGTTGGAAACTTTTTGTTTCCTCTCATAGCAATTCTGAGTTATATAAAGACAGAAAATTTGATTCTGAGGCAGTGGAATGGCACCAGTGTACAAAGCAAAGATTGAAACTTTAAGCTGTAGTTACACATCATTTTTTTTAAAGAATGAAAACACAAGAAATGTTATCTTCGAAATATCAAGCTATGGTAATAAGCAAGATGTTTAAGATTGGTTCTTGTTTATGGGACTCAGGAAAAATGAGCCAGGATATACAGTTTTATTTATAAATATATTTACAGATTTATTCAAACTGTCCCTGCATTTTACACTTATTAAATGAATGGATGTTATGTCAAGGCTGCCAGAGAAGACAGTCTTAATCAGGAGATAGACATTTCAATAATGACTTTTAATAGTTTTATGAAGTCAGCTACAAATGTTAACAGTTATATAAGTAGAGAGTGAAGAGCATAAGCTGGGTGTGGTGGAGCATGCCATTAATCCTAGCCCTTGGGAGACAGAGGCAGGCAAATCACTGAACGTTCAAGGCCAGCCTGGTCTACAAAGTGAGTCGAGGACAGCCAGGGACATTACAAAGATAAATTCTGCTTAGAAAAACCAAACAACAAAAAATAAAATTAAAAATGAAAATAAAAAACAAAAGGAAAATGAAGAATATTCAGTAAATGTGCTTCAGGAGTGAGTGAAGAAGTATTCACTACTGTTCCAGGGACAACTGGAGAGATAAGGACTATAATCAAACCTACTAAACTCCCTTAGAAGAAAGACACACCACAGTCTAGAAATTGCAGTTGTCATTAACTATTGTGTACATGGAATCTACCCAATTTAAATGATAAACCACATTAAAAAGTATTTATTAATTATTTGAGCATGTAGAACTTAAGTATATAGAAGAAATTCAACATATCTGAACATATTTTGCATCCTATAACAAGACATTGTTTAGGAATTACATTTTAGCACCTAGGATAACAAAGCATTGAACTAACATTCCTCCTTTCGATTTCTTCCCTAATAATTTTGTCAAGGTTGTATGGTCTCATCCTGTTTCCATTAGAAAGTTAGTGCTCTAGAAAAATCTCAATAAATGATCTAAGACATTGCTGCTACATTATATTGATAAGATTACTGCTATTCATAGCTATCTTCTCAGAAATAAATCCGTACAATAGGCTCCAGTGTGTTTTCTTAATCCTGGATCATGAAGATTTCCCTCCCAACACCCTTCTGATATTTTAAAAAAATAGCATTTCCTTAGTGATTTCTTAAAATAATATGTTTCTCTAACTCTATATAGTCTAAGAACTTCTCTGAAGGAACTGTCATCAGATTTTATCTTCAAGTATTGTATTTAAGGTGACATGCTTCTGCTTTATTTCTCTTTTATATCTTATTAATTTATTCATATTACATCTCAGTTGTTATCCCATCCCTTGTATCCTCCCATGCCTCCCTCCCTCCTGCTTTCCCCCTACTCCCCTCCCCTATGTCTGTTACTGAGGGGGACCTCCTTCCCCTGTAGATGCTCATAGGGTATCAAGTCTCTTCTTGGTAGGCTGCTTTATTTCTTTATCCTGGATTTTTCATTTACATTATAAACCTGGCCACTTGATGCAATGAGAGACAGAGATGATGTTCATGTTGAGGTTTAGAGGACAATCTGCAAACGTCAAGTTGGCATTCTCTTTCTTCCTTGTAGTCTAAAGGATCAAAGTCAGATCTCAGGCTTGACGAGAATGTTTTGCCTCAATCTCAGAGGACAGTTACTAATTAAAAATAAATACTGTTAGTAGCATTTCCAGAAAATTATTTTTGCATGAAAATACTAAGAATGGAAAAATTATATGAGCACTGTATAAAGTTTCTCTTCATTCAAAGCTGACTGTCATATTTAGGTAGATAGGTTTCCCGTAGACTCATTTTTTTCCTAACATGTACTTATTTGTGATGTCTAAAGTGAAAAATTCTATCAAAAGATGTCTCTTCTCATAGGGAAGGGGAATAAGGGGAAAATGGGAGGGAGGGAAGAATGAGAGGATACAAGGGATGGGATAATCATTGAGATGTAACAAGAAAAAATTAATAAAAATTTTTTAAAAAGATGTCTTTTCTTTCCAAACTATCTTCTCCAGACATGAATTCAATTATTTTTAGTTATAGTATTTTAATATTTTATATATTAAGTAATACTATCATCATAAACTCAAAGAGTTTACAAAATTTCTTAATCTGTCCATAACTTAAATTCTACCCTGTACTGGATTGATGAACCTGTCTTATGTTAATTAAATGTTTCTTAAGTAGGATTTTGGTGTCTTCTAAGAAGAGTGAGACCCTGATGTGTTTTTTTAGACCAAATAGACAGATAAATATAGAAATGTGTGTGTGTGTTTATGTAATTTTTACTATTTTGAAGAATGTTCATGAATTTGTAATGAATGGATATAGATTGTATATGAATCAATGTTTATAAATTAATATAAATTAAGTACTCTTCCCATCATACTTTTTGCCATACAGTTTAAAATCACAACTCACTATATGGCTTCCTTGGATACAATGCACTTTAGTTTCAATGTGTACAGCAACAAGGCATTAAAACACACCAATGTGATGGCCAATTCCAATCCTTTTTAAATGCTCTACTTGTGTTGTCACCGCAACATAATTATTAGTTGCCTTCAATAACTACTGGTTAAAATAGTATAATAGTTTATTTTATTTGTGCATTGGTTGGAAAACAATTTACATACTTTTTTGATGATTCTCCCAATTTCACTCTACCTCCTTCCGAACACTCTGACAATTTTGTCTATAAGCACTTGTTTTACCTATCTGTCACAATACTTACTTTGTTTTTTACGGAGACATGCATACATTTGTGGAACAATTGTAGCACTACTTATCTGGACATTCTGTCCTTGGTGATGAAATGACTTTGGTTCATTTTTCCGCTATTTTTACTCATTACAATGGATTGCATTTCCCCTCCTGAGCAGTGGAATACATGCCAAGGGCAAAGAGCATGACTTATTCTTCTCTGACGTTTTCTTAATGCCTATCACATTGCTGACACATAATAGCATTTATCAAATATCTACTAAATAATTAAATGCAATGACTTATTTGACTCTTTGGTATTGTTTAATTATGCAACCATTTTTAAGCCACTAAGAGAAAATGAATGAGAAAAGACTCTTAAGATTCTAATAACACCTTTAAGTGACTAGGATACTATATAATACATCATCTTCCCAGAAGGAAAAGTGATCAACATCGTTTCTAGTAAAGAAAAATTAAAGTTTTCTGTCTTTGATAGAGAAAATAAACTTAACAAGATTTTACACAGTTTTAAATGATAGTGAATTTTTGGTAAACTAGGTAATGGGGATCATTTGATGAACTAGATAGTAAACATTCATCATGTTATTGTGTTGTGATATATGTAAAATTTTGGAGAGTGCTAGAAATAGTGCAAATATGTCACAGTAAAATATTCAGATATAATATAATAAATATAATATAATATAATGATAATCACATCTTATTGTTAAAATTTGAATTAAAAAAGAATCTACCTACAAAAATGTAGGATGGCATATGTTAAAGAGTTTAAATATGTTTAATTTGTTTGTTTATCATTTAATAATTCTCCATATTTAAACTAATAGCTCATCTTTTGAAATGAGCATTGATGATTACAAACTATAAGTTGAACAAATTCTCTATGATATGTATAAAATATTAAAACTCTCACATTACCTTCACCACATTTTATAAAATTAAATAAATTATTCAGAAGCAAAAAATCTTTGCTGTAAACATAATGATAACACAAGTAAGTTTTGATAATATTGTTAAATTCCTTTTTACCTCTTTAAAATACGCCCGATATCTGTGACAAATTTGAAATGTCTAAGTGGCATTATTTTACTAATCTCATAACTACAGTTTTGCTATTTTTATGTATTTCACAACAATTTATATATTCATATTATCAGGTCACAACTAGTACCAAATATTTTAACAGCAACAACAGAGAATAATAAAATAATGAAGCATTAGATTACAGCACCCAATCAATAATGGCGTTGATTCTTATTTTATTCATATTTTATGTGTGCTAATAAAGCTTATGCAATTTAAACAAGAATGGTCTCTATCCTTCCAGTCTTCTGGAAGCTTTTCTGAATCAATATTTGCACATTCTATCACTCACTACTTTCATGCATCATTGGTTTCATTCTCATAAATCCATTACCCTGACCAACTGTGTTACCTTTCATACTCCATTTCACCAAAATGTTTTTCATTAATATTCAAATTTTAAGACTTTTTATTTTTAAATCATATTTATGGCATTACACCTACTCTTTTGAAAGAGAATGAGAAGATAAATCAACCACTCCTATTATTTTATTGTGTATAATGGTTGTTAAAGGATCTGCTCTATTCATGATTTAAAGTATATATTGTTTTGTCAGTAACTATAAGATGCTATAATGAGCACACAGTGATTAATCTTGCAGTTAACCGAAATGTCCTACTCTGTGACTAGTATAGTCTCAAGTCCTTTATGGCGGTTTCTACTAGGCATCAGTTTGCTCTTTATTTCACCGAGTTTGCCTTCTTCATTTTCAACATGAGAGAAGTGATTTTGATGTGTCCTATTGGATCATATACACTGCAAAAAAAAAGGTTTGAATTAATGTCTTTTAAAAGGTTAAATGACATTACAGTGTGTGAGCATAGTAGATTTGTTACCACATTTTTGGTGATGAGCCCTTGAATAAGTTTCAAGTTTTCATCAATGTAAAATTCCTCAAAAATATGAAAATGCAATTTTTTTCATATATATTTTATTTCCTTCTGATGTACACACATAAGTGAGATTCCTGACCCAGATGGCATGAAAATTCGCAGATTTTGGCAGAGTTACAATTGAAATATCATTGCTGGCTGTCCCTAAGTTTCTTTTTCTCACTAGTATATGCTTTTCGTATTCTTTCAGTCTCTGGGAATCCCTATGAGTCCTACTTAGTCGACTGTGTGTGCTGTGTTCTCATGGTGTCCTAGCTATTTTTACTCCTAAAATCCTCCTTTCCCTTCTTGGACAAGTCTTATGAAAAATAGAAAACATCTACTTGATACCTTAACTACATATCTAAGAAGAAGAGGTGGACGACATTTCATCCTCTTGGTATGGTCCTGGTAGAAACTTTATTTGATTAATAAATATGTTCGGAAATTTAGTCACATATTCATATGGGTATATGACAGTCTATTAATGTTTTCCTCAAGTAGGAAGGTCATTTTTATTTCATTAACTATTTTTCTGAACAAATTTTTGTGTTATTCTGAACATCTTAAATTTTTTTTAATAAAAGAAACATAAAAACATTTCTATTTGTTAACATGCATCATGAAAATGACAGATTCTGATGGAATCTGGAAGGTAGGTTTCATATGATCTAGCTTTAAATATAGAATAGAGAAAGTATGAACAATTCTCTTTGAGAAACTCAGTAGGAAATTACCTTAGAGCTCTAGGCAGTCACCAACAAAGAGAATGAAATCCAAGATGGTAAGAATTTTAAGATTCAAGCTACTAAAGACAAAACACACACAAAATCGGTCTCACTGAAACAATGTGAAAATTAGCAGAATGATACAAGTATGCACATTAACTTGAGAGCATGTTTCTTTATATAATATAACGCTATTGTACATATTTCATCAAATGTAGTCGACAATAATAGAACATAAGATTATTATAAAGTAACACACTGTAACTACACATTATAAAGACATATTAGAATACAAGAGAAAGAAAATACAACCAAAGTAGGGGAGATAAACAGACATGTTAAAATTTAATTCTACTTTTGCTTAATTAATGTCACTTATGCACATTTTTGAAGCTACAAAATCATTTGTAATTTGTTTCTTTTAAAACGGTATTTGAATATGAGCACTATAGAGTTCTATCTTCTTTATTTTAGCAGGAATTTCACACATATTATATGTCTCTGTAAGTAACATTGCACAGAATGTGTCACTCTCTATATATAGCTCCAGTATTTTAGAGATGCTGTGATGACTTCCTTGCCTTAATGACTATTTCACTTTCAAATGGATTTATTAACAGAAATAAATACACTCTAAACAGATGGCTGTCAGAAATCTGCTTACTTCGATGAAATAATTGAGTGCTAACTAACATTTGCAGCTTAGGGTGATGTAAAGTATCACTGCATTAAGTTGCCATAAGGAATCAAGTGCATAGAACATTTTATAAAGATAACTCATGTTTATGTAGTTTGATTTCAGTAATATTATATACATAAAATGAATGTGCAAATGACTAGCCAAATACTATAAATAACATTCACTAAATAACACCGATAGTCTTCAAAGTTTGCATACACTCTGAGAAAATCTCAGTGAAAATCATATCTGATGCAGCAAAAATTGAAATAGATTAATTGAAGTTTTTTACTCAGAAAAATAATAAACTAAGTGTCTGAATACTTATGATTGATTTTTCTTAAAACTTTTCCTCCAAAGATTCTATATCATAAAATAAAAGTGAGAATATCCAAATGTACCAGCTGCAATAAAATGTGTCAAATAAAATGCAATATTAATCCTTCTATACCATATTGAAATTCTGTGTCTCTTGTGTTCTGCAGCAGTATAAGAAATGAAGGCATTCTGATGAAGATTAAGCAGAGTAGAAAACCTAAACATTTAATGGAGCAATATTTAAAGTAAATTTTTCCCAAATAGTACAGGTAATTAAAGACATGCTAAATAAGAAATCACACGAGAAAGGGAGTGTGGTAAACATGCCCCCAACAAATATAAGCTTGTCTTTTGCTGCCTGGGAGAGATCCTGTGCATTCTCTGCCATTTCCTGATTGTCTCTCTATTTACTGCTCTGAACCTGAATTTATTCTGGCAAAGAAATGTAAATATACACATTTAAATGAACTTATGACATTCATTTTGAATGACCAGGCTAGAGGCTAGAGACGTGGCTCAGCAGCTCAGACAACTCGTGGCTTTCACAGAGGACTCAAGTGAGGTTTCTAGCACTCAAGTAAGACAGATCACAACTGATGAATTGGAACCTTAGTTATAGTATCCTTGTTCCCATCACTCTAAATATTTATATTGATATTATTTCCCTACTCATATAATTTAATAAGGTCTATTTATTGTAAAATACATAATCCCAGTGTAAATAGAAAAACATCAGAGTCCCGAATAAAGGGATTCTAAAAGCAAATGCACAATGAATTTTGTTTAGAATTATCAAGGTCATTAAGAAGAGTAAGATTATAAAGCACAGCAGATTATTAGAGACATACATATTGCCCTTTTTCAAAGCCACAACACTAATTGCATACATTCTAATTTAGGTATTAAAATATTAAAAATTACTCTGAGGATTCTGGCGAAATGCAAATAAAACCAATAGTTTCTTTTAACATTTTTTTTTCACCAATGGAATTAGCTAAATAAGTAACGTTGTTAGCCAGCCAGACCAGCAGGGAAGACATAAATGCATTGAACTAAAAAAAATATTTTTTGTGAGGCGACACAGACACACAAATACAAATATGTTTTATGCCTTGCCCAGTCATCATCAGAGAAGCATCCTGCTGAACCAGGTGGAAAGAGAGAAAGGAACCTATAGCCAGATATCATGTAGACAGTGAAAATTCATGGAAGATTTAGCTCTAAAAGGACTGTCTCCATGGAGTTTTTCCACCAGGGCTCAGGGAGACAGGGAGAATGAAAGAACCACAGAGGATGGAAGAAACCAAGGAAACAAGGTGTCTAAGTTAGCATGATTGAATCTTACATTAACTGACAGACACTGAGATTGCATGCACAAAGTTTGCATGCATTTACACCAGTTTCAGTCCTTGAGCTGAGGGAAGATGCAGATACTGATCCTAATCCAGAAACAATCTCTCCAGTTGATAGCCACTTAAAAATGAAAATTTAGTTTTCTTCAAGGAAGTCTCACAAGAGGTAAAAACACTGTGTATGTGCCCAGAAGTAGATGTCCAGCACAAAATAAATTCAAAGGCATCATAATGTTAAGTCAGGGTAGTTCATGTGTTTGCATAGATATTATGACTTCTGATTTTGTGGTGTATCTGGTATGGGAATGAGACCTTTGGATCTGATGTGTAACAGTTTCCTCTGAAATTAAAATAATCCATTCTGGAGAAAGATTGACAATCTAAAATTGCTTCAGAAATTTCCTTAAGCAAGAAGGTAAAGAACTCAAAATATCTTCAGGAACTTACTTAACTGAGTAGATTCACTAGGCCTCTCCCTGCCAGAGAATGCAAGAAAAGCTAGGAGACTGCCTCAAACTCAGAAAAGCCAAGTTGTAGAGTCTCAGGCATGTTCAGCTGCCCTAAAGAAACAGAAATCAGCTGAGCTGCTTAGAAGTTTAGATGAACAGAGAGGTCCATGGAAAGGACACTGTACTACCAGTTGAACATTTAGGCTCTGCAATGTGCTCCAGGTTTCTAGATTTGTAAGTAGTCACCATTGTTCATGTGGGGGGGTTGATAATGCAACTGTTCTTGAGTCTTTTCTGCTGCTATAAGTAAACCCAGTCCATATTCCTGTACGCCACCCTCAAAAGACTTATTGGTTAACCAAGCTGGACTTGGGTGGTATCCATACTTTGGTCTGTTGTGTTGTGTTTACCCATGAAATGTTTTCTCATATAACAGTAACTATAGCATTTATTTTGCTTTCTCTTTATCTGTTTTTTCTCTTGTTTTTCTGTTTTGTCATATTCCAACTTGTTCATTTTTTTTCTTTTTTAAAAATATATTTTATTAATTTTTTCATATTACATCTGAATTGTTATTCCATCCCTTGTATCGTCCCATTCCTCCCTCCCTCCCATTTCTCCTTACTCCCATCCCCTATGACTGTGACTGAGGGGGACTTCCTCCACCTGTATATGCTCATAGGGTGTCAAGTCTCTTCTTGGTAGCCTGATATCCTTCCTCTGAGTGCCACCAGGTTTCCCCATCCAGGGGACGTGGTCAAATATGGGGCACCAGAGTTCTTGTTCAAGTCAGATTTTCTTTGATTCTTTTTTTTTTAATTTTATTAATTTATTCATATTACATCTCAATTGTTAACCCTTCCCCTGTTTCCTCCCATTCTTCCCTCCCTCCCATTTCTCTCTTTCTCCCCTCCTCTATGTCTGTGACTGAGGGAGACCTCCTCCCCCTATATATGCTCTTAGAATATCAAGTCCCTTCTTGGTAACTTGCTATCCTTCCTCTGAATGCCACCAGGTCTCCCCATCCAGGAGACATGGTCAGAAAAGGGGCACCAGAGTTCGTGTGAGAGTCAGATCTCACTCTCTACTCAAAGGTGGAGAATATCATGTTCGTTGGCTAGGTCTTGGTAGGGGTCCAAAGCTTACTGCCTATATTCTCCTTGGCTGGTGCCTTAGTTTGAGGAGGACCCCAGGATCCAGATCTGCCTGTCATAAAGTTCTTCTTGTAGGTTTCGAGGACCCTGTGGGTCCTACTATTTCCCCTTTCTTCCATGCTCCTCTTGTCTAAAGTCTCAATCGGATGTCCTCTCCTCTGACCCATTTTCTTGGTAAGTAAAGATTTTCATGGTACGTATCCCTTGGACTAGTGTTTTGATATAAGTGAGTATATACAATTTGTCTCTTTTTGCTTCTGGGTGAACTCACTCATTAAGATAATTTCTAGATCAATCCATTTGTCCACAAATTTCTGGAATTCCTCATTTTTAATAGCTGAGTAGTATTCCATCGTGTAAATATACCACAGTTTCTTAGTCCATTCTTCTACTGAAGGACACTTAGGCTGTTTCCATGTTCTAGCTATTATGTATAATGCAGCTATGAACATGGTTGAGCATATGTCCCTGTTGTGTGGTAGGGCATTTTCTGGGTATATTCTAAGGAGTGGGATAGCTGGGTCTTGAGGAAGCCCTATTCCCATTTTTCTGAGAAAGCACCAGATAGCTTTCCAAAGTGGTTGTACTAGTTTGCATTCCCACCAGCAATGAAGGACTGTTCCTCTCTCTCCACATCCTCGCCAACATGTGGTGTCATTTGAGTTTTTGATCTTAGCCATTCTGATGGGTGTAAGATGGAATCTCAGTGTCGTTTTGATTTGCATTTCTCTGATGACTAACGAGGACGAGCATTTCTTTAAGTGTTTCTTGGCCATTTGATATTCCTCTGTTGAGAATTCTCTGTTAAGTTCCAAGCCCCATTTTGCAATTGGGTTGTTTGGTTTTGTGGTGTTTAATTTCTTGAGTTCTTTATATATTTTGGATATTAAACCTTTGTCAGATGAAGGGTTGGTGAAGATCTTTTCCCATTTTGTAGGCTGTCGCTTTGCTCTCTTGACAGGGTCTCCTGCCTTACAGAAGCTTCTCAGCCTCATGAGTTCCCATTTATTAATTGTTGACATTAAGGCCTGGACTGTTGGTGTACTGTTCAGGAAGTTGTTTCCTGTGCCTATGTGTCCCAGGCTTTTCCCCACTTTTTCCTCTAACTGAATTAATGTCTCTGGTTTTAAGTTGAGGCCTTTAATCCACTTGGACTTGAGTTTTGTGCATGGTGACAAAGAAGGGTCTAACTGCGTTTTTCTACATGTAGACCTCCAGTTAGACCAGCACCATTTGTTGAAGATGCTATTCTTTTTCCATTGAATAGATTCGGCTTCTTTGTCAAAAATCAAGTGAGCAAATGTATGTGGATTCATCTGTGGGTCTTCAATTCGATTCCATTGATCCACCAGTCTATTGCTTTGCCAGTACCATGCTGTTTTAATTACTGTTGTTCTGTAGTACAGCTTGAGATCAGGTATGGAGATTCTTCCGGAGGATCTTTTGTTGTATAGGATTGTTTTTGCTATTCTGGGTTTTTTACTTCTCCATATGAATTTGAGAATTGATCTTTCAATATATTCAAAATATTATGTACGTATTTTGATAGGGATTGCATTGAATCTGTAAAGTGCTTTTGGTAGGATGGCCATTTTTACTATGTTGATTCTCCCGATCCATGAACACCGTAAATCCCTCCATCTTCTCATGTCATCTTCAATCTCTTTCTTCAGAGGTTTGAAGTTTTTTTCGAATAAGTCCTTCACTTGCTTGGTTAGAGTTATTCCTAGATATTTTATATTGTTTGTGACTATCATGAAGGGAGTAGTTTTCCTAATTTCTTCCTCTGCCTGTTTGTCATTTGTATACAGAAAAGCTACTGACATTTTGAGTTTATTTTGTATCCTGGCAATTTGCTGAAGGTGTTTATCAGCTGTAGGAGTTCTCTGGTGGAATTTTGCGGGTCACTTATATACACTATCATATCATCTGCAAATAAGGATAATTTGACTTCTTCCTTTCCCATTTGGATCCCCTTGATCTCCTTTTGCAGTCTTATTGCTCTGGCTAGAACTTCAAGAACTATATTGAAGAGATATGGGGCCAGAGGGCAGCCTTGTCTGTTTCCCGATTTTAGAGGGATTTCCTTGAGTATCTCTCCATTTAATTTAATGTTGGCTGTTGGTTTGCTGGATATAGCCTTTATCATGTTTATATAAGTGCCTGTATTCCCGATCTCTCCAGAACTTTGAACATGAATGGGTGCTGGATTTTGTCAAATGCTTTTTCTGCATCTAAAGAGATGATCATGTGGTTTTTTTCTTTCAGTTTGTTTATATGGTGGATTACATTGATGGATTTCTGTATGTAAAACCATCCCTGCATGCCTGGAATGAATCCTACCTGGTCATGGTGAATGATGTCTTTGGTATGCTGTTGTATTCGCTTTGCGAGAATTTTGTTGAGTATTTTTGCATCAATGTTCATAAGAGAAATTGGTCTGAAATTCGCTTTTTCTGTTTGATCTTTGTGAGGTTTAGGTATCAATGTGACTGTGGCCTCATAGAAGGAATTTGGTAATATTCCGTCCATTTCTATCTTTCGGAATAACTTGAATAATATCGGTAATAGCTCCTCTTTGAAGGTCTGGTAGAATTCTGCACTGAAACCATCTGGCCCTGGGCTTTTTTTGGTTGGGAGATCATCAATGGTTGCTTCTATTTCTATAGGCGAAATAGGGCTATTTAATTTGTTTATCTGGTCTTGATTCAATTTCGGCAAATGGAACCGGTTGAGAAATTTGTCCATTTCCCGTGAATTTTCGAATTTTGTTCCATAAATGCCTTTAAAGTAGGTTCTTATGATTCTTTGTATTTCTTCGGTGTCTGTTGTTATGTCTCCTTTTTCATTTCTGATTTTGTTAATTTGGATAGTGTTTCTCTGTCTTTTAGTTATATTGGCTAACAGTTTCTCTATCTTGTTAATTTTCTCAAAGAAACAGCTCTTGGTTTTGTCGATTCTTTGGATTGTTCTCTTTGTTTCTAATTTATTGATTTTAGCCCTGAGTTTGATTATTTCTAGGCGTCTACTCCTCTTGGATGTTTCTGCTTCTTTTTTTTCTAGAGCTTCCAAATGTGTTGTTAGGTTGTTTATGTGGGATGATTCCTTTTTCTTTTTGAAGGCGCTTAGTGCTATGAATTTTCCTCTTAGCACTGCTTTCAATGTGTCCCACAAATTTGGGTATGTTGTTCCATCATTTTCATTGAATTTCAGGCAGTCTTTTATTTCTTCCCTTATTTCTTCCATGACCCATGTGTCATTAAGTAGAAAGTTGTTTAGTTTCACGTGTTAGAATGCTTTTTGTTATTTCTTTTGCTGTTGAAGTCCAGCCTTAGACCATGGTGATCTGATAAGATACAAGGTATTATTTCAATCTTCTTGTATCTGTTGAGGTTTGCTTCATGACCAACTATGTGATCAATTTTAGAGAATGTTCCATGGAGTGCTGAGAAAAAGGTATACTCCTTAGCGTTTGGGTGGAAAGTTCTGTAGATATCTGTTAGATCCATTTGCTTCATGACATTGGTTAATGAGATTATTTCCCGGCTTAGTTTTTGATTCAAAGACCTATCCTTGAGTGAAAGAGGGGTGTTGAAGTCTCCCACTATTAATGTGTGGGTATCGATGAGTGGGGCAAGCTTTGTTAATAGGTCTTTTACAAATGTGGGAGCCCTTGTATTCGGCCTATATGTTCAAAATCGTGATGTCTTCTTGGTTGTCTTTACCTTTGATGAGTATGAAGTGTCCATCCTCATCTCTTTTGATTAATTTTGGTTGAAAGTCTATTTTATTAGATATTAGAATGGCTACCCCAGCTTGTTTCTTGTGACCATTTGCTTGGAATATTTTTCCCCAACCTTTTACTCTGAGGCAATTGAAGTGTGTTTCTTGAATGCAGAAGAATGTTGGGTCATGTTTATGCATCCACTCCATTAGTCTGTGTCTTTTTATTGGAGAATTGAGACTATTGATGTTGAGAGATATTAATGACCAGTGATTGGTAAGACCCTTCATTTTTGGTATTTGTAACAGACAAGATTTTGTGAGGTTGTGATTTTGCAATGGTAAAGTTACCTATTTCCTATGTAGTTATAGTTGTAGTTTGACCAGTTGGCATGGAGTTTTCCTTCTAGTAACTTCTGTAAAGCCGGATTTGTGGCTAGGTACTGTTTGAATTTGTTTTTGTCATGGAATATCTTGTCTTCTCCGTCAATGGTTATTGATAATTTTTCTGGATATAGTAGTCTTGCCTGGTATCTGTGTTCGCTTAGGGTTTGCAGCTCCTCTGTCCAGGCCCTTCTGGCTTTCATGGTCTCTGCTGAGAAGTCAGGAGTAATTCTGATACGTTTGCCTTCATATGTTACTCGGCCTTTTTCTCTTGCCACTTTCAATATTTTTTCCTTGTTCTGTATATTTTGTGTTGTTATTATTATGTGGCAGGAAGATTTTCTTTTCAGGTCTATTCTATTTGGTGTTCTGTAGGCCTCTTGTGTGCTCATATGCATCTCTTTCTTCAAATTGGGAAAAATTTCCTCCATTATTTGATTACAGATGTGTTCTGGGCTGTGGAGTCGGCTATCTACTCTTTCCTCTATCCCTATTATTCTCAAGTTTTGTCTTTTTATGATGTCTTTTAGTTCTTGAATGGTTTGTGTTAGGAATTTTTCAGATTTAGCATTTCTCTGAATGGTTGTTTCCAGTTCTGCGATTGTATCTTCAAGTTCTGATATTTGTTCTTCCATTTCTTACATTCTGTTAGATAAGGCCACCTCTGAGATGCTTGCTTTCTTCTTTGCAGACTCTTGATCACATTTTTCTTCTGTGTGTTCCTGCATCATAGCTTCCATTTTTATCTTCATGTCTTGGACTGTTTTAATAATTTTTATGATCTGGTTATTTATATTTTTCTGAAATTTTTCAAGTGCCTCTTTATATGACTCTTTTAACTCTTCAGCCCTCTTGTTTGCCTCCTCCTGCATTTGTTTACAGATTTTATTTGTTTCTCCCATTATCATCTTCTTTACTAAGGATTTGAGGTCATTTTCTTGCCTATCCCTTGCTTTTAGGTTCTCTAGGTTGTTTTCCTTGGGAATGTTGGGATCCGGAGATGTCAAACTGTTTTGGTTTTTGATAGCATTCTTTCGCTGTCCTCTTGTTGTTTTGATGGCTCTGATGTTGGAAGGTATTTTGTAGTGACCTTCGCTGGTTGAGAGTGGTTAATTGATGACTGATTGTAGGTCAGGTGCTTTTGCCTGTGGTGATCAGGCGTATTTTTGTGGAACAGGTAGGTGATCTGGTTTCACGCCTGGTGATTTTCCTCTGCCCCCTGGGCTCCAGGCTGAGCCAGCCAAAGTAGATATCTGTTTCGACTTTACTGCTGTAATTCAGATCAGCAGTCTTGGGACCTAGAATAAGGTTCGCAGACAAACGTTCTGGCTGAGTAGGTTGATCCCAGCTGCCTGACCTTCCTGTGGCTTTGTAGTCAAGACCCCAGGTAGATCAGATCTTCTGGGGGTGTAGCTGTCTTTTAGCTCTGCCTCTATATCCTGTAGCAGTGCCCAACCTCTCCCAGTACTATATGCCGGGAGGGACCAAGGTCGCTCTTGGTGAGCAATTAGACACTGCAACCAAGACCCTCTTTTTGTCTCCCTATAAAGTGAGAGTGCCTGCCTTGCTCGGGCCAGGATCTCCAGCTGGGCTCTCTCTTTCAGGGAGCAGGGAGCGTAGGGCCAGGGCTGTGCGGCTAGGCGGTTAGTAAGACTAGCTTTGCAGAGCTCTGGCGGCCACCCGTGGGACCAGATTTTCCCGCCGGGCTATGATGGACCCTTCATACTATATGACAGCAATTAGACACTGCAAACACGGCCCACCCACATCTCGTCTCCTGATAATGTGAGAGTGCCTGCCTTGCTCAGGCCAGGATCTCGAGCTGGGCTCTCTCGTTTGGGGAGCAGGGAGCACAGGGCCAGCTCAGGTGGGCTCTCTCATTCTGGGAGTAGAGAGCGCAGGGCCAGGGCCTTGTGGCTGGGCGGTTAGTAAGACTAGCTTTGCAGAGCTCTGGCAGTCTTCCCCAGGACCAGATTTTCTCGCTGGGCTATGATGGTCCCTTCACACTCTAGGACAGCAATTAGACACTGCAAACATGACCCATCCACATCTCGTCTCCCGATAATGTGAGAGTGCCTGCCTTGCTCGGGCCAGGATCTCAAGCTGGGTTCTCTCATTTGGGGAGCAAGGAGCGGGGAGCGGGAAGCGTAGGACCAGTGCCTTGCGGCTGGGTAGGAACAATAGGGTTGCAGAGCTCTGGCAGAAGCCCTTGGAACCAGGTCTTTCCGCAGGGCTAATAAGTTAAGCTATAGCTCTAGGCAAGACCCACGTCTCCCGATGGATCTGTGGAAGCAGTTCAAGCTGATTTCTCACTGCCGCTGTTTGCAGGCTCAATTAGCTGTGATTGGTGTTAGGTTTGGCCCCGGATGGCCAGCGAGCTGCAGTCCCACTTCAGCTGTCTCTGCTGGGTCCCGCCGCCTTTGTTTCCACTCGGCCTAGGTGGGTGACCTCTGCAGTTTGGGGTGGTGTGGAAGGAGGAATCCTAGGGCAGATTCACCCTCTTCACTGAGACTCCTCTGGCTGGAGACTCTGGAAAATCCCCTCCCCCAACCGCAAGTCTGTGCTTTATATACAGGCTGCAGTTTGCATGTGGATTCCATTCCAGAGTTTGGGGAGTGCATTTAGCACCTCCGGGATGTTGCTTGTCCCAGGGGGGTAGGCTCCCTGTTTGGTCTGCGGCCTTTGGGGCCCCACTCACCTACAATTCTCAAAGACCAGCAATCTGTTGCTCCACTTATGTCTCTGGTCTCCTCGGGGTAGATCAGGTATGTGGCTTAATGGTTGGTGCCATCTTGGAATCCAATTGTTCATTTCTTATGTATTGTATTTAATTTTATATTTTAAATTATTATCCCTTATATTCATATTTTTGTTTGTTTTTTGGTTTTAGTTTAATTATCTAAGGAGAGGTACAGAGGATATAGATCAGATAGGAGGAAAAATGTAGAGCAACTGGGACAAGTAGTAAGAGGGAAAACTGTAATCATGTTGCAGTGTATTAAATAATCTCTTTTCAATAAAAACATTAAACGTAGGACAGAGAAAAAGAATATAATCTTCTAATAACTAAGGAATCAGTTCTAGAAAATACAGGTATTCATTACATCTTTCCATAGATTTTCTAAAGTTTAAATAAAGTTTATTCATTGAAAAGAAATTATGCTCTTTGATCTTGTAAAATTCCTTTATACTCTCAGAGTAATTCAGAGTAAAAATGGCATTAGTATATTTTTCCATACTATCTTTCTAATACTCTTCTTTTTTTTAGACAAAAAACAACTTGTAAATATAATACACATAGGCATCTTCATAGTTTTTGTACTAAGAGAACAAAGCTAAGATCTTCTATACTGAGGATAGCACCAGGGAAATTGTTTTTCATATTTTTTGTTTAATGTTCCAGAACTTTCTTTATATTGTTGTTAAAGCACTAACAATGCTTTAATGTCCATAAAAATTAATTTAATTTCTAACTTTGTTAAGTTAAAAAGGAAAGAGAATTAAAGATGTTCAAATTGTGAATTGACAGGATTATAAATGAACTAGCAAAATAATTATATTGTATTATGCAAATACAGCTGAATTTGCAGAACTTGGATTAAATATACACTCTAGTCCATCAGTGTTTGCGTTTTAACAAGTAATTGACTATTCATTTAATAGAATATATCATTTGGAGTCCAGGCAAAAGTGGACAGTAGTAACTCAAGAGGATGAGTTTCAGTCATGAGAATTGAATGAATGCCTTCATCATTATTTTACAACTCCTCAGTACCAAGAACAAAGAATGCACTCAAGAAAAATTGAATGGCCAGGAAAATTTCATGATTAAACAAAGTCAATGGAGGACAATGTAGCACAGACATGGATTTTTATTTCTGGGAGGGTAACTAATATAATGCTATTTTATTTTACTTTACTTAGGTAATGTAATACAAAAAAAAACCTTATTTTGTATTTGAATCCTTATTTTGTTATTCAACTTTCCATTTGCATTTTCAGCTAACCTTATAAAAATATCAGTAACTTTCACTTACTTTCATAAATAGGGTCACTAAATTTGGAGGATAAAGCCTGGTACCTAACATTCTCCAAAAGCTAGGCTTGGCCCCATATACAAATTAAACAAAGAATAGTGCCTAAAAGCAGAAACAATAAAAAATATTTACTCAGCAAGGTCATACTGAGGAAATGAACTCATGAAGGGTTTCAATGACCCCAGGTGCATTTGAGGGTAGTAACACTAGCTTTGGGTTTAAACAGCTTAAGAATTGGCTAAGAGGTACAGGAGTCATGCATACTTAAAAAAGATTGTCCACAAGGTTGTTTGAAAAGATTACTATCACTTCCTAATGGTCAACCTGTATCCAGGGAGGATTACTTACTTACTAACATAGATAATATCCCTCAGCTGTCCAGGAAGTTTTTTTTTTTTTTTTTTTTTTTTTTTTATGTGAAGTGTTGCTGTTCTTAGAATCCAAGATGACTTCAGGTGTAGAATAATGATTTATCTCTATGTCTTCAGCCTTGGGGCAGGCTGAGACAAGTTAGACACTTCTTTAGTGATTAACATGCCTAAGTGGAAAAGTGAACAGGGGCCCTAAAGTAAAAGAGACAGTTGCAAAATTAAGCTGAGATGCCTTCCTTTTGAGATGCAATTAGATTTCACAACCAAGGACTCAGTTCTTTCTACCAGATGGAACTTGAAGTGCCTGGTTCAGAATTTCTTATACAGCTGTGTTATCTTACAGATTTGTGGGGGACGCTGATTTAAAGGATTGTTCCCTATATTTTCTTTTAAACAGTTTAGATTTGAAAATAATTTCTGTATATTATTGCACCTAATAATCAACATTTAAAGAACTTACCCTCTGTGGTTTTTGAATGAGGTTAAATGTTTTATGAATTGTTCCATGGCGGCCCCAGACATGTGTAATTAATATAAATTCATCAAAACTCAAGTTAATAAAATTTTAAAGGTATTTCACGTCTGAAAACTGTGGACATCCCATAATATGTACAAGTTAGATTTGCAAGTGACCCTGAGCTTGATATATTGAAAGCATATTTCACCTCGAGAATATAGCTCCTGACTGATGTAGAGTAAGCATAGGGCACTTCCATTAAAAGGTATTGCAAGGAACATCCTGTCTGTTAATTTAAGCAATCCGATAAAATGGCCTGTCTCCTGCAAGGTGAAGGACGCTTCAGAACCCTTAATGAACATCTTTCTGAATAGCAGTTACCGGCTTAGCTGCTCACCATGGAAGACTGATTAAGTTAGGGAGGATATTACCTTTTTATCCAGTCTCTCCTCTTATACACTTTGCCACTGAGATTGAACAAGCTGTGTCTGCACTGCAAAGATAGCATTGCTGAAAGCATGCATGTCCTGTAAAGCCAGATATAATCATTCACCCTAAAGCTCTTTATCAAACTTGCCAATGATTATAGAGCTGTTCCATACATATGAAGAAGTATTACAACATATTTAATTCAATAGCAAAAAATGATGGAAATTATTCTCAGATAGAATTATATTTGAAAGGGAAAGAAATATTTTGTGTTCATGTTCATTTTACTGCAGTTTTTTACTTCTCATTAGGTAACTCAGGGTCCTTTTATATTTAGAAAAAGAAACTCAATTGAAGTTATAAGATTTATTCACATATCAAAGTACTTTTGAAGTATATAAGCTAAACAATTAATATTGCCAAAATAGAATTACAAAAGTCAAAGATGTATATTAAAATTATTTAAATACTTAATGACTAGACCACACTAGACATTTGTCTGATTTATTCTCATTTGTGAATATGTTTAGGATTATCTAATAGGCTTTGTTAACCTATGTATAGATGCATCGTCAACTACCCTTGAAAGAACACTCCAGAATATTCAGTCAACTATCCATCAAACATCAAAACTCATAATACAAAACAAGAAAACATTTCAGCAAATAAATTTGCAATGGGTAAGTAGATAGAAAAATCCTTTCAATGTTCATCTTGTGGGCATAAACACTTTAGTTCAATCCCCAGAATCCATTTAGTGTTTCAGGTATGATAACGTGAACTTGTCTCACCAGTGCTGTGGAGGCAGATGCATGGGCATATTTATATGCTCACACTTCTGGCATCCTAGGATGGTTAGTTATTTCCACGTTAATGAAAGGACATACACACAAAAATCTCCAACCCCAGCACACATGAATATACATGTGTGACCATTAACACACACACATGAACTTACATATATATATATATATATATATATATATATATATATATATATATATATATATGCACTGACAGGCAAAGAAAACTCAAAATGTAATCACCTTATACTAGAGAAATGCTGCTATTTTCCTCTTAAGAGACAGGGATCCCTGAATCACACATTAAAGACTTAATTTTGGAAAAAATCTCCTATGGTCTACAGCCTCTCCCTGGGATGAGTCACATGACTGATTGGCTATCTAATAAAAAGTGATCACATGAGGGTATGATGGTGCATGCCTACAATCCCAACACTTGGGAAGGCAAAGGCAGGAGGATCTCTGTGAGTTCAAGGCCTGCCTGGTCTACAAAGTGAGTCCAGGACAGCCAAGGCGATACAAAAGGAAATCCTATGAAAAGAAAGTGGTCAGCCCTGAAAATACGTACACATACACACACACACACGCACACACACACAAAAAAAAAAAACAAAAGAAATTGAGTCAGAGTGTTTATTTATATATTTATATATGTATATATATATATGTGTGTGTGTGTGTAACAATAATAATAAAGAAAGAGGAGGTTATCAATTTGAGAGTGTGTGGAGATGGTATGGTAGGGATCAGATGAAGGGAAAAATGGGAGAGCCTGCATGGAGGGAAAGGAAAGGAACAATAATATAATTACATTTTAAGTAAAAAATGTACAGTATTTAAGTGAAAAATAAAAACTAACTTTTCATTTTAATGTGTATGCATATTAAACTTGTATAAAATATAGTGATCAATTTCTAGCTTTTTTCTATATTTTCACTTTGGTCTTTTTCAGTTGTGTAGAGTATTTATTTGTACAACAAATAATCACTACCTACAATACACAAATCAGATAAAAATACAAAGAAAACACATTCTTATGGAGAAATAAAGGAGTAGATATTATAATTTAAATTATTGAAAACATAATAGGGTAAATGGACTTGTATGCTAAGGAAAAAGAACAAGATCAGGGATGCTGAGCAGTCTGAAGTACATGGTAAGTGACGGAGTTGTGGGGAAAATCTCACCCAGAGTGATGTGCTTTGGTAGCAACATTCTAGGTTTGGGTGGAAACCTCACAATCACCAGGCATGTTACCATCTGCCCAGTATTAGGCTCCCTAGGAGGAAAGACCTAGAAAAAGTTTGATATAAAAAGTATTATTGATGATAAGCACCCATAAGTGATAAACACACAGAGAGGAGATGTAGTGCAATAAGCCAGACCTTATACAGCCTCAGGGAGCTTTGGTGGAAACTCTGCATTGTGATTTTCCTGGATTCTTCAGAAATATATTTGCCTTTTTTCCTCAGAAGTTGCGGTCAACCTGGAAAACCATGTGACTGTGGGACCATAGTAACCCTGAGGTCTCTGGTAGGTTTCATGGTGGCCACACTGACTCAGAGGTCTTCTAACAGTTACCAGAGTGGCTCCTTGTGTCTTCTCTCTGCATACCAGTGGCATTGTAAACTATACTTTTCCTTGAGAACTTTATCTTCAAACACAGGCAATAAACAGCCAGTCTTCATTCCTTCTTACAAGACTTGCATTTTTCCTTTTTTTCTTTGATTTCATCTACAGTTTTGCTTTTTGAAAACTGTAATTGAATCTTTATTGTATCCTAGAGTTTATAACATATTGTTAGAGTCTTGATGAATTTAACAGCACAGTGCTCCTGAGCAGCATTTTGGTTAACCTTCTGCTGACACTAAACAATGAGTCTAGCAGCTATGTTAAATATGAGCACAATTATCTTTTCAAACCATTAAAATATCATTTGTGTGATAACAGCTTTAGGAATTGCCATTTGAACATTTGAATCCACTCTATACTTACACAGCTAGGAGGAAAATAGCTATAGGGACTTTCAACATCCTTTAGTGTCTTAAAATACTTGTTTGGAATTCTCGTAAGGATGCAAATTAACAAAATGCTTTGGTTTCACTTTTTACGAATATACAGTTATCACATATTTGTTCTTATACTGTAGCAGTGAGCGTCCATTTTATCTTTGTTCTGTGACTGGTTTTATTTTATAAGTGTGTGTGTGTGTGTGTGTGTGTGTGTGTGTGTGTGTGTGTGTGTGTGTGTGTACAGAAGTACCATGTCTTTAAGTATATGCATTAGGAGTTTTATATTTATTGAGAACATTTGGCTACTACCTTATAAGATTTGCGATTAGGTACCAAAAATTAGTAGGCTTAGGGCACTGATGTAGAGATATTTTTAAACATATGCATGTGCTGCTAGAGTTGTTATACCTTTGACTCTACTTATTAGTTGTATTTTCCTTGAGATCAAGTGGTTGGTAAAATGCACTGATGGAGCAGCCTTTAATGTGCTAAGGCCAGAGTTTGTTTCCTACTAGTATTGAGTATTGTGTTACATGTCACATGACTTACATTTCACTTACAATAAAGGTCTCCGCATTTTACAGACTGTGAGAAAATAGAACATAGTTGCCAAATAGCACAGTTCTCAAGACTGCTAACGTTAATATAAATTATGTGGTTTTCTCTACCTGTCTGTTTATAAAAAATCATTCTCATCTTTCACCCCAATGAAATGGCAACTGCCTTTGGTCTTATTAGGAATTCATATTTCTTTGAAGATGTGAGTGATGCATTTTTAATTATTTTTATTGAAAATACATTTTTTTCTTATAAAGTACATAGTATTTGAAGTTTCCTCTCACTCAACTCTTTTTACTTCTACCCCACATCTTTGTCCCACCAGTCCACTTTCTGTTTCCCATTAGAAACATTCAGGCTTAACCCAGCCGCCAAAAGATACACATGGCATATACTCATATACAGTTAGAGACTAGCCCAACAGAGATGTCCCCCGGAAGTCTTCACTTACCCAGAGATTGGGATAGATACTGGGACTTCCTATTGGAACTCTAGGTGATAAAGATAAGGAAAAATGGAGAAATAGAAGGAACCAGAGGGTCCTAGAAACCTACAGGAAGACCATTAAAGCTGGAGTATGTGGACCCAGGTGGGTCAGCTCAAACTACTGTACCACCAAGGACAATGCATGCAGTAAATAGAGAACCCCTATCCAAATCTAACCAATGGACAGCACATTCTCCACAATTGTGTGGAGAGCAGGGATTTACTTGTACATGAACTCCAGTGCCCCCTATTTGATTGCTTCCCTAAGGTGGGGAGAGCTGATGACACTCAGAGGAAGAGTAATCAGGCTACCTGGAAGAGACCTGATAGTCTGGGATCTTATAGTGGGGGACAAGGTCCCCTTCTGCCACAGACCTAGGGGAGGGTAACAGGGTGAAAGAGGGCAGGAGGGGCGAATGGAAAGATACAAGTGAGGGGATAACAATTGAGATGTACTATGAATAAATTACTTAAATAAAAATTTAAAAAAGAGAGAAGTACAGGAATGAAACATGACAAATATGACAAAATAAAGTATAATAATATGAAGCATGTCTACATTTTAGCATTCAACATGCTGAAACAAAAAGCACATATGATGACCGGTGAAGTGAAAATTCTCTATGCTCATTCTTTTTTGGGTCAAACAAAAGAAATGAGAAAGCCCAGTGGTGGTGGCGCACACCTTTAATCCCAGCATTAGGGAGACAGAGGCATACAGATCTCTCTGAGTTTGAAGTCAGCCTGCTTTAAAGATTGCAAGGCATCCAGGGCTACATAGTAAAACTCTATATTGAAAAAGAAACAAAACAAAACCAAACAAAACAAAAAATCTAAAAAGAAAAGAAAAAGAGAAGAATATTTTATAAAATGTACCAAATTTGATGGAGACTGAAGTTGCATGGTGGATTTGTGTGCAGTTCTGGCCTGAGAAGGATATCAATTCCAAGTGGATCATAGGAATTTCTATCAGGAGCAGCAGGACAATGGACCAGTAGTAAGCAGTACAGCTATTGGTTTGGGAGAACAGTAGGCATGTATAATTGTGGTTTATAAAGAGGAAAGAACAGTTACCTTACAGGGAGATTTTTGGGAGCAGATAATTGGATATGAGGAATTTGATATCAACTCTAATTAGAGCAATATTACCTACACCAAACTCAAAATTATTGGAAAGAATTCCTTTGCCGCTATTCACTATTAATAAAATTAGTCAAACTTGTCTTTTATTGAATGTTCATTATTTACTTGATACTATTAATTATGTCAGGATCCTTCTTAGTAAATATAATGTCCTATTGCCTGAAAAATACAGAGACGTCAATCCAAAATAATAAATGTAATATTTTTGATGTTATCTAATATTCAAATATTTAACATAATAATCATTTTATTGAGAAAAGAAGAAAAGACTCATGCCAGTATTTACTCTTTAGAATATATTTGAAAAGGGAATAAAACACACTACAATATCCAAAGAACAAGATTCATGGCAAGCAAATATTGTATATATAATATTATAGTAAGCTTCCTGTGAAATCAAATAACTAAAGTTTATACAGTCTTTTAATATTTTGGTAAATGTAATCATCAAAATGCTAATACTTTGTTGAAGTTCTGTAACATAATTTTAAAAGAGTTACACTTAAAGATGAATAGAGTAGAAGTAAAAGCAGGTTGGAATAGTTTTCCGGATTGTTTCATGCTAGTTACTACTTCCTGCAGGAGCCAGAAGTGTAATACACCTCAAACAACACTAAGAACAAATAGTTACAGCAAGACACATTTAAAACCACAGGCATGTTTCCAAATGTCATGAAACTCTCACCCACACCCACATCAACATCCCCCCACTCACACATCCACCCCCCCCACTCACACAACTATCTTCACAATAGCTAAAACTAATATTCTGACTTTAATGCCCTATATACACTGTAGGATTTTCCTTTGTGTATCAGCACTAGATAAGATGGTGATGCTGCATTGTACTTTACAATCCAGTGAAAATACATTCCTCTTCTCAAGCTTTTTAAATTGTGAATGGGGGCCTATAAAATATAGAATACGTAAGCATAGGTACTTGTGAAAAATAAAAGGAAAAGTAAAATGTTTCTTAGTATACAAGGGTAAAAGCTAGTTCACAAATGAATGAGTGAGGTTTTTTTCTGATGTACCACGAAACATCTCATAACTCTTCTTGTAATGTTGGTTCTGAACATGCAACAGGCACCCTTTGTATTTTACATGGTATCAGGAAATGCTAAAATGCACTATCTGAAATGTCTCTGCTCAGATTAAAGATGACTGCATCTTATGAGTTGCCGTGTTTTTACTGCACACAGAATGCTTTCTCCTTTAGAGAATCATGACGATTTAATATTGCAAAATAAAAACTTTGAATATTTTCTCAGCATCATTTCTCGCCATAAAAATGTCATGGCAATATATCTTTAGATTGTACTGTGTTAAAAACGTTAGATTTTTTTCTTTTAATTTTAATTTTATTAATTTATTCAGATTACAACTAAATTGTTATCCCATCACTAGTACCCTCCCCTTCCTCCCTCCCTCCCACTTTCACCCTATTCCCCTCCTCTATGTCTTATCTCAAGGGGGACCTCCTCCCTACTATATGGTCATAGGCTATCAAGTCTCATCTTGATAGCCTGCTTATTGTTTCTTTGAATGCCATCAGGTCTCCCCACCAAGGGGAGGTGGTAATATATGGGGTACCAGAGTTGCCAATGGACAGGACATTCTCCACAGTTATGTGGAGAATGGGGACTGACTGTGGCATAAAATGTTAGATGTTAAACAGCCATTTAAGTTGATGACCTGATGATCATAACAAATCGTTATATAAGTTTTGACTTTGGCTTAAACAATTTTCCAACAATTTCTTATATTACCATAATGATGCTTCTGCCACTTTGTATTAAGTATGTATGTGAGGGTCATTCTCAGCATTGCATATATAATAAAAACATCTCATTTTCTGCACTTTCAGCAGTTGTGTACCCCTGTGTTAATTGCCCTCTACTAAAAGAAAAGCATTTCTGATGAGTGTTGAGAAATTCAATAATTCGTAAGTATAGCAATTAGATGTTTGGAATGTTTAACACTATTTCCTTTGAGCAAAATAATTGTGGCAGTCCCCCCCCCCCCGCCACTCAGTGGCCTGTTTGTGTCTAGATATATGCTCTTGATATTGATAATGGTGATAGTTTTCGGGTTCATCTAATGGAGTGGTGCCTAAATACATTCATAATGTGATTGATTACTCCCATGCCACGATTTTCATGCCACTATTTCACCAGTGGGTATGTCTTTCAGGACAGTTGTTATTATAGTCCTCGTAGATCCTACCTGAGTAAAGCATAGCTCTTTCCAGTGCTAGGAAAGCTAGCCAATAGAGACAAAGCTTGCATATCAGTACCAGCGTAATGTTTTCAAGTTTTGTGGCACAATTAAGTGTAGTGTTCAAGATTAGGGTTTTACCAAAACATACGGAGGGTACCTAGAACAAAAGCCTGTAGATGTTTGGGATCTAGGACACCTCAAATTCCAGCAACACCAAAAGCTAACCTGTTCCTGGCACTGTGAATTTGTGACTCTGTGTTATCTAAAAAGGATATTAGCACACCTATCTAGAGCTACTCCATTTAAACTTTTCATATGTGTATATTTTAGGAAACTTCCACACTAATATATTTCTGTTACTTTTAATTAACTATTTCCATATTCACTCTTTTTTGCTTGACTTTACTTTTTCTACCATATTTAATTATTTCTGCTCCGTAATTTCCCTTAACCCTTTATACCACTGTGTTTTATATTCTGTCACTTAAAGTAGCAGAAATAATAATTGCATTAAATCACACCGTCTCTTTTCCCGAGACTCATCAGTCATTGGAGAATAGAAATATGGAAAGACTCTTAAGAGCTAATGGAGGTGAATAACACTCTTGCCACACAAAAGTGATGTTAAGTGTGTGAATTCACACCAAATGTGAAAGGTTGTACAAGTATTTCAGGAGCTCAAATAAGAAATAAAAATGCAGCAAGGAGGAAGAGAGGCAAGCATAAACTTCTGCCATTAGCTTAGGAGTTATTGGCAATTAATAAATGCTAGGAAATGGATAGTAAGTTCTCTCTAATGGTATTTCTCCTTGTATGCAGACTAAACTTTCATGGCCAAATACCCAAGAGTATATGTGAGCACAAGTTGCACTTGAAGACTTTCTTAAAAGGCAAAAAATTGATGGGTAGGGACATGGTCTCCACTTGGAGTAAGTTGGGGGAAAGGAATAAATATGACACAATACATTGTATAAATTTCTCAAAGAACTAATAGCAAACTTTAAAATGAAAAGACACCAATTATATAACAGATGACATAAACTGTGGAGATAGGCATAGGAATTGAAATAAGCAGTCAGTTTCATGGGGTGTTTAGAAAAAAGCATAAAAATGAGATACTGCTAGTAGGGAGTAGGTTCACAAGGGAGTGATCATAGGTATAACTTTCACAGTTGAATGGCTGGGCATATAACATAAAAGAAGGAGAGAATGACTGTTTTGGGTTGAGGAGAGATGGGAAAAATTCTTATGTCAATGCATTAAGTTTTAGATGTTTATAGAAGTAGATGTCCTTTGGTGCAAAGGTGATAATCTGTGAGTCCAGGGGAATTGACCTAAATGTAGGCAGACAAGACATAGAAATTAACCATCCTTTCTAAAGATCAGGGTTCGAATCTGTGGCAGCTGAGAAACTTTTAGCTCAGCATCATTGCTGCTGACAGTGTCTTTAACTGTGAGTCCAGACTTCGGATACAATGATTTTGACTTTGCCTTTAAATGTTTATGTGATACACATTTATGAGTTCCCTGCTCTGTGACCTATCTTTAGGTCCTTGTTTCCACCTGTTTTTCCCAGGTTCATTATTTACTTGTGCTTGCAGAGAGGATGGCCAGCACTGCTGTGGACTAAGGCTCTTTATTAGAACTTCATCCTAAGAAGTAATTAAACCACAGCAGAAAATTGAAAACCAGGTTTTAGACAGCAAGGGCTGGTGTAAATGGATGCAACCAGATCCTGTGTCTGTGCACACTTGAACTAGTAAAACTAAACCAAGACAAATTACCTAGCAAATTGTCTCTCTCTATATATAGCTTATGCAAGAAAATAGTGTTTTTTTATTGAGCTGTTGTCATGTCACTGAGTCACTTCTCCTTTTCGGTGCTGTAATGTGAGTCAAGCCTGTCCTACAGTCATCAACAAAAGACAGGATACTGAAAAGGCAGTGCTTAAGCAAGGACTCAGTAATTTGTGGTTCAAATTTGACAATTGTGTTATTCTCTCTTTTCTTCTAAGGGCTTGGATGTGTTGAGGTCACTGCTTCTTCCACTGGCATTGCAGTTTGGGACTCACTGCAATGCTTCTCCTTACAAATTTGTGTCCAAGAAATAGATATGAATACACACAGTAAACAAAAGGTTCATTGATTATGTAGATAACATGGTAATTGCATCTTTTTCTGGTAAAGGAGACTTCCCTGATGAGGGATTGTATCAATATTTAATAATTAACCAAACCACTGCATGCATTCCAGCCTTGATGGATGGGTATAGAGCTATTTGCTGAAATATTAAACTATGATTATTCTAAAACAATGAAAAATACACCAATAAATTCTGAAAATGTTGAAAATAGTCTATATACTACAGTAATGGATTTCCAAACAAAATCCAATTTTTTATGCAAAGAAAAATATTAAATTCATTAATATGCATAATGAATTGTCCTATTAGTAAAAATTGTATGATTATCTGTGAACACTTGATTTATATTTCTATTTTCAATACTTATATTCATAGATCATGCAAAAATTTGTCAGACAAAAAAGACATGGAAAAATTTAAATGACTCTGGCTTAAATAACTAAGACCTATTGCAACAATAATCTTATCTTTAGCATACAAGTGCCAACATTCCTTCTCGAATATCCTACTTTTCTGTTTTAAAAATACGATAAAGTTAGCAAGTATAATTTTGAGTCGGACACTTTCTATAAGAAAATTGGAAAATTATCTTTTCTTATTTGGAATCATTCACTTCTTAAGTAGATTATTATTCCTCAGACTAAATAATGTCATCGAAACCAAGTTAATAAGTGGATGTGAATTAAGATATTTTTAAATCAAAGGGGAAAACCACCAACAACAACAATAACAAAACACATTTTTCCAACTCTTTATGAGATAGCCCAGTTAAAAAATAAATCGCAAGTAGAAACTTCAAACAAAAATAGCATAAAATTAATTTCCAAACAACTAAAAATCTGTTTTTAATCTTCTTTGGTGAAATTATATTAATGGTCACATAATAAATTATTAAAAAAATCCGTTTGTTTCAAGATGAATTTGTGGAATTCTGAATTAGAATACATAATTTTGACTCTAATATTAAGCTGAAAGGAAAATATCAAATATATTTATTGTTACTTCCTCAATGTTATAAACAATTTAATGAAAACTATTAATATAGCACTATTATCTATTTTACAGGTAATTACATATAGACTGAGGTTATTAAACTTTCCATGTGATTTCCTGCTTAGTAAGTGGAAATTATTTTTAAACACAGACATTAAGATGTGAGGAAAATACTTTGTTTGTTTGTTTTTTAACTTTTTGACAATGACTACAGTATTCTAGGATGGTCCTAATTGGTTATAGAGATAAGGATGGCTTTAGACTTCTGACCCTTCTACCTCTGCTTTGCAAGACATAAGTAACAGGCTGTTCCACAAATCTCAACTTTATTATGAAATAATTTCTTGTCATATATATTAAAGAAAGACTAAATTCCCTATATAGGCATAAAAATAAACTATTTGATTGTGTGTATAAAATCCATTATATCTTTTTAACTGTAGCTTGAGGTTAACAAGGAATGTAGGTTTGTTTGTTTGTTTTGTTTGTTTGCTTGATTGGTTGGGTTTTGTTTTTGTTTTTGTTTATGTGTGTTTGTTAGATTTTTGAAACATGGTTCTTCTGTGTATCATTGGCTGTCCTGAAACTTGCTTATAGACCAGGCTTCCTTGAAACACTTAGAGAGCCACCTGGCTCTGATTCCTGAGTGTTGGAGTTAAAGGTGTGAGACACTATCACCCCACACAAGGAATATTTTACTGAAAGAAAAAGTGTTGACTTATATAAATATATACCTTTTTAAAAAATGTGTTACTGTGGTATCTTGTTATTAACTACATATCAAAATGTATTTTAACTTTGTCAGAGTAATGAGTGTTTTGAACTTTAATAAATATAAGCTGTAGGCTAAATGTCTAGTGTCAGCTATTGACAGAAGCATGTGTGGCCATGACATCACTTAACTACTGACAAAATGGCACCATCAATTATGAAAACCAGAAACTCCCTAAAACTAGATGAGTATTTTACTTTCTTCCTCGCCAGCATGTGGAGTCACTTGAATTTTTGATTGTAGCTATTCTAATGGATGTAAGATGGAATCTCAGAGTTGTTTTGATTTGCATTTCCCTGATAACTAAGGACATTGAGCATTTGTTTAAGTGTTTCTCAGGCATTCAATATTCCTCTGTTGAGAATTCTCTGTTTAGTTCTGAGCCTCATTTCTCAATTGGGTTATTTGGTTTGGTGGTGTTTAATTTCTTGAGTTCTTTATAAAGTTTGGATATTAGACCTTTGTCAGATGTAGGGTTGGTGAAGATCTTTTCCCAGTCTGTAGGCTGTTGACAGTGTCTCCTGCCTTACAGAACTTGAGATCAGGTATGGAGATTCTTCCAGAGGATCTTTTATTGTACAAGATTGTTTTAGCTCATTCTAGGTTTTTTGTTTTTCCATATGAAGCTGAGAATTGAACTTTCAATGTCCTTAAAATGTAAAAATAGAAATTGCTAGGTAAATCTACTTCTTTTTATTTAAGAATCCATATACATATACATTAATGAGGTCCTCTCTGATCTTCAGGAACATGTATAAAATATGAAATCATTTCATCAAGTTTGTTAATATACCTCTCATCTCACTTACCATTTTTGTTTGTTTTAAGCAAGCAATGCAATCTCTTCGTCATAACATGGAGCACATTATTGTAATTCCAGCTGTGAGAAATTTATTAAGAGTTTGAGACAAGCCTGGTTTAAATAACAATTTCTGGGTGAAAAAGTCCTCACATAGAGACCATTATTCACCAACACATACTAAGCAAAATAAAACTTAATTATTGATTATAATTACTCTTCTGAACAAAAGATCCTAACCCTATTTTATTAATTAAAACAATTTGCTCCTTTTTATATACTTTATGTATTTTATATATTTTCCTCTTTTCATGTGTATGTGTGTGTATATATATATATCCATATATGTGAAAATAAGTTCTATATGCTGTATATATATTTCATAATACTGTTCATCTACTATTTGTTGGAAAATAAAAGTATTTTCCTTATATTAGTTAATATATTAACTACTAAGAACCTAATTTTTCTGAAATTTTCATAGTATGCTTTTACATAATATCAATTGTTCATACGACTAGTGTTATAGTTCACAAATTGTATAAGCACTTGAAATTTATTTTAAAATGAAAGTTTAAGAAAGAATATAGAAAACAATGTCTAAAACTAAAACTACTTTTCATATTCATCATAAAATACGGTTATTTACTGATTTAATTATTTTTTCATTTTCTCATAAACTATATTGTTTTATGATTATGTTTTAAAAGAATTTACAAAAGATTTTATTATATTCTTTCAAGGCATATAATGCTGTTTATTATAAAATGGTACATCAAAAACATTAAAAGCTTTGTTGCCTTGTCAGTTTGTCCAGTTCCTCCCTCTTTCCCGCTTTCACCTTATTCTCCTCCTCTGGGTCTATGACTGAGGGGGACCTCCTCCCCACTATATGGTCATAGGCTATCAAGTCTCATCTTGGTAGTCTGCTTATTCTTTCCTCCTCACCAAGGGGAAGTCAAATATGGGGCACCAGAGTTCCTGTCTAAGTCAGTCCCCACTCTCCACACAACAGTGGCAAATGTCAAGTCCATTGGCTAGATCTGAGTAGGGGTTTGATGTTTAATGCTTGTATTGTCCTTGGTTGGTGCAGCAGTTTGAGTAGAACCCTCTGGGCCCAAGTCTTCTTATCAATGGGTTGGAATGGAGGTAGAAGCATTAATAATCCTAAATGAAGTAATTCTTAAAATCTAAGCCTACAAACACACATGAATATAAACATATACTCTTACATATGTATAGAAAGCCCCACACACTTTGGGCATGATACAGCAAATCAAATAATTCTGTGCCAGGAATATAACACTAAATCTTTTAATGCTATCCACTAAGGATAACTAATATTTTTTCACTTGCCTTGCTCTAAATAGGCAAGGAATGAAGAACAAGGTAACGCCACCCTCATTTAATATGATTCATCAATACTAAATTGAAAAGGATACACAGGACATTACAAATCTTTCTGTCTATACTGAGATAAAGAAAGAAACCAATAGGAATGTAAGGAAATCTGGATACCATGAGAACTCTGTGTGTGTGTGTGAATTTGTTCATATGTAGGTATGAATGTGTTTACTCTATTTTGAGTATTTTTCTTCTGTTTGTTTTCTTTTTTCCTACAGTGACTATTTCTATAGAAACCTCCTCCTCCTCCTCTTCCTCCTCCTCCTCCTTCTTCTTCTTTTTCTTCTTCATCTTTCTTATTATCTCTGTTCTCTGCTGTAGTTTCTATTATTATCAGTGTGAGTATGAGTATCAGTGTCAGGGACGTAACAACTGAGTAACCAAGGCTATGATACATACAGTGAGGCACTGAGCCTTCTGTCACATCTATTTCTATCTGATTTCTTGAATGTATCTCAGTTACATTGAATTCTTAATATAATAAAATATTCAATGATCAGTTGTGGGATAGACTTATAGTGACTTTAAGAGATATTCAATTATCCAGTGAGATAAATAATACGCTAAAGAAATCCTCTATATGTTTGCCTATTTATAGTTAATATAGTTAATGTTTTGAAAATGTAATGTACACATATGGCAGGACTCATTATAAATTATTTGGAAGATTTTACTTTTGTTATTAGAATAATGGCTTTTTGGCCACCATTATGTATTTATCATAATTGTCAGAACATAAAAGAAATTTATAAAAAGTTCTTTTAGAGTTTCTGTTATTTATTTGTTTTTTGTTTGTTAATCCCAGACATACTATACAAATTATTTATAGTACTTCTTCTTTATTTATGAATGCATATACTAAATTTAATGCCTATTGCTAGCATGCCATTAGCAATGACTGCCTCATTAAAATGCCTATCTGTGATATGCCAGGGGATAATTCATGGTTTTCCTGAATATAACTAAGAATGTTATGTTGTTTCTAATAAAAGTACAACAAATTTATGAATATACTAATAGCTTATACCTCACATGAAAACACAGAGGCTATAGTAAGTACTATAAAGGCACACAATTGCTGATATAGTTCAAAATTAATTATAGTCATTCATGACAGAGCAAATGATTTACTTTGAACAGGACCCAATAGCGGTAATGTTTTAGGAACTTCTTTTATTCTTTTCTGTTTACTATGGCATATTACTAAAATGATAAAGCTACATGAAAGAGATTTTGAATTCTTTTGTCACTAATTTTAGAATTGTAAGCCTAGAGGTTTTAAATTTCTTCATTAAGAAAAGCAATTGGTATTTTCTAAACCATCACATTTATAACATAGATGTTTGTCTTAGTTGGGGTTTCTATTGCTGCAATTAAACACCATGAGCAAAAGTAGGTTTCAGGGGACAAAAAGGGTTTATTTGGCTTATACTTCTATACTACTGTTGATCATCTAAGGAAGTCAGGACAGGAACTAAAATAGCAAAGGAGCTTGGTGGCAATAGATGATCAGATGTCGTGGAGGCTTGCTGCTTGCTGGCTTGTTTCCATGGCTTGCTCAACTTGCTTTCTTGTAGACCCAAGACCACCAGAGTAGAGATGACACCAACCACAAGAGGATAGACTCTTCTCCATCAATTGCTAATTATATAAATGCCCTACAGACTTGCCTGCAGCCTGATTTTATGGGGAAATTTTATTAATTGAGGTTCCTTACTCTCAAACAACTTTTGATTTGTCAAGGTGACATAAACCTATCTAGCACACTATTATACTTTTCCAAAAATGTATAACTTTTCAGATTACATAAGCATAATTGTTTTAAAAACACAATATTCTGATTGAAAATATTCATTAAGGTATTTTGATTTTCTTAAATTTACATGTCTATACATATATATGAAATATTTTTATATCTTTGACTACTTCTAATGACAGTAGATATACATTATTTCTAGTAAAATGAAAAGTAATTATTTTCATTTCTATGATTGACGTTTGTAGAGAATATAAATACCTTACTTTCAGAAACAGAAATAATATCAGATCTTTTATAACTGTCTTTGCTGTCTTATATGTTGATAGAAAACACAAGGCATGAGTAAGGACACACTTTTTTCTTGAAGGTGATTTGAAGAAACATAAGTTGAACCTAAGAATTAATGGCTTAATTATAAGCCAGGCTGAAATAATTAAGTGTTTGAAAGTCAAAATTGTCTTTGCTGCTACTGAAATTTTACACTAAGATTTGAGTGATTCTAAAGAAATTCTAAGGGAGGGAGGGAGGAATGGGAAGATATAAGGGAGGGAATAACCATTGAGATGTAATATGAATAAATTAATAAAATAAATTTAAAAAAAGAAATTCTACAAATTTGAAATCAATGTTGCAAAGTCATAACAGGCAAATAGATTGTGACAGAGTGATGAGTAAGCCATAAGGCATGTAATGAATTACATATTTGTAGAGCTAGGGATGTATATGAAAGTGAGAGGGGTACAAGATTGCATAGATGATGGCCCAGGGAAAATCACTAGCAAGACATCCAGCATTCTAATTAAGGTGTATGAAGTTTTCCTTTATCCTCTCAATGCACATTTTGGTGTCAAAGTATGTATTTAAATACACATACATTTCCTAAAAATATGCTTGGTTCTATTTCTGCATTTCTAAAGGGCCTTTTCTTGAGTTACAGAAACACCATATAAAGATAATAAGAGAAGATGGCTAAATTTACCTCCAGATGCATAATTCATTCTAAATTCAAGGCCTTTCTTTGTCTAGTTTTCCAGCTGACACAGTTTTAAATGATTGCTAGTATATTTTATTGTCATAATTTATGTCATTTGAGCTAAAAAATAAATGTATAAGATTGAAGAAAATAATGTTATGAAGGTTAGTACGTGTAACTTTTAAATATATGCCACTAAAATGATCAAACACATGTAAAATATAGGTGAAAAACAGAGATCCTGCATTGGAAGTAGAGAGGCATCTCAGATGGATATCCCAATTGATTGCAAATGTGGACAGACAATATGCTTTCTCAGGATACTCCTGCCTGTTCTTGAAACCTGAAATTTTGTGAAGCTTTGTGGTAATGAGTTAATTTTTAAAA
This sequence comes from Acomys russatus, assembly GCF_903995435.1. Lineage (NCBI taxonomy): Eukaryota > Metazoa > Chordata > Mammalia > Rodentia > Muridae > Acomys > Acomys russatus. Next base: position 36,377,484 of record NC_067154.1, on the reverse strand, counting down.
GCCCATTATATGACATTCTGCTTTGCAGAAATCCCAGGTATTGTCTTGGTTTGTCAATCACTACCTCATTATAATGTGTTTTAGAATGTAGCTACCATTATACACTTAGCCACACTTTCATTTCATTTAGGGGACTGATGACTAGTTCCAATTTCCAAATCTGGTTTATCATGAACTTTTTTATTCTTTCAATAAGTAGCTGGTACTTGATTGTGACCCTCATTACCCACAGCTATGAAGCCCTTCCTGCCATTGTTCCAGTGCAATGTCTGAGAGTCTCTGCCTTCTAGTTTTATAGAAACCTAATTTTGGTTTCAGGCTTTGTCCTTTTTCATTTTTCTATACAACTGTGGGACTAAGGAACAGGATGCAAAACCGAAGAGCATAAGAGGGGCCTGCGCTAGTTATGGAAGGCTCATTTCTCTCGCTGTTTCGAAGTTCCTTTCTTATTAAGAAAGATTTTCAGCTTGTCCTTTCACACATTGTAGAGTTTATTACAAGTTATACTCACATATGGAATGAATAGACTTGTTAGCAATGCCTATATAGAAGAACACTGGAGCTAGTTTTCCTGGTTCCAATTCAAGCTTCATTGTGTCTAGGTTATCTTGGCAAGAAACTACATCTTTGGTGTCCTGATTTTCTCTTGAGCGACATATTGTCCTCTCATTACATAGGGCTAGTATAATGAATCTGTGCGCGCACGCGCACACACACACACACACACACACACACACACACGAATGCAAAGAGTGTAAATATACAAGAGTTAATGGTCATCATTTTTATTATCACTGTTTCTGAATATACTCCTAGGAATTGGGACCTAATACACGTAAATTGTATGAGATATGAGAAAATTACAAGTCTACAAAGGGCCAGTTATTTACCAAGAAATTAAAAGAGCATTATGGATAAGAATCCTAGAGGAATAAAATAGAAGGCGGAGAATTGAGATATCCCCAGGAAACAGACATAAAGTTATTGATGAACCATATGAAAAATATTCCCATAGTAGAAGAATGAAAACTCCATTAATTAATAATATCTCTCTCTCTCTCTCTCTCTCTCTCTCTCTCTCTCTCTCTCTCTCTCTCTCTCTCTCTCTCTCTCTCTCATTTTTTGAAACATGCTTGAGACAGGGTTCCTTTATGCAGCTTTGGCTGTACTGGACAAGGGTGTCATTGAACATATAGATTTGTTTGTCTCTGTCTTCCGAGTAGTGGGATTAAAGCCAAGTGCAATCACGGCTTGACAATAAATCCAATTCAAAAGAATAACTTGTCCACTATGAATTAGAAAACAAACAAGCATATGTTTATGGTAATATAGAACATATACTGAGATAAAAAACTGGGAAAAGTTTAATATTTAAGCAAGACACTTTATGAAAGACACTCAGTAATATATTATCATTAAAGATAAAAGAAGTCATAATTGTAGTAACAGAAAATAAAATTGTTCATGAAAGGTGGATATGAACTTTGGACAGCATTACAAATCTGGCAATAATTTCAGAAGCTAAAATTAAATTACAAAAAATTCATAAATGAAATTTTCAGATCTCCTCAAAATATTAATTTGGTATTAGTGTGTATAAAATTATTAAACAATCAATTCATTGTCATGATTAACACCTATGATGATAGTGATTGGGCTATAAAATCTAAAACTATAGTATAAATTAAAACTTACAAACAATAGAAACAGTTAATTCCATTACATCACTGTTAAAATTGCAAACGAAAACACACACACACACAACACACACACACACACACACACACACACACACACACAAACAAACCTGAAATTAGAAGACCAGGAAGTTGGAAAAATAGAATTTATGTAATTTCTGTATTTGTAAAATCTACTTACGTAGATACTTTTGGTAATTAATTGACAATTGTTTTATAGAAGGAAACCCCCATGGGAACTCACAAACTTCAGGTTTGCTTAGGTTTATGGGTAATAGCATTTATCATGGACTTACTGAATACCAAAGTGTGAGTTGCATGTAAATATTTTTACTCATTTGATAAATACGGCTTGTGTAATTTGCTGCCTATATTTGCTGACATGCTAAGTGCAGATGGAATATCAAAACATATCATCCACTGAGTTTTGATGTAAAGGAGAAATGTTAGTTCTATTAGAACCTGTAGAATCTCTATGTATTACTTTGATTAATGTTCAGGTGCTTCTTAGTTGCTTAATTATACTCATTTTCTGGACTAATTCAAGTTTCATTTTTTCTTTCAATGTTTTATTTCAAACTCTATGCTTTCTCACTAAATTTATTTGAGAAAATACTGTGGATAAACATAGGCTTCAACTTTTCCAAACCTATTTTATTTGAGGTTCTTTAGTGCCTATACCTCCCTTCCAACCCACCTACAGTAGGTAGGAGAGAAAAAAGGTTAATGGGAACAGAAGTAGACCTTTTTAGACTCAGTTGCTGGGAGAAATTTCCCTAGTGTAGTAGTCCCTAGTAGTGTAGTATATGCTCAAAGTCTATACTAAGATGTGTTTCAGCTGGCAAAAACCAAGCCCCAGCATGAGGTGGTTCCTCTTCTAGTGGATTAGTGGATACGCCTCACCTGTTCTCTCCCAAGTCTGTTTCTCATCCCACCTTTGGGATCAAAACAAAAACATGTTTACATTCATTACAGTTACAAGAGCAGAGTAATCTTTCAAACTGAAGTCTGAAGCTCAAACTTTCACTTCTAAGCTATGGTACCCCTCTTCATCAAGAGCCATGAGAGGGAGCCTATGCCTTACATTGCATGGCCAGGAACAGGAAGGTGAATGCCAAGAGACCTAGGATAGAAACAAACTTTACTGATAAAACACTCCAGGAATTGATACCTAATGATATTCTGCTATACTCATAGATCTGTGCTTAGCCCGATCATCATCAGAGTGTCTTCTTCCAGCAGCTGATCTAAGCAGATGCAGAGAGACACAGCTAAACAATAGCGGGGCTTGGGAACACTGCAGACGAGACAGAAGAAGGATTATAGTAGCCAGAGGGGTCAAGGACACAAGGAGAACATAGCCCACATAATAAAATATGGGAGGGCTCATAGGGACTCACAGAGACTGATCATCAATCGGGTAACATGAATAGGTCTCGGCTAGGTACTTTGTTTACATGCTATAGTGTTTAGTGTGGTTTTTGTTGTACTTTTAACGGTGGAAATGAGGTTGTTTCTGACTCTTTTGCCTGTGCTTGGGACCCTTTCATCTTATTGGGTTGCCTCATTAGGCTTGTGTATCACACTATGCTTTATTTGGTTGATATCCATGGAAGGCTTTTTATCTTCTGAAGGGAAATGAACAAACAATGATTCTGAAGGTCTTGGGGTCAGCGTATTTGAGAACTGAGGAGTGGAGAGAGGGGAGGTTGCAGACGGTATATATGGGATGAATTATATGAAAGAAGAATTAGTAAAGAGAAAAAAATCTACAAGGTGTTTCTCTTAGATTAGGTATTTCATTGAATGCTGAACCACATTCTATTGATAAAACTATTTCCACTTACCTTGTAATGGGCATAAAATCATCATTCGGTTTTAATTCTTTAAGGAAGATATTTTATTATAAATTATTTGGCAGCTATGATTTGTGACTAGTGATTATGATGTAATTGAATAGTTTCTCTTTTCCATTCAATCCTACCCATATACTCCCCCATTGCTCTCTTTTAAATTGATATCCTCTTTTGCCATTAGTTGTCATGAGATCCATATGTTTATAAGCAGATATGTAGAAGAATTTTAATCCAGAAAAGCAATTGCTCTGGAAAGGGATCACATTCAAAGACATACCATCTGTATGGTCCATCTGGAATACAGACACACCTTAAGTCTACACCTTTAGTCCCAAAAAGTAACTTTGAATTGAGGGACAGAAAAATATGGTAAGTCACAGAAAGGTTTGACAGAATGAGTCAAAGATAAGATATGGACAAATTTTATGAAAAAATAGGAAAAAGAGTCTACTTAAGAGCAGTGCAGAGTCAGCAAGGGAATTCATAGAGACAGTACAGAGACTCGGGCAGAGAACAATACAGGAATACAGTAGCATCCGTGCTGTCAGTGCAGTCAATACACCACGGTTAGAGTCAATTCTGTTGAGTTCTGTGCAGGCAGTTCCATGCAGCTTGTGGACCTTAGAGCTAGTTTTTCCTAGCAGACCAATGCAAAGAGAAGCCAAAAGAAGCCAAATTGAATCAGTCAGCTTGGAGAGGATTTTGAGCAGAAAAGTTGAGTTTAACAAGCCAGCCAGAGTTTGGAAAGAATGAAAAGGGTGAGTTAATTCAACAATAAGTCTCAGAGTCTGAAACATTTTAAGCCTAGGTTATTAGACAGAGGTTTGAAGATGAAGCTTTCAAGATCTGGGCTTACATAAGGTTAGAATGTATGGAGGCTAGAAGCTTCCAGTCCTATGCTTAAGGGCAGTTAGATAGAAATGCCCTGGGCATACATTCAGGACAGGCAATTTGGTATTAGACAACTCTGCTCTTCTTTGTGGAAGAATATTTTTTCTACTTTCAACATTTCTTAGTTGTTTATATTTCTCCTGTGTAGGGCTTAGGATTTATTGAAATATTTGGGCAATGAGAAATTACACGAAAATTATTCCAATAAGAAGGAAAATTGACCCCAATCATTTTAATATTTTCCAGAACTGCATTATTTCTAAACGTTTCTTTGATTCAATGCTATGCAGTTTGTTGCATTAGAATTAGGGTATGAAGTATTGAAACCATGTATATAAGATGTATTATTCCTTATTAGAGACAGTGATATATAACAAACCTTGACACAGAAAAATCATGTGAATAATTTATTGTAAGTAACACATGGCTGTTATTTTCTTCTATTATCTATGTTTTTACACCAGAAAAGAATGTCTTACATTCTTCTACATAATGTAAAACTTTAAAATCTAAAGCAAATATTTAAAAGACACTTGGATGAATTTTAATCTAGACCTCTAATAATACAAGGATTCTGACCAACTCCTATTACAGAAAACCCAAACTCTCTCTAAACAGTAGAAGACAGAGAGAAAGATAATCCTGTGATTCTAGTTTGAACCCATCAGAATAGAAGAAGTTTTAAAAGACTAATCTTTACACATCAGATCACTCAAATTATCCCAGGATCACAGCTCTTAGCAGGCTGGTGCTGCTGAATAGAGACTAGTTACAGCAGTATCAAGATAAATATATGGAAGAAGCCAATGTTTAAGTGATTGGAAGATGTGCAGATAAATGCTTGGATGTACCAACATGGGAGGGCTGTGCTCTATCTGGGTGCCTGATAAAGGTTCATAGTACTCAAGGCCCAGAAATTTAGGACCTGTGCCTGTTCCAAACTCCCTGGGGAAATGAAAAAAAGATAGGAGAGAAACTGAAGAGGTGAGGACAGGAGAGGAGAGGAGGGCAGGGGAGAAGGGAAGGGGAGCGGAGAGAAGGGGAGGCGAAAGGAGCAGAGAGGAGAGGGAAGGTGGGGGTAGGGGAGAAGGAAAAGATAAGTATTTACAGGCTTTTGTTTCTTTGTTTGAGAAATTACAGGTAGCTTTGACTCTATCAGTCTAAACAGGATGGGTTTGACTCTAACTAGCTGAGTAGACTTAGGTTTCTTTCAGTGTTTATTATGGTTCCTCTACTAATGTCTTTTCTGAATAGGTTCTTTTGTGTAGTGAATCACACAGTGGCAGAAGGGCAGTCCCAAAATACATGGTCATCTAAACTCTTGTCTTGGTTATCATAAGTTAATATTCTCCTAGACACAATAGTCAGATGACCAGGTCCAAAGTCAAAGCTAATTCTAGTCATGAAAGAGGTATATGAATTTTTTTTTGGTGGGGGGGAAGAGATGTTGAGATAAAGTCTCTATTATATATCTCTGGTTACCCCGGAACTCACTATGTAGGCCAGGTTGGCGTTGAATGCAGAGAACTACTTGTCTTTCTCTAATTGCTGGAATAAAGTATAACTAACTTAAAAAAGTATTATCAAAAGCAATAAATCATTCTATTAAAAATAAAACTTGAAGAGGAAGGAAAAATGTATTGCTACGTGGTATGAATTTATAATTCCAGACTGTTTTCATGATTCTTCTTGCTAGAGGTAGTTTACTGAATATATGTGGAATAATATAAATAAACATGGAAAATATAGAAATAATTTAAACAATCGATGAATCTAATTATTCAATTTTCCCCCCAAATCCTTGGGTGTGTGATAGAATTATCTGTTTAAATTGGATTGTATCAATACTGCACACATACCATGTTTCCTTATTTTGTCTCCTGAAGCCACTGCCTACTACTGATATCCATGTTCCATAGTCTTGTGAATGAAGCTAAGCTGCTATTATTATTATTATTATTATTATTATTATTATTATTATTATTATTATTATTATTATTATTTCTTATCTCCTACATAACATCTATATAGCAATTTTGCCTCCCTTCCCTTCTCCCAATCCGTTTCACCACCTCCCCTCTTCCCTAGATCCACTCATCCTCCATTTCCTGTCAAAGAAAAATAAATCAGGCCTCCAAGAGACATCAACTGAACATGGTTAAACAATTTATAATAAGGTTAGGCACATACCATCATATCAAGGCTGGATGAGGCACCCCAGTAGGAGGAACAGGGTACCAAGCATAGACAAGAGTCAGAAATGCCGGCCACTCCCACTATTACGATTCCCACAAGAACACTGAGCTATAAAAATTTAACATATATGCTTATGACCTAGTTCAGTCCATACAGGATCTTATTTTTGTTGCTTCAGTCTCTGTGAACCCCCATAATCTCTGCTCAGTTGATTCTGTGGGCCATATTTTCATGGTACCCTTGAATTCCTCTTGGTTCCTCCCCACTTTCTGAGGGGTTTCCTAACTAGGACCATGAGCTTTGTTAAAATGTCACATCTAGAGAAACGTAACTTTCATCACCTACTAATGTTTAACTAGGGAAGGGATTTGGATACATTTAGGAAGCTTATCAACACTTCCACAGGAAACATTGAATTCTAGTCTGTACACACATGATTATACTAGTTTAATACACAGATGCTCTTTAATTCTAGATGTTACTCTATAGATTTTACCCTTCTCTTTCTTTTTCCTATGACTTTTTTTCACCTAGTCCTTTGATTGTTTTTATTATTCTCTGTATAAGACCAATAATGACTTATGACACCTCCCATTGAGAATAAGCATTTGTGACTAAATTTCTTTGACAACAAGACAATTTAACTCCTGACAATACCCAGCTGACCTCAAAGAAGATGATGAATATCAAAGAGCCTCCTTATGGATATGGCTTCAAATGTGGCAAACCAGTCACTGGGAAAAATGTTGTCGTTCCTGCCAGAAACAGAATCTGCCCCAAAACTGGCAGCTTAAATGCATGCAGAGTAGATGGCCGCACTCTGCCAAGACAGGGTAAGCAAGTCCTCAGTAGTTCCTGGTCTGTGAATAAGTGTGGCAGAGATATTGCGCCAGAAACCCGAAGATGAGGCTCCAAAGTTATAGAGTGTTCGGTGACTGTTCAGGCAGTTAACCTTCTAAGTCAATTTGTACATTTTGGAAGCTGCTAACCTGCACTGCTGGTTCATCAGGAATTTAAGTTTTAGTCCTTCTCATGTCTCTGAGGGGCTTTGAAGGCCATAAAAATAGTTTTACAATCAAGTTTAGTTGGTTAGTGCATAAGATCATTTTAGATCAAGATAAAGAAGTTAAATTATTAGAGTTCAGAAATTTAGACCAAACAAGACAGAAAAGATGTTTACTTCAGGCTGGACAAATACAAATAGCCAAGCCACTATGAATGTAACATTTATGGAACTCATGATTCTCATGAATTTCACATGGTTCCTCCTGCTCTATATCGTATGTTTTATACATGTATAATAAAATAAATTCATTTAAAAATTCACAATAAAGTTTAATTGTTAAGGAACCAGAAAAATTATTGAAATTACTCAACATGAAAGCAATCACTTTTGGTAGAAACACATAATCATAGACTTCAAAGTAGACTCACCTACACTCAGTCATTTAAAAATGGCCTAGCTTTCATGTGTTTTAGAAAAAAGCTATCATACTTAAGTCTCCAGTTTTGCATGTGAGCTATTTTTAAATTTTATCTAATCATTATTTAAAAGAATTTAAAAGGTATTTAATTTTAAATTAGAAAATTTCTAGTTCTACAAGCCTGAGCACATGGATTTGATGCCCGAATTTTCTAAAATGTTTTACCTTGGACTAAGGAGATGGCACTCATATTAATGGCTAACAAATGCCTATAACTAGGTCCAAGGAAACCCGTGACTTTTGTGTCTGCAATCATGTGCACTTATATTCTCCTTATATACAAATAAACACATACACACTCTTTGAAATAATAAAAATAAATCCTAGGAAAAAATGTCATTTATGGTGGCACATACTAACAATCCTCATGGTCTATAAAGTTTCTGGGTCAGTGATCAGTCACACTAATTTCTTAATTGCTCTTATATTTCTGTGAAAAGATACTATGCCCAAGCAACTCACAGAAGAAAGAGCTTATTGTGGACCTTTTTAGAGTTTCAGAGTTGAGTTCATGACCATTATCTTGACTAACATGGCAGCACAGTACATAGACAGATAAGACGCTACTGTAATATCTGAGAATTTGCACCAGATCTACAAGCAGGAGGCAAAAAGAGAAGAGGAGAGAGAAAGAGAGAGAGAGAGAGAGAGAGAGAGAGAGAGAGAGAGAGAGAGAGAGAGAGAGAGAGAGAGAGAGAGAGAGAGAGAGAGAGAGAGAGAGAGACCATAGTTTCTGTGATTTCACATCTATCTCAGTCCTGCTGTGTTTGGAAGACACTTCTTTCTTGGTGTCCTCCATCCCCACTGGCTCATATAATCTTTTTGCCCCCTCTTCCCAGTAGCTCTCTGGACCCCGAGGAGAGGCTAAGGGTTAGATGAAGATACCCCCTTGTGGGCTGAGTGTTTATGATTTCATTCTCAGGACATTTTTCTCTGAAAGTACCTGACATCATAGGTAATCTTTCTAATTCATAGTAAAGTATTCTTTGTCTGAAAAACCTAATGAGTATATTTATGCCTTCAGGAAGACTGTTTTTCTTGTTTCTCTGCTTTATTTTATGCTTACTATTTGTTGTGTGACATTCAATTATTATAATGATACTGTGCTATCTCTTACACATTAAAATAAAATATAAAACAAAGCAAAACTCTTGTAAACCCCTGCTCAATATTTTTGCATAACTACACGTTTTACTGTTCATTTCAAAATAATATAGTAGAATATATATACTATCCACATTTAAGAAAATTTACAACATCGTATATATGGCCTTGTACTCAAAAGACCACAATAACTGCTTTAAACAAAGTCATGAAGATTCTGAATGTTTTTGATTCTTTGGGACCATATCATCTATATGCTTTCTAGGTTTTTTTTGTTTTGTTTTGTTTACATTGAGTAGATTCAAGCCTGCTTTTGTCTTTTATTGCTTAACTCCTAGGTGAGACCCCAGCACTCTAAACTGCTCATTCATGCCTCCTCTTTACTTTCCCCATAGTTGAGATATTGTTCCTTAAATACACACATTCCAGTTACAAAATGAGTACAAATAGACCACTGTACATCATTTATTTGAATGTAAATTATAAACTGAAATATTTCCTTAGTGCCAGTTGCTAAGTTAGTAGTGATGTTTGGTCTAAGAGAGCAATAGAATCTATTTTTCAGTGCTATTATAGTTCCATATACCTATAGTGTAAATTAGAACCAATTTAATACTAATTATATTAATTTGCTAACTTTAATATTAAACTATGTAATTTAAAATTCAAATTGTATTCTTATCTAGATAAAAACACAGTTATCTTCATCTCTATTAGATAGCATAAAGATAATTATCCTTTTAAATAAATTTTAGAATTAGATCCACATATATTAGTTATTAATTATACTTTTTATCTTTTTGCAATAGCAGATTAACAGCTGTGAAATGTTTCTAAAGTGTATAAATAGTTCTGAAAATATACTTGCATGAACTATTTTATTATTTTTATTTCTCTATAAATGTAATAATGCATATATTAACTAATAAAATGTGAAGAAAAAAGTAAAAGTTTGATAAATTCGTATTTTCTGTGAATTGAGAATGTTTAGTCTTTTTCATAAGTTAATTCTCACATCATTTTATTGCTAATTATTTTTAAATTAGCAGCATCAAGAAAAATATTTTACTTGAAATACATGCTATATCAAAGTTACTTATTAAATGATATAGTGTAGTTAATCATGTGCATTCTGTCTGTTTCTGTGCATTTAAGTAGAGCTAATATAAAAAATAACTGAATAGTTTTCAGTCTGTAGTTTTAATAAAGTACAATATTAGAAGTGCAGTTCTTTCCTTGCACTATAACATTTCCTTCTAGCAGGAGGATAGAAATTCAAAAGAATTATGATAGTAGTGGAAATGAAAGACTTACCGAGCTTAGGCCAAAGGAGGATAACATCAGTAGATAGGCTAATGTGGATGTTCAGTGGATGGCTGAGGACAGGGTAAGTTCAATAATCCTTAAGCCTACACAGAGAACTAATGGCATCTAAGAAATTCTGAGAGTGAGAGAAATAGTATTCCTTAGAAAAATGTAGATCAACTGGTTATCCAATACCAAATGGTTGGGCGTGAACACATACACACCAGTAAGAGACTCAACAGACTATATTTATTAATTTTGTAACATGCACACACATATATGTAAAAATGATTAGAAATAAAAGAAGTCATAGATGTGAACGAGCAATTGGGTATATGGAAGAGTTTGGATGGAAGAAATAAAAGGGTATTGGTATAATTATTATCTCAAAAAATAAATATGTAATTTAAAAATATAAAACTTGAAAAGTAAGAGTTCCACCATCCATCCCCAAGAGGTACCCATTCAGCACACAGAGACAATGCTTCAGAGGAAGCTGCCTTGCCTTGTTATGTAAAGAACTCCAGGGATATAGCATTTGTGAATCATCATCACATCTGCTACAGTGGCCTTCACATTAGTGCATATGATTTCGAGTCCAGTATGTTCACTAAGTAATCTCAACAAAGTCATTGGTTCAACAAACGAGGAAAAGGTGAAACTGTATCTTTGTTCTGACATCAGTGCTCTTTTCTTTGCAATGCATTGACTGTAGACCAATACCTACAAAAAGCCACACCACAAGTAATAATTTATTTAGTGCAGTACATACTTCATATAAACTTCAGTATATTTATGTCCACTGTAATGTAATTACCAATAACAAATTCTCTACCTTCGGAACCAATTTTTTCATACTTTACACACAGGCTTTTCTACATCTGGCTTGCAATTTGATTCAGTGAATGATAAGGCATGGTATAGTATAAATACACTGAAGACAGTAGGGACGCAAACTAATTCCAGTTCCTTCATTAAAACGTGAACTTGAAGTGCTAGAACTAGTTGCATCTTCAAATCCACCACCTCTTAAAATATTCTCTCAGTAAGGTTTTCCTAACAGTATCCTCTCCAGGTGCTTTCACAAGTGGAGTTCAGCATCACTGCTACAACTAGCTGCAGAACACTGAAATACTTCTTATTTTCCCTCTTCATCTTTTGAATGACATGTCTGCTATATTATGTACATTATGTCACTATATGCATCCTTCCTGATTAAAACAGCTACATCTTAAATGTACAACATAAAAATATATTTTTCAAATAATTATATCATAACATACTTTTCGATATCTACTTGTACAGATGCACGTTAAAGCAGAAAGAGTTTAAGTGATCCAACTGGTTACATGATGAAAATAAGATTTGAATAAGTCTAATAAAAATTAAAATTCACCTGGACAAATATATGCACCAACCAAGGACATCATCACACACAGAGAACCTAGACCCACTGTCCAGATATAGTTGATGGACAGGTCATTCTCCACCCGGGGAAGAGTCAGAGACTGCCTCTGATATGAATTATGGTGTCCTTGATTTTATTACTCCTTGCCAGGGAGGCCCTGTGGGAACACAGAGGAAGGGGATGCAGGCTATCCAGATGAGACCTGATAGGCTGTGGTCAGATGGTGGATGAGGAGGACCCCTACCTGTCAGAGGTCTAGGGAAGGAGACTAGGACAAAAAAAAAAAAAAGAGGGAGAGTGGCAGAATGAAAAGTGAGAGGATTACAACTGGGATGCAATGTGAATAAATTATAATAAAATAAAAAATTATCAACACCCACATGTTTACAACTATCTCTTTCTTTTCAAAGTTTGTCACAACAAGAATATTAAGTAAATTTAAAATTTTAAATTATAAAAAAAATTTAAAAAACAGCCCCACACATCGATTGATTTAATATCTGTAGCAATACCATGTGGAAAATATTGTAAATGAATGTTTAGTAGTATGACACTATTGATAAATAAACAGTAATCAGGTAAGGCTTCCAGAACATTTATGATTAATTGAAATCAATCATGAAATAGTGAACATGTATATTAGGTCTTTTTTGATCATAGCACCTAGTAGAAAAGGATGTAAGTGTCATAGAGAGTTAACTGGGGCATCTCTCTACAGACACACGTGGCCTTACAAAACTTGACTAGAAAAAGTCTTTATGACATTAGGGAATATCTACTCTAAAGCACAGGACTCCCGTTTATGACTTTCTCCTAGCAAGCAACCTTTTTTCAAGACCTTAGATACCCTCTGGATTTATAAATAATTAAGCATGTAAGACTAATTTTTAAAAAGAATAAATTCTCTTAGGGGCTATGCATGACTGAAATTTGAATTCTATCCTGAAGGTAAGAAAAGTGGTATAACAAATCTCAATCTGTTTCCTGACAACCGATAATTAAAAATAAAATTGAACTCACCATTGCAATACATAATTTGACTGCTTGCATGTAGCTGTCTTGAAAAATATAATTTCTTCCTGGAGAGCCCTACCTGGTCCTGAAGACTGACCTATTCAGCATCTCTGTTGGGCTTCTCTGTGAGGGAGCAGGCCCTGACTTCATTTCTCAAATCTTATTTCCTACTGTGAAACTCAATAGAGATCCAATGTAAAGGGCATGTGATTATGACATGGAATATAATTTGTATGCCTGAATAAACCTTTGCCCTATTTGCAGATCAGCTTCTCAGAGCCTCTCTGACTTCTATATCTATAACAATATTTATAAGACTCTGGAGAGTGAATTAATTGCTTTCTTATCTCAGGATTAGATTGAATATTTGACAACATTGAATTATGATATAAAATGACATTTTTTTTTTCTTACTGTATGTTCTCTTTGTGGGTATCATAAACTACACTTAAGAAAATTGCTCAAAAGTATATGCCTAATCTAGACATTTAGAAACCCCTCAGTGAATTTTAGGTTTGTGAATACAAGTTTGTGTTATTTTAATTCTAGTTGAGTTCCTAAATTTCTCTGAGATAAAAATTTTATGTTCAATTTCAATGTTCAAATAAAACCACTACCTTCTAATATTTATAAGCATTTCCATTGATAATATTGCAGAGAAAAAACTACTCAGGAATAAATGATTGAAGTAGGATTTCAAGCCAATGAGAGTAGACTGTAATAAAATTCGATTTATTAAAATAAATAACTGTGATGCTTTATCTTACTAACGAAATAATCAAGGATAATCCATGATATTCCTCATAGTCAAAGTAGTACCCAATTAAAATCCAACCTAAATAGTTTTTGATTCCCTCAGATTACTTTTTTCTCTTTGGTGGTTTGAAATAAAATAGCTCACATAGGCCCGTAGGCAGTGGCACTATTAAGAGGTGTGCCATTGTTGGAGTAGATGTGACCTATTGGAAGAAGTTGTTATTGAGGATGAACTTTGGGATCTCAGATGCTCAGCTCCTTTCCTGCACCATACCTGCCTGCATGCTGACACACTTCCTGCCATGGCAGTAATAGCCTAAACTTCTGACAGTATAAGTCATTCTCCAAGTAAATACTTGCCAGCATGAGAGCTGCTGTGGTCCTGGTGTTTCTCCATGACACTAAAAACCCTAATTAATATATCCCTTGACCACTATTCTAATCAAACTACTATTATCCCACAGGCGCCTGTAGCCACTGAGTTTTATTTAAATCATCTCTGTCTACTTGAATTTAAGTCCTGTAAAATGCCAATATTTATGTATGTCAACCAAATAGAACTAACCTTAAGGGGAACTATGTCCCAAATATTTCAAAGTGCGTGTGTGTGTGTGTGTGTGTGTGTGTGTGTGTGTGTGTATGTATGTGTGTGTGTGTATGTGTGTGTGTGTGTAAATATAAATAAAATGTGGTTAGTCTATTTAATTTTTTTCTTTTTTTTTATTAAATTATTCTTGTTACATCTCAATGCTTATCCCATACCTTGTATACTCCCATTCCTCCTCCCCCCCCCCATTTTCCCATTATTCCCCTCCCCTATGACTGTTCCTGAGGGGGATTACCTCCCCCTATATATTCTCATAGGGTATCAAGTCTCTTCTTGGCTACCTGCTGTCCTTCCTCTGAGTGTCACCAGGTCTCCCCCTCCAGGGGACATGGTCAAATGTGAGGCACCAGAGTACATGAGAAAGTCAATGGTATATACTCACTTATATCTGCATACTAGCCCAAGGGGCATGTCCCACGAATGCCTTCACTTACCAGGAAATTGGGACAGAGGGGAAGGCATCCTACTGGGACTCTAAATGAGAGACGCATGGGAGAATAGCAAAATAAAAGGATACAGAGGGTTCTAGAAATCTACAAGTAGAACATTATGATAGGCAGATTTGGGCCCAGGGGTCCCGCTCAAACTAAGGCACCAGCCAAGGACAATACAGGAGGTAAACTTTAAACCCCTTCCCAGATCTAGCCAATGGTCAGAATAGTCTATTTAATATGTGTTTAGGATTGACCACTTAGGATTAGATAAGCTATAATGAGGCACATTTCTGATATTCTCTTTTAAGTGACCATTGTTCCTGTACCTCTTAATGTAAGTGTGGGGCCTTGTGATATTTTTTTGCTTTTCATGTTGGGATCAACTGTTGTTGCCATAGTGCAAGAATTATTGTTTTTATTATAATTTATGCAGATAACATCTCAATACCTATTCGCATACCTGGACTTCTGACAGAAGGAAACTTCCTCCAACATCTGGTGCCCCCAATTTGATCACTTCCCCTTGTGGGGGAGGCCTGGCAGCACACAGAAGAAAGGTAAGCAGGCTATCCAGATGAGACCTGATAGGCTGTGGTCATATGGGGCAAGAATTATTTAGAGAGCCATGTTAAGAATTCATATATGTAGTTTCAGTCATATATAGAATACATTGCCTAGCGGTAAATTTCCTATTCCTCTGGCTCTCATAATCTTTCTCCTCCCTCTTCTTTCATGTTTCCAGATGCTTAAATAGGTATTGCGTTATAGATGTAAAAATTGTGTTGAGCACCCCACTTTTAGTTATTTCTTGAATGTTAGTCACTTGTCTATATCTGCAATGATCAAGGCTATAAAAAGAAGAATCTTTGCTGAGGAGTAATAGCTGCACTTATCTGTGAGTATAATGACTTAAAATATATTTACAGTTTATATTGTGTGAAGGAAAAGGAGCAGGGGTAGGTTCTCCTGTAGGATCTATGATGCGTTCAACCGTGGGTGCTTAACTCGGTTTACAATATTATGCATAAATTTGTTCCTATTTAGCAGAATTGGGTCCAGTGGTACTTTTGGATATATCCAAAATATGCATACTGATATTGTACCATTGTAGTTATGTGGCTGCATATAGGGATATTGATTGCTTTTCTCCTTTGTCAGCTTATATATAACTGTCTGACACTGTAGAGCTACTTTTCAGATAGGAGGCTTCCATCACAGTTCTATCTGTTGTCCTTGGCAACAGTGCATTACCTTCAGGTTCTAGGCCGGAACCAAAGGCATTAGCAATGGACTATATTGTTTAGGAAGTCTCTTGGACATTCTGGTAAATAATTTGAAGAAATTTTGTTAGAAAACTCTGGCTCTTATGGGGAGACTTATCACTCCTTGTGTTATATATAGTTTTATAACTCAGTTTAAACGTGTATATGTGTGTGTGTATGTGTGTGTGTGTGTGTGTGTGTGTGTGTATGTGTGTGTGTGGTGTATTCTATTTCTGCTTTATTCCCTATTTATCTTCTTTTCCGTACTTTTACAAAGCATAACTCTGTCCATATTTTCCCTTCAGGTTAATTGAATTCCCTTAGTCCACTCACAGTTGTTCTTCCTCATCCCTCCCACAGTGATTCCTTTTCATCTCCTTGGTTTTTTAAATTACCCCATGGTATATACTCACACCTGAAGACTGGAGAAGAAACCTCAGATGAGAAAGATTGTCATAATGAGTTTGGGTTACCTATCTCACTCAAGGACAGACATTCTGTTACCTTTAAATTTCACTTCTTTTTATAGCTGAATACTAGTCCATATAGTATATGTACCATATTTACACTACCCATTCCACAGTTGAAGACTATTTGGTTTCTTTACATTTCCCAGGTATTGTGAATAGACCAACAGAGAATATACATGGACAGCTATCTCTATGTAAAAGTATGTAATCCTTTGGGAATATACCAAGAAGTAGTGTAGCTGGGTCATAAGGCTGATTTATTTCTAGCTTTGTGAGAATGTCCATACTATTTTCCAAACTATCTTGGGTAGTTTGCCTCCACATACACAGTAAATAATTGACCTTTTCCCCAATATCCTCTGCAGCATTTACTGTTAGCTTCTTTCTTAATGTACTATATGTATTTCAAAGTAAACTTATAAAAGTTATACATTGTACAAAGACATTTAGTGTCATTTACCTCTTTACTTCTTCCCCCACTCTATTATACTCTCCCATCCTCCCCCAGTTACAGAAACCTATTAGCTTTTAAAACTTCCCTCCTTTGTGAGACCTATGGCCTATTCCTCTGCTCTCCTCCTTTCCCCTTCTTGCCTCAGTCCCATTCTACTCCCTTTGCTTCTCCAGTCACATCAGTTTATAAACCCAAATCTAAAAAATAAACTGAGGCAAGATTGACAAATGAGAAAGACCATTGCAGAATTTGTATTACTGGGTCTGAGTAATCTTATGCAGCATACTATTTTCTAATTTCACTCCTTTACCTGAAAAGCATGTAAAATATTTCTTCACATCTGAATAGAATTTCATTTTGTATTTATACTGTTTTTCATTATGGACTAATCAGTTGAAGTATATTTAGAATTTTTTTCTATTTTCTACGTATTGTGAATATATATCAGTAAATATGGTTGAACAAGTATCTGTGCAGTAGAAGATCAAGGCTTTTGGGCATGTACTTATATACAAAACAATGATAAATTTATTTTTAACACTTTGAAAACCCACCTCACTGGATTCTAGAGTGACTGTATCTGTTTGTTATTCCATCAACTCTAAGTGAGGGTTCTCTTTGCCCCGTATAATCACCACCACTTGCTGGCAGTTGTTTTCTTTCTATACATTCAGAGTCAAGTAAGATGAAATTTCAAAGTAGTTTCATTGCACATTTTCCAAACAAAGTTATTACATGGTATTTGAAAATAAATCCACACAATTTGAAGTTTATGTGACAAAATAATTAACACAAAAATTTGAAGTACATTAACATTATACTTTAAGAGATGGCACTTACATGGCTTCCAACATTGCATCTTGAACAATAGCATGTGTACATTTTATGCAAAAGCCTCTTTATAGAATGTGGAATCAGGCATATCTACTTTTTTTTGTTTTTTACTTTAGCTCAATAAATCATGTTATACTTGTTTTACAAATGTTTAGAATTCAATATGAGGTAATAATGAAATAGCTAAAAACATGTTTTGAGTTTACAGAAAGCTCCTTCACTTTTCAACTAAGCCACCGCTAGCTGTGAGGTTTCCATGAAATTGAGTAACTGCTTAGCACTTCTGCTTCATCACATGTAGGAGCTGAGAGGATTAAATGACATACAGCATGCAAAGTACTTAGCACACATTACATGCCATATTACCCATTCGATGATTTTTGAAGGTGCCATTACTATTACCACTTTAAATATAAATTGCTTATAAATATAATGAATGCAGCACTGCAAATGTACTTTTTTATTCTATCCAAAGCAGCAAAAGATTTTAAGCAAATTAATCACGTAGTAGTCTAAGAAAATTAAGTTCACCGACAAATAAAGTATTGTTCCCCCAAAAATACTAAGGTTGTGTTTTTATTTTGTAAGATTTATATATATGCAAATAGTCACCATTCACAGCAAGAAACAACTATTGATTTTCTTCTCTTAAGTAAAGTTTAAAATTACATTTTAAAAATAATATAAAAATAAATTTTTGAATAGATGGCCATGAACATAGTATATTCTAATGTTCTATAAATGCATGTGGCAAATACTTTCCTCTCATAGAAATCTTAAAAATGATGAATATTTGAAATTTTGGGCAACTGAATAGCTGTAAAAATTAAATCCAAAGACTGTTAAAAGTGTGAAATTGCACAATCCCTAACCTATGTGAAAACTTGTATGAATATATTCTATAGCTCAACTACTTCATTTAAGTACTCTTTTTTATTACTTGTCTGCTTCAGTATATATTTTGGTAAAATGTTGACTTTGACCTATTATCCAGTATTTTTTTCATTGGATTTCATGAATCTTTTATATTAAGGTTTGAAAAGACACATTCATTATTTTGATTATTCAGAGAAATAATTTATCACTGATAATCCATGAATTTTAACATCAAAGACACATAATAATACCTCCTACCATCATCCAGCTATAAATGTACAAGGCAGTCAAATTAGGAAAGTGCTATGATATAGTTAAACAACTGTTCACCAAAAACATAAAGAAATCTAATTTGAAAATTGAATTATCTCTATTTCATAAATTCTCTTCCCTCTCACATCACTACAGATAGCGACCTGGTAAAAACCAGAGATTGTCTTTATTTCTCTAAGTCAAATAAATAAACCCACTGTATACGATCCGAAGACTTCTGTGTTTACCATTATGACTTTAATTATGTCCCACACATTGAGAATAACGTACTAGCATGACACCAAGTTTTTACTATACAAGTGTCAAAAGCTTTTTCAAAGTCAAATTAAGTATAAGGCAAATTCTTGTTTAGATAAATAAAAATAATGAAACAATCTGTCATGCAGAAATGCAATTAATTTTGTCGAATGACTAAAGATGATAAGAGACAAGCTGTTTGCTTTTGTCAGCATTTAAGATGCTGAACATTTCATGCCACTGAAATTAACCACCACCTGTTTCCTTATAATATTACTGAACACACAGTTGCTTTCACACAATAAACTTTTATGGGTGTCAAGCTTGATATCATAATGTCCATAAGAATATATTTTGTCTAAAATTTTGAGTTAGATTAATAAGGAAAATTTTTTTAAGTATTTAGTAGTTCTGTTCCATCACTTGATTTAAATACACGGATAAAAGATTTTGCTCGGTGCACAATACTTGCTTGATATATAACAGGCTCTGATCTTTTTTTCCCTTTGAAGAAGCATCCACTCACTCATTAAAAGTATGCAATTGTCTCCTTTAAATATTTTAAAATCTGATCAATTTTTCTAAAGATTTATAAATGTTATTTTTGAAACTAACATACATATTGTTCAGTAAAAATCAGAGATTAGGGATTATCTAGTAGATATTTGTAATTTGGATTTGAAAAAATAGAAGCATTTTTAGAATTTTGCAACTATATAGTATAGAAAAATATTTCTGAATTCTATACATATATATCATTCATACTGTTAGACAATGAATATATAATGAGAGGAAAATAGCTAAAATTTTAACTTAAACATGTAAGAGGTACATTGTATACATGAATTTAGCAGCATGTTTTATTTACATATTTTTGTAATATAACACTATGAATTCAAGTGTTATTAACTTTCATTCACTGTGTCTATTCACTTAACTCTGGTAGTTGTAATCTTTGGTTTGTCATGAGCCAACTCAGGAGGCAAAGGCACTTGGATTAATGTGAGTTCAAGTCCAGCCTGTTCTACAAAGTGAGTCCAGGAGATTGCCCATGCTTGTGGATCGGGAGAATCAACATAATAAAAATGGGTGTGTTCCCAAAAACAATTTACAGATCCAATGCAATCCTTATCAAAATAGTGACACAATTTTTTAAGGATTTTGAAAGATCAATTCTCAACTTGGAAAAACAAAACCCCAGAATAACTAAAACAATCCAATACAATTAAAGGTCTCTTGTAGGAATCACCATCCATGATCTCAATTTGTACTATAGAACAACAGTAATTAAAACTAGATGATGCTAGCATAGAAATAGGCATTTTGTGCATTGGAATGCAATCAATTTCCCAGTAATAAATACACACACATATGGACACTTGATTTTTGATAGAGAAGTCAAATTCATACATTGAGGAGAAAAGGATGGCATCTTGAACAAATGGTGCTTGTCTAAATGGATGTATAATGGAGAAAAAAGAAAGTAGATCCATATTTATCCCTCTGAATAAAACTAAAGTCCAAGTGGATTAAAGAACTTAGTAGAAAATCAGACACACTAAAATCTGTCAGAAGAAATGCAGGGGAAGAACTGTGAACTCATTGGCACAAGGGACAACTTTTTGAACAGAATACCAACAGCTCAGGCTCTGAGATCAACGGTTACTAAATGGGACCTCATGAAACTGAAAAGCTTCCATAAGGCAAAGGACACTGTCAACAGAACAAAGTGACAGCTTAAAGACTGGGAGATCTTCTCCAACCCTACATCCAACAAAGGACTAATATCCAAAATATATAGTGAACTCCAGAAACCAAACACCGCCAAACCAAATAACCCAATTAAGATATGAGGTTCAGAGCTAAACAGAGAATTCTCAATAGAGGAACATTGAATACCTGAGGAACACTGAAAGAAATGCTCAACTTCTTTAGTCATCAAAGAATTGCAAATCAAAAAGACTCTGAGTTCCCATTTTACACTCATCAGAAGAGCTAAGATAAAAATCTCAAGAAACAGCACATATTGGTGAGGATGTGGAGAAAGGGGAACATTCCTCCATAGCTGATGAGTGCAGAAAACTTGTATAAGCATTTTAGAAATCCATCTGGCTCTTTCTCAGAAAGCTGGGAATAGTACTACATAAAGACCCAGCTATACCACTCTTGGGCATATATCTGAAAGATGCCCCACCACAGAACAAATCCATTTGATCAACTGTGTTCATAGCAGCTTTATTCGTAATAGCCAGAATCTGCAAACAACCTAGTAGAAGTCCTTTAATCAAATAATGGATAAAGAAACTACTCAGCTAGTAAAAACAAGGAATTCCCAAAATTTGTGGACAAATGTATTGAACTAGAAATGATCATAATGAGTGAGTTAACCCAGAAGCAGAAAGAGTCAAATGGTATATACTCACATATCTGCACACTAGCCCAAGGGTCATGTCCCATGAAAGTTTTCACTTACCAGGAAAGTGGGACAGAGGGAAGGACATCCTATTGGGACTCTAGGTGAGAGAAGCATGGGAGAATGGGGAAATAGAAGGATCCAGAGAGTCCTAGAAACCTATAAGAATATATTATGATGGGCAGATCTGGGCCCAGGGGTCCTGCTCAAACTATGGCACCAGCCAAAGACAATACAGGCCGTAAACTTCATACCCCTACCCAGATCTAGCCAATGGACAGGACATTCTCCACAGTCGAGTGGAGAGTCGGGTATGACTTTTACATGTACTCTGGTAACTCTGGTCCCCCATATTTGACCATGTTTCCTGGATGGGGAGACCTGGTTGCACCTAGAGGAAGGATAGCAGGCTACCAAGAAGAGACTTGATGCCCTATGAGCATATACAGGGGGAGGAAGTCCCCCTCAGTGGCAGTCATAGGGGAGAGGATTTAGGGGAAAATGAGAGTGAGGGAGGAATGGGAGGATACAAGGAATGGGATAGCAATTGAGATGTAATATGAATAAATTAGTAAGATATATTAAAAAAAGGAAGAAAGAATGATTAAGGTTTAAAAAAAAAGAAACTGGTACATTTACATAATGGAATGCTACTCAGCTGTTAAAAACAAGGGAATCTTGAAATCTACAGGCAAATAGATAGAACTAAAAATTATCATTCTGAGTTAGGTAACACAGTTCCAGAAAGTCACACATATTTTGTACTCACTTAAAAGCAGAAATTAGCCACATTGGACCATACTACAATTCACACATCCAAAGAAGCTAAGTAACAAGGAGGACCTAAGGGAGAATAGTTGAATTTAACTCAGAAGAGTGTTGCATCCCTTCCGACCAGCGGAAAATAAGGACACGACCCGAGCGTTCTTCTCCAGGCAGTTTATTCAGGAACCTTTTCAGCAAGCTTCTTCTTCTCCTGCTCTCTCGCTTCTCCTCCCCCAACACCTCCGCGCCCCTTTATATCCTCTGCCTCAACCAATCAGCAGCCCTTATGTCAGTAGCTCCAATTGGTTCCCGACAAGGCGGGATGCATATGTCAGAGCAAAGCACGGCCCACAACCCAAATAAGGACTTGTTTACCAGGAGCAGAATTGCAAGTCATCCTGCCTGCCAGGTTGCCAGTGCCATCTTAGCAAGGGCGATAGCTTCAGCTTCCCACAGAAGAGGAAATAGAACAAGCATCACATGTGGTTTAAGAGAGAGAACAGGACAGAGAAGAGTGGAGTGACTGAAACAAGGGTGAGGAGTAGTTGTAGGGACTGTGGGGGCAGGAGCAAAGTGGGCTAGCAGAGAGAAGAGTCATGGTGCGGCATCTCTAGACAAGCTGGAGACTTATAACAAGGTAGGCTCCAGGGAAGATATGGGGAGGACTCTATCTGAAATCCCTTGTAGTGAGGGTCATGGAGACTGAAAAAAACACCTCTTACTAGACAGGACTCCTAGTGAAGGGTGGTGCAATACTTACCCACGCACAAAGCCTTTTTTAGTTGTGAGAGTTTTATTCTTCAGCAACAGCCTCTCACAAAATGGGCTTTATACTGAGTAGATGAAGAGAAAATGAATTCTTTGCTTTAACTGTCTGAATGAGATGGGATAGCAAACCAAGTTGTAAATGTACACAATATTGAAATTACTATTAACAAGACAAAACAAGAATGTTCCAGAACACAAATCAGAAGTCTAATGGGGAACTGTTGAAGCACTGGAAAATATTCAAAATTTTATGCAGCATTAAGTGGAAAATGCTGAATTCTTAGTTATCTACAACTGTAGTTTAGTGAGAGGCAGATGTTATTAATGCCATTTTTAAAAAAGAGGTTAATTTTAACAAGGTGGAACTTAGATGAAATGCAAGTTAGCCCAGGATAGGGGTGGGAAACCTTTTGCCACCACAAGCAAAAGCAAAGTTCCAAAGATGAAATATGGAAAGCCTTTCCATGAAACTTTATCATCTTCCACATTAGATAACTAATTCTATTCACGACTCCCCAAATCTTTCAAATTTTATTATGTATCTAATTATTTATTTAATAATTTATTCATATTATGTGCCAATATGTAATCTTCTCCTTGTTATCTTCCTTTTCCCAACTTCCTTCCCTCTTTCTCCTTATTACCCTGCCCTAAACCTCTAAGAGGTGTAGTCTTCTCCCACCATCTGATCACAGCCTATCATGTCTCATCTAGATAGCCTGCATCTTCTTCCTGTGTTCCCACAGGGTCTCTTCAACGAGGGGCAGTGATCAAACTGTATCAGAGTTCATGTCAGAGGCAGTCCCTGCTCTCCTCCCTCCCCTTCCCCATGTGGAGAACAAGATGTCCATTGCCTACACCTGAACAGGGGTGTCTAGGTTCTCTGTGCGCAATGTCCTTGGTTGGTGCATCAGTTTATACAATCCCCCCTGCATCCAGCTACATAAGCCTTTATAGTCTTCTTGTGGAGCTCCTGAAAACCCTCTTCCATCCTCCACCCCAGTCCTTCCATACCCTAAGTCTTCCATACAACTCCTCACAGTGTTTCGCCCAGAGATCTACTGCAAGTCCTAGTATTTGTCCTGTTCCCATGCTGCCTGGAGTCTCTCAGAGGAGACTCAGTTATATTTGTAGATGGTGTCTAGCATTTCTGTCTTCTGAGAGGCTCCACCCAGTAAAGGACAAAAGAACTGCACAGACTTAGAGCCAAAGGTTGAGGCAGAGCTCAGGGAGCCTTGTGGAGAATTTGCATGAAAGGAAGAAGGATCTAGAAGGGACAGGAGCTTGAGAAGAAGGCCAACAGAGTCAATTAATCTGGGCCGAGAGGGGTCTTAAGAGCCTGAACCACCAACCAATGACATGCGTGGACTGGATCTAGGCCTCCTATATATATATACTCTATGGGCAATTTGGTCTTCTTGTGCATCGCCTAGTAAGGGAAGTGGGAATTGTTTCTGACATGGACTCTGTTGCCTGCTTTTCAATCACTTCCCCCTGGAGGGGCTCCATTGCTAGGCCAAAGAGGATTTGCTCTGTCCTGATGTGACTTGAAGTGCTGGGGTGGCTTACTGGGGCCTCCTTTTCTGGAGAAGTTGGGGAAGATGGAGGAGGGAGGTTGAGGTCAGAGGAGGAGGAGGGGACAACAATTTTTATATGAAGTGAACAACTAAATAAATAAAGTAAAAAAGAAAAAGAAAATGTGGTCAGTCCAAGATTTGCCTTAGTACTGTGAGGTAATCTTATTAGTTACTGTTGGCCAGGAAATGAATAAAAAGCACATGTATAGCATGTTATAAAAATGTGTTTAATAGATGTGTGTGTTGCTGAACTCTCTACACCAAATAAGGATTCATATTGATGCTTGGAACTCCAATTCATAAGCAACAGGATTATACACTACTCTCTAGACATACTAGTAACTTCCTTGTACTTTCACACTGGTGCCAATTTTCATACAATTTCAGAAATGTCAGCCTATTCCTTATAAAAACCAATTATTTTCCAACCTAGAGTACATTACTGTGGATATGTTTGATTCTTGTTTTCTTCAGTTTTACAGTTCTGTTTACAGTACAGTTAAACCTTTCCAATGGTATTCACAGTAGCTTAGCTTAAATCAGGCCATGCATTGAACTATTGTCATCTAGTTAAAAAATGTCCTTTTTGCTTTCATTATGACATATTTGGTTGTATGTTGTATCTTTTATATTTGCATTAATTTTGTGTCATTATTTTTTAATGTAAAGTTAAGTGGCTTTTAACAAATGAAGAACATCATTTTTCCACCACTGAAATACTATATATGATTAATGCCAGTAATTGAACACTTCCTCTGTTATTCATTTAGTCAATATATTTCCCTAAAGACTTAAAACAGGCACCACCAACTGGTATGCCAGTTTCAAACTCTTCTCTGTAGTGCTTTTGATCTTCACTTAGGAAGGAGCATCCTCAGTTAATTAACTTTGTGTGAATTAATAACTCATGTGTGCTCATCATTGAATACTACTCCACTGAATGTGGACCCTATGCTGTACAGATTTCTTCTGGTGATAAATTGCAACATTGTCTTCCACTGTGGAGATACCAGGTTGCAGGCCTATCTGCAATGTTTAACAGCTTCTGTCATGTTGCTCATGCATCTATATAGGGAGTTTGACATTTGAAAAATTCTACTGGGTATTTAGTGATTCCTTCTTGATGTTGCAATCAGCATGCCCTTAAGCAAAATATGAGTTATGCAGCTTTGCCTTTGTGCTCTCCGAAGTTCATCTTCAACAGCATGCTATGAGATACGTAGAAAAACTCATGTTTGATTCTTTCTGCTGCTAATTCTTTAACATTTCAGCAGTCTCCTCTAGGAATCCAGGGTCTACAAGGGTCAGAGGAGTATGTCAGTCCTTCTAGAGGGATAGAAGTGCAACTGACTATAAGACAAAAGAAATGTCAGAAGAAAGGAAGTAAATATAAACTTCTTTTACACTGGAGAGACAGAGAGAAACAGAGTATTGAGCCAAATTATTTAACTATGAATACATATATTTGCTAATAAATCCAGGAAGAATAAAATATCAAATTCACTCATAAGTAGCATATAGAGACACTCTTATGACCCAGCCAGTACAGAGGGAAAACAGGAACTATGTCTTTATCAATGAAATTACAAGAATTTAAATATAAAATCATGAAGAAAGTATGTTAGGGGTCATGATGCCTCAGAAAAGAATGTCTTGAGAAAAAAGATCCATGAACAATGCATCTCACAAACTAGCTTGCTAAATGATGGAGGTGTGAAGGACCAGTTACTCTGTCAATTATTAGAACATGCTGATATTTCTGAATTACAGAAGCATTGGAAATATATTTGAAGTTACTCTTTTAATATGCATAGAACATAACCATAATTAGTTTTTTTTGCCCAAGATACTAAATAACCAAATATGTGTTTTTTTAAATCATATAACTTTATGCATTCTCTTTTACTCTATTAAGATATTTATTATGCTTCTTGTAAGAAGCCAGAGGTGACCTGCGAAGATGGTTCACTACTCACTTGACACAGAAAACCCTACAAAATCAGGCAAATCAAGAGGTACAAATCTTCGTGTTCACTTTAAGAATACCCAGGAAACAGCTCAGGCAGTTTGCATCAAGGTATGCATACCTGAAAACCCACCAAGCATCCGAAAGGTGTCACTTTAAAGAAGAAATGTGTGCTGTCCAGCAGTATAATAATGGAGTAGAGAGGTGCGGCCAGGCTAAACAGTGGGGCTGGACTCAGGGTAGGTGGCCAAAAAAGAGTGCTGAATTTTTGCTGCACATGCTGAAAAATGCAGAGAGTACGAGTGAACTTAAGGGTTTATATGTAGACTCTCTAGTAATTGAACATAACCAGGTGAACAAGGTACCTATGATGCCCATGGTTGGATTAATGCATACATGAACTCCCCCTGCCATGTCGCATGGTTGGATTAATGCATACGTGAACTCCCCCTGCCACGTCGAAATGATCCTCATTTAAAAGGAGCAGATTGTTCCAAAGCCAGAAGAAGAGGTGGGCACAAAAGAAAGGCATCCTAGATGAAACTGAGGAAACAAAAACTGATGACACTGGAATAAATTCGGCAATAAAATAAAATAATAAAAATAAAATAAAATAAATAAATGCAGATAAAAGTTTTTTTTTTATGTATATTATTCTATTCTACTTTGCTAAGATGTACTTCTAGCATGCCTACCTTGCTTGCTTTGGAGATAAACAAGGGGTAAAAGAAAGAGAAAAGGCAGAAGCTTGAAGAAGAGTGAGGAAGAAGGAAGGGAAGACACAAGCAAGAAAAAGGGACAGATTTGATAAAGGTGACTATAATACCTTTGGAATTAATTTTTTTTTTAACAATATAGTGGTGAGCATGATTAAGACTTTAAGAGGACACTTGTGATCTTAATAGGAACTTGTTCACCTTTTCTCAAACAAAATTTAAATGGTTTATACTCAAGCCAGTTTTTTTGAAGTTCGGAACTCAAATAATACAAAATATTACATCAGTGATACATTAAGTAGTGGGTCTTTTTACATTGTAATTATGCACTAGAGTTTATTGCCATTTCCCTTCTTATCGTCCTAATTTCATCCTTTGCTCTTCACACCAGGTTTCATCATTCTTCCGTCCTCCGTCCTGCATTTCTGCACCTCTTACTCCCACATACACACTTTTAAAAAGTAGAATTGAATGCATTCTTTATGTTGAAATTTCCAAAGGCATTTTTATCACTTTTAAGGAATAGTTTCAAAACATCCTTGGCACGTGTTTAGAAAGCCCAACTACCATCTCAATATCTTACTAATATGTTCTATTGAATATGTATCCTATATATGAAAATGACACAAATATGTAAAATTTATTGAGTTAGGTAATTGTGTGTATACCTTTAGAAATACTTTATATACTCAGGATGTCTCTGCTTTACATTACTTTTCTTTCTTTCTTTTTTTTTTTTTTTTTTTTTTTTTTTTTTTTTTTTTTTTTTTTTTTTTTTTTTTTTTTAGGTTTTAGTTGAGTAACTCCTAACTATGATGTTACAGCTTTCATAGTAGAAAATGTAAAATTTAATAAATCATGGGACTTTAAATAACATCAATAAATAAATTAGTTTATTATACTGAATTTAACAAACCATTATAGAAATAGGATATCAGGATCCATGCTTGCCATATCACTTCTTCAGTCTCCTTCCTGCATCCTTTAGTTCCTTACTTTCCCTCTCACTCCCACATATACACATTTTAAAAGTAGGTCCCACAAAATCTAGGAAATAAATAGGAATAATTTTTAGGTGTCTCAACTTTCTCACTTAGGTCCTGGAGAAATGGCACTCTAAATTATGAGCACTGCTCTCTCTTTTAGAGTACCTGGGTTCAATTACCAGCAGCTCCAGGCAGCTTACAATGGTGGAGAACTCCAGAATCAAGTGTAAATTCAGTGCCCCTCTCTAGCTGGGTTGGATACTACACACATACAGTGCACAGAAATACATGCAAGCCAAAATCCTATACAAATAAAAATTTAAAAAGAAAAGGTCAAAGAAGACTTCAAACTTGAATACATTGTATTCTTGCTAATAAAAAGATAAGAAAAATCACAGGAAAAAAAAACAATGAATGACTGGAAAAGAATCCATTTCTCCTTACCTAAAAGATGAAATAGACATGAATATTTTTTTGAGGTCAAAGCTGATTTTTTTCCTTGTCACAAATTTCTACCAATGAAATATCTTTCTCAGTGAAATCTTAAAACATTTACAAAGTAAGTTAAAAGCTGAAAAATTGTTCAGTAAAACAAAACATTTTATTTTCTGTCATCAATATGACACTATCAAAGTTAATTTTAAATTCAAGATCAGCCTTCTAAAATGAAACAAAGCTGTGATTTGAATGAGCAGAAAAATAAGATATAATTAATATAGTGATTGGAAGAATTTATCATTATATATTTGTAACATACACATTTGTATAATCTAACTTTAATACTTCAGTGTGTCCCTTTTAAATGTGATGTCATTTACTATAAGTGTGAAGTAATAAAATGTATCACATTATGTTTATAAATAATATACATTATGTATATAAATAATTTAAATATAAAACATAGAAATTATATTTTATTTTGAGAGGAGTTAGCCTTCTATTTTTCCTTTTCTATGGATAGTTATATATCCTATAAAAACAGGTTTTCCTGACCTGATTTTCATTGGACTGCTTTCTCTACAAATAGCTCTGAACTAGTTACTTTCAGCAGTGAGCAGTGCCCAATAGACCTATAGGTGAAAGAAGTATTGAATATAGCACACATACATTTTGTAGGGAGAAAGCACTAGAGAAATACAGCTCTGTGGTCATTATAAAAACTATGCTTTTATTTGCAGGTAAAGTGTAAGGAAATTTTTTTCTTCTCCAATTGCAGTGGGTAATAATGAATATCCTTTATGTGCAAAATACTTCAAATGTAGGAGGAAAGATGTGCAATTTTGCATGTAATAGTTCTGAAAATACCTTCTAAATATTTTTTGTTAGTCTCTTGAAGTTCTACCAGCTGGTTTTTCAATTACAGAACGCTGTAGAACAGATCATTCTGGGACAGATGAATTGCTGAAATTTTCAGTGGAGTGTGATCAAAGGCTGACAGAGGGCTTTACTGAGAAGATAAAGAAAGTAGAATGGGGTTGTGAAGTTTTATTTGACATTATTTCCTTATCTCCCAATGACTGAATAAAGCTTTGGAAAGTAAGCAATCTACTTTCCTCTGACCTTAAGGCCTGTGAGCCAGCTGCTTCAGTTAAATAGTTTGATAGTCTCTGTTTAAAAAAAAAAAAAAGATGAACTAGGCAGAAAGAAGGCTGTTGCATTAGGCAAAGCATGTGTTTTTGCAGTGGATGGAGCATATTATTTATGGAAATGTGCTGTTCACTACAATATTGACATCTCACACACCATGTTTCTATTAAACAGTTATAAACATGATCAATATTAATTAATTAACTAATACTAATCAATGAAACATTAGTTACATTATTTTGACACTATGTCAGTTGGGTATGTGTATATAAATTTCCGAAAGAAAATTACATATTACACAATTTTTTTCTATTTAATTGTTGCATAAGCGTTTAGATATTGGAGATGATTTTACCAACACGTGTAAAAAGCACTTGGTTGCCTACTGACTTCCTTCTCTCTCTCTCTGTGCATTCCCCAGAGGTAATTACAGGATTTATTCCTTTATACACTGGATGCATCTAGTGTTTGAGATAAAATTCTTACCTCATCTCAATTAGTCTCCCAATTTTCACTGGGTTTAGCACACTCTCTAAAACTTACATGTGTGTATTTATAGATATTCTTATAAATTGCTCCAGCCTGCTCTCTTCCATTGGCCTTTACACTACATATACTCACTTTTCATGCCCTTTCTTCTCAGTCTTCTTCCTCAATGTCATATGCTTCCTGAAATAATGTAGAATTACCTTGGTGATCATTATCTTGTTTAATTATAAACTTGTCCACATTCACTATTGCTGTAGGAGTAATAGTGTACTAACTATATTCTAGGAAGCATGAATGTTCGATCCAAACATTTTTCCATTTCTCAAAAAAATCAAGTTACTTGTCTAGCATTTGGATATCTTACGGAATCTATAATATCAGCAAAAATCAACATGATTTTATGTGATTACTCCCCAGAACAATTTGCCAGTATTTCTTCTTTTTAAATTTTAATTTATTGTAGTTTATTCAGATTACATCTCGATTGTTATGCCCTTGCTTGTGTTTTCCCATTCCAACCCTCCTTCTCTCTCCCACCTTATTTGTCTCCCTTAGAACTCTGACAGTGTCTTAATATAAGCGAGTATATACTATTTTCAGAGTTAAATGGTATATACTCGCTTATATCGAGACACTAGTCCAAGGGGTACGTCCCCATGGAAAACTTTACCTACCAGGAAAGTAGGTCAGAGAGGAGGATATCCTATTGAGACTTTAGGTGTGAGAAGCCTGGGAGAATGAGGAAATAGAAGGATCCAGAGGGTCCTGGAAAACTACAGGCGGGTCTGGGCCCTAGGGTCCTCCTCAAACTATGGCACCAGCCAAGGAAAATATAGTCAGTAAACTTCGAACCCCTACCCAGACTAGCCGATGGACAGGACATTCTCCACCGTTAAGTGGAGAAGGAGATCTGACTTTCACACAAACTCTGGTGCCCCATACTTGACCATGTCCCTTGGATGAGGAGGCCTGGTGGCACTCAGAGGAAGGATAGCAGGTTCCCAAGAAGAGACTCGATGCCCTATGAGCATATACAGGGGGAGGAAGTGCCCCTCAGTCACAGACATAGGGGAGGAGAATAGGGGGGGGAAGCGGGAAGGAGGGAGGACTGGGAGGATACAAGGGATGGGCTAACAACTGAGATGTAATTTGAATAAATTAATAATAAAAAAAAGGAAAATAAAAGAAAGAAAGAAAATGATGCCTCATTCCCAAGAAGAGGTGGATAGGTTTTGGCGACTGTATGGATGATAAGTGTTTGTTATTGTTTTAAAGGGGTTGGTTAAAGGAATGATAAATAAAAAAGTCAATTATTGAATCTAAAAAATAAATAAATAAAAGAACTCTGACAGAAGGAGCCCTTCTTCTGTGTGCCCACTGGATCTCCCAACCATGGAGAAGTGATCAAATCGGGGGCGGGGGTGCACCAAAGTACATGTCAAAGCCAGTCCCCACTCCCCCAACAACCATGGAGAATGAGCTGTCCATTTCCCACATCTCAAAGGGGCGGGGGATTGGTTTACTGTCTTTGGTTGGTGCAACAGTTTGTTTAGACACCCTTGGATCCAGATCCGCAGGCCTTGATGGTCTCCTTGTGGGGCTCCTGAACCCTCTGGGTCGATCTATTCCCCCATTCTTGCATACCACTTTCAGCACTCTGCCAAGACACCAGCAGCAAGCCCTAGGATCTGTGCTCTATATCAAAGTTTTATTCATTCATACATGACTCAAAATGTGTTTACCTCACTGGTAACTTATTGTCTCTCACATCAAGTCACATATTTAGGTCAGTATTAAAACATGAAACATTTATTCCGACACCATCCTGTTACTTTCATTTTAAAATTCCTCATGATCATCAAATCTTTTTAAAGATATTTATTAATTTATTCATATTACATCTCAATAATTAACCCATCCCTTGTATCCTCTCATTCCTCCCTCCCTCCCATTTTCCCCTTACTTCCCTCTCCTATGACTGTGACTTAGAGGGAACTCCTCCCCCTGTATATGCTCATAGGGTATCAAGTCTCTTCTTGGTAGCCTGCTATCCTTCCTTTGAGTGCCCCTAGGCCTCCCCATCCAGGAGATGTGGTAAAATATGTTGCACCAGAGTTTGTGTGGAAGTCAGTCCCCACTCTCCACTCAACGGTGGAGAGTGTCCTGTCCATTGGCTAGATCTGGCTAGGGTTTCAAAGCTTACTGCACATGTTGTCCTTGGCTGGTGCCAAAGTTTCCAAGCAAATGGTCACAAGAAGCAAGCTGATGTAGCCATTCTAATATCTAATAAAATAGACTTTTAACCAAAATTAATCAAAAGGGACGAGGAAGGACACTTCATGCTCATCAAAGGTAAAGTCAACCAAGAAGACATCACAATTTGAACATCTATGCTCCTAATACAAGGGCACCCACATTTGTAAAAGAACTATTAATGCTGGGCGGTTGTGGCGCACGCCTTTAATCCCAGCACTCGAGAGGCAGAGGCAGGCCGATTGCTGTGAGTTCGAGGCCACCCTGGGCTACAAAGTGAGTCCAGGACAGCCAAGCCTACAGAGAAACCCTGTCTCGAAAAACCAAAAAAAAAAAAAAAAAAAAAAAAAAAAGAACTATTAACAAAGCTTAAACCACTCATCGATCCCCACAAATAAAAGTGGAAGACTTCAACACACCACTTTCACTGAATGATAGGTCTTTGAAATAGAAACTAAGCCAGGAAATAACTTCATTCTTGCAGTTAAGGACAAGAAGTGAAGAGGGAGAGATGGCGTGAGGTAATGTGGATGAGAAGGGGAGATCTTTTAAAACAGTACTGGTTAACATTTATTTGACAATACTCACAGTTTAGATTTCTCCCTAGAGAAGGGAAATAATTATTACTGGAATTCTATTTATTTGTTGTTTTATAGAAATCATTATTTGGTGTAAATTCTGTTTTATTTTGTTTGTAGATGCAGAAAAAAAAGTAATGATTCATTACATTAAGCCAATGGCAATCACAGGACACATTTCACCAATGTTAACTGAATGAACCAGGAATAAAGTGACAATCAAATTTCATTTTTATGCTTGAAATAAGAGAATCCTAATCAAATCATCTTACTGATTGGGAAACAGACAATAAGCACCTCACCGGCAGCTGAGAAATCTCATTTCCCTGGGGAGGAGTCAATTTCCAGCTAGCAGTGAACACATGTGCTCAGAACATACTTACATTTAACAATGATAGCATATCATTTACACAGTTACTGTAGTTTGCATGCTTTACATATCTTATTTTTTGATGTGTATAGCTGTTATTAGTCTTTTTGATATAAATGTCAAAACAGTGACATAGAGAATTGAGGCAGTTTGCCTAGAAAATCACAACTATTAAGGATCAAGCAGATTTAAGCTTAAATAAGACAGATTTATGAACACAAGAATATGATTAGGATATTGTTTCATTCTTAATGTAACCACATATAGTCAACTAAAGTTTTTAATTATTTCACTATAAATTTGTTGAGTAAATTATAATATAGTTCACATTTTATATTAGAAGGACAGTGAAACTCAGGCACTGGTCCGTGCATAGTGATACCATAGTGTGACAAGCTAGTTTTGTTTTGGTTTTTTTTTTTTTTTTTTTTTTTTCTGCATTCTCAGATTCTGGGTACTCTTGAATGTAGTATAGATAAGATTAACTTCTAAGTGGGATAGATGTTGTCTATATACCCATGAAGATGGGTAGTTAGTCAAAATTCCATTACTTCCAAGCAAATGTACACTCAGTTGAACTTGACATAAATGTATATTTCATACATGTATATCTTAAAATACTTCTGAATGGAGTTTATTCATGAATCTGTTACTCAGTTGAACTTGACATAAATGTATATTTCATACATGTATATTTTAAAATACTTCTGAATGGAGTTTATTCATGAATCTGTTATTAAACTGTAATCATTTTCAGAACTTGAATTTCTGAGTTACTTTTCTATTAATATAAGCGTTTTTTACTAGTCTATCACATTTAATAAATTTTAAGATTGAAAGAAAATCTTGTGACTTTCAACTGATATCCATGACTCTGAACAGATGGACCTATTGTGAGCTCAAACTTAATTTTGTTTTGTGAGATTTTACTTTTTAATTAATGAGTATAATGAATAATTAGGTTTAATTGTAGTTTTAATTATCTTATTCTTATTTAATATGACTTTGGTGTGATAGCTGTTATATTTTTATGCCATTTATTATTCTTTGCAACGTATTTGTAGAATAATCAGAGGTCTTTGTAAATTTTACTGGAGAATGATCATGTAGTATTGTCATTCAAACAAACCTCATCTACCACTCAGTTTTTTCGTTGATATTTGTATAAACATTGATTTTGCTATTATAAAACCTCAACATGATTGGCTATCGAGCTAGATCTCATTTGATGAGCAAAGTATTCTGTAAATAAAATGGTTTTCTTTGTATCATTTCAGTGCAAATTAAATATTTCTTTTTTTACCCTTCTGTGTTCTAGTTTTAGCTAGATTATTAACTTATAGGTTTTTTATATCAATTATAGCTTAATAGTTTTTACACATTTGAAATATATCTACCACCAATCAATCACATCTTTGAAGAATAAATGATGTTTATATTTTTTGTTTGTTTTATTGAGATTATATTATGTAGTTCAGGAAGGCAGAGAAATTTGCATAATTGACCTTGAATACAAAGTGCTCAGGGTGCAAATAAGTGCTATCAGCACAGTGTGAAGAGATCAGGATACTGTGTTGTATATATTTGTACAACAGGCATAGAACAAAAAAAAAAAATGTGCCAATGATATACATATAGTGATCTCCATAGTAAGTATTCTTTTTAATCATTGCAGTGTTTTAAATGGTTTACATTTATTAACTCATTAAATTGTTATAAAATAAATAAATAAGTAATGATTTTATGGCTGGGGGCTTGGAGGACACCTCCATTTAAAGAAACTGGGGAGCATCCACAGAAAACCACAACTAGACATAATGCAGAGATCCAAAGATCATGGCTATCCTAGTCCCAGTGCACATGTCAACTTTTGGACTGGTGCATCTTCAGCTCAGTGAACATTATGTAAAAGGGGCTGAGGTGAATATAGGAGCGAAAATATCAGGAAATCTGCCATGAAGATGTCTTCTAAAATGGCTGCATAAACAAGACCTGGGAAACAGCAATATCAATGGACATGCTAACATAGAAGGGGAGTTAATTTCACTGTCTCAAATCTAAACAAAGAGCTATTCACTGCTGGAAAAGGAATTATTTGCCTCTACAAGGTATAAGTCCAACAATGACTGTCCAATGCAGGATGCTCACTCATGAAACCATATGACACCATCAACAAATTACCTCAGCATATTGCATGTTTAAAGATGTAATATCATACTTTAGACTAGATACCTGTTTCTTATTATCTATTATATGCTGTGTTAATTCGCTGCAATAGAGCCACTTACTTATAAATGTCAGTGATTGCCCACTACTTCAATCTCTAGGATCTTGTTATGTTAAGTGATTATTTTCTCATCACTGGAATAAAATCATGTATTCCGATTATCAATTATTCTTGGATTTCATTTGTATATAACAACAATAATCTGTCAAGAACATGTCAATTAAATGAATTAAGTAACAGTTTAAACAAAAATAAAATTCAGACACAAATACAGCAAATAAATTTATTACACAAAATTCTATAGCAATGAAGATATCTCTTTAACAATGGATGGATGTCCCACTTAAAATTTTTGTGTGAATTATTTGAGTACAGCAAAGGAAATAATCCCATTGTGGATCATTGTAAGAAAGTTTCAGCAGAGTTTACATTAGATTTTCGAATACATTAAGGTTATTGTTTGTTGAACATATGAAATTTAGTGCAATATAAATTGGCTACAGAGTGTACTGAAAACTCTAATTTTCTAAGGCTATTGTATTATGTAATAGAAGTAAAAAATACCTGGATAACAGCAACTGAGCACCTGGGCTGGAGCACAGAGGGTGCCGGATATCAGCATCCAGCTTGCTGAGAGGAATTAATCCTGTCAGGTTGGATCCAGTGTCAGTGTCCGGTTCTTTTGTTCTGAAAACATAAATTCTCACAAGTTAACTCCTAGCAATGCCTAGCCTGCCTCAATGTAGAAGATGAGCATCAAAAAGCCTCTTTATGGAGTTGGCTTCAAATGTGGCAAACCAGCCACTGGGAAAAATGTCCTTGTTTCTGCCACAGACAGAATTCTGCCTAAAAATGGACATGTTTAGATGCAGGCAGAGTCAAAAGCCAAACTCTGTCAAGGCAGAGTAAGCATGTTCTCAATAGTTCCTGCCTCGCAAAAATGTCTGTCAGATATATTGGGCCAGAAGGTTGAAGATGATGATCCAACACTATAAAGAGTGTTGGGTGACTGTTCAGGCAGTAAACTGACTCAATCATTTTTTCATTTTTGAAGCTGATAACTTGCACTCCGGGTTCACTCAGATATTTATGTTTTATCCTTTCTCATGTCTCTGATGGGTTTGAAGACCAGATAGTTTAGTCTTTCAATTAAGCTTAGTAGGTTAGGGGTTAAGATGTTTTTAGGTCAAGATAGATGTTTTAAGTTAATAGAGATGAGATATGGTAGATATTCATCTCCATTCAGAAGTTTAGACCTAAAAGGTTAGGACATATGTTTACTTCAAATTTGCCAAATACAAATAGCCAAATCACTTTGAATGTAGCATTTATATAATTCCTGCTTGTCTCATTGTTCTTCCTGCTATATGTAGTTTATTACACTCGTATAATAATATAAATGTATATGTTAAAAGGGAAACATAATAAAAAATTTCAAAGAAATGCAACTAGATAAATGAGATAAAGATTTACAGGTGATAGGATCAGTGATAGAGGTAAAGTGTTGATATCACAAACTTAGAGATTGAGACAGAGAACATAGGTGTTAAAATGGCATAGTTATGCACATAGAGAGAAAAACAAGAGTAGATGGAAATAGAGATGGATATAGAGATAGACAAATAGAGGTAGATAAAAATATGCTAAATGTCAAGGCAGTGAGATATGATATAAACACTGAGAGATTTATAATGAAAGACTGACTCATGCAACTTTATTACCCTAAGGTTTATACTTTTATTTATTTAATTTCACCTTGCTTTGATAATTTTTTGTCATACATTATTTTAATGTAGAATGAGAGTTTTGTCTTCACATATGTCTCTGTATTGTAAGGACCAGAGAAACTACATTTTGAAAAAGAAACTCCGTTTTGTGATAAATCTGGCCAAGGGTGAACAAAGATTCCAGGAAAAACCACAAAGTAGACCGAACAGAAAAATTTTCCTAGCAACACAATCAGCTCACCTTGGGAAAGCACTCAGAGTCCAAATATACTCTCTGCTTGTCAAGCTGATCAGCAGATGGTCTGGCACATAGCAACAGCCAATTAGGAGAAACCAGGCTGAAGTTCCTAATACCTGCTCCGTCTGTTACATTCTTAGCCTTTTGAGGTCTAGCATGACTGCTTCAACCAATTTTTTTCTATAGGTCAACTTGCTTCTACACCTATTATCCAACCACGAAATGCCAAGGCTTGTAACTCCCTGCTTTCAGTTTCTCTGTCCAATCACATACTAAAATCTATTTGATTGTCTAAAACCTTTAAACACCCCTCTCAATTGAGACTCAGGGCCACTTCCTTGCATCTGCTTTGTCAGTGCATAGAAAGTATGCTCTGAGATCGAACTTCTTTGTGATTGCATTTCGATTCAGCTCTTGGGTGGTATGTCCAATGGTCTGTCATGACTTGGGCATAACAGTATCCCTTGCATGCAGTTCCAAATGGGGCCAGAAGGGAGTTACTTGTCCTGATCTGCGATGTGGTTGCTAAGAATCAAACCTGGGTCGTCTGACAGACAAATAGCCAAGTGATTTTAATTGTTGAGGCTTCTTTCTAGCTCCAAGCCCGAATATTTTAAATTGAATGCTGAGAAAATTGAGTAGTGTAGTCTTATCCAAATTCTAAAGGTACTAGAACCAAGGTGCTATTGTGTGTGTCTTTTCTCTCTCTCTCTCTCTCTCTCTCTCTCTCTCTCTCTCTCTCTCTCTCTCTCTCTCTCTCTGTATTGCTGTTTGGGCTTTCAACAGGATAATATGCACATAAAAGCTCATTCTGAGAAAGTAGGTACTTCCTCTGACTTTTCTTCTCTTCAGATTGTCTTAGCAGTTAGATGAGACAGAATATGGGTGAGAGTAATATGTATCCATTGACTTACTCAATTCTACAAAGAGTTCACTGACACATAAAAAATTGAAATCATAAAATGAAATGAACACACACACACACAAA
The DNA here is from genome assembly GCF_903995435.1 of Acomys russatus. NCBI lineage: Eukaryota > Metazoa > Chordata > Mammalia > Rodentia > Muridae > Acomys > Acomys russatus. The sequence goes on along the minus strand of NC_067154.1, from coordinate 36,338,678 downwards.
CACAAATACCTTATCCTGAATGCCAGTCATAATTTTGCAGTCTTTCAAGGTTATTATTTTATATATTATTTTCTATTTTGCAAGGTATTTATAATTAAAATACTGTAATATAGGTTATAATATAATTTCTAATAAAATAATAATATAAAAATATGGATCTCTAGTAGATGAAACACCTAAAATTAAGAAGATTTTAATATGTATTCTTAATTAGAGAGAAAATTACTTTCATTTTTTAAGAAACAGATGACTAATGTTTTCTTAGGGATGGGAAGACAGTGTATGATACTTAGATAAAACTTAGTGTATGATTAAATAAAATCTGATTGCATCTCTAATTTTAAATACGCAATATTATTCAAAGCTAAAAGATATCTTCCTACTGACTTTCAACACAGTGCTAAGAATTTCAAATGTACAACTTTATAAAAGGCACTCCATATAATTTGGCTACAAATTCTTTTTTATTATATTTCATTTTTACATAAACATTTTTATTATTACACATATATACAATAGACTACCTACAGCAAGAAGAATCAGGAAACAGTCAGGCGCTATATAAATATTACATTCATAGTGTTTTGTCTATTTGTATTTGGCAACCTTGAAGAAAACATTTATCCTATCTTATTGCGTCTAAAATTCTGAATGTAAATCAATATCTATCATATCTCATCATTATCAACTTAAAACATGTATCTAGACCTGAAAATATCTTATCCCCTAAACAACAGATACAGTCTAGCATCATGAGAAGGCATGAGGACAAGGTTGTTCACATTGTATCTGTGTTTAAAAAATCAAATTCTTCATTTGCATTCTCTCTTTTTTATTCACTGCCCATCAGATAGCGTGATCATATTTGTAGTCGGTTTTTCCTCTTGGAAACTTTTTGAGAAATCCTTGAAGGACATCCACTGAAGAATACTTTTAGGTGATTCCAAGCTCTTTCAGATTTGTAATCAAGATCACCCACAGTGAGTTCCCTCCTTATTAACTTGACACCCAATGTATCACTTCTAAACTAAAACATCCTACTGCTGGTCCTTAAGGACCCTTTCATAATACAATATTCAAACAGCTCATTTGTAACATGGCCATAATCCTAAAATGTTTCAACACTGTTCACAAGTTCGAGGGCCTATTTATTAGTTGTGAGACTTTTTAAACTAGCAGCAAAAAATTACACAGTTCCAATATATAATGGCAAATAATAAACACTGCAAAAGGAAATGATGTAATAGCAAGATGGATTATGCTAAGGCAAGACCAATATGAAACAGCACAAATATCAAGTCCTGCAATATGTATGTCCATTATTTGGTGCTCTTAAAGGCATTAACCGGGTTTAATATCTTTCTTCAGTAGATGTCCTAAGGTTTTGGAAACCTTCACTTTCCTGGCATCTACATTGTTGTTCAGTTTTAACTTGACAGCTTCACAAATATCCTTGAAGGACCTTCTTGCAGGGAATCCTATCTTACAATGCTTGATTCTCAATGGCTTCTGGAAGCTTGATGAAAGCCTACAAGACTCAAAAAACTTTTGCATTTGCATTTCAATAAGCTAACACCATCTGTACAACATTACAGAGCCTACTGATATAAATTTATCCTGTCTTACCTCTCTCACGGCCATATTAGCATCCATGCGACTTGGGTACTTAACCTTGGAAAAACAATTTCCTAGGTGGTAGGATTTTGTCCAGAGAAGATACACTTAATGGTATTCAGAATAAACTTCATCTTCGTTCCAATAATATTTTTTTCCTTTGAGCTAGAATCTTCATTGAGTGGAGTTTATCTCCAGGTACCTTTTCTACTGTTTGAGTGCAAGGTTCTGGGTTCTTCCTTAGCATTCCTAATCTTTTTTTTTTTCTTTTTTAAAAATTATTTATTTATTAATTTATTCTTATTACATCTCAATTGTTATCCCATCTCTTCTAACCTCCCATCCCTCCCTCCCTCCCACTTCCACCCTATTCCCCTCCCCTATGTCTGTGACTGAGGGGGACCTCCTCCCCCCGTATATGATCATAGGGTATCAAGTCTCTTCATGGTAACCTGCTATCCTTCCCCTGGGTGCCACCAGGTCTCCCCACCAAGGGGACGTGGTCAATTGTGCTACAACTCAATAATTACAGAATCTTTACTATCTTTCTAGATTCTTCTTATCATTAATTAATTTATTTAATTGCTTTATATCCTGCTCATAGACCTGTCTTTCCTTTCTTCTCAGTCCCTTTCTCCCTCCTTCTTTCCCTTCCCCCATTTTTAAGAAAAGTAGAGTCCACCCCTATCCACCCACCCCAGACCTTCAATCACATCAGGAAGAGCATGATCTTTTCCCCTGTGGCCTGGCAACAGTTTCACCAGAAGAAGTGTTCAAAAAGCAGATGACAGAGTCCACATTAGAGACAGGCCCTCCCTTCTTTCCTTACTCATATGAAAATGTTTAAAATTTTAGGCCTTCAAATGACAATTATCATGTTAATGGTATTTTTATTTCAACAAGGTGATGTTCAGTGTGCTCTTTTATTCTGATGCATTGTTTTAGTTTTAGTAGCGTGTAGATTGAACACAATATATTTGTGGGTCTTATTCCGTTTAGAGTAAAAGTAAAGAGTTACTTAGCACTGCTTTTCAAAAGGTCATTGTAAAAATTATATGTAAATGTCTTTAAATTCATAAAAAGAAAAGGAATCTCTACCCACGAATGGTACTGAGGATGTAAAATTAGAAGAGACATTTTGTCAGGGAAACAGATACACTGGAAAGCAGTTGATAGATGGTTAATCTCCTGTATAACTCTGAGACTTAAATTTCTTCCAAATATATTATCATTTTTACTTTCTTGTAAAAAATGTTACTAAAGAAAACATGAAATAATAATTTTGAAGTTTTGTGTGATGTCAGAAAAGAGTTTCAGCCTTTCCCTGTTGAATATGCCCCACTATTATATACTGAATGGTGCTAACAATGATTCAAGCATACATCCTTTGAATATTAAACACTTTGAACCCTACTGATTAACATGAAGGAGCTTATTCTCTGAGTATCTCATCTACATCTGTCATATTTGGGGCCTGAAAATAAATACAGTTATCTTGTAAAATGAAGCTTATCATGTAAATTTTGTAATTGAATTAAAATATAATTATTCTTACATCTATCCAACATGTAATTTTATTCATTATAGGATAACATTTGGGTTTACTTAAATAACATATATATGTATTTACATATAAATTATATAAGTATAAATTAATTTTAACTTGAAGATATTATTTAAAAAGTATAGTGAATATTGCTGTCCCATATAATTCTGACTCATACAGCATGATTGTGGCCTCCAAGGAAATAAAATTGTTTTAGTCACATAAGCATACAAATATAAAAAGTAATAACTCCTAGTAGACAGATCACTGAATGTAAAATCAGACCCAGTTTTCAGTTCTGAACTCTGACTTTTAGCCATCTCATGGCTTAGCTTGATTAATTTAAACACCATTAATATATCCATAAAATAATAAGAATTCTTTTAAGACTTGTTCAAAGAAAGTATTGTGTAAATGAACTTCACAAATATTCTCTGACTATATTTATCTTTAATTTTATATTATCCTGAGTACCATAGGGAAATAGTTCATACTCTTTCTATGTCTGGCAATAGGAATAGCATCATTTCTTGTAACTGTATTTTCAATAAAATAAAAATAAATTTAAAATTATTAATATTTCATGAGTCAAATAATCTCTTCAAAATGTCTTGGTGAATAAAAATATTAGAATCTCTAACATATGATGACACTAATAAAAACACAGACTTAGACTACTGACTGCCTCTTATCACATTCCATTAAAATATATTGGGGTGGCTCAAAATCTTCCTTCATTCCAATAAAACATTTTATAAAGACTAAATGTTTTCAATGTAATTCTAAATGATTAAAATCATTGTGGGCAAAAAAAAAAAAATCATTGTGGGCTTATGGAAGAAGATATGTTTCTGTAAAAATCATTACTAGTATTCAAGTTTCACCTTTCATAAATACCCAGAACTAGGAACTGTGTTTAAGAAATTGTACATGTAGAGTTGTTTGAGATGCTGAGCAGCATTTAAAAAGTTTTAAAAGCAGCTTTGGGGAGGGGGGAGCAAGTAACATGAAAGAGTTACTTAAAGTATGATGAGTATATGGCATATGTATAAGAATGTGGGCTTTTTCTGCAAGCAGAGTGTAGCTCCTGACTTTGGAAAACAAACCATGATCCTCATCAATATAGATTACATGGGATGGATTATGCCAATTACTTGAGTGACAATAGATTATTCAGGTGAAGGTACAGCTGTTAGCCATCCTTATAATCTGATCTCAGGCTTGTGTCCCTAAACAGAGAATCGGATGAATGTATCATTTCTCACCTAGACAATCATGAGATAATAAATTTTATTTTAAGCTGCTATGTTTTGGTTAAATTATTAACTAGCAATAGAAAAACTGATATTTTAATTCAACAAATTGTTTTTCTGAACCAGGAATATTAAAGTACTATGTTGAATAATGTGGAAAAAATAGATCCACCAAGTGTGACGGTTGCCCTTTAACATATGCAAAAATTTGTTGTAGATATAATAATGCATAAAGAACTAACTATATAACAACACACATGGATTCTAAAGACAGTATGTATAGACAGTGCTAAGGGTGCAAAAATCATGATTTCTAAGAAAAATTATAAGAAATTTGTTTTGAGATTTTAGAAAATCAGCCTGCACTCTGTAGAAAGATGTATTGACAAAATTTAGTCAGTAAGATACTAAATCATCTGAATATTTTCTATTTGTTGATAATATGCATCATTTCTTGATTATTAATTAACATAGTATAATTGTATACATGTACAGCCGTATATGTATATGAGGCCTTTTGACTTTTAATCCCTGAAAGGTATCCATCACTGTTGTCTCATTTCTTCACTCTTGCTATTAACCTTTCCTTCATTCATGAATTTACTTTTGAGTTATATTACCATACATGATCCATAAGTATGATGAGTATATTAGGACCATCCATATTAGTCTTGTGATGTCACTAGAGGAAATATAACTGACTGCCGCAGGTGTCTATTCATAAGCCCATTATCTGGAAATGGTTCATCAGTGAGTGGTCCTCTCACTCTGCCCTCCATCAAAACTAAGCTTTTGGTTAGCCTACATGTAGAAAACCCACTATAGGTATCCTCACTTGCTATAAGTTCATGGCTGCAGTTACTCTATCTTGCACAACATAAGGTGTTTTGAAACACTTCTCTCCATCCCCTAACTTTTACATTGTTTCTTGTTTTCTTTTGAAATGTTCTCTGAGCCTCAGAGAGAATTGAATAAATGTCTTCTTTAGAATGTAGCACTCAGACCCCCACTGTATTTAGCACTTTATACAACTCTAATTTTCTACATACTACACCATTTAATGGAAATATAGGTTGTTTCTCTGAACTAAACAGGGAGAGACTTATTTCAGTTTCACTGAAATCAGGGACAAGACTAGGTTGTCCATTCTCTGTATCTTTTCAATATAGAACTTGAAGTCCTAGCTAAAGCAATAAGACAACTAAAGGAGATCAAGGGAATACACATTGGAAAGGAAGAACTCAAAGCATCACTATTTGTGAATGATATGTTAGTGTTCTGAATAATTCTACCAATGAACTCCTACAACTGATAAACCCCTTCAGCAAAGTGGCTTGATTCAAAATCTACTAAAATAATCAATAGCCCACCTGTATACAAATGACAAAAGGGCAGAGAAAGAAATTAGGCAAATTACACCCTTTACAATAGCCACAAATAATACAGAGTATCTTGGTGTAACTCTAAAAAGAAAATGAAAGACTTATATGAAAATAAACTTCAGATGTCTGAAGAAAGAAATTGCAGAAGATAACAGATTACAGAAAGATCTACCATGCTCCTGGATCAGGAGAATCAACGTAGTAAAAATGACCATATTACCAAAAGAAACCACCATATTCAATTCAATCGCTATAAAAAATACATATATAATTCGTTACAAACTTTAAAAGATAAATTATCAGCTCCATATGGAAAAACAAAACACTTAGCACAGCAAAAACAATCCTGTACAATAAAAGATCTTCTGGAGAAATCTCCATTTCTGATCTCAAGCTGTGCTATAAAGCAACTGTAATAAAAACTGCATAGTGTTGGCATAGAAATAGTCTTGTTGACCAATGAAATGGAATTGAAGACCCAGAAATAAACCTACAGTCCTATGGACACTTGATTTTTGACAGCGAAGCCAAAACCACAGAGTGGAAAAAAGATACCCTCTTCAAAAAATGATGCTGTGCAAAACGAGTGTCCACATGTAGAAAAATACAAACAGATCTACATTTATTCACTCAGAACAAAACTAAAGTCCAGGTGGATTAAAGACCTCAAAATATCATGAGATACACTAAATTTGTTATATGAAAATGGTGAAAAGATCCTTGAATTAAATGTCATAGGAGACAACTTCTTGAACATAACACCAATAGCTGAGTTTCTAAGTTTAACAATTAATAAATGCACCTCATAAAGCAAAAAAGCTTCTGGAAGGCAAAGAACACTGTCAATAGAACAAAACAGCAGCCTACAAACTGGAGAAGCCTACATCCAATAGAGGGATAATATCCAAAATATATAAAGAACACACAAAATTAAACAGCACCGAACCAAATAATCCAATTAAAAAGTGGAGTATAAAACTAAACAGAGAATTTTCAGCAAAGGAATATTGAATGGCAGAGAAAGACTTAAAGAAAGACTCATTGTCCTTAGTAATCAGGAAAATGGAAATCTAAAGGACTCTGAGATTCCTTCTTACACTTGTCAGAATGTCTAAAATCAAAACCTTAAGTGACAGCATATGTTGTTGAGGATTTGGAGAAAGGGGAACACTCCTCCATTGCTAAGGAGAGTGCCAACTTGTACAACCATGTTGGAAATCAATCTGGTGCTTTCTCATAAAACTGGAAATAGTTCTACCTAAAGACATCACTATACCACTCCTGGGCATATACTGAAAGATGCTCTACCATACAACAAGGACATTTGCTCATCTATGTTCATAGCAGATTTATTCATAATAGCCAGAATCTAGAAATAACCTAGATGTCCCTCAATCAAAGAATTGATAAAGAAACTATAGTACCTTTACACATGGAATATTACTCAGCTATAAAGAAGAAGGAAATCTTTAAATTTGCAGGCAAATGGATAGAAGTAGAAACGATCATCCTAAGTGGGTGACCCAGACCCATAAAGACACACATGGTGTATACTCACTTATAAGTGGATATTAGGCCAACATAGATGTCCTCTGAGTATGTCCACTCAGGATGAGGAGTGATCAGCCAGACAATGGGATCAGTTGCTGGACTCTGTTGGGAGTGGTCTCGAAGAATGAGGGCCCAGAAGGACCCAGAGGCATCAGAATCCCCACAAATAGACCATCAAGGCTGATAGATTTGGACCCGGAGGGCCTGCACATGTTGTTGCACCAAGGAAGCACAATGCATGCAAGAAATCTAGACCCATATTCAGATCTATCCAATGGACAGTTGTACAGTTGCGGGGAGAGCAGGGACTGCCTCTGACATAAACACTGGTGTCCCCAATTTGATCACTTCCCCTTCATGGACAGGCTTGGTGGTACACAGAAGGAGAAGCTGGCTACCTGGATGAGACATGATATGCTGTGGTTATATAGTTGGGGGAGGAGGTCCCCTTCTGTCAGAGGTCTAGGGGAGGGTAATAGAGCAAAAGAGAGAGGGGGCAGGGAACAGAAAGATACAAGTGAGGGAATAATAATTGGCATGTATTTTGAATAAATTATAATAAAATGGGAAACATCATTTGCTTATTACAATATAGACTACTGGGTTTGTATTAATCTGTTAAACTGCAACCCTGTTATTCAGATAGAGGAACTAGATAGCTCATTCTCCACAGTTTTGGGGAAAGTGGGGACTGCCTTTGATATGAATTCTGGTGCCCCTGATTTGATCACTTCCTCTTAGTTGGGAAGCCTGATGGGTACACGGAGGAAGTTGATGCAGGCAACCCTGATGAGACTGTAGTCACAGAGTGGGGAAGGAGTCCCACCCCCAGAGTTAGGGGTAAGGGGAGTAAGGAGGAAGAGGGACAGAAGGTTGGAAATGAAATGTAACAGCTGGGGGATAGCAATCCGGATGTAACATGAATAAATTTTTATAAATACATACATCTAAACATATTTTGAAGGTCATTTGACATTTCTGTCTATGGTATTTTGACAGGGTTTATGTACCAGATATCAGTTTCCTTCCATGGAGCAGGCACTGATCCTAATCATATAATCATCATTATCCCTAGAGCTATCATGCTACTATTGAACAAATAATCATGCAAATGAGCATTACAAGTAAGAAAACACTCTTGTCTGGCAGATTGGTTCCCTATTTGGTAGTACACCCACCAGGCTGTGTTATTCACACCTTTTCTAACCCAGCCTTCTTCATAGTACTTTCAGGTACTGTGAAAGCTAGCTGTCATTCTTCATTTCTTTGACAGTACATAACATGAAGGACAACAGTGGACATTATGAATTGAGCTTATGTTAGTATTAAATAAAATTAATATTATTTTGGGGAAATACAAAGCTATCAATACCTTTCATCATTAATGACATGATTAAAATAATATTTCTGGCAGAACATAGTGAAAGCACCTTGAAAATGGGTAAGAGGAGAATATATATGTCCCCAGAAGCTATATTAAATATCTATTAAAATATCAAAGTAAAAGAAATGTAGGTTTAAGCTCAAACTAAGGCTCCAGCCAAGGACAATACAGGTGGTAAACTTTAAACCCCTATCCAGATCTAGCCAATGGTCAGAACATTCTCCACAGTTGAGTGGAGAGTGTGATACGACTTTCTCACATACTCTGGTGCCTCACATTTGACCATGTCCCCTGGAGGGGAAGACCTGGTGGCACTCAGAAGAGGGACAGCAGATTACCAAGAAGAGACTTGATACCTTATGAGCATATACAGGGGGAGGTAATCCCCCTCAGGAACAGTCATAGGGGAGGGGAATAAGGGGAAAATGGGAGGGAGGGAAGAATGGGAGGATACAAGGAATACGATAACCATTGAGATGTAACAAGAATAAATTAATAATAAAAAAAAAAGAAATGTAGGTTTAAAAACACCTACAAGAAGATTCAAAAGAAGGAGTAGCTTTGAAGCATACAGGAAAGGATGACTTTTTAACATGCTAAAGTTATTTGTTAAAATAAACAAGTAACAAAATGGAAAAGAAATAAAGACTCCTCATCTATTCTTCCAGCATTGCAAAGGCATTATTGATAATAAATCTTTGATGGCATTCACAGTTCTGCCACATCAGAGACAGGATAGAGTCATAGATTTTAAATCTTCCACAGAATCCAGAACAAAAACCAACTGTTGATATTCGAGCCAATAAAAAAATATAAGATTCTTCTGAATATGTTTAAGAAATAAGAAGGAATTTCATTTAAAAAGAGAATATACTATTTCAAGTGTTAATTGGTCAAACTGAGATCAGTGTGTCTGAGACACTTTCAAACCTACCTTGCCCACTCTTTTTCATCACCGATGTCAAAAGTAGTCTAGCGTAAGAGATTTCTATCTACCCAGAAATCCTTTCTTTGCTAAACTTAGTTTGAAGCTATAGGTGTTCCATCTAATACAAGCTCTCAATATTAGCTGTCAATAAATGTTAAATTTATCCTTGGCAAATCTTGAGGCACAGCAGTACCTCCTGGAGCAATCACCCTTCTGTTGGATGGCATGTGCATTGTAATGGACTACATTTGTCATGTGTCTTTATACATTATGCTCTGTGATTCATTGTCTCCATGAACTGTGCTGGTCTTTGTAACTATTTATGTCCTAATGGAAACAGCAAGCTCTGGCCTTACGTGGCTCTAGTAACATTCAGGAAACTAGACTGACTTAGATCAGCTACTGGCCCTCACAGCATACTCCACACCCACTGTAATTCTGGTTCCCAGAATATATTTGATAAAATTAATCTCACATTAATCTCAATTGACAGATTTAATAGAAAGATATGGCAATTTTCTTAAACAACTTTGCATTGAGCTTCAGTCTGGCAGACAGACCCTTAAGTTTAACTCATTTGTGCAGAAACCAAAAAATTCTCTATGTTCAGATCTTTTGGCCCCCTATACTATAGAATTATATAAGACTTTGAGCATTAAAACATTCATTTCTTTAGCTGCAGAGTGACTTTACAAATGACACATTTTTTTCTATAACTGTTTACAAGTTTGGTTTTGACAAAAATATCACTATTTTCTTAGCTGTCCTTGAATTTGCAATGGACACCAGGCTGATTCAGATTTTCAGTGGCCATCCTGAATCATTGTCCAGTGATCAGAAACTTCAGGCTATACAGTTTTTGAGAAGTCCTGATACATCAAGCCAAACTCTCTATGAGTAGAAATTTTCAATCACAGTGTGACAAAATGAATGAGAATGGCTCCATAGGTCATATATTTGAAAACATGGTTCACGATTGGTTGATATGCTTGGAAATGATTAGAAGTGGCTTTGCTGGGGAAAGTCTCTTATCCGGGCCAGTATTGTATGTTTTCAAAGCCCATATCCTTACTGCTTAGCTGTTTGGTTTTTCTTTGTGCATCAAGATGTAGGATCTCAGCTACTGCTCTAGTGCTTGCCTGCCTGTCTACTGCCGTACTCCCTGATATGATGGGCATGGACTTTAACACTCTGAAACCTTAAGTCTCAAATAAACGGTGTCTTCCTTGGTCATAGTGTCTTATTCAAGAAATAGAAAAATGACCAAAACACACATTATCCTAGAATGGCTTGAAGGAATAGTGAAGAGGCTGTTCTTATGGACTACTATATTATTAAAATGAAAAGGTATTGAAACACATATATTTATAAAGAAATTTAAAATAGCATTAAAGTACTTATAAGGTTTTTCCATTTGAGAAATCTATAATATATCAAAGAAAAATTTGGACTCATTTAGATATGTGACAGGAAATTAAAACATGAATAGGTTCTCAACTTATTTGTCATCAGAAATAAATTGCCCACAATGACACAACACTATATAATTAGCTGAAAGGGTAAAATTCAAAAGACTTTTCAGAGGAGGCATTGTAAAATTACTCATATGCAAAGATCTTGCAAAACCAGCAGTTTCTGAACAGTAAAAATAAATAAATAAATAAATAAAAATAAAAAAGAGAGAGAGAAAAAAAACTTACTGTTACATAGTTCAATTCTTACAAATATAAAAAGAAAAAATATTTATATCCATTTAGAGACTTGCACTCAAATTTATTCTTCACCAGTTTTGAATTATATATAAAAAATAATACATATTTCAGTAAAAACAGAAAAGAAGCCAGTAATGATATCAGCACATAATGCTACTAACTAGTTTTTAAAAGAATAAGCCATAGGTTGATAAACAAACCAGATGATGATCAAAATAGTTAAATAAAACAAATATATAGGAATAAAACTGCATGCTTCTATTTCTATAAAATCTAGAAAATGTAAGATGAATGTTGAAAGCTATTCAGTGATTGGTGTAAGTGGTTTAAATGATGAGAAATCATAAGGAATAATTAGAAAAGTTGTTATCTTGAAATTAGTGATGATTTCATGCAAATTCTCTCTCCATACACATGCATATATATCTTATATAAATGTGCACATATTCTATAAAGTCTATATTTAATATGAATTCAATTGAACATAATTATATATTTAAAGGAGTTATGTGTTTTTCATTTGTGTGTGTATCACATATGAACATTTGTGTGTCATGTTCATATGCTCAAGTGTAAGAAGGTGAATGTCGTTGTGTGTCTATGCAAATAGAAACCCGAGTTTAATATTGAATGTCCCATCCCATCATTCTCCAAATTCATTATATGAATTCATCACTAAATCTCCATTTCACAAACTGTATAAACAGGCTTACCAGAGAGATCCAGCTTTCTCCTTATTTTGAAATATCCACATTCTCACCAGGATTACAGACCTGCACTTCCATGCCTAGCTTTTATATGGGTGTTAATGAATCCAAACTCATTTCCTTACGATTGAGTGGTAATGCCTTGGTGGATTTTAAAAGAGGAATATTTAAAAACGCAGTCAAGGAACTGGGATAAAATATAAAGTATCAGAAATATGTGTAATCTGACCACATAAATAAAGAAAAAGAATAGTTAAAATGTGACAGGTGCCAATGTTACAGATAGTCTTCTAGTTAGTTATGTCTACTAACCTTCTGCTCAGTATAAATCTATAAATAAATAAGTATATAAATAAAGAAATTCACATAACACAAGGAAATGGATAAAAGAAAACAATAACAGCACATATGTACATATAGAATATCAAAATCACCAAAAAATTTTATGCAAATTGAATACAGAATCATTAAAAGAAAAAATATACACCTTATAGCAAGTATCTTATTCACATAGAATATTGATAAACCTAGATGAATAAATGTATGATTCATGAGTGAATTCAAAATTTAGAGTTAGTAGAGATATTATGGCAGATGAGATCTATAAAATTCAGCAGCTAGGAATGGGTTCTGCGCTTGAAAATCCAGTAGAAGAGAAGCTGAACCAGAAATTCAATGTCAGCGTGATCTGCATGGCTAGTTTCAAGACAACCAGTAAGGTATAGCAAGACCTTTCAAAACACCAAACAAAGACAAACAAAAAGAAACCAATAAAGTTCTAGAATAAGAGATACAAGAACACCTGGATTTACACGAAGAATAGAGTAATCAATAAATATTAATGCATGTTTTCATTGTTTTAATCACTTGAAACAGTCAACCAAAAAGAATAGGAAGCTGTTGCAATTCTTATAACATATGCTAAAGAAAACTTATTAGCAATAGCAAATAAGTGTAAGTACAAAATAAATAAAATAGAATAAAAAAAGAAAAAATTCTCAGATTGCACATACTATGTGAAAAATGTACAGTGTACATTACTGTCCAATAGTATCCTAAGTGAGTAATTAATATGTTGTACCATATAGAAGACTTTTTAAAAGCACTGTTATCTGCCAGATGTAGTGGCATATTCCATTAATTTCAGCACATGGGAGGAAGAAGCAGGTGGATCTCTATCAGTTTTTGGCCAGCCTAATTTACATAGAAAGTTCCCAGAAAGCCAGAGCTAAATAGTGAGACTCAGTCTCAAAACAAAACAAAAATAAAGCAAAACAAAAAGAATAAACAAATTCACAGCTATCAAAACAATAAAATACTATTATATTTTATTCATGCTTTAATAGGTATTTTATTTAGACTACGGGATAAAATATACAATTGAATGTATGCTTTGTTTATGAAAATTAACAAGATATTTGTATGTAAAAGTATACAATAAATAAAACTGTTAGAAGTGTGAATATAAAATTATTAAAATTGTCTTCTATAATTTTATTCCTATTACATGTGTGACACAGATTTTACCGGCTACTACATAAGAAAATTTGATGATAAGCTATTGTCAATAATTTTCTATTGCACTACATAGTCTTATTAAAACAATTCTTACACCCTTTGCATTTTCAGAAATATTTCATTTTAACATTAGCGATTTGATTTAATATATTTATGTAATCAATTATGATTTGGAAAAGTGTTCATTTTAACCTTTTAAAATTTCATAACCAAATATAATTATAAAGCAATAAAATACAATAAATAGTTTAATTTCCAAGTTAGACGAATGAACAATTGAGTATTAATAGGAATTGGATAGTATTGTGGAATGAAGAATTTTTAAAATTACTTTCATTAAAGTATAGTGAAAATGTGTGAATTCCTGATATTGGTTGAAAATGATGGCAGTAGGAGGTGATTGGAAACAAAGGTCACAAACTGAACGTTTATATTTTATAAATTACTGGGAATAATTGACTCAAGTAACTTTGGCAAGCTATTTTTTTATGATGTATTACAACTTTCAATATCAACTTAGTCACCAGACTAAGCTATATATGTAGCTAATCTTCACCTTTTCTGACTGAATGAAAGTAAATAGGAAAGAAATATGAAAGGGTGATGGACATGGCTCTGCTTTCCTCTGAGCTTTCTCATTTCCAGCGGACACAGTATTCAATATTCACAATCGTCAATATTAGTGACTTCACTGTACCTGCCAGGCTGTTTGAATGCCAACGCGTATCGGAAAACAAGCCTACACGTTGAATGTGTGGAACATCGACAAAAATGGGATAACAGTAGAGAAATAGCATTTGTTCTCAAAGAGTTTCCACAAACTACCCAATCATGTTGTATAACATGTATAACATGTATAACACATTTTTCCTTTCATACATCTTTCAGAATCAAAGATGATGGAGTCATTGTACTCTATATTTGAATGGCAAAAAAAGAGAGAGAGAGAGAGAGAGAGAGAGAGAGAGAGAGAGAGAGAGAGAGAGAATTCACCTTCTAAAAATTTTTTAAACTGTTTTTAATTTATTATCTTGTGTGTGTAGGTGATCCAAGATGGCGGCGAGCAGTGTGGACCGTGCACTCTGTGTGTATGGGGTCATCTGGGAAACAATGAAAGTCTGGAGGTAAGAGGACAATTTTGAGGGGTGAATATTTTTCAAACATAACAAATATTAAAAGAAATTGACATAGATATTAGAAAGCAATAACAGAAGCCATGAACAGTATAAACGTAGTTGGAAATTTAATTATTTCTACTTTGAGGTTTTTTAGTAATTTAGATTGCTATTCCACTCCTTGGAATATACCCAGAAGATGCTCCAGCACACAACAAGAAAATTTGCTCAACCATGTTCATAGCAGCCTTATTCATAATAGCCAGAACATGGAAACAGCCTAAGTGTCCCTCAGTAGAAGAGTGGATAAAGAAACTGTGGTACATTTACACTATGGAATACTACTCAGCTATTAAAAACAAGGAATTCCCGAAATTTGTGGATAAATGGATTGAGCTAGAAATGATCATAATGAGTGAGTTAACCCAGAAGCAGAAAGAATCAAATGGTATATACTCACTTATATCTGCATACTAGCCCAAGGGCATGTCCCACAAAAGCCTTCACTTACCAGGAAACTGGGACAGAGGGGAAGGCATCCTATTGGGACTCTAAATGAGAGACGCATGGGAGAACAGCAAAATAATAGGATCCAGAGGGTCCTAGAAATCTACAAGTAGAGCAATATGATAGGCAGATTTGGGCCCAGGGGTCCCGCTCAAACTAAGATGATTGATATTAGTTCTTTAAATTGTAAAACGCAAAGAGAAAGGTTTTTGGCCATTAAAAGATCTCATTGTTTTATTGTTTTATTTTTTCAGGTTAATTGCTTTTATTATATTTTAGATTTTTCTCAGTAAGACATATGTTGCCAAAATATACAAAAGCCTAAATTGGACATTACACAAATGTTTATAATGTGTTATCATATATAATATGAAAATATAAAAATTCAGATATTAAAATGTAGCAATAAAATAAAAATTCAAATTAAATTTCCCTAAGGTACAGAAATATTATGACCCAACTGACCACATAGTGATGACTTTCCTTGTTTGGTAACTTCACTTAAGATTCTCATGTTTTAAGGTCTGAGAAACTATTGCATTCCTTTGTTCCCACAATCACAACTGATGTGAGACTAGAGGGCTCTCCTTATAGAGGATCAATTTCTTTAGATATCTGATAATGGCTACAATCACAGTATTTGGATGGTTTAACCATTACTGAGGGCTATGCTAGCCAACGTCTGTACACTCTATATAACATATATGAAGTATGAAGAATGGCAAGAGTTAGAGTATTAATACAAAGAGGGACTCTTGGTTTTTATACAAAGGAAGGAACAGATAACAAGGATGTTGCAGAGCTAGCTGGTCCCACATGATTTAAGAGCACGTGATTAGTAATGAAGATGTCTAAAAAAGAAGTTGTCAGTAGCACAGGTTTTCAGGTTAAAAAGAAAAACATAGCATCTTTATGGTAAAGGCAAGAGAAATATGTTGTACATAGAACATATTATGGGATATCACAGATGCTTGATTCATATACTAATGTAATAGTCCATAACATCATGCCCACCTTAAGTGGGTACCATCCTAGAAATAGTTCCTCAAGCCAAATTTAGTTCATCCTGAGTATGCATGTATGAAATCTGGCCATTATTAGAATAACAAAATTAATTACAGAGATTACAAATACAAGGAGATAAAAGCAATGGATTGTATTAATATGATTCATTCTTTAAGAGAAAGAACTATTTGGCCAGGTGCATATAACGGAAGGAGACATAAAAGCATGGGAAGAAAATGAGAAAGGACTCAACAGTTAAGAACAGTAGCTGTTTTTACAGAGCACTCAGATTTCATTCCCATCACCCACATTGGACAGCTAAGAATTACCCATAACTACAGTTCCAGCAGATTATGTGAATTCTTCTGATTCCCCCCGGGTATACATATGCCTTGCTATGTACACATGTACTCATGTGAGCACACACACATACATAAGGGAAATAAATAATTGTTTTTAAAGAATCGAAGGGTAGATATAGAAAGTACTGCTCTCTTCATGATATATTAATGAATATCCACCTGGTAATGTGCTTTTTATCTCCTACCTTCTACACTATGAGAACAATTCTTTTTAAGTTGCTGAGTGTATGAAACATTT
Organism: Acomys russatus; assembly: GCF_903995435.1. Classification (NCBI taxonomy): domain Eukaryota; kingdom Metazoa; phylum Chordata; class Mammalia; order Rodentia; family Muridae; genus Acomys; species Acomys russatus. The sequence continues at coordinate 36,321,856 of NC_067154.1, read as the reverse complement.
TTATGCTATGCATTTGAATCTAAGGCAGTATTGTAATCAAATGATTAAATTTTATTAGGTGTTATAGAGTCAAGTTTCTCAGAGTTAAAATGCTATTGTAAATAAAGTAAGAAAAACTGAAACATGCTAAAGAGAATGCCCTAAATACATCACACCACTTCTCAAAATATTAAAATGTAGCTTTTAAAACCAAGATCTATCTTTATGACACAAAAGAATTTGGTAAGAAATATATTGTTGTATTACACACACAATAAAAACCTTTTATTCCATGTGATGAGCACATGTTTTTTGCATACCCAGGCATTGAAAATAGTCCCCCAAGACATACCAAATTTCATTTGGGTATGCATGCATGTAATCAAGACATTACCAGTAGAAAAATAAGCCTGTAAGCATGCGAATGAATATTACTCCAGTAATGGCCTAAAGGCTTTAGCAGTGTGAAAACTGCAGACAAGTAGATATTTGAATGGATAAAACTAAAATTGGAGTATTAAATAAGTTTAAAGAGTCTTGAAATCATGTTCTGCCTAAATCACTTTAATTGAATGATGCAAATATGTAATTCTACAATTAAGTTAGATAAATAGTACTAATGTAAAGCAATCAGGTAGCCATGATAATCACGTGGCATCAATCGAATGCAAAGAGAATAGTGCCTTGATTTAGTTATCCTTCAGAAAAATATCTGCTATATAGAATAATTAAAAATATATGACTTGCATATACTCCTTGAAGGACACTAATAAATCAGTGACATATGATAAACAAATTTCTTAATGTTATGTCATAAATCATATGACGTAAGTGAAGAAAGATGTGTAAAGCTACTTTAAGAGTTTCTTGCCATGCATAAATGTTTCAAATAAATAATAGCTATTATAGTATTTTTAGGATTTAAACTTAGAGAGTATAATTCTTTAAATATTGCAGTTCTATAACTTAAATTTTTGAAACATATTTTGATGTATCTGAACATTAAAAACAATTTTGCTGTGATATTTGCTTCTTGTTGTTCAAGAGTCTATATTGAATAGTATATTATGGGAATGAATGATGGTTTAGCATGATAATAACTTACAAAAGATCCAAGGCTCAACTACTAACATGCCAATATCTATTTTACTATGATGAGAAAATTTAACACAAAGTTTTTACTCTAAAAAATTATGTGTGAAAATATAGTATTATTAACTATGGATAGAAATTTTACTAACTGACATAATTTAATAACATAAAACAGTTTGGAATGTTTTAATTATGATTTTTTAAAGGCACCATATGCCTTCTTCCCCTCCCCTAGACCTCTGACAGAAGGAGACCTACTCTCCCACCATATGACCACAACATATTAGTTCCCATCCAGATAGCCTACTTCCTCTTCCTCTGTGTGCTGCTGGCCTCCCCAGCAGGGGCAGTAATCAAAATGGGATGGGGGGCGGGGGAACACTAGAGATCATGACAGAGGCATTGCCCACTCTCCCCACAACCATAGAGAATGTGCTGCCCATTGTTTAGATCTGAACCGGGGTCTAGGTTCACTGCACACATTGTCCGAGGTTGGTACAACAGTTTCTGCAGGCCTACCATGATATTTTCCATGTGGGGCTTCTGAACGCCCTGGGTGCTTTCATCCATCCATTCTTCCACACCGCTCTCAGTGCTCCAGCTGGAATCTAGCAGCAAGTGAAGATAGAAGCAAGGGGATAACATTCAAGATGTAATCTGAATAAATTATACTAACTTTAAAAAAAATTAAAAGGCATGATGTGTTATTAAGCATATAAGGCTTTGTGGTTATAATAAAAATAAAATATATAAATATAGATAATAACATGACTAATAATCAAAGTTATGTCATATTTGTACAAACAATAATAATATTTCTAAATTTGGGACACACCAATCATCTAAAGCAATCCTTTGCTATTCAGTTTAGCCTATGTGACCTATGATGAGGTCATTGTTATTGTTGAAATATTAAAGAGAATAGCTAATATATGTCATTTCAGTGATCTAAAAATGTAACAATTTAAAAATTTGTATATATGCATATATATTATATGTGAGTTATCATTGCTGTAACTATCAATCCTTTTATGGGTTGATTTATAAGAGATAATTTAGGTCTTTCACTGTGAATTGAAGTCAACAAACATGTTAAATTTTGAAATATAAATCTACAGATATTGAAAGTGATAACATTTTATAGACATAATATTTAATTAAAGATAATTAGCATATTTATTATTATTATCACAAGTACTGAATATTAATTAAATTAAGGTAAAAAGACTTCTTGATTTATATGATCACTTTAATTCATAACTGCAAATAAATTTCACAGTCATAAGAAACACAGCTATTTATTTTTTTCCTTTTTTATTATTAATTTATTCAAATTACATCTCAGTTGTTAGTCCATCCCTTGTATTCTCCCATTCCTCCCTCCCTCCCGCTTCCCCTCCATTCCCCTCCCCTATGTCTGTGACTGAGGGAGACCTCCTCCCCCTGTATATGCTCATAGGGTATCGAGTCTCTTCTTGATGACCTATTATCCTTCCTCTGAGTGCCAAAAGGCGTCTCCATCCAAGGGACATGGTCAAATATGGGGCACCAGAGTTTGTGTGAAAGTCAGATCTCCTTCTCCACTTAACGGTGGAGAATGTCCTGTCCATTGGCTAGTCTGGGTAGGGGTTCGAAGTTTACTGCCTATATTTTTTCTTGGCTGGTACCATAGTTTGAGGAGGACCCCAGGGCCCAGACCCGCCTGTAGTTTTCCAGGACCCTCTGGATCTTTCTATTTCCTCATTCTCCCAGGCATCTCACACCTAAAGTCTCAATAGGATGTCCTCCCCTCTGACCCACTTTCCTGGTAGGTAAAGTTTTCCATGGGGATGTACCCCTTGGACTAGTGTCTAGATATAAGTGAGTATATACCATTTAACTCTTTTTGCTTCTGGGTGAACTCACTCATGATAATTTCTAGTTCAATCCATTTGTCCACAAATTTCGAGAATTACTTGTTTTAATAGCTGAGTAGTATTCCATAGTGTAAATGTACCACAGTTTCTTTATCCATTCTTCTACTGAGGGACACTTAGGCTGTTTCCATGTTCTGGCTATTATGAATAAGGCAGCGATGAACATGGTTGAGCATATGTCCCTGATGTGTGGTAGTGCATCTTCTGGGTATATTCCAAGGAGTGGATAGCTGGGTCTTGAGGAAAGCCCTACTTTCCATTTTTATGAAATAGCACAGATAGATTTCCAAAGTGGCTGTACTAGTTTGAATCCCACAGAAATGGAGAGTGTTCCTACTATACCCAATCCTCGCCCAGCATGTGGTTGTCGATTGAATTTTTGATCTAGCCTCCCATTTCTGATGGGTGTAAGATGGAATCTCAGAGTTTGTTTTGATTTGCATTTCACTGATGACAAGGAGGTTGGTTGAGCATTTCTTTAAGTGTTTCTCAGCCATTTGATACTCCTCTGTTGAGAATTCTCTGTTAGTTCAAAGCCCCATTTTCTCAATGGGGTTATTTGGTTTGGTGGTGCTTAATTTCTTGAGTTCTTTATATATTTTGGATATTAGACCTTTTGAAGATACTGAAAGAACAATTCTCACCTTCATATGGAGAAACAAAAAGCCCAGAATATCAAAAATGATCCTATACAATAAAAGATCCTCGGAGGAATCTCCATACCTGATCTCAAGCTATACTATAGAGCAACAGTAATTAAAACAGCATGGTACTGGCACAGCAATAGACTAGTGGATCAATGGAATTGAACTGAAGACTCAGAGATGAATCCACACACATTTGGT